>NW_024423786.1:51429823-51482937 GCF_017311325.1 Ursus maritimus | reverse complement strand
TTGTCAGCAGCCGCCAGGCCCCGCGGTGGCCCTGCTGTCCCGGGGGGCGGGGGCTGAGCTCACCTGCGGGGGGCACGGAGCTGTGGCCGCTGAGCAGGACGGGGCTCAGTGAGCGGCGGTTCCGCGCGGTGCTCTCGTCCTTGCCCATGAGCTTGCTCAGGAGCAGCGGCTGCTTCAGGTCGAAGGAGGCTAAGGGAGGGAGGGCACAGCCTGGGGTGTTTGGCCTCGCTCCGGGCAGATGAGCAGCCCCCCCCCTTTTGGCTAGAGACACACCCACTCAGCCGTTAAGCCCCAGAGACAGAGACACCTGACCGGAGAGCCCTTGGAGTAATTCAACCTCTGGACGAGAGAGTGACCCCATGACCCTTGAGCCCCAGCAGTCCTGGGACACAGGCCCTGTTCCTCAGGGAGCATCCCAGGGCTGGCTCCCCTCGGCCCGAGCCCGCATGCTGGCAGCCCCCGCGGCAGCCCCTCGGGGGACTCTCACTGCAGGGTGCTCTACGCAAGGGCCTCAGTGTCCCCTCTGGGGGATGAGGACCCGGTAGAGATCCGGGCCCGAGAATCGTCCCTGGGTGGGGGCTCGGTGGGGAGCGTAAGCACTGGTTGCCTTGATGTCCCTAAGGGACCCATGCTCTTCTTTCTGAACTGCCAAGATGTTGTCTCGTCCCCGATCCCTGTTTGAGGACCGAGATGGGAAAAAGCCATGGGTCTGATGTTTTAATTTTCTTTCTTGGGATGAGACCTCCACATGGGGAGAGGACCAGCTTTGGCCATGTAGCCAGGTACTGCCAGCTGTGCCTTCCAGGTTCCTCCTGTTGCCCCCTCCAGAGGATGGCCCTGGGTCCCGTTTTGGTTTGCTCACAAGAAACCGCTTTGGTTTCACAAACTGCCCAGAGCTGGACCTGCGAGTCCAGGGCCCTAGGGACCGGGGAGGCACCCAAGACCCCGCATCTCCGGGTGGGGCGGAGGGCCCGCCAGTGCTCGGCCTGCCCGCCCCAGCTCCGCCCCCTCACCCGGGGCTCACCTGAGCTGTCCCAGCGCTGGGAGCCCCTGCTCTTGCCACCCTTGTCCTTGCCGCCCTTCGTGGAGGCAGCCAGCTTGGTGGGGATCTGCTGCTGCACGGCCGCCTGCCTCTGGATCTGGTTGGTGGTGCTCAGCAGCTGGATGGGGACGTCGCTCTTGGCCGGCCGGCTCTCAGCCGGGGCGCTGTCCCGGCGAGCCATGTCGGGGGGCGCTCTGTGAATTCGGCCCCGGCCAGCAGCGTGCTCCCCCGGGCTCCTGGCGCTTTGGCGAGGGCGGCGGGCCCTTCCAGGCCATCCCCGTTGAAGCTGGGAGTGTGGCTTGGGGGCTGGGCCTGTCCGAGCAACAGAGGACGGATCCCAGAGTTGTCGTTCCTGCTGGAGGCCGCCCCGGCACCGGCCCCGCCGCTGGCCTTGGTCTGCGCGGTGCACCCCCACCCTCCCGTCCACCCAGCCCCTCTTAGCTGGGAGGTCTGTCCGGGGCAGGGCCGGCGCTGGGCCCACGGGTCGCCCTCGATCGGAGACAGCACCCGCGGTGACAATCGGTCACGCGCACGCGGCTACGTGCGCGTGCCCTCACCTCCGCTGGCGGGTCGGGCGGCAGCCCGGGCGCCGTGTTCTGCTTTTGAGCGCCGCTGCTGCTCCAGCTGCTCCCGCTCCCGCTCACGGCGCTGCGCTCCCGCAGCCGCTCAGGTCGTGCTGGTAGGCCCGCCGCTGCTGCTCCAGCTCTTCGCGCTCCTGGCTCAGCTGCTCCTGCAGCTGCAGCTGCTCGTCTCTGCGCTGCCGCGCGCCGGCCGCCGCCAGGTCCAGCTCCTGCTGCTGGCGCTCCGCCGCGCTCCCAGCCGCTGCTCCAGCCGCAGGCGGCCCTGCTGCTTCTGCACGCCGGCCAGCTCCTCCCGCTGCTTCGCGAAGTTGCGCTGGCGCTCCTGCTCCAGCAGCACGTTCCCGCGCGTGGACTGCAGCCGCAGCTGCTTCTCGCGCTCCTGGATGGCGGCCCGCTGCATCTCCACGCAGCTGTCCTGCTGGGCGATGACTGCCTGCAGGGGCGCGGCGGGCAGGGGCTGATTTTAGGACGAGGCTTGCCCTTCGCCAGAGCCCGACCTCAAGCAGGGGAAGGAAAAGGGCAAGGTCGCGCCCCCCGGGAGCCCCCGTACCTGAAGGCTGAGGAGCAGCTGGGACAGGGTCTGGACCCGCTGGACAAGCTGCAGAGAGGGAGAGAGACGCTGGCCCCCTGCGCAATGCGCTGTGGGGTGTGCATGCCCGCCCCTGGGGAGACGGACGAGCCCCGAGCCTACCTCCAACTCCAGGACCGCCGGGAGACGGGGGCCAGACTCTGCACCCGGCCCGGCGACCTGTGGCAAGAATGGCATCAAACACAAAGAGCTAAGGACCTGCTTATTACCGACCAGACCCCCGCCCCCCAGCCCTGCCTGGTCAGTTGACTTGTGCGAGTCTCGGTGCCTGGAAAATGAGGGCACAGGGCGGCCTTCCTGGAGGCGGGTGGGCTCACCGTGGGGAGGCTCAGAGGTCAGGTGCACCCGGCGACAGCTCTCAGAGGTGAAGCCTGTGCACGGGCGCAGGGGAGCCAGCGGGCAGCAGAACTGAGCCTGACCCGCAGCCTGACCCCGCTCTGGCCCCCATGCCTGGTAAGGGTGGGCCTCCAGAGTCGCAGGGGAGGGAGCAGTTGGGCCCTTCAGCAGCCGCGGGCGTGAGGACACACGCGCAGACTCACAACTCACGGTCCCCCCATCGCCCCTCGCCTGCTGATGCGGCCACAGCTCCCGCCCTGGGCCTGTCCCCGCCCTCACCTCCCTCCTGGGCACCGAGTACCATTCCTGGGAGGCGCGGGAGGGAACGTGGGGGTTTGCCTGCCTGCAGGTTCATCTGGGCTGAGATTCTTTCCCGGTACAACGCCAATGGCGCTGGTCGCTAGGCGTCCTGAGACGGCAAAACTAGACAACCCCAGACACAGAGCTGCTCACGCTTGTGAATGCGAATTAGAAGGGCTTGGCCTGACTCTGCACTTGGCTCAGGAACATCCCAAGGAAGCAACGTACGGCAGGTGGGGCCTCCTCAGAGGCCCCCGGGGTGCTGCAGGGCTTCGAGTCCAGGCTGCTCACCGGGCCTTGCCAGTCTCGGGGGCCGGGGTCGCTGCTGCAGGCCTTCTTCAAGCCGCCGTCTGGAAAGCCCAATGCAGGCGTGTGAGGATGCTGCAGGTCCCACAGGGGTCCGGACCAGGCCCCCCGCCCCCCAGACCCAGGTAGGAAATTGTGGCCGGGCCGCCATGGCGGCATCTGAGACACAGAGACCGGCAGGAGAGGGAGGGGCTGGCCCATGTGCTGCTGTCAGAGCCCGACCGACAACACCCTGAAGGTTCCAGAACCTGACCAGAGGGTTCATACTCGGGGGGAAGCAGCAGCGGCGATGCCCAGCAGCAAATGCCTTGGCTCTGCCGCTGGGAACATTCCAAGAACCCGCACAACCTCTTGTTGCTGCTGGAGGGGCCCCGCGAAGCCCCAGGCAGACGCGGCACCACTCACTCTTGCCAGGGCTGCTCACAGCGTCATAGCCCCCGAAGGTCTCTGCCCTGCGGGGCAGGCCCGCGGAGCCTCCCCCGTCTTCCGCCTGGCCGTTGGCGCTGCCCAGCTGCCTGCAGATCAGGGTCTGGATGTCCTCGACTATGGAAGGAGGCGGGAGGAACCGAGTCACGCCGTGCGCCGTGCTGTGGGTGTCAGCGTGCCGGGGCCCGGGGACTCAGGTCCGAGAAGCCTGCAGGGCGCTGGTCATGGTCTTCTAACCCCCCGACATGGGACTTCAGCCCCCATGACCTGTGCACTCCCCAACTTCAGGCACTACAATCGGACATGCCAATCCGTGTCTGCAGGAGAGGCTGGACCACGGGCCAGCGTGTGGGAGAGGCTGGGGATGCGCTGGGCCGAGTGGAGAACATGGGTGTGTGTGTGTGTGTGTTGACCGTCATACACACGGTCTGAGGCCACTGGAGAGCGGCCTCTGGGGGCAGGTCAGGTCACGCAAGACGCTCTAGGACAAACAGGCTTTGGCCAAGTGAGGAGGTGGGGAGAACATTCCAGGCTGAGGCACAGGATACGAGAGGGTCCTCAGGCGGCCAAGAACAATGGCCACTGAAGAAATGTGAGGAAGCAGAAGGTCAGTGTGGCTGGAGGAAACGAGACTGAGCAGACGCAGAGTCCACAAGGAACCCCTCTGGTCTCTGTTCCCCTCACTCTGAAGAAAAGGTCTAGAGGGCAGCAGCTGTCTTTCTTGTTTGCCACTGAACAAGCAGGGCCAGCTGTCCTGCTGGACCCAATGAGCCCTGGCTGCCTGGCCGGACACACGCTGGGCCTCGTGTGGGGCTGGCTCAGCAGCTAGCTGTGTGGGGGCCGCGAGGGGCTTGGGCAAGGCCCCTGGCTGTGCCCCCGAAAGCCAGCAGGCCACGAACTAGCCAGCGCCCTCCTGTGGCCGCTATGCTCAGTAGCCTCTTTCTGCCTAGATGGGGGCAGCCCTCCCGGAAGGCCTGCTGGCTCCTGGAGCCCTCTGAAGTGACCCACCACATGTGGGTGCGCCAAGATTTCTGGGGACATCATCAGGGACCCCATTCTCAGAAAGGAGAACCTCCTGAGCCGGGGGAACCTGCCGACTTCCGATCCCAAGGGCCTAGTGTGGTGCTGACTTGCATGGAGCAGGCGCCCGGGAGAAGATGCTGGAAGTCTGCCAGGGGCGTCTGCGGACCTTCTGGCTCTAGCCGACGCCAGGAGGTGAGGAGTGTCAGCGCTGCTCCCAGGAGCACGCCTGGACCCCCCACCCCTGCCAAGGACCCCCAGGCGTGGCGCCTTACTCTCACTCATGGCCGACTTGAGGATCAGCTCCCCCTGCACGGTCTCAGAGGGATCCCCTCCTCGGAAGAGGAGTCGCGACTGAGCGACGTCTTCCAGCCCGCTCATCTCCGCCATCTCCAGGTAGATCTGCTGCTTCTCGCCAAGGCTCTGCGCGATCTGCTGGTCTTTCAGGTTCAATCGTTCTGCAGAGCGACAAGAGGCAGGGGTTGGCCTTCCGGGGCCCTCTTCCCCGGGGCCCGGCTTCCACCCGCAGCCCACCCTGAGTCCAACGTCCCTCGGGGCAGGTGAGGGCACAGTCCTATCTTCTGATCCTCGCCCCGATTACAGAAACCAAACACTGTGGGGTGGGTGCAAGGACCAGAACAGGCCGATTCATTAGCGTGGGCCTAAGCGAGACTCTTACGAGACTTCGTTTTCTTCTCCTGAGACGACTCCTTCAGGCATTTAGGCCAAACTCCTTAAGGTCTCTGGGTTCTATGCTTTTGTTGTTGTTGCTGTGACAGCAACTTTCTCACTGGTGGCTGCCCGTGTGCACACGGCACATTCAGCTGGACTACTGGGCGCCCTCACCGGTTCCAATACTTTTCTAGTTGATTCTATTAGATTTCCCAGCAAATAATCATGTCACATGCAAAACGCAATTCTGTCCCTTCCCTTCCGGTCATGGTCTTACTGCCGTTTCTCAAACCCTTGTCAACCTGGAGGAACGTGCAGGGTGCAGGAAGTACGGCGGGAGGGGCTGGCCCGGCCTGGCTCCTGATTTTGGTGAGCGTCCCTCATGGACCAGTTTTTTTTTTTTTTAAAGATTTTATTTATTTATTTGACAGAGATACAGACAGCCAGCGAGAGAGGGAACACAAGCAGGGGGAGTGGGAGAGGAAGAAGCAGGCTCATAGTGGAGGAGCCTGATGTGGGGCTCGATCCCAGAATGCTGGGATCACGCCCTGAGCCGAAGGCAGACGCTTAACCGCTGTGCCACCCAGGCGCCCCCATGGACCAGCTTTTGATCCAAGATGGGAAACACTATCTCCAGAGAGAAAGTATCTATTCCTAATGCAGGAGGAATCCCGTCAGGAATGAGTGAGGAAGCCATACTATTGGAGAACCGTGCCATCCGCAGAGACGTGTCTATGCAGGGCGCGTGTTGTACTACCACTCGGCAGAAACAGAGCCTGAACGAACACTGCATTAGCATGGTGCTTCCAGGGTCAGTGGGATGTGCCCCCGCCCCCTTTCTTTTGGACATTTCTACTAACGAATAACCTCAAACATACACCTCTCCCCACAAAGACATATAAAATACATACGACCTAATTTTATGTCCTTATGGCCTAAATGCTCCCTAATTTAAAAATAAAGGACTCAGTTAGTGAAGGGGAAGAGGGAGGTCGACTGAGACCACAAAGTCCCCGGTATTGTTCTTGGCCATGACCTCACCGATATCTCACAGGCATCTGTTAAACCCGGGGAGGGGAACGGATAGGCCCATGGGGTGCATCTGACACTGGAACAGTATTCAGCCTTAAGAAGGAAGGAAACCGACACGCACTACAATGTGGCTGAACCTTGAACCATCCCGCCCGGTGAAGTCAGCCAGACACAAAAGGAGAAACACTGCAAGACTCCATTTACACAAGGTCCCCAGAACAGGCAAATTCACAGAAACAGAAAGCAGAACAGAGGTTACCAGGGGGCGAGGGAGGAAGGAACAGGAGTGACAGCTGACGGGGCCGGGCTTCTTTCTGGAGTGATGACAATGATCTAAAATAGTGATCTGAAGTTGCACGGTCTCGTGAGAGACACTACCAGCCACCGAATGGCGCACTTTAAATGGCTGGATTGTATCGTGTCGGAGTTATAGCTAAATAAAACAGTTAAAACAGATTAAAACAGGGAGGAAGAAGCTGAGTCCGCAGCCACGAAGCCAGGGCTGGTCTGGGTCTGCCAGGCTCTAGAAGGAGACTGTGGGGTCCTGTGCTATTCCAAGTCCTCTTGGGGTTTTTACGTACGTGACCCGGGACACCCACAGCAAGCTCTTTGCTGCACAGGGTCCGAGGCAGGGGGCAGGGCGTGTGGCAAAGCTAGAGTGTCTGGAAATGGCTCAGGGACCCCGAGCGCCACTATCTCATGACAAAGCCTCACCGCAAAAGCCCCGTAGAGCTGCGGGATGAGACACGGCCCACAGCAAAATGCCCGGTTGCTCGGGTGCAGATTTGCTCCAGGGCCAATCCCAGTGGGACAGGACAGAAATGCCACTGGCGGTCCCAGGGCCTTCTCACCATATGGGGGACACGTTGTGGGCACGGAGGTCCAGACCGACTCCCCTTACCTTGGAAGTCCCTCAGCCTCAGGGTGCGGGCCTCGAACACCTTCTTCTCCTCCTCGGCCTCGCTGAAGGGCCCCTCCTCCTCGTCCGGACAGCTGCAGGGACAGGGGGCAGATGGGTAACAATGCTTCACGGGCAGGCTGGCCTCAGCGGTGGGCACTGAGCTCTGTCGGCAGGACCAGCTGCTCAGAGCGTCTTGTCCTGTGGGTGACTGGTCTTGATAATGGGGCGGAAGAAACATGAGGGGGAAGAGGAAGGCGGCCATCGGCACTGATCCTGTCTCCAAGTGTCCACACGTCACCGGCCACAGGTTCCACGCCTGGCCACCGTGTGGGGGAGGAGACTGAGGACAGCTCATGTCCTGGGGACCTGCAGAGCTGAAAATGAGTATTGAGGGAGCTCTGAGCAGGTTCAGGAAGCTTCCAGGCATAAAAAGAGGGAGCAGCAGCAGGCTGCCTGGGCCTGAGGCCCAGACCACTTTCCCCAGTCAGGTGGACCAGGAGCCAGGCATCATGAAGAGCCACTGGGCTGGGGTCCCCAGGGGTCCCGTGGCCTAAGGAAGAAGGACAGGATGCCACAGCCTCCTCAGGTCTGGCCCCTGGGTCAGGTGTCACTCACTGCATCCCACCAGTACAGCAGGGTAGGACAGCCTGGCCCCACACTCACTGGCCAGCAACATCTGGGCCTTTTTAGCATCTGACCAGCTGAGCTGTTGCCGGAAGGAGCCAGAATGGGGCCACGTGCCCCCTTTAGATGAGAGGGATGGAAAAAGCACAAGGCAGAATGAGGGAGAAGAACAGCAGAGCGGTCTCCTACCTACCCGTGACCTCCAGCACTCTCTTGGGTATCTCAAGGTCACAGCTGCTCTGCCCACTGTCAAAGCCAAGGGCAAAACAGCTGGGGGGAGGGAACGCACACACGGGCCCTTCCCACCTCTCAACGGCCCTTCTGATGTGGGCCATCCACGTGTTCCTCTCCTCTTTGGAGCTGGTGTACATCTCGTACATCTCGGGCCCTCGCAGGGAGGCGCTGATCAGAAACATGGCTTTCTCCTCGTTGGCCACTTCCCTCACAATGAGCTTTTGTAACGAGATGACCGGGCGCTTCGAGTCCTGTGTGGGTGGAAGGCGGGGGGGGGGACCCCTTTCACCCTGCTGCATCTAAGCAGCTGTGGAACCGAGAGTCTGAGGGGAAGGGGGTGGGGGGGATGTGCCCCCTTTGTTCTCAAATAATTCAGAGCAGGGATACCTGCGATCTAGGGGGAAAAGACCCTTTTGTGATTAGAGCTGGGCCTTTACAGAGGTGATGAAGGTAAAACGAAGTCATTAGGGTGGGTCCAGTCCAGTACGACTGGGGTCCTACCCGGGAGAGGACGCAGGACAGTCAGCTGGAGCCCCTGAGCCCCGAGACAGGAAGAGCCACAGAAACGTAAAGGCTAAGACTGGACAGGATGTTAGCGTGACCCCCTGAAAAGCTTCCCCAGGTAACCAGATGGGACCCTGGGGTCTTGGAAAATTCTACTCCTCCCTTGCTGGAACTTTCTGGCCCTGGGAGACCTGGGACAGTGGGTTAACATAGAGATGCCATCTGTGCAGACAGCTTTCCAGCAGGGCCCCTAAGGTCCCTAAGGCGGGCAGGACCCCTTGTCTGAAGAGACAGGACACCTACCACAGAGGCAAAGACGTATTTTTGATCCTTTTCTTGTAGCAGCAAAAGCACGTCAGTCAACAGGACAGCAAGGACATCTAAGGAGAAAGCACAGAAGGAAACGTCCCACGGGGTCGCAGGGCCACACGAGTGTTCCGGAGAGGCTTCAGCCCCAGGGGAGGGGTCCTGGACACTCGGCCCGGAGCCGTGATGGTCCTGCAGGAGCCTGAGGGTTTCCATCTACCTCACTAGCACCTCCTGGGTTTCAACGTTTCACACACGCCAACGGCCGGAGTCCCCTCCTGCAGGTTCCTGGGCTGCTGCCCGGCCTGGGCACCTGCCGTCCCATCCCCCGTCGTCTGCAGGTCTGCTCTTTGAGAGCCTGTTGCTGCTTTCTCGAATGGGAACTGACCCTCCGTTCTTCCCGCTCCCAGGTCAGCTGGGACCCAAGCCGCTGGCCGCTCGCAGCCTGTCTCAGGCCCCTCGCGCCTGGAGACCCCGGGTGACAGCAGGCTCGGTGCCTGTCCCCGCAGGAGCGTTGCGCAGCAGAGCTCTGGCTCACAGGCGCACATCCTGAATTGAACGGCCCTTTGCGTCTCGGGAAGTGTGAGCACGGTCCTCTCCAGAGCAGCCTCTGGCGCAGCACCCAGAGCAGACGGCCTCTCCCTACACGATTCTCTCGACTGCGGCCTGCTGGCTTCCTCTGAAGCATTTATTGCACTTTTCACTAGTTTCTGTTTGTTTCCTCATTTCTCCCTTTTGGGCCACTGACTAAAGCCCCGAAGGCAGGGCCTCCTACCGCCCACCTCGGTGTCCAGCCCGTCCGCGGGATGCTCGCCTGTGCAAATTCCGGACAAATACATTTGGTCACTGGCCATCTCAACACTCCCCTAAAGATCTATTTAAAGATGCTGATGTGGGGGTGCCTGGCTGGCGCAGTCGGTGAAGCGTCTGCCTTCGGCTCAGGTCATGATCCCGGGGTCCTGGGATCGAGCCCCGCATCGGGCTCCTTGCTCAGCAGGGAGTCTGCTTCTCTCTCTGCCCTCACCCCACTTGTGCTCTGTCTCTCTCTCTAATAAATAAATAAAATATTTAAAAAAATTATTAGAAAAGAACAAAAAGATGCTGTCAATGCACAGGTGAGGATGTTTCCAGCAGTGCAGGAAATGAACCACGAACTCAGGGCTGAGTCCTGAGTGCTCTCTGGTCTGAAGTACACTGTGGATTTCGGAGGTGGGGCTCGGAGGACACCCCGAGCAGCACATGGGATGCTCAGGGCCGTGGAGGTCAGTGGTCCGGGTGGCGCGTCGACCCACATGCGGGCCCTTCAGCGGCTGCTTGTTTGGCATCCCGGGGCCTCTGACAAACTTGGGGAGTCCCGGCTCCGTGTGCCCCCTTGATCTAGTGGCCCTCCTGGTGGATGCCGCAGCACCTCAAAGCCCGAGAAAGAGGGTGCTGCCTCACTCTTACTCCACTCCTGGCTGCCGGTCTCATTCTGACTCGGCGCACAACCGCCCTTGGGCCACAGAGCAGCCAGGCCGCGGTGGCTGCGTCGCCGGCACCCGCTCCTCCAGGAGGACGCCGCCCCCGGCAGAGGCGAGGGACAGGGCCTTACCTTTCAGGCGCCCCGACGTCGTCTTCCAGCACAGCGTCCCCTCCAGGTGGAGCTGCCGCCGCAGCATGTCCTCCTTGCGGAAGGTCAGCCCGTTCTTGAGCTTGCTGGAGGACTTCAAGTCCATCTTCCCCGCAATCTCCCGGAGGCGCTGGCCTTTCTCGCACTCACTGACCTTGGCGTCCACTTGGGAGATGATGTCCTTGATGAGGTTCAGGGCCTGCGTCAGGTCTCTGTAGTCCTCGGTGCCAGCTGCCACACACGGCAGAGTTAGCGTTTCCCTTCACCGCCTTCCACAAGCACGCGCGAGGGGACACGCGCTGGGGGCTGCGAGGGCCGGCCCCTGCAGCCACGGCTCGGAGGACCCTCGAGAATCCACCTTCCCACTCGGATCTCCTGAGATGTAAATGCTTCTCCGAAAGAAAGGCGGCCGTGCATAGCCCTGCGGCCACTCCTTGCTAGACATCTGCCCCTGGCCCGCCAGCTCTTCGTAAGACATTCCCTCCTCCTGCCGCCATTACCAAGAGCTGGCTCCCCTCACTCCAAAGGGTGGCTTCTGTGGCGGGAGAATTTGCTCCTTCTCCCAGGGCCCAAATCTCCTGGGGGTGGAGGAGGTGTGCTCAGGGGTGGTCAGGTGTGGTCAGGCCCTGGCCTCTGAGAACTCTAGGCGGGGCCGTGTGTCCCGTTTCCTGGAGGGTACTCCAGGTTCCAGGCGCGCGACACGAATGTGCCTGTCTGGGTCAACGTTCATCTACTCCCCAGACAATGACCCAGGGCTGCCTTCGGCCCACCCTATGCCAGGGGTACGGGGTAATAGTGGGCAAATAAGACCTGGCACCCCATCTTTCTTGGGTCGGAAGCCCCAGCACTCAGCATGAATCCAGACAACCAGAGATGGAGCACAGAGGGGTGCTTATCCAATCCACTGCTAGCCTGGGGCAGAAAGACAGAGACTGGCCCTCAAAGCAGCAACGGCAGGGCCGCGAGGGGAGCTACTTTACCGTCTGTGTTCTGAATAAGGCGCTCCACCAGCACGGGGTACTTGGTTATACGCTGAGTGACCAGAAGAATACACTCCTGCACGCCAAGCCGCCTCACGATGGAAAAGTTGCCAATTTTCTATGACGTGGAACAGAAAAGGCCCTGCTGGCATCCTGTCTCGTGCCAGATCGGCTGGGGCTTCTCCCTTTCTCAGCTCACCAGGACCTTTTCAACTATTCTTTGAAAGTAGGGCCTTGACTGCTGTATACGGGGAGGCCACAGAGGCAAAGGCAGCCTCCCTCCTTGTCAGACCCGTTAAGAAGAAACCAGAACCACCCGGGGGCTGTGCGCACACCCACACACACACCCACGCGTGCACACATATCCACATACGAAGACTCTGGAACTAGCCCGAGCCTGTGCCTGAGTCAGCCCCCTGCTGGCTCCTCACGCACACCTCTGCCTAAGGACCCAGGAAGCCGTCATCCGAAGCTGTTTCTCGGCAGGGCGGAGAGCAGTTTCCGGTGCCCTCCAGAGCATTCCACACATTCTGCTTCTCTGCTCCCCCTGCACTCACGCACTCCAGTAATGCCAGCAATCGTGAGGGCCACTTCTGAGCAGGACCAGAAGAGTCCCGTGGGGTTTGTGAGCTTTGAGGGCCAGCCCCAGACCGACCCTCTCCCTTTTCTGTCTATCCACTGCAACTGTGAGGGAGCGGGATTTAAAAACCTGCCCTTCTTAACTCTAGACGTTCGTTATCAGCTATCACTTTGAATTAAAGTCCTCAGGGACCAAGCAGCAGGTGAGGGAGCGGCTGCAGGGCACATGCCGACGGCCAAGTGGCCTTGACCCTGGTGCGTTTTCAAGGATGCGGGAGGTGGGGCCTTGCCCAACCTGGCAGACTCAGGCTGGATGCTGTGTTTTTGGGGTCTGGGCTCTGAGGACCTGCACGGGGGTGGGGGACAAGTGGGGACCTGAGAGGGAAGGAGGTGAGGGAGGGGCAGATCCCAGGGCAGAGTGGCCCCTTGAAACGACACTTGTGTCCCCTCGGCAGTCTGAGGAATGACGGCTGGCAGGTTCCGCGCCGGGGCCTGCTGGTGTGGCCGAGAACAAAGCCGCAGGTATGTTCTGCTTTGTTTTACATCTGGGCTTCCCTGACGTGTTCTGAACAAGTTTGTGGTGAAGAAGGAAACAAACACCTGAAAAGTGCTCGTTTGTAACGGCTACCTTATAAACGTAAGCTCTCCCAAAGGCTACAGTCCTGTGGGACACAACCTACAGCAAAGAGGATACATTTTTTTATTAAGAAAAAAAACTTTTTTTTTTTTTTACCTTGATCAGGCTTTGAAATTTCTTGTTTTGCTGCAGTAGCAACTTGTAATGACTGACCGCCTCATTGTGGCCGCTACAAAAGACACCATATTTTTCTTTCATTCTGTCCCCACTTTCGCCGGAGAACTGCAGAAAGACGACGGAGAGGTTAGTGGAAAGGAGCAGGAAAAGCACCAGGGAGTGCTCTCGTCTGGCTCGGCTGACTCTGCTAAAATACGTTTCGAGTGTACTTCTTTTTTTTTTTTTTTTTAAAGATTTTATTTATTTATGTGACAGAGAGAAAGCCAGCGAGAGAGGGAACACAGCAGGGGAGAGGGAGAGGAAGAAGCAGGCTCCCTGCCGAGAAGCCCGATGTGGGACTCGATCCCGCAACGCCAGGATCACGCCCTGAGCCGAAGGCAGACGCTTAACGACTGCGCTACCCAGGCGCCCCTCGAGTGTACTTCTGACTCCACTTTCTCGTCTAACACACTCGGGCAGGGAAATGCTTCAGGACAGGGTGGGGGTGGTGGGGGTGGTCTCGTCGCAAGGTACAGTAACACAAGGAAAGGAAACTTTCTAACGGCTTTACTGTGTCGGAGCGCCAGAAAACTTCCTGAAATCCAAGAAAGAGGAGTACATTTAAGCCAAAGAATGTTAGAAACATTTAAAAGCTGAGCACCGGGGTGGCTCAGTTAAGCGTCTGCTCTCAGCTCAGGTCATGATCCCGGGGTCCTGGGATCGAGTCCCACATTGGGCTCCTTGCTCAGTGGGGAGCCTGTTTCTCCCTTTCCCTCTGCCCCTCCCCCTGATTATGCTCTCTCTCTCTCGCACTCTAATAAATAAAATCTTAAAAAAATAAAAGAAGAGCAAAAGGGGTATTCTTCCAATTAACTCTCATGAGCTGACTCCGGACGCCTGGAGTACTCGGAAGTCAGACAAGGAGTTCTGGGTCCCCTCTGCCAACTTTGGCCTAGGCTCGGATGTCGACTCAGAAGTCAAATCAGGGTTGGCACCCTTTACCACAGACCTGCTGCTCACAGCCAAAAACACGGAGGTCAAAACCAGAAAACCGAAAACAAAGAGCCCAGCCGAGCAACCAAACGGAAGCCCAGAATGCAAGGCCGCACACAGGTGCACCGGGCACTTAGGCCTCGGTGTCCCTAGCAGCTGCCTGCACACCTGCAAAGGCCCGGGACCGCGGTCCGCTGTAGGCTCTCCATAAACAGAGGCTGTGCTCCTTCTACGACCGCACGGAACAGAGACCAGGCAGGGCATCCGGGCAAGGTGCCCGTCCCAGTGCGCCCACCTGCTGCACCAGGAGGTCCCCGATTTTCTGGATGATGTAATTGCGGTCACTGCCCTCCTCCAGGGACTCCTGGCGGCGCTCCTTCAGCCGAGAGAGGAAGTGGCTGTGCACGTCGAGCAGCTCGTCCACACATGGGAAGAGGCGGCTGACGGCCTTGCTGCTGAACTGGAGCTCCTCCTGCAGCGCCCTGGAGTAGACCTTCAGCATGATCTTGAGTGTCCGGACATGGTGCACCTCCGTCTGCACCAGCTCTGCGGGGACACGGACCCAAGGACTGAGCGACTCCGCCCTCCCGCGTCCCAAGATGGCACGCATGTGTACCGCCTGCGCACCAGGCGCCTGGCTGGCTTCTCCCAGGTCTCCGCCGAGGCCCTTCCCCTGGTGGTGTTACTGCCCGGGGGCGGGCCTCCCATCCCCCCCAGCCCAGTGCCGCAGGAGTCCCAGTGTAAGGGAGCAGCAAGGACTGGAGTGATGTCAGGAAAGAGAGGACTCAGGACATGTCCTGGGACCTCCAATTCACAGGAGGATTTCAGGCCCAAAGACATTTCGAGGCTGTTTTAAGCAGGAAGATTGTTCTGGTGAACACTATTCCTTGGAAGGCGAAACTACACGCCTGTGCACATCAGTGACCAGACCCAGACTCTAACCGATGGAAAAGCAGAGTTCACGTGAAGAATTTAATTCTCGGTAAAAGGCAAAGGCGGATTAGGTTTCATGCTGGAGTTTAGCTGTTGTTCAAATTAAGGCCTAGAAGCTGCTAGAGACCAGACAGAGGTCAGCAGAGCCAGGCCCAGGGCTGCCAGCTGTGGGGGCTGGAGGCAGTCTGTGTTTGCCCAGATGGAAGCATCCAGACTGGTCCTCTCTGTCCCTCCCTGCAGGATCTCTGCCCGGAGTCTGGGGCCCTGAGGCAAAGCATCTATAGGGTTCTCCTGCCCACACCCCAATCTACTCTGGCCTGGGCAGAAAGCACAGGGTGTGAGGGGTGCCTGGGGGGCTCAGTTGGTTAAGCATCTGCCTTCGGCTCAGGTCATGATCCTGGGGTTCTGGGATCAAGCCCCATGTCAGGCTCCCTGCTCCCTCTCCCTGCCGCTCCCCCAGCTTGTGCTTGCTCTCTCTGTCAAATAAAGAAATAAAATCTTAAAAAAAAAGAAAAGAAAAGAAAAGAAAAAGAAAAAACAAAGCAAGCTCAGGGTGTGAGACGTGGAGGGACGCAGGGGCCAGTGGGCCCCACCATCGCCAACCAGACATGAGTGGAAAGTGAAGACACATATATGCCAGAGCCTCCTCACGGAGCACTGACGAGGGACAGAAAATACCTCCTCGGACGACACAACACTCTCAGTCTTGGGGAATGATTCCCACGGAGATAGAATCATAAGAACAAGTAAGGGCTTTGGGGACAGAAAGGCCTCAGATTCTAGTGAGGGTGTCTTGGGTCCTCATCATCCTGCTTATGGGGGTCCAGAGGCCTGGAGGGACACACGTGGGGCCCCCCACATGGCACCTGGCCCAGGGATGGGCTCTGTGTCCAAAAGCTATCGTTTGCACAGTGACCTATAATCCCCATCTCAGGAGAGGGGCTGCCCACAGCCAGGGCGTCCACCCTGGAGCCACTGCTGTGTCATATGCCTTCCAAACCCCCTCGTCACAGCCACCCAGGCCTGTCTGTGGTCACCAGGGATGGCTGGGATGGGCCCAGACGGTCTTCTCTCTCAGGGTCACCAGCAGGGTCGGGATGAGTCAGGATCGGGCATTCGGCCACACTCGTCCTCAGGAACAGATTCTCACAAAGCCCTCCCGGGCCACCTCACTGCCTGCCCCGGGGGAGCAGGTGGAGTGGGCCCTACAGTCTCAGGGAGGAGCCTGAGATCTCAGTGGAGCCCGGACTCGCAGGCGCAACCAATCAGAACAAAGGTGGAAAAGGAGTAAGTGGAAGGTCAGCGTGACGGCGCAGAACTTCTTACCGTAGAGAATATCCTGCCTCTTCACCACCTCTTTCTTTTGTTTCTTTGCGTACGCTGCGTCCACGGAGAGGCTCCAGGACTCGGCCTCGAAGTTGCGGGCATCCGCCTCGATCTCACTCCTCAGCGAGGCCGTGCAGGGGTCTGAGGGAGGAACAGGAGGCTGCTGCTCGGGGCCGGGGCCTCGCTGGCTCTGCGCCGCCCCGGCCCGCATCCCGTGGACACACTGTGTGCGTCCCAGCCCTTCCCGTGTGGGTGGAGACTGCGGGACGTCCACGAAGGAATCGAGGGGGACTGTACCTTCTACAAAAACGGGCTCGGCATTCGAAGATGTAAGCGAGAGAGAGTCATCGGCTGCCTGCTTAAATTTTAAAAATACAGAGTCGGCTTCATCCATCTCTCCTGTGACCGGTCTAAATAAAAATCACAAAAACGATTATTCTAAAATAATGAGTTAAACACACACGCCCACTCTATGAAGGCAAATCTATCGGAGAACTTTCTGGATTTCAAGATAAACTTTGTCACAGATCCTTTGTAAGAATTAGGAGACTGTCTGTCCACGTCACATCAGGACTTCCTCCATCGTAACTAACGTCAATCCAACGTCCAGGTACGTTCTAAGGGTGCGTTAAATCGTATGCTTCCTTTAACGGCCACCAGAGCCCACTGGAGCCCCTGGAATTCTTTCTAGCAAGAGTTGGGAGGACACAGTCACAGAGCTGAGGGAGGAGGGAGAGCCCTTTCTTAGTGGAAGAAGATATGGGCTCCTTTCCTCGCCAGCCCGTACGAGGACCGCCACAGCAACATTTGTTAGTATTAACTGTTCCACCCGAACACGGCTGAGTGGAGAGGATTAGGGCAACACCAACTCCAAGTCCTCAAGGACAAGCTTAGGGCATAAACAGCGGCAACCTCAGCGGGATTTCTAGCATCATCTCGAGCACAGACAGGAACCCTGTCCAAGGGCCCTTCCAGAGTATGAAACAACGGCCAAGTACGCCCAGAACACACGGTGTCTCAGTAAAGAAGAGGACCGAATCTCCGAAGCCAGTGTTAACAGGAATTTCATGGCATGGCTGGGGGCCAACGAGCAGGTTCAAACGGACCTGAGGGTCTCCCTTCGGAGAGCCCAGCTGCGGGGTCCCAGCAGGATGCCACATCCTGCTCCCTCCTTCCCCCCCTTCACTGGCACCTGGCGCAGGGACAGGACCCCACTTACCCAAGCTGTGTCCCCGTTCCCGCCGGGCTGGGTGCTGGCTGTGGCCCCCCCTTCTGTGAGACCGTCATGCCGACATTCCTGGACAGGGCCGGGCTGCCATCAGACAAGAGGGTGGCCCTCGGGTGCTCCTTCAGGGACGCTGCGACAGAGGCAAACACAGAGTTGGTGCTGAGAAAGTGGGCAGGGTAGCGGAGGTGGCCCGTCCGAAAGCCCCGTTCCGACTGCGGCCGCAGCACGGACAGGATCTTGGAGGTCAGCAGCTCGTTATCCAGAAAGACATTCTCGCTCCATTTCCGAGGAAAAGAGCTGTAGAAAGACAGCTCCGGGCGGCCGTGGAGCGCGCTATCTCTGTCACTGCTTTTGGAATGCGTGTTCCCCATGTTCACGGTCGGGGCTCCGAGAGCCAGCGCGGCGCGAGGCCGGGCTGTACCGTTTTTATACCTCTGTGTGATCCTTCTAGAAATGTAAAGCTGCGTCTTCTCCTACTGTATTGGCTGAGACAGCAGGTCTGGAGGGCAGGAAATTGGTCCCCACTGTGACCATTTAGTTGGAAATTGCACAGTATCTTCTCCTTTGGTAAAATAACAACAAAAAAATCCTGACACCCCTTCCATCTCGGCAGGGGGTAAAAAAGCAGAAAGGAGTTTAGATTCACTGTAAATAATCTGAGATCACTGAACAGGGAGCTCTGCACTTGGTGTGGCTCGTGCTGACATCTCTCGCTCTCTGTCTCACACACACACACGCACACACACACGCACACACACTCATGACTAATTGACCCGCAATCAGATGTCAGGATGACTCTGAGACCCAGAGACCACAGGCATGATGGACGGCCACACACGCCCCTGATCGTAAGAACGCTAATGGAATCTGAGCACCACAGCGGACAAGAGGGGTCGATCCTATCTTATACAAGGGTTATAAACCAACCTAACACACAACGGGGGCTCCAAAGGGTTCTTCACACGCCTCCACTCATTAAGGTAGGAACTGAGGTAGTAGGACGTGTGTGTGCTCTGATCACCTTTCCCACTCACGGAAAGATGAACCTCAGAAAGCCAAACTGTCACCCTCTCCAATCTGACAAATCGAGTCTGGCTGAGACGGACTGCTTGGCTCGCTCAGTCTCAGGGTGAAGGGCACACTTGAAAGCACTCCTCCAGGCAAGGATAACCAGCAGCGTTAGCAAGAGATCTGTCCACTAGCCTTTCCGACCTGGCTCCTGGGTCCCCGATGCACCCCCCCATGGGTTTCTGTCACACAGGTAAAGCAGTGGGGACTGTGGTTCTCTGCAGCATGCAGACCACGACCTTTAGGGTTGGGTAAGGGACCAGCACCAGAGAAAAATGAATGTACTTCTTTCAAGAGCTTTTTTGGGGAGTGGGATTCAACATTCTGAGATTTTTTTTTTTTTTTAAGATTTTATTTACTTACTTGAGAGAGAAAGAGAGAGAGAATACAAGCAGGGGGTGGCAGGCAGAGGGAGAGGGAGAAGCAGGCTCCCCTCAGAGCAGGGAGCTTGATGCGGGGCTCGATCCCAGGACCCTGGGATCATGACCTCAGCCAAAGGCAGACGCCTCACCGACTGAGCCACCCAGGTGTCCCCAGAGAGTTTTAACTTAGGTGGAAATGCAGGCCGGTTGCAAGTGTACAGGCGGGTGTGTGTCGGAGAGAACATTTCTGGTCAAGGAGTCATGAGCAAAGCTTACCAGCGGAAACTGCACCAGCAAGCAGGTGACACCGTGTTCCATATGGAGCACAGATTCACAGCCATTCATTAACACGGCCCCGCATGGTGAAGGGGACATCTGGTCGGTGACTTCAGACGTCCCGGCGTCAGGATCCTAAGTGGCTAACAATTACTATTATCGCCAAGACAAAGGTGCTGAGGATATCATTCCTATACGAACACCCATATTCATAAAGGTGAAAGTCGTAAATCGAGGTCTCCCTGGTCCAGGGCAGGCATTTCCTGCCATTTCTATACCACTTGAAACCCCCCAGGCAATTATGACCCGAATGTACAAACATGGGACAAACCCTGAAATGAGTCCTTTGCCTGGGTGACAGAGTGTTCCTGTGAGCCGAGATCTTGCCTGAAGTCAGATGGGTTCTGCTTTAATCACAGTCCACAGGAGGAAGTGTCATCATCAACACCCTCTGGGAATCACCATTCCCAAAGAATTTTAATGAATGATGGGTACACTAAATCTATTGTAACTTAAACCTTCCCTTGATAATGGAGAAGATACTTGGAGGTATCCGTGTCCAAGGGTCATGATTAGGGACACCAGGTGCCACTGGACTCCGGGGCACAAGGGATAGAATTTCGGCGGAAAGAATGAATGATAAGCTGCCCCCCTCTAACATACGACATCATTTCTTTATTCTGATCATCCATTATCTGCTTCCCCAGTAGAACGGAGGACAGTGCCTCCCACAAAACAGGTCAAGAAATCATTGTTTTACGGAATATTATTCAGCCTTACAAACGAAGGACATCCTGACACCTGCCACGACGTGGAGGGACCCCGAGGACACTGTGCTCAGCGAGAGCAGCCAGACCCAGAAGGACACATCCTGCAGGACCCCACTCCCAGGAGGTCCCCAGAGGAGTCCCGTCCACACAGACAGAGAGGAGCTGGTGGGAGCCAGGGCTGGGGCCGGGGCTGGGGAGTCCGTGCTTCCTGGGGACGGCGTCTCCGTGTGGGGAGATGGAACGTTCTGGAGACAGACGTTGGGGGTGGTGGCACACCAATGTGAACGTACCTAATGCCACTGGACTATACTCTTAAAAAATGGTTAAAATGGTCAATTTGATGTGTATGTATATTTTACCACAGTTTGAAAAAAAGAAATCATTGCTTCTTTGGGAACAGTTCTGCATCCTGCCTGTGGTGCTGGTTACTCAGATCTGCATATGCCAAGGATAACATTTCATAGAACTAGGGCATCTGGGTGGCTCAGTCGGTGAAGCGTCTGACTTCGGCTCAGGTCATGATCTCGGAGTCCTGGGATGGAGCCCCATGTCGGGCTCCCCGCTCAGCAGGGAGTCTGCTTGTCCCTCTGCCCCTCCCCGTGCTCGTGTGCTCTCCCTCTCTCAAATAAATAAAATTAAAAAAAAATTCATAGAACTATACATTCCCTTTCCCTCAGTAAACAGTGCAATGTAACAACCGGCAAAACCCAAATAGGGTCTGTCCCTGAGTTAACGACAGCCTACCAACGCCAGTGTCCTGGCTTTGACCGTGGATTATCAGTGGTTATCAGAGATTATCACTGGGGGAGGCTCGGAGAAGGATACCTGGGGCTTTATTTTTTTTTTAAAGATGTTATTTTATTTATTTGATGGAGAAAGAGAGAGAGCACAAGCAGGGAGAGCAGCAGGCAGAGGCAGTGGGATAAGCAGACTCCTCGCTGAGCAGGGAGCCCGATGTGGGGCTCGATCCCAGAACCCTGGGATCACGACCTGAGCCGAAGGCAGACGCTTAACCAACTGAGCCACCCAGACTCCCCACTTTCTGTGAATCTTAAATGATTTCAAAATAAAAAGTTGTAGCTGATTCTCAGTATTCACCGTGGCGACGTTCCGTGGAGTCGCAGCGGGCATGAATTAGCCAGTGCTGAATCTGCTCCTAGGGGAGACGCAAAGTTGGGCTCCTGGGAGCTTCTGCCTACACTTCCATCAACCCCTCAGTACGTAACCTTGTTTTATGTGTGCTTTTCTTGAAAGACACCTTATTTAATATACGCTATTGATCACTGACTATTACCATTGAACTCACAGTCACCAGGACTACAACTCAGGCCTGAACAGAGCGTATCTCACGTGTGGATTCTCCGTGTCCGAGGCATCACAGCCTTCTTGCACTCGGTAATGGCAGACGGCCCTTCAGCACGACGCTTGGGGGCCATTCTAAGCAGCCCAACCACCAATGGAGAGCACAAAAATGCGAAGAGCATGGCATTAACGACACTTGTCTACAGTACAAGCTGGGACAAGAAGGCAGGGTGTCACCTTGTCCCGCCTCATGCATGGTGGGTGACTCATGTTTTTCACCACACATGCCCGCACACGACTGTGAAGGCCCCATGGGTGTGGATTTGGGGGTCACAAATAAATTTGAGCGAGTAGGTACGCTTGGAAATACAGAATCCGTGAATAAAGGAGGACTGACTGTATACAAGAAAGGTGTCGAGTGAGAAATTATGGTGACGTTTTAGAACCCCCTTGTTTGCTCAAATACATACCGTATTTCTTTAGAGCGCTGATACTCTTTGTACGGCCTTTTAGGACCTATTATACACATACGCCCAAAAAGTATCCGAGCTGGGGGGCCTTTTTACAGGAAAACATAATGCTCCTCATTTGGCAGCAATATGGCCTCTTGGGATACATCATTCTTTTCCCCTGGAGGGTCTAGCCACCACTGCCCCTCTCAAAGTACTTAACTAAGACTTAAAATAAGGGGTGGACAATCACTATTTTTTTTTTTTAAATGATTTTTTATTATATTATGTTAGTCACCATACAGTACATCCCCGGTTTCCGATGTAAGGCTCGATGATTCATTAGTTGTGTATAACACCCAGTGCACCATGCAATACGTGCCCTCCTTACTACCCATCACCGGTCTATCCCATTCCCCCACCCCCCTCCCCTCTGAAGTCCTCAGTTTGTTTCTCATAGTCCATAGTCTCTCATGTTTCATTCCCCCTTCTGATTACCCCCCCCTTCTTTATCCCTTTCTTCCCCTACTGATCATCCTAGTTCTTATGTTCCATAGATGAGAGAAATCATATGATAGTTGTCTTTCTCTGCTTGACTTATTTCACTTAGCATTATCTCCTCCAGTGCCGTCCATGTTGTAGCAAATGTTGAGAACTCGTTCTTTCTGATAGCTGAGTAATATTCCATTGTATATATGGACCACAACTTCTTAATCCAGTCATCTGTTGCAGGGCATCTCGGCTCCTTCCACGATTTAGCTATTGTGGACTGGACAATCACTATTTGAGTCTCTCTGTACCTTGCACGGCCACAGAAATAACTGCCTGATCCGGACACGTGTTGGTGCCTCTGCCACAGCCCGGCTGTTTCAACCACGTCTTTCTATTCTGTGTTTTTGATGATCTGACAGCTGGGCCCCTGCTGACCCAGGAAAGCCTGCCCCTCCCAGGGCTGGCGGGTTCCAAGTGCTAGTCAAGGACTCACTTGCAAGAGCGCCTCTCACATGCGAGCCCACCAATCCAGAGCCCACACGCTGAACCCCTAGAATATGGGGCTCTCGCACTCCGGGCCACCGTCCCCCTGCCCTGAACACCCCTGGGGCAGGTGCCAGACAACTAGGGACAGCCCCTATGCCCCAGGGCCCACTGAGATTTTTCAAACTAGCCAATCCTAAGCCTGTTTACCCCCACCCATTCCTCCCCACAGAAACCACAGCAAAGGCTCTTGCCCACGTCTTCCCATCATGCCCTCTGGCTTCTGACTGACCCCAGGGCCTCCCACTGTGGCCCTCGGTGGCGTGTCCTGCCTCCCGCTCCGTACAAACTTCTCTCCTGGCAGTCAGTCATATGCATACCTGCATGGCTTACCGTATCTGGCTAAAACAAATCCTGGATACCCTCAAACACCAGGCACCCAGGGCCCAGAGGTCTGCCTGCCAGGGCTGGGAGCCTTGAACATTCTCTGGGGGCAGTTTTCCTACACCTAGACACATGGAAGTTGTGGGACGGCTGGTGGGAAGTCACAATGGCGCAGCACTTTGGAAAACTGGTGGTTCTTCAAACAGGTAAACAGAGAGTCACCTTACGTTCCACTCCTGGGTATGTGCCCAACAGAAGCGACCAGGTATTGCCCCACAAATACCTGTACATACACGCTCCCGGGAGTGTAATTCACAACAGCCCCACGTGGAAACGACCCCGGATGTCCGTCAACCGAAGGACGGAGAAACACAATGTGGTCTGTTCATACCACGGAGTATCCCTCGGCCATAAAAGGAATGAAACACTGATCCTGGCTATCACGTGGACGAACCCGGCGCTCTGCCGCGTGGCAGGGCCCGACACAAAAGACCGCAGATCGTAGGAGCCCGCCTCCAGGAAATGGGCACAACCAGCAAATCCAAGGACACAGAAGGCAGTTTAACAGTTGTGCAGGCCTGGGGGGAGAATGCAGGGTGACGGCTAACGGGTGTAAGGGTTCTCTTGGGGGATCAAATGCCAATCGTGGGGACTGTGACTCTACGAAAAGCCACTGAACGGTACACTTAACTGGGGGGATCGTAGGGTATGTGAGGCCCATCTTGGTCAAGTTATCAAGCAAATGAATAAACTCCGTGAGCCAGAGCCATCTTTCTGCAGGAGGAGAACCTAGCGTGAGCCAGTCGCTCTTGCCCTTGGCTCTGAGCGTATTCGCCCCACCATCGTGTTTTCCGAAACCAGACAGCCATGGCGGGCCGGACGGGCCGTGGCGTGGTGCTGGGATCCGGGCCACGGCGTGGAAGTCGGGCGCACGGCTGCCTAGCACTGTCTGCACTGCCATGAAGAGCGGCTTCCGAGCCTAATTAGCACCGTCTGCCCACTGCTGAGAGGGGCCATCGATCGGCGCGCCGGGCCCGCTGCAGAGACTGTGCCGCAGAGCCGTTTCTACGAGGGGACCCAGGGAAGGGGCAGGGACAAAAATAAGAAGCAAGCAGAGAAAATGGAAAAAGTTCTCTGCCCAGAGAGGAAAAAAAAATACACGTTGTTCTCAGCAACACAGACAGCAGCCTGTTCTCATGATGATGATTCTTTAAAACCTGTTTTGTCTTGGTGTCTGGAAGAGTGGTCTCTGTGAGCACTAAGGATGGCTAAGCCTGTGTGACAGACAGCATGATCCTACTTACGAACCCCGGAGATACGGTGGGTTCACTTCCAGACCCACCGTGATAAAGCGGGTCACGGGAATTTTTTGGTTTCCCAGTGCCTATAAAAGTTATGCTCATACTACGCTGTCAACTATGAAATGTGCAATAGCATTACGTCTAAAAACAATAGCCATCCCTTAATTAAAAAGCACCTTTTAAAAAATATTTTTATTTTTAAGTAATCTCCACACCCAGCGTGGGGCTCAAACTCACAACTCCAAGATCAAGAGTCACATGCTCCACTGACTGTGCTACCCAGGCACCCCTTAAAAAAAAACATTTTATTATTGGGGTGCCTGGGTGGCTCAGTTGGTGAAGCGTCTGCCTTCGGCACAGGTCATGATCCCAGAGTCCTGGGACTGAGTCCCGCATTGGTCCCCCTGCTCAGCGGGGAGCCTGCTTTCCCCTCTGCTTGTGCTAACCCGCCCCCCCCTTATGCTCTCTCCCTCTGACAATAAATAAAATCTTTAAAAAAACCAACAACAAACCCACACACTCTATTGTTAAAAAAAGGCTAACCATCACCTGAGCTTTCACAGATCACAGATCACCATGACAAAGAGAATAAAGAAAAAGTTTAGAAGAGTATGAGAATTACCAAAACGTGACAGAGACACAAAGTGAGGGAAAATGGCCCGGACAGACATGCTTGAAGCAGGCTTGCCACAAATCTTCAATTTGTAAAAAACGCGGTATCTGCAAAGTGCGATAAAATGAGGTATTCCCATGCTTTGCTCGAGCTTCAGGCCCCGCACTGTGAAGTTCAGGTTCAGAGGGGCTAATTTCCAGCATAGTTGTACTGCCAGCATGACCCTGGTCTCTCATAGGTCCTTTAGGCTACAGACTTTTCCCCGATACACAAGCACGACCCATTAGCTCTGGTAGAATCGTAAGGATTCACAAGGAACGCTCGTTAACGAGACTTTATAGTTACAAACCTGTTGCTCCTTTTTGGAGGAAGCCCTATGTGACATATCCAGTGACCATCTTAACTGGCTTTAAACTGTCTTCTACAATCTAGAAGCATACTTGTTTCTAAAAATATTGACTTTGCAGCAAGAATTTCATATTCTCAATGGCAGATTCCTTCAGCTGCTCAATGGGAAAGCAACTGGGAACATCTTTTGAAGGCAGCTGGGCCCTGGCACAGAAGTCCCCCTCCCCCCAATTTTCTGCAAAAGGCCACACAAAGGGACCAGCCAAGTGGCAGCTTTAGGCGGGAATGGCCTTCCCCAGCTGCACAGCCGTTTCAAAGGCTTGGCTTCAAAATAACTGCTACTTTTCTCATCTTTACTGAGGGCCTGTGTCCCCATCCCTGCCCCCATCCTTTGTCTCAGTGAAGACTTTTCTTTCAGGCTGAGATTGCCGCCTGTCTCTGGAGAGTTCTAGCAAGCACGCGCTTCGGGCAAGTGTTCGAGAGACAATTAAGAAAATCTGAGACAAAATGAAGTCTTCGGTTCACAGTTCCTGGCTTTCCAGCCACCTGAGAATAGACTAAATCGATTCCAAGACAACTCATTGATTTCTCTGCCCTGCTTTATTTTGACGTTACACAAGCAAGATGTTATGAAGACAGACAAAGCTATAGAAGAGAAAGAAACACCACACAACGAAAAACCTTAACCCTGTGCCTCAGGGGACAAAGGAGAAAAAAAAAAGCATCTTGGGGCTTAGAAGGTAAGCGTGAGCCAGAAAGAATACTCTTCCTAAACCCGGTATTAGCCAATAAAAATCATTCACGAGCCTTCTATTCCCAAATTACGTCAAACCCAGTAAACGCCATAAAAAAAAAAGTGCTTATCTTCTTGAGTACTATGTGTGCAGAAAACTTAAAAATCACAAAAAGGCATAAAAGGAGAAATAATCCATAATGCCGCCACCCACAGTTAATCGCTCCTGGTATAAATGGTTTTGTAAATTGAGAAATAATGTTTAATAGTGACTGATCCTAAGATCTGGGTTCGAAAAATCCCTTCCACACAGCAAAAGAATAATGTTAATAGCATATATGAATTTTTTGCAGGAATACCATGCAGGACATGTGGGTTATGCCAGCGAGTGATATACTTGTGAATTAAGATACCGCAAAATAGGGGCGCCTGGGTGGCTCAGTCGTTAAGCGTCTGCCTTCGGCTCAGGGCGTGATCCCGGCGTTCTGGGATCGAGCCCCATGTCAGGTTCCTCCGCTGGAAGCCTGCTTCTTCCTCTCCCACTCCCCCTGCTTGTGTTCCCTCTCTCGCTGGCTGTCTCTATCTCTGTCGAATAAATAAATAAAATCTTAAAAAAAAAAAAGATACCGCAAAATAGTCTGTATTACTAATCTGTGGATAATTTTGGAAGTTAAAAATAGGACAATAATGCCTGTGTGCCTGGAGAATAAAAATGAACCACAACCTGAACTTCATGCTTTTCCCAAACATGAACTCAAAGTGGACCACACTGATATGAAAAATGTTAACAGTATAAAATGCTTCACAGGTAACAAAGGATACAATCTTCAGGAACTAGGGCTTGGTTCATGAGGTGTTCTTTGATAAGACACCGAAAGGCTGATCCACAAAAGAACAACGACAACAAAAAAACCTTTAAATTGACTTCATCATAACCAGAAACTTTCACTCGTTAAAAGGATGGGGGAGAGGGGCCGGGCTATCTGCAAGCCGCCTAGCCGACCCAAGATTAGCACGTAGGACATACAACAAGCTCTCAAAACTCTGTAATAAAAACACAAACGATCCATTTAGAAAATCAGCAAAGGGATGAGATGCATTGCCCCAAAGAAAACCTACAGATGGTAAAAAAGCGCAGGAAAAGGTGCTCCGCAAAGCCACCAGGAGACAGCAGTACAGCAGGGCCAAGACCAGAGAGACAGCTCTGCAGCCGGCGAGGGCGTGTGGAAGCTGGGTCACAGCGGGAAGGGAAATGGTGCCACCAGCCTGGAAAACAGCGGGGCAGTGTGCAGAGAAAATGGCAGAAACAGCACCCTCGGGTATTAATTTCAGAGGAACACAAAACATATGGCCAGACAGCAACCTGTATGTGACCATCTGTGGCAGCTTTATTCAGGAATAGCCCCAAACTGGAAATCACCCAGATGTCCTGCGGGGTAAATGGCCAGACAAACCATGGTCCGTGCAGACCACGGAATCCTACCCGCCCCCCCATGGACATGCAACAACCGCGTGGACCTCCCAGGGGCCGTCCTGAGAGAAAAAAGCCAAGCTGAAAAGGACACTGGATGATTTCATTTATGTCACATCCTTGCAATGATGGGAGTTCCCGGGATGGGAAGGGATGAGTGGCTGCTGGGGTTGGCGATGGTGGAGGGGATATGCAGGGGTTCATCTCCATGGTGGTGAACAGCCCGGGACCTCGGTAACAGTGGTGGTCACGGGTGATCAAATGGCACAGAACCAGACGCACTCACTGTCCCGATGCAATTTTCTTTTTTTTTTTTTTAAAGATTTTATTTATTTATGTGACAGAGAGACAGCCAGCGAGAGAGAACACAAGCAGGGGGAGTGGGAGAGGAAGAAGCAGGCTCCCAGCGGAGGAGCCCGATGTGGGACTCGATCCTGGAACGCCAGGATCATGCCCTGAGCCAAAGGCAGACGCTTAACGACTGCGCTACCCAGGCGCCCCCCGATGCAATTTTCTGTTTTGATATCCTAACAGTTACTCAGAAAGGAACCCCGGGGGAAGCTGGGTGAAGGGTACATGTGACCTTTGCAATCTGCTGTGAGTCCATAATGATTTCAAAAGGAAAAGTCTGAAATAAACAAAAGCACCACCAGCAAAATACCCAGAAAGAACACTCTTGACCAAGGTCTTGGTCAGCGTGGGCCGCGAGAACAGAGTACCACAGACTGGGGGGCTGAAGAGCAGACATTAATTTCTCACAGTTCTGGAGGCTGGGAAGTCCAAGATCAAGGTGTGAGTAGCCTCGGTCCCGGGGGAGGGCTCTCTCTCTGGCTTGCGGCCAGCCAGCTGAGGTCTCCCTGGGTGCTCAAGGGGTGGAGAGAGAGCGAGAACAAGCTCTCTGGGTCTCCTCTGACAAGGGCGGTAACCTCATCGTGGGGACCCCCGCCCTCATAACCTCATCTAAACCTAATTACTTCCCAAAGGCCCCACCTCCAAATACCATCACACCGGGGGCCAGGGCTTCAACATGGGCATTTGGGGGGAACACAATTCAGCCCACAGCATCTGACAACGAATAAAACCATGTGTCCTAAGTATATATTTAAATAAAGAACTCATTGCTCACTGGACGCCTCCGCACAAACAGTAAGGAATTCTGGACTGGAACAAATTCATAAAGAGAAAGCAGAATGGTGGGGGCCAGGACTGGGGGACTTCCTTCCCCTTACCTCAACAGGGGGAAGACCAAAGGGCATGGCCTCTCAGAAAGGATACTGGAAGAAGGCGCCGGACACCATGCAACCAAGACTCCAGAAAGCAGTTCTTCTTTGTAAGATTTTTTAAAAATTAATTAATTAATTTGACAGAGAGAGGGAGAGCGAGAGACCACAAGCAGGGGGAGCGGCAGAAACAGGCTCCCCACTGGGCAGGGAGCCCGATGTGGGGCTCGATCCCAGAAGCCTGCGATCATGACCTGAGCTGAAGGCAGATGCTTAACCGACTGAGCCACCAAGGAGCTCCCAGAAAGCAGTTCTGATGGCCAAGGAGGATGGTCTGGGAATAGTTCTTTCTAAGAAAGGAGACTTCAAAACATTCTCAGAGGATTACCGTGGAAATGAGAAATGCCTGAGGATCTCACTGCAAATTACCTTACTTTGGGGAGACAAACAGGACTGTGAGGAGTATAAAAATCGATGAGAAAACATGAGAAGTGAGCAATCCGCAGGACGTAGGATTACCCTACTCTGAGCTGGGCAAAGTAAGACTTTCTCCTGGGTGCGAACCTGGGGGCTTTGTGCAGCGGCCCCTCCAGGGAACCACCAAGGACCCTTGTCTGGGATGTCACCTTCTGTCCCCTCCTGCTGGCGCACAACACCTGTGGCATGGAACCCCTGGGCCCACCTGGCCTCTAGTAACAGGACTGCTCCTTGTCAAGCTGGGAAGTCTCTCCTGGAACTGAGGGGGCTGGGTGTTGTTGGCTCTCCCCTTTTCGTTCTTTTTTCCTTCTTTTATTTATTTATTTATTTATTTATTTACTTACTTACTTATTTATTTATTTATTATTTATTATTTTGTACTCTGGTAAAAGAAATGTATAGAACCAAATGTACTGGACCATTCCTAAGTGTACAATCCAACAGCATTAAATATACTCACAATGTGTGTGACCAACACCATCATCTCTACCCAAAACTTTTTCATCATCCCCAAAAAAACTTTGTACCCATTAAACAAAAACTCCCCTCCCCCAGTCCCAGCCCCCACCGTTCTACTTTCTCTGAGTTTATCCTCTCGAGGTACCTCACATCAGTGGAAACACACAGTATGTGTCTTTCCGTACCTGGCTTATTTCACTTAGCACGATGTTTTCAAGGTTCATCCATGTTATGGACTGAATGTTTGTGTTTTTGTCTCCCCAAAACTTGTATGTTGGGGCCCTAACCCCCAGAGTGGCTGTCTTTGGAGATGGGGTCTCCAAGGAAGTCATTAAGGTTAAATGAGAACGTCAGGTGGCAGGGGGGCCCGATCTGATAGGATCAATGTCCTTATCTTAGAAGAGACATGAGAAGGGTGCCTGGGTGGCTCAGTTGGTTAAGCGTCTGCCTTCGGCTCAGGTCATGATCTCAGGGTCCTGGGATCAAGCCCTGCATCCGGCTCCCTGCTCAGTGGGGAGTCCGCTTCTCTCTCTCTCAAATAAATAAAATAAAATCTTAAAAAAAAAAAAGAGAGAGAGACATCAGGGAGCCCAGATGCCTCCCTCCTCCCACCCCATCCTTCTGCACAAAGAAGAGGACTCTTGCCAGAAACCAAATTTGCTGGCACCTTGAATTTGAACTGCTGGCCGCCAGAATTGAGAAATAAATTTCTGTTCTTTACGTACCCCCAGCACTTTCAAGGGGAAGGGTCAGAAAAATTTGCTTAGAAGGGCAGGAAGGAAAAGTAAAAGGAGAGAGAGAGGAACACCTAGCCAACCTTGGTTTCTCAGTGCTTGGCACACGGCAGCCGCTGACCACAAAACTGCACAAATTCAAGTCTCCAGATCAGAAGTTCACCTCAGTCAGGAAGATAGTTCGAGGTGAGCCTGTCTGAGCCTGTCCGTGGCAACTCCGGGTAGCCGGGGAGGACAGAAGTGACAGAAGGTGGCAGGAGGGCAAAGTGATCATGGTTCGCGAAAGGAGAAAGGAAATTCATCTTAAAAACTCACTGTTAGTCTGTGGCAAAAAAAAAAAAAAAAGAGAGAGAGAAGAAAAAAAGGGCTTATGAGCTGTGAACACGGGAAACAGGCCGTGAATCGGGGTTTCCCATTACCTTGAACAAAGAGAGACTGAACTCTGGGAGCTGTGCGTTGCGGCCCAAGTGAGGAGCAGACAGAGAGGTGTTTATAGTCATTATAGAGAACGGGTGGCTCGTTCTGGTGGCTCCGGGCCCAGTGGGGAGATGGAGTATATTACATACCAGCCCCTGGGGTATCAGCAAGGTGCTGGCTGAATCCCACATGGCATCCCGGGGAATATGAGGGAGAAATCAGAACCGGAGAAATAAATACAGGTTGGGTGCCTTTAGTTTTTATTTTTTTTAAAGATTTTATTTATTTATTTGACAGAGAGAGAGACAGCCAGCGAGAGAGGGAACACAAGCAGGGGGAGTGGGAGAGGAAGAAGCAGGCTCCTAGCGGAGCAGGGAGCCCGACGTGGGGCTTGATCCCAGGACTCTGGGATCACACCCTGCGCTGAAGGCAGATGCTTAACGACTGAGCCACCCGGGTGCCCCAGGTTGGGTGCCTTTAAAACTTACTGACCATTCATACCCGAGCCTGGTCACGGACCTATCTCAGGTAGAAGGGGGATCTCTAGCGGGATGTCGAAGGGCTCTGTCCTCATCTTGCCGAGATAAGAACACAGATGGCTTGCTTATCAAATTCACATGGAAGAGAGGAGCTGCTTCAAATCCGGTTTGGAAATAAAGACAGAGAGATGAGCTGACCCAACACTAACCTGACAGGCTACCACGAAGGAAATGTCAAGAGACTCCGCAAAGACAGGTGGCGTGTGGGTGGGGGAGCCCCAGCAGTGGCACAGGTGAGATCATCTAGGGGGTTGTTGGGTGCCCACCGCAGAGTCCGTAAATAAGCATTGGGTAGCGGGTGCAGCTGGGTCATCTTAGACCTCATCAATATCCGTGCGATGACGAGAGTCCGGAGGGCCAAGCTGCTGGCCAGCCAAGCCTGCCCTGGGGTTTCTCTCAGGCCAAGGCCAAGTTCAGTGAGTAGATGGCTCATTGTGACACCGGCCGGGATGGCACTCAGAAAGCTGTATTGTGACCAGTACCACGGAGGGTCAGTTGCAGGTGGGCCGAGGAGCCCACATGGGCCAAAGGCAGGCCAAGTGGAGCAAGCCCAGAGGGTTGCTGGGACAACCAAGGGATCCCAGCCACGACGTGAGAGGAAGAGCGCCACAATGGGGATGCTGGCCAGAGAAAAGGAGCCCAAGGATGGTCCTCTAGAAGGGTTGGCCTGTGGCAGGTGTGGAAAAGTCTCTCCTCTGAGGCTCACAGCACAAGTGGCAAGGTTAGTGCACGTGAGGAATTTCTAGTAAGAATAAAAGAGCAAACACCCAGTATTGCACAAACCACAAAGAACCACTACTCCTGTTTTAGCACATTCCATTCCCTTCTTATTTCTATTAATTCCATTTATGCGGAACTGTTGCTAATAATCAACCATTTATAACCTACAAAAATCCACACGGTTCAACCTAATGCACGGGTGAGCTCCCACTGCATGTACAAATTTTGCATCTTGCCTTTCTGCTTAAGATTATGTCATAAACATTCTACTGCACTGTAAAATATATTTCAGGAAACTTCTACAATTTCTTTCCTGCAGAAATCTTTTGCAATGGCTGTGAAACTGCTTATTAAACAGGAATAGTCCTCCAACGGCATGTTCCTGGGATGCTTCCAACGGTTATAATAAAACCAATGGATGTGGTAAAACCAATGGAACTAGAGGGTATTATCCCAAGCAAAATCAGTCAGTCAGAGAAAGACAGATACCATATGATCTCACTCATATGTGGAATTTAAGAAGCAAAACAGATGAACATAGGGAAAGGGAAGGAAAACTAAAATAAGATCAAAACAGAGAGAGAGGCAAACCATAAGAGATTCTTAACTCTAGGAAACACTGAGGGTTGCTGGAGGGGAAGTGGGTGGAGGATGGGGTAACTGGGAGACGGGCATTAAGGAGGGCATGTGATATAATGAGCACTGGGTGTTACATGCAACTGACGAATCACTCACCTCTACCTCTGAAACTCATGCTACACTATATGTCTGAATTTAAATCAGAACGAACGAACGAATGAAAGACCTCCAACAGATGTGTGAAATACTTCATCTGCGTTGGATACTTTCTTGGGATAAATTCCTATTAGTAGCTGGGGCCCCTGCCCTAAGTCTCCTCAGTCCAACTGCTCCCACCATAGTGCAGACTGTCAGTGTTCCCCTCCAGCCAGAAGCTTCCTGAGAGCAGGTCAGTGTCCGTCTGGTCAAGCCCTGTATCTCCGGCTTCCTGGAGAGCACCCTGAGTTGCACTCTGCTGTGGGTGGAGGGTGCGGATTCTCAGATCCATCAGCGTGCGTTTGACAGACTTTTTCGGAGCGCTCCTGCTGCCCTGGGAACACAAGGCCCTCGCCCGCCAGGGAACTAGATCCGGAGGCTCACTTCCCAGAAGAGGCGCCCTCCCCTCTCTGTATAATTCTCTCCCTTCTCACTGAGGCTCCCCCTCCCCGTGCTCTTCTGGAACCTCCTTCATCATCATAGGAACCTCCTTCATTCCCTCCGTGTGCCAGCTCCTGAGTGGGTGGTACCCGCAGTCCAGCCTTCTCCTGCACCCCCAGGGCCAATGGGTCACTGGCCCTGCCTTCTACTTCACAGGCCTCACACCCGTTCCCTGATCAGTTAGCCCAAGCTGCCACCTCCCTGGGGGGCCGCCCGTGCCCTCCCCTCCCACCTGCCCTGCTGCCCGAGGGTCTCACCCCATACCCGTTAGCATTCCCACGGCTCTGGCTCTGACTCCCTGGCCTGGTGGCGCACCATTTGCACTCTGTCCCCAACCATGCTGATGTGCAGCCCTGGGCGCCTTGGCCCAGGCACCGCTTTGCCTGGTGAGCTTTGGGGCCTGGCCAGAGTCCTTCTGGGTTGCCCTCCGTCTTCCCTGCCCCCAAAAGCCTAGGCCTTCCCGCGCCCTTCCTTCACCTCTGTGCACACTACTGATGACGGCTTTTATCACACTGCCTCATGCTTCACTGAACCTTGACCTCTTGGAGGGCAAGGGTCAGGTGTCACTCATTTCTGGATGTCAACACTGCTTTGATCTACGTGCTGGGCCAGCTCGCTCCCAGCACGGGTCCACAGACCTCGTCCCCGCCAGGTGGGGAGGACACTGCGTGGAGAGGGGAGAGGGATGGGGAGGGCGCCCAACGGCGAGGCCTACTAGTTCACCTTAAAGGCAACCTGCTGCCTTCGGGGCATTATCTCTGGTGGGATTTTAAAAAAGTCCACCTAACAGGCTGTGTGGCCATTGGATTCTGCTGGAAGGTGTGGGAAGGAGGTGGCCAGGAAGTGAGCGGTTGTCAATCCCCGTGGCTCGTGCCCTCATGACCTCCTCTGCCCCCGGAACTTCCTGTTTGTCTTCACCCTCAGACATGCCGGCTGGGGATCTAGCTCCTGCCCCGATGGCCCTGGCCTCTGGCCCGCACCCTCTGCAGCTGGCCTCTCCCAGCCCACCCTTCTCCTGGAGTCTCCGTGGGGTTCTTGCTACCCCGGCTGACGTCATGAGGACAGCCCCCCCCCTCCTCCGGGTGCCCAGAGCATCCCCGTCCTCGGGAACTGCGCACGCACGCCTGCCCCTGGCCCCAGCCTGTGCGCTTTCCTCACAGAACCACATTATTTGCCTGGAGGCAGGGTTATAGGCCTCGTGGCCTCTAGCTTGTCCAGGGAAACACAGGGAAGGGGCCATTGGTGTTCTCATCTCTAACCCGCAAGAGCAGGACCGGAGCTCCGTCAGCCTCCTCCAGCCCCAGAATTCTCTGAGCTGCCTTCGTCTGAGATGCAGAAGCCTCTTCAGACCCTTCCAACACTGCGAGGTGACCCATGATAAAAAAAAAAGTTGTGCTACCACACTAAGAAAGACCGCAGGGTCCGTGGTGAGAAGCCACAAGTCTCCATGAAAACCATGTGGAGCTGCTTCTCCTTCTGGAATGTCTAAGAGTCAGGGCGGCTTCGTGGTACAACACATGTGTGTTGCTTACCGGAAATAACGATGTAAGACCTTAATCCTGGCAGAAGTGGCCAATGCCGTTCTAGCACTCCCTCAAGCAGCCTAGCACCACTTCTGTGACAGGTGTGGAAACACATCACTCTGATTTTGCACAAGAGGGAAAACGAGGCCGAGACGGGACAGGCAGGCAGAGAGCCAGGTCTTGTACCCAGACGACCAGATGTCCAGTAAGAACCTGCAATACTGCCTGGGGGTGAATCCTTATCATTCTTAATAAAACTTAACTTCAAAGGGCTTTTTTGGGGAGGGCACCTGCTTATTTACTCTATTGATAAATAAGCCATTTCTCCAAAGTCATGTCTAACACCAAGACAGCATTTCTCTAAGTCGTTCTGTTTAATAAAGATAAGAACTAATGAAGGCAAATGGCTACAGTGAGTCATCTTCGGGGAAGAAAAAAGGGAACAAAGGAGAACATTCTGGGGTGCAAATCCAGCTGGCTGCACTTTATGGTCCTTAAGAACAGAATGAGGCACCAACTCTTCACCTGCAGAGACTGGTTCCTGGCTGATGAGAGCGGTCCTCACCAAACACAGACAAGCGCACATGAGAAAACGTCGCCCGTGTCACTGTTACCTGGATGGGATCCCTTCTTAACAGTATAAAAGTGAACTTCAATGTAAAAAAAAAAAAAAAAAAAAAGGAAAAATTAGAACTGAAACAAATCCATAGTCTCTCTGTCATTCACAGGGGTCTCTGTACCCTGATCTGTATCTGCATGGGTTCATTTTTTTGTTTGAAGATTTAACTTATTTGAGAGAGCGCGTGCGTGTGTGTGCACGTGAGCATGAATCACGTGGAGGGGCAGAGGGAGAGGGAGAAGCAGGCTCCCCGCTGAGCTGGGAGCCCATCGTGGGGCTCGATCCAAGGACCCTGAGATCATGACCTGAGCTGAAGGCAGACCCTTAACCCACTGAGCCACCCAGGCGCCCCGGGTGTTCACGTTCATTAACCACGGCGGACATATACATGTTTCCCGTTCTCGCATTGCTCTGGTTTTTGTAAGTTCCACTTTAATTACTTCTCTGAATTACTTCTCTGTCGTCAGACCTTGACCCTTGCGAGTCTCAAAGAGACAGCGTTCAGGAGGCAAAAGGTTAGCTATGTTTTATGATGTTAGATTGGTTATCACCAAACTGCCTTTCCAAAGGACTGCACCACCCAGGACACCCGTGCAGGACAATATGGATAAAGACAGAAAATCTGGAAGGCAACACGACAGAGGAATGACTTACTGTAGCTGTGTGGGATCACGGCTGTTTTCCCTTGTTTCTCTAGTTTTCAAATTTTCTGCGATGCAGAATTTTTATTTTTTTTATAATTGATTTTTATAATTAAAAACAGGTTAGCATGAGAAGGAAGCTGGGTGCAGGGCCTATTTGTAGGAACTTTCTGTACAATCTCTTTAGAATTCTTCCATAAATCTTAAATTATTTCAAAATACTACTTGGAGAAAAAGCTCAAAGCAGATGGTGACAATTTCTGATGCCACCCCAAATTAGCACTGAGCTGGGTTTTGCATGGGCCGCTGCTGTTAGGTTATATAAAATCCATGACTTCAGTTTCTTCCCCCAAGTGTGGGAGTGCAGAATTAGGGACATTCTGGTACATGACTGTTCTCTTCTGAAACAGGTTCTGGGGTCAGGAAGAGTGGGGGTCTGAATCTTGACTCTGTCCCCTGCTGTTGCTACTTCTGCGATCTTGGCTAATTACTTAGTCCCCCCCAGGACTGTTTCATCATCTGTGCAGACAGTACACGGTATCTACCTCACGGGGCTCAGGGGAGGATTCGGTGAGGAAATAAATCTACACCCAGGTATAGGAATAGCGCAAGGGGCCAACTGGTGGCTTTCCATGCCTGCCCCTAACATCCAAGCACCTCATTAAAGAAAGACTGACATTTTCCTGAACACAGACAAGCTGTGGGACTGGGCTCAATCCCAGAATACACGACACCTTAGAACACTGGGAAGTGGGGAAACTGGGGCTTAGCTGCTTCTGCAGAGCCCTGTGCTGTCCAGGCAGTTATAGCTAAAAGGGCTAGGTTTCTCCCATAATAATACTGATAAAAAGTTTGTGAATTAGTTTAGAAAACATAAAACGCCTCTTTCCATGGGAATAATGGTGTTTGAGTAAGGGAGATCCCCAGCCCTGAGGAACCCAGATGATCAAGAAGGTGACACATTAGCAATAATTATGGGATTTCTAGTACTGGGAACTGGGAGTGTCCCAGGGAGGAAGAGGAGTCATTCTTCCTGGTGGGGGAGGAGGAAGGTTATGGGGTCACCTGCACTGGGTCTTGAAGGATGAGTAGGAGGTCGTCAGGAGAAAAGAAGGAAGGGGGAAGGCCATTCCAGGAAAGGGCAGTGGGCATCCGTGCAGGGTGGGCAGGCAGGGAGTGGGGAGGAGGGGGAAGAGTGTGGCCAGAGACGAGGATCAAAGGCAGGCTGGGCTGGGAGTGTGTGGTGTTTCATGAGCCACTCTTGGGCACTTTGACTTCCTGATGGGGAATCATGGGGGATTTCAAGTGAAGGACATACAGGATGAGACCATCCACATTCCGAGAGAATGGTGATGGTAGGGGTGAGCAAGAAGGCAGAGAGAGGGACGATGGAGGGAGGGAACCAGTTCAGTGATCTGCATGCCAGTGACGGTGTCCCTGATGGAGGCAGGGAGGGTGGGGTAGCCACAGAAACTGGGAAGACCGAGACATCTGGTTTGGGCCACTGGGTGGCACCTTCAGCGGGTGGGACTGGAAGAAGCTAGGGAGAGGGAGCAGTGGCAAGGGGGACACGGGAGCGCTCAGTGTGGACATCGTTAGTCCGAAAGGCCCCTAGGACGCTAGTACAGAAGTCCTGAAGGCCGGGGTGCCTGGGTGGCTCAGTCGTTAAGAGTCTGCCTTCGGCTCAGGGCATGATCCCGGGGTGCTGGGATCGAGCCCCACATCAGGTTCCCTGCTCCGCTGGGAGCCTGCTTCTTCCTCTCCCACTCCCCCTGCCTGTGTTCCCTCTCTCTTTGTCAAATAAATAAATAAAATCTTAAAAAAAAAAAAAAAAAAAAGAAGTCCTGAAAGCAGCTGATAATACGGGATAACAGTAGAACCTGGGAATATCTACTTGGGGCCAATCCATGTGTAGAAATAGCTGGAACATTCAAGGGAAATATGATGAGTACTTGAACGATATTTAGTAAAAACAGCGTTTTGCTATGAGCTGTCTGCTCTCCATCCTGGGTGAACAGGTATATTCTTTTTTTTTTTTTTAAAGATTTTATTTATTTATTTTAGAGATATGGGGGCGGGGAGAATCTTAAGCAGACTGCCGGTTGAACATGGAGCCCGATGTGGGGCTTGATCCCATGACCCCGAGATCATGGCCTGAGCTGAAATCGAGAGTCAGACAGTTGGGGCGCCTGGGTGGCTCAGTCTGTTAAGTGCCTGCCTTTGGCTCAGATCATGATCCCAGGGTCCTGGGATCGAGCCCTATGTCGGGCTTCCTGATCAACAGGGGAGTCTGCTTCTCCCCCACCCCCAACCCCAACTTGTGCTCTCTCTCTCTCTCAAATAAATAAAATCTTAAAGAAAAAAATAATAAGAGTCAGACGCTTAACCAACTGAGCCACCCAGGTGCCCCGAACAGGTACATTCTTAGGCAACTCGCATTTAACAGGTCCATCCCAAGAACTGAAGCCTCTTCTCCATCCAGGTGCACAAGTCAGGATGAGGCAAATTAGGCAGACAGGATGCTCTGTGGCCGTCTGCCTGCAAACATTTGCTTAACTAGAGCCATTTCTTTTTTTTTTTTTTTAAGATTTTATTTATTTAGTTGACAGAGAGAAAGACAGCCAGCGAGAGAGGGAACACAAGCAGGGGAAGTGGGAGAGGAAGAAGCAGGCTCCCAGCAGAAGAGCCTGATGAGGGGCTCGATCCCATAACACCGGGATCATGCCCTGAGCCGAAGGCAGACGCTTAACGACTGAGCCACCTAGGCGCCCCTAGAGCCATTTCTAGTCAATTCCAGAGCTGTGTAAGCCAGCAGCACTCGGCATTACAGATACATTCCTTAACAAAATGCCACTTCAACTCTTGAACCACCAGTGCAAAAGAGTTAGTGTTTCTAACACTTACAAGCAAGTCACTTAAAAACGAGCAAACCAAAATACTATCTGATTAGCAGAAGGTGATCTAACACCCCCCACCCGCCCAAATTAGGGGAAACCGATCACAGAAATCTAGAAGTGTTCAGCATTCAGAAGGCTTCTGGTTTTCTTGAAATTCTCATTAAGTGGAAATTAGAGTATAGAGTCTATACTGCAGGTCTGGTTTGTTTATTTTAAAAAGACTTTATTTTTAAGCAATCTCTACACCCAACATGGGGCCTGAACCTACAACCCTGAGATCAAGAGCCACCCACTCTACCGACTGAGCCAGCCAGGCGCCCCCTACAGGTCTGGCTTAAGGCAAGAAAGATGACAGGGATTTCCATTCTCAAAGGGAAGGCTGTTGGATACCAAAAGATTGGCAAATACAAGTACGTTTATCTACTTTAAGTTAAATGAAGTATTTAAGGCTTCTAACTTTCAAAAATAATTGCTGGCCTTTTTCGGTTAGTTGATCATCTCTGAGCACACACAGGCTGCAGCTGGGGCCCAGCGCTGGGCTCAGTCCTTCCGCAGACCGCCACCTGGGCAGGCTGGAGGCTGAAAAGCCTATACCCAGAGAAAAGGGCTCTGCCCAGACTTCCCGTGTGACTTATTCACACCCTACTCGAACCTATCCTCCAGCTGGCTGGTCCAGGGCCTGTGGACGAGCGCTCCATGGAATGTGGAGTCTCATGGAAACAGCTTTGGACGAGGGTGAATCGGAGAAGCCTGGGGCTCGGGAGCCCAGCGCCAAAGGCAGGCTCTGGATAAGGGCAAGGGTGTGCTCCCAAGACAGGCTGGGGACAGGCTGTTTCCTTTACTGGGGATGGGGCTCGTGGGCTGCAGTGAGGTTGCATGGGGAGTGGGGGGCAGACAGGAACAAATGTGGGTTGGAGAGAAGAGACACCCCTAGCGCAGAAATGAAGGGAAAGGTGCGCCAGGAAGCCCAATCGGGGAGGTCTCTCATTCACCAGTGCTGGGAAAGACCCGTAGGAAACAAGTTTTTGGAGAGACGTAAAAGAACTATGAACCCCCTCCCCACACCCCAGGGTCTCCACTTCCCCTCCTTCTCACGCCCTGGACTCCAGAGGATCAGACGGTTGTGCTGTCTTCTCCTGCTATAGAGAGTGGGCACTCAGCATTTGTGACAGTTGGGTCTAGAAGGGCTCTGTCAACACTGAATTAGTTAACGCCAAGCCCCTGCTTCTAGGGAATTCAGGTCCTATGAGACTCTGGTCATATATGCATCAGCCCATCAATACCTAACTTTGTGTTCCGTGTGTTTTGGCTGGAAGAGACCTTATTTAATCTACACTGTTGTATCATAAACACTGAACACAGCCAACAGCTCTCTAACCCGCGTCTGAAAGAAGTTTGTCTGATACGCGTATTTTCTCCACAAGGCTCATCCCAGCCTTCTTGGGCCAGGGTCACTAGACCCTTTGGCACAATGCTTGGGGGCCATTTTCTTTTTTCTTTTTTTTTTTTTTTTAAAGATTTTATTTATTTATTTGACAGAGATAGAGACAGCCAGCGAGAGAGGGAACACAAGCAGGAGGAGTGGGAGAGGAAGAAGCAGGCTCATAGCGGAGGAGCCTGATGTGGGGCTCGATCCCGGAACGCCAGGATCACGCCCTGAGCCGAAGGCAGGTGCCTAACCGCTGTGCCACCCAGGCGCCCCTTGGGGGCCATTTTCAACAGCAAAATCACCAACGAAAAGCACAAGAGTGCACAAACCGTGGCACTAAATACACTGTAACAAGGACACTTGTTTACCGAACGAGCTCGAACAGAGGCGGTATGGGAATAGGCACTTTGGGCAACTCCAGTGTTTTGCCACTCTGCGTGTCGTCAAGTGACCAAGAAAGCACTGGGAGTATTGACTTGGGGGTTACAGATAAACTGTGGCCAGTGGGTGAATTCGTACATACGGAATCCACAAACAAAGAGTGAACTCTATTTTGTGTCCTCGGAGAGGACACTCCACACACGTGGGGATCTCTGTTTGTCGTTCGTTGTTGGCACAGGGCCTGGGGCGGGGTAGATGCTCCATAAATATTTGCTGAAGGAAGGGGCAGAGGGAGACCGGGTCTAGGGTAGGTCAGGGGAGAGAGGAGGAGAGATGAAGGGGGCAGATGGGCAGGATGGAGGGAACACCCTGTGTGTGAAGGTTCTGTCACGGGCCTTTGGGATCCCTGGTTTATACTTCATCCTTGCAACTGAAGTCACTGAAAAGTTTACACACGGAGTCTTCGATCATATTTGCCTCCAGGAGTGGTGGCTGCGGCGGGAAAGGGCCTGCAAGGGGATGCAGGCGGACGCAGGGTGATGGACGAGGAGGGTGTCGGGACCGGACACAGGTGACCCGGGAAGGGCAGAGCCAGAGGTCAGGCACGGGGAGAGGCGGTGATCGACTTCTGAGTGGAGTCACCCAAGTTGCCCCTGAGGATGCCGGGGGAAGGCAGGTGGCAGCTGAGGCTGGAACAGGCGCTCAGGAAAGAGGTGTGAACAAGAGAGGGAAATCTGCGTAAGACCAGAAGGCCAGGAGTGGGCCAGATTCCAGGGCTAGGAGTTCAGCCGGCTTTGCAGAGCTCCTGGGACCGAACCAGATGAGACATGGAGCTAACTCTCCTTAGGGCAGCTTACTTAGATCGGTGGTTCTCAACCAGAGGGGAGTCTGTGTCCCGGAATCTTGTGGACTCTACGATGGTGGGGGTGCTCCTGGCATGGCGTGGGTCACCCCCAGGGATGCGGCTCAACATCCCATGAGCACAGGATGGCCCCACCATAGAGAATCCCCTGGCCCCCAACGTCCACAGTGCCGAGGCTGGGATGACTTAGAGGCCGGCACAGAGACTGAATCGTTCTGCGCACTCATGTTACCTCACTGGCTTTGGCCGGTTGTTTCAGTCGCTGAGATTTCTGGGCCCTGACTCCAGGACACTGGGATGAAGGCCGCCCCTCCAGCTGCGATCCCCAGCTTCGATAATTAAACTTTCTACATCTTTTATCTTTCTAAATTACAGAGTAAACAGCCAGTCAGGACACAGCAGAGGACGGGACCCAGGGGCGGTCTCCCCTTCGGTTGACCCTGGGACACTAATTAACACCCTTCAGGAACTTCATCCAACTAGTTATGAGCCTGGCTAAAGGATAATTAGCTCAGAATTATCATAACACCTCTGTGCACTTCTCATCCTGCCCCAAGAATGTCGTGGGGGACCTGATTAGATGCCTCCCACTTCCACACGTTCCACCTCGTTTCTCCGGTCTACTGGGCTGGGTCGTTGTCACTAGAAGAGGAAATGAGGTCGATGGGACACGATTTCTTCCTAATGATTCACACTCGCTCCCGGGCTCATGACTGCTGCTGCCTCTCTAAACACCCACCCTTCGGTGGCAGGAGTCGGCTGGTCTGTGGTTGGGAAGCCACACCATGCCAATTCTGCTTCCTGCCCGGGCCTGGGACCACCACGCCTCTGGTGGTGGCCTCGAGATGTCCAAGGCTGTAGGTATGTGACACTTGCTTTTCAGTTCCTGCGAGACCCTAGAGCGTCAGATGCAACGAGTAGAGAGAACCCTTAAAGAAGAGAAACAACCCATCGCAAAAGTGGACAAAGGACGTGACGAGACATTGCTCCGAAGCAGACAGGGAGGCGGTCAACGGCCCCATGAGAAGATGCTTAAGCACCATCATCAGGGACATGCAGCTCGGAACCACGAGAAGCCACTTCACACCCACTAGGACGGTTACCATTCGCAAACATGGGAAATAACCAGTGTGGACGAGGACGTGGAGAAACTGGAATCCTGATGCACTTTTGGCAGGAAGGTCAAATGACGCGGTTGCTGCTGACAAGTTGGGCAGTTCCTCAAAAAGTCTTTTTAATTCTAAAAAGAATTAGAAGCGTCAGCAGTCCCACTTCTGGGTGTAGACTCCGAAGAATTAAAAGCAGAGACTCAGACCCTTGTACACCCACGTTCACAGGATGATTATTCACACTGGCCACAGGTGCAAACACCCAAGTGTCCACCAACAGAGAAACGGATAAACACAGTGTGGTCCCTCCATACAACGGACTATGACTCAGCCTTAAAAAGGAAGGCCATGCTGCCACCTGCTACGACACGGACGAACCCGGAGGACACTGTGCTCAGTGAGATGAGCCAGACGCAAAAGGACGAATACTGTCTGATTCGACTTCTGTGGGGTCCCTAGAGGAGTCCCATCCATAGAAACTGGAAGTAGACGGCAGGTGCTGGGGCTGGGGGAGGGGGAGGGGAGTCAGCATTTCATGGGGACGGGGTCTCCGTTTGGGGCAGATGAACACGTTCTGGAGATGGATGGTGGGGACAGCACCACAACAATGGGCGTCCACTTATGCAGTTGAACTGGACACTGAAAAATGGTTAACGTGCTGTTTTCTGAAGGTACAACTAATGCTGCAGGGGACCTGAATTTCAGCAGCTGCTACTCAGCCCTCGTGGATTCAGATTTTCTCCCAGGAACCTCACATTCCCCAAGACAGAAGGTAAACACAAAGCAGCACTTGAGAACTTCTGTCCGCTGTCACTGCCGGCCCCTCCTGGCGCGACAGGACCTACTTACCATCTTCCTCAGGAGACTGGCTCCAGTACTTGGGGAACTCTGCAGGGCTCCCCGATGGTCTGGAAGGGCCCTGCCCCCGCATTCTAGCGCCCTCTCCTCAAAGCGCCCTTAGCAATTAACGAGGATGCTTAATGAAAATAGGGGAACAAAACCCTGCTCCATTGGGTGTTTCCACTCATTCTGATGAACAAGTTTGACCAGTTCACAGGGGCCATTCAGGTGCAGGTGGCTCTGGAACATTTTACCAAGACAGAATTAGTAACAATCACTCCTAAAGGATGACATCGACACCAGTGGAAATGACCTTTCAATGTAAGGTCAATGAGGGGTGAACCTGGTCAGAGGGACAGAGGTGTGACCCCAGGGCCGGAAGGGGACTGCTAAAAACGAGAGAACCTGGTGTTCCACTTCGTTATTTACGGATCTGAGAAAGAGCGTGCGGAGCTAAGGATGGGGTGCGGATCACCCGTTCCCCTTTGCTCAAGTTTACGTTATTTCTGGTGTCAGGAGGGAGGTACCTTCAGCATCATCCGTGGGCAGTTCAGACCCTGAAAAGCATATGCCATGTGAGTAAGTATTTCTTGTGACCTGGCAACAAGGCCAGATGCTGAACTGTGGGGATCCCAGCAAAACAATGCCCCCCACTTCCCCCAGCCTTGCCAGGAGGGGCAGCCCTGCTTTCCCCGCTGGTGTTTGAAACAATTACGTTAATTCAACGGACGGTACAGAAATCAAAATGACGCGGCTAGAAAACATTTCAATGAAAACAAATGATTTGGAAAGATTAATTCAGGTGTCGCTACCACACATCTGAAATCTTCCAGAAAACCCCAACTGGCCTTATTACTATTATTATATATTTTTATACTTTATTTACTTATTCCAGAGAGGGACACAGAGAGAGCATGGGGCGGGGGAGAGGGGCAGAGGGAGAGGGAGAAGCAGACTCACTAGTTCAGGAGTCTGCTGGGGGCCATCCTAGGGCCCAGAGATCATAACCTGAGGCAAAGGCAGACACTAAACCATCTGAGCCACCCAGGCAACACACACACACATATATATATATATATATATATATATATTAAATATATATATAAATATATATATATATATTAAAATATATATATATATAAAATATATATATATATTAAAACCTTTTATTTGGGAAATAAAGAGCAAATATTAGCAGAGGTAGCTATAAGGAGGGCAGAGGAAATCAAACACTTAACAGCGTCCAGTGGGTTTCTCTTTCACCAGATAAAAAGCATTCTGTTAAAGGTGGAAAGCAAGGAAGAAAAACAGGCACATACAATGTCAGAAAAAAACCGTTTGCTTTCGGTGGCCTGGGAATTATTCAAGGACACTGCATTTCTGTAAAAAAGACAACTGAAATCCTGTCAGGGCTGTTGAGGCTCAGAGACACGCTCCATAAGGAGTTCCCAGTGCAAACGCACATCTGAGAGAATCCCCTGTCCCCTTCACCCATGTCCCTCACCAAATTCACCAAATCGGAGTCACAGCCCTTGACACAGAATGGTGAAAATCACAAATCTTCTGCAGCAGTGGGCAAGCTCCGGCCTGAGGGCCAGCCACCTATTTTTGTAAATAAAGTTTTATTGGAACATAGCCATGCCCACTTGCTTCCCTGTTGTCTGGGGCTGCTTTGGGGAGTAGCTGCGGCAGAGGCTGTGTGGTCTGCAAAGTCTAAAATATTTACTACGGGGCTCTTTACAGAGAAAGTCTGCTGATTCCTGGTCTACCTTATCTACTTGGATCGTTCTGGAAGGGAGGGCCTATTCCAACAACCAAAATGCACCCAGCAGGGCTCATGTGGCACGAGAAGCTCCCATTTTTAATCCCTGGCCCACGGAAGGGAATGGAATAAAGGAAGCAGTGAAGTGGATTAACTGTGTGAAGTCATTACTGAATTCCAGAGCCGTGAAAGAGTGTATGCTGGCAGCAAACAGGTACCAGGTTGCTTTCCGAGCATCTCAAGATCCCCACACTGGCTAAGAAAGCCAGCTGTAACTATTAATGTGAGTCGGCAATCAGCTCCTATATTAGGAAAATTCCAAAACCTTGCAAAGACCTTCATTAGTGTTCCTTTTAGTACTGCAAAGGTGTGAGCTTGAATATCTTTTAATATATTTCACGTCTCAAGGTCAGGAAGAAAGCAGTTTCGAGTACTTATGTAAGCTAGGTGCAGGGCCAAGCAGATGGAACTGTTTTTTCCTCTCTAAATTGATAAAACTTTTATATTTGATGAAGGTGGTCTTTGAATGCATGGGGGAAAGAATAGATTATATAAGGACAAGCAAACAAGCAAACATTTAACATACTGTAGTATGAGGCACCTGTTTCTACTGTGTGGCAAATGATATTCACAGAGGAATCAGATTTAGAAGCTTTTCAAGCGAGAAACTGGTTCTTAAGATCCCCTCCACGTTTCTCTCTTCACTTCCTGGGTTCCCAAGAGTGAGCTGAAGTCCAGTGCTTAATTTCACTTTAAATAATGTGAAAATTACTATGTGTTGTAAGAAATCTAAGAAGCCAGTATTAATAGCTTGTCAACTTGTTCTCACTTACAAGCCACTAGGAATAGAAGGCTCCTGTGGTTGGGTGAACATGGTCCCCTCAAAATGCACGTCCACCCAGACCTCGGAATGTGGCCTCATTCAGAAAGAGGGTCTTTGCAGATATAATTAACTTAAGGATCTCAAGAGGACATCATCCTGGATTAAGGGTGATCCAATGACTGGCGTCTTTACAAGGCCAAGAGGGAGACGTGGACACAGAGAGATAGACAGACACACGGAGGTAAAGGCCAAGTGAATACAGAAGCAGAGACTGGCGTAATGCAGCCACAAGCCAAGGACCCGCAGCCTAGGGCAGCTTTCCAGGATCCTTCCCTGGAGCCTTCGGAGGGAGTGCGGCCTTGTAGACACCTCGATTTCAGACTCTGAGCCTCCAGAATGGTGAGAGAGTAAGTTTCTGTTACTTTAAGCTACTCGGGTGGTAGCGATTTGTTACAGCAGTCCTAAGAAACGAGTACGGTCCTCGAAAGTCAAAGCTATTAATTGTACTGCCAAATGCTCCCTCCTTTGCTAAACTTTTTTCCTACAGCATGGCGCACTGGGATCCCAAGGCAGTGTTCTGACATGGAGGACCGTGACCCCTTAGTCAATTGGGGGAAAATAGCTTCCCACAAAATCAAACAGAACAGAGTCTCTACTGAGTAATAAAGACGAGTATTCTTAGTCTTCAGTAAAACGTTGGATCGCATCGTGTATGTGTGTATGTGCTCACCAGATCACAATGTCATAAAGTGCTGGTTTTCATCATGGTCATGGTCAAAACCAAACACACTGTAGAGTCCCGGAAGCCCCTATCTTTGGGCCCATCCAGAAGTGAGCCTTCTAGACCAATGGAAAGCTACCCCAGTGTGGAACATCTTCAGGGGTAAGCAGAATCGTGGTTTCCAGTGGCTTGGGAACGGGAAAAGGGGAGTGACTGCTCATGGCTACTTGGTTTCCTTTTGGGGTGATGAGAACGTTTAGGGTGAGGAGTACATATAAATATATTAAAAACCACTGAATCGTACACTTTAAAGGGGTGAATGTTATGGTATGTGAATTATATTATCCCCATTTTAAAAAGCAGCAGCAGGATGGCCAATTCTGCAGACAGCAGGGAAAATGGAGGGCCTTCTCCTTTGATCAGGGCTTTTGGAACATTCTAGAAGAGGGAGACACACCAAAAGGAAGGTTTTAGCTTCCTGCCAATAAGCCAGGTGGAGCTAATGACAAACTTAAAAGCACTAATTTACAAGATGTGACTTATAATTGATCCCCAGACTTCTGGAGCAGCCCATAGTGGTGGCACATCATTTTTTAACAATTTATTTTTATTCATTTGTACATATATTCTGCACTTTGTTAATGAAGTTATATATTTCAGATTAAAAAAAAAGGGCTAAGTTGTGTTCACTGCGGCAGGATCCTGGTATTGAAGGAATGGAGGGACACACCCAGACACTGCCAAGCCCTTCACAAGCAATCACAGCCCTATGAAATAAGGAATGCTATTAGACTTCTAATTTTAGAGCCAGGAAACTGACGATCAGAGTGTTGAAGCAGCATCTCTAATACCACAGAAGCAGGCCTGAGCTCCCTGCTACCATCTTTCTGCTCACGGGGCTCACGTGTGTACGTGTCTAGCGAAGGGGCAACGGGAGTGGCCCGGCTGGAGGCACACAGAATCCTGAGTGAGGCCAGGCGGGAGTGCTAGAAACTTCCACAGGAGAAAGATGTGCTGGGGAGGGTGGGGGGCGGGCGGGTCCCAAGTCAATTGAGAATTTGAGCTTTCAAACACTGGAGATGGAAAGTGGGTGTGGGCGTTCCCAAAGGCTGCTGTCACAAATTTCCACAAACAGTGGGTGAAAACAACACTGAGGTTCTTCTCCAGTGGGGCTGGAGGGCAGAAGGCTATGCGGGGTCAGGAGGGCTGCCACCTCCTGGAGGTTCTAGGGGAGAACACGTTTCCCCTCCCTTTCCAGCTGCCGGTGGCACCTGACCTCCTGGGCTTCCCGCGCCTTCTAGGCCAGCAGCTGAGCACCTTCTTACCTCTGACCTCTGCTTCTACCATCACACCTCCTCCTCCGACCCGGACCCTCCCGTCTCCCTCTCATGAGGACCCTCTGGATGACAATGGGCTCACCTGGATAATCCAGGCTCACCTGCCATCTCCAGATCCTGAATCACACCTGCAAAGTTCCTTTTGCCACAGAAGGTCACGTGTTTGCAAGTCCTGGGGGTTAGGATGCAAGTATCTCTGGGCGCCGTGGTCCTGCCTACCGCACCGGTTAAGATGTTTTCACATCAGTGAGGTGTGAGAGGTGGGGGGCTATATATCACATCACAGAGGAGAGACGCAGATGTCCCTCCAGGCTCCCAGGCCACAACTCTCCATGCATACTGTGCTGTGGGGAGAACAAGGGTGACTGCTGCTGCGAATGGACAGAAAAGCCCCAGAACGGCACGGGCTTACAGGAGTCAGACTCCGAAGGCTGCCACCTCTGGTTATGCAAGCACATTAACCAGATCATGACTCTACTGATGGGTTTCACATCACTTCGCTGCCAAGTTCTCTGTCTCTCTCCCTCCTACCTCCAACCGCTGGCAGGCAGTGACTGCTATCCCGCCCCGCCCCCACTCTATCCCAGAGCGCTACAACCTCAGGACCTCTGAGGGTCTTCGAAGGGCTACTTTTACTGCTCTTAGACCCTGGAAGCCTTGGGATGGGGTGGAGGTGCTTGGGGGAGTGGAAGAGACCCTGATTTGAGTGCAGGGAACACAGATTCCCCCTTTCCAGTGCAAGATAAACTCGAGAGAGGTCCAAACTGGTCATACTGACAGCACCTACACGCCTCAGGGTGCCCTTGCTGCATAAGGAAGAGTCCTACTAGCTGATGATCTTGGGGCCCTGTCACCTACCTCCCATGTTACCTACATCCCACTCTCTCCACACTGCCTACGAAGCCCTGACACACCTCCCTTTGCACAGATGCAAGTCTGACCACTTCCCACACTGTCCCTATTTAGGCCCAGGTCACTTCTCAAAGAACTTCCCTGTCTCCGGCCTCTGCGTTTTCCAAGCTAGCCTCCACCCACTGATGGCTAGGGCCAGAAAGTCCTCTGCAGTAACACGCCAGCCTGTAAGATGCCCAACTCAGCGCTCCCTGGCTACCTGATCAACAGCACACGTTTCTTGACTCTGACTTTCACATAAGCTGCCCCCCTCCCCCGACCCCATCAACAGCTGAGTCTCAGCCCTCAGGAGAGAGAGGGCTTTCCTGCCCAGGCCGGAGCTACATCCCGGAGATTCTGACCCCACATCTCCGCCTCAACCCTTGTCACATGGGCGGCACACAGGGCTTGGTGACCGTTTCCAACATGGCAGGGACCTGTCTATGATCAGCTTTAGGAAAAGAAGAATCTCTTAATGTCTGTAATCTGACCCCGTGCTATTTATTCTGGAGAGGTGCTCCCTGTTTCTTCAGGGTTTTTTTTATCGATCCCCCTTGGATTTCTAGCTTCCTAGTTTCAGACGAGATCGGGCGCGTTCAGGGTGGTATGGCCGTAGACTAGCTTCCTAGTTTCCAACCACTTCTTGCAGTTCTGTCCCACGCTCATAACCACTTCCACTGTGCTTCTAGTTCTCATCCTGTGTCTTTGTCGGCCTCTGTCTTATTCAGCAGCTTTATGGAGACGGAATTCACATACTACACAACTCGGCCTTTCACGGCGAACGAGGCGATGGCTGTTAGTGTGTTCAGGGCTGTGCATCCACCACCACGGTGTGAGAACATCTGCATCACCCCTGAAAGCAACCCTGCACCCCTCGGCTGTCACGCCTCGTTCCCCTCTTTCCAGCCCTGGGCAAGCACTCATCTATTTTTGTCTCTATGGGTTTGCCTGTTCTGGATATTTCACGTAAATGAAATCAGAAGATACACAGCCTTTTGGGCCTGGCTTCTTTCACTCAGCACGGCGTTTTCAAGGCTCATCCATGCTGTAACCTGTATCAGAATGCCACGCCTTTTCACCGCTGAATGCTACTGTATGGACGGATCACATTTTATTTTTCCATTCATCTGATGGGCCATTTGGGTTGTTTTCACTTTCTGGCTACTGTGAACAACACTCCTGTGAACGTCTGTGTACCAGTTTTCGTGCAGCCTGTATTCATCCCTCTCGGGCACATACCTAGGGGTAGAATCGCTAGGTCACAGGGTAACTCTGCGTTTAACTTCTCGAGGAACGGCCAGACTGGTTTTCCACAGTGGCTGGCCCATCCTACAGCCCCACCAGCAGTATCTGGGAGGGTCTCAGTTTTTCCATCTTCCCATCTCTTTAAATTCTTTGAATAGGAGCCTCTAAGTGGACACTGCAAAAGATCGCAAAGGCCATCAGTCACCATATCCTGGTGTTATGAGCACCACAGAGCTGCCTCCCTTCCTGCTTCCTATGCCCACAGATGCTAGTTTTCTGCTCTACATTATGGATGGTCAGTCACTATCCATTTCAGTCTCGTGAGGGGACTGTGAGCACATTAACCGCGCTACTGTGGATGGCTTCATGACTTATGATTCTTTCTCAAGTCCATTTCGCTCTGCCTTGTAATCTCAGCAAATCAGAGGGATCCATACACAGTACATAAACGTCCTTGCGCTCAGGCACACGCTGGATTCCAGCCAAGTACTTTGATGCGGTTCTTCCCTCCCTGGGTCGCATGCTGCAGCGGAGCCACGGGGCACCTGCTAGCCCACCTTTCATTTGCCTTTCTCACCTCCTGAAACTCACCCACAAGAACAACCAGAGGATAAAATGTTCTCAATTAGATAGTGTGACAGTTGCATAAGTCTGTGAAAAATCCACTGAATGGCACGCTTTAAAAGGGTGAATTTTATGGTACGGGAATTATAGCTCAATAAAGCTGTTATATTAAGGGAAAAAGAGGAGTGGCATGAGTTTAAAATGTAACCACCCACGATGTGTTAAATGTACACTCTCAGCTAAACTTTACAACATTTTTTTCAACGTACGATGTAAATCAGCTTATGTCATTGCTACTTTGAACACAACCAAATGCACTCAGTTGAAAACTATCTCAGAACAAAAGGGGAGAAGGCAGCCAGTTGAATTTTACACTCAAGGGCAACTTTAACAACAAAAAATAAGTACCGCAGCAGGGGCCCTTTCACTGAGGACATTATTTTCATCAGTTTGCCCCCTCCCCCATCCGTCACATTCCTCCTCCAGAAAATTCCTACAGGCAGCTCCAGAGCTCAGGAATTATTTTGCACCTGGAGAAAGAGTTTTCAAAACAGCCACTCTCCACCACTTGGGGGGGGTGGGGTGGTATAACTCAACTAATAAATACTAAAGAAGTAAATTGGACTCTGTAAAGTTTTAAATTACGTATTAAGAGGGCCGAGATGAAAAGGTTCTCAAAGTCTTAGAGGGAACTCGAAGAAATGGAAACAGGACCTAGGGTGAATGAGGAAGAATGAAGGAGACCTTGACACAAGGATCAGAAATATGCTAAACATGTGGTAGGTAAACACCCAGGGAGGCACAGCTGGTGACCACAGCCCTAGTCCCAGGGGCTGGTGACAAGGGTAATGGCCCTGCAGCCAGTGGTAATTGCTACTGTGTGACAAGAATGAAAATTATAACACAGCTTATGCCAGAAACAATGTACGTGCCGCTTCAGCTTTCAAAGTGGGGGCATTCTCAAGTCAATTTAAGAAAAAAAAGAAAGAGAGAAAGAGAGAAAGAAAAGAATCAAAAGAATCAAAGAATCGCCTTTTCCATTTCTCTATGCATGCCATTTAAAATTAAAATAAGCTGGGGCGCCTGGGTAGCGCAGTCGTTAAGCGTCTGCCTTCGGCTCAGGGCGTGATCCTGGCGTTCCGGGATCGAGTCCCACATCGGGCTCCTCTGCTGGGAGCCTGCTTCTTCCTCTCCCACTCCCCCTGTTTGTGTTCCCTCTCTCGCTGGCTGTCTCTCTGTCACATAAATAAATAAAATCTTAAAAAAAAAAAAATTAAAATAAGCTAATATAAACCCAAAACAAATTATGTTTACAAGAACTGAATTTATTATGCCTTCCGGCGATATGCTCTTATTCGCTTTACAACCACCTTTTTCTCAAAAGGGCTTGACCCATAGGATAGCAAACTACTGATAAGTGTACACTCTGACCCAGTTCAAACAACAACCGAGATGCTCAAGTTTTCCAGACTCTTTATTATTTGCAATGTCAGCCTAAAAATACAAGTCTGGGGGCATGCACATATACACAGAATACGTAACATTTATTGAGCATTCACTATATGCCAGACACTCTGCTATGCACTTGAGACAAACTACCGTATGGAATCTCTAACCAATCCTTATTCCCATTTTAAGGATGGGGGGGGGACTGAGTCTTAGCAAGGCTACATGGCTAATACGTGGTGGAACAGGGGACCAGAACCCAGATCTGATTTGACACTGAAGCCTGCGCTCTTGACACTTCTCCACGCAGCTTTAGGATTAATCTTTCACCCAGATACCCGCAAGATCATCCCCAAATCGCCCTTGGCCATGGGGCTGCTCTTGCCGTCCTGAACTCTCTCTACCCAACAAGAAAAAAGGCCCTTTGAGGCTTTTGGCTGGAGTTCCACTCCCCTCAAATGAGGCGAAGAAGGAAGAGTTGTGTTCTTCACGTACACTGTAAAACTTAAAGAAAGCTTTTTTTCCCCCTCCCAAGAAAACTTTTTACACTCTGCGCCAGCCATCTCTCCTAAGGCTTCCATCTCAACAGAGCAACAGGTAAAACAGACGGGGAAGTAAACTGCCACAAATCATGCAAGGATCAAGGGCCTCTGATTCCTCCCTGCAGCGAAAGCTGCCCCGCACCATCTAAATTCTTCCACAAGGAACTGGAGTAAGGAAGATCCAAAGAACACACACTTCGTATAGTGTTCGTTACCCAAAAGCTCCCTAGCACGGAAGGCGTCCACGCCAGGGAAGTGAGTTCTCCACAGAGCGCCGAAGCACCACGGCGCTGGCTGCTGTTTACGGTTATCACTACATCCCCGGTCCTGCCCCGGGCGCTCCTGAACCTCGAACCCGGTGACCTCCCCCTCCGGAGCGGGGGGGGGGGGGGGGG
>NW_024423786.1:51413360-51429813 GCF_017311325.1 Ursus maritimus | reverse complement strand
GGGGGGGGGGGGGAGGCTACACCGCCCAAGGGCCGGAGCTCGGATGGGGCCAGCAGGCATCGTCTGCACCCCTGCATTCGCCAGTCAGAGCCCAAACGCACCGAAGGGACAGCCTGAACTGCAGGACCCCCCCGCCGGCTCGGAGGGGTCCACGGGGGCCCGGCCCGAGGCTGAGGCAGCCCCGGGGGTCCCGTGCCCGAGGCCGCCCCCGAGGCCCGACGGCGCCTTCCCGAGGCCCGAGACTTCCCTCCCGAGCTCCGTTCTCCTCGGGCCCGCCCCGCTGCCCTCACCTCGGCCCGGTCCCCCGCAGGCCGCTCGCCGCCGCCACCGCTGCCGCCCGGCCTCCCCGGATCCACAGCAACCCGCAGCCCGGGGCCGGAAGCGGGAAGCCGCGCGGGCGAGCTGCGCGTGCGTGTCCCCGCCCCGAGGGCGGGTCAGAGGGCGTGGGCCCGGAAGGGGGCGGGGCTCGCGGGTCCGCGGGTCCCGGCAACTGCGGACTTTGTTTCTGGCGGAACCTGGAGCCGGTCGGGAGGGCACCCCCGCCCGGCCTTGTAGGGGACCCCAGGACCTAACCGGGAGGGTCTTTGCGGAGGGGTGAAGGCGATCCTCGCGGGGAGGGTCAGAGGGGCTGGGGGGCATCTTGAGCGAATCAGGGGTGCCCGGAGCGGGGGATTAGCGGGCACTTGGGCATGGCTAAGGGGATTGAGCCTGGGGAGAGAATGCTGAGGGCAGGGTGCAAGCGATGGAGAAAACAGGTCCGTCACCTGAGAAGAAGGGGCAGCGTAGATTACAAGAAGCTAGACAAATCTGGGGAAAATGAGCCATATACCTCTCAGGTGGTCCCAGACACCCCAACATGGGTACGACCTGTTAGTACCCCTAACGCATACTAGACTCCCAGGCAGGTGTTATCAGATACTCAAAACATGCTTTCAGGTGATCCCAAATCGGTCAGACACCCCACCTCGATTTGTCAGTTACCGCAAAGTATTCAGAATCTGAAAAACATGCCAAAATACCCAAAGGTACCAGACGCCTTCACCCAGGAGCCATCGATACCCCCAAATAGAGACATGTGAGAGACCCTACCCAAACTTTTAGATATTCCCCCCAAACACATACTAGATACCCCCAAACAGGTATTCAGAGTCTAAAATACATGCCAGACTACCCCCACACAGGTGTTCTCAGACACCAGAAGACATGCTGGATGCCTCCTCCAGCACCTCCACCCCTCAAGTGCCGTCAGACTTCCAAGCTCTGAGGTTGCTTGTTCCAACCCAGGTTGGCCACTGGTGAGATAGTTGGGCAGGACCCAGGAGAGGAGCCAAGCACCTCTTTCACCAGGTTCAAGCTGGCCAACCAGGCTGAGATCTTTCCAAGCCAGACTCACTTCAAAACACCCACAATCTGTGGCCGACAGCCCTCAGTTCAGAAACAGGGTGGCAGAGTCCCCAAGTGACCTGCCTTCAGCTTAAGTCCATTTTGTCATGGTCAAGAGAGGGAGCACGTCCAGGAAATTGGAGGTTCCAGAAGTGTAAGGACTGCTTCATCAGAGGTCAGAAACCTGACACGGGTACTTTTGGGGTCTCAATGGATGTGTAAATGTTCACTCTCTGAGTTCCTATGACTTTTGGACTTTATTCCAAAGGCAGTGGGGAGCCACTGAAGATTTTAAGCAGGAAAAGTGGCATGCTCCTTATTGCTCTAGCTATCTTGGCTATAGAAACCTTCAGGCTGACACAGTTCTCCCCTAAATGTAGAAACCACCTTTCTCAAGGAGCCTGGCAACAAGGAGCGGTATCTCTCGTCTTTCTTTTATCTTTCTGTTGTGCATTTATTACATCCTTCTCATGGGCCAGGGACTCTGTTAAGAGCTAAGGAGACACAGGGAATGTAAATCTATGGCACTGTTTCTCAGTCTTGGCACTATTGACAACTGAGCCTGTTGTTGGGGCTATCCTATGTGTTGGAGGATGTCGAACAGCACCCCTGGCCTCTATCCACGTAAATGCAAGCAGGACCCCAGTCCTGACAACAAAAAATGCCTCCAGATATTGCCAGTGTCCTCTTGGCTGACAGCAACTGGCCTAAGAGACACTCAGATGCTGATACAGTCGCCCAATCCACAATCCAGGCTTCCTGGGGGAGGTGGCCCTGGCTTGGCTCTAAAGGGTGAGTAAGAGTTAGGTCGCCAAGGAGTTCCAGGAACAGCACTGAATGAGCAAGGTGCAGGTGATGTGTGCGGGCAGCCACGAGACTTCACGGTGGCTGAGTAGTGGAAGGGAAAAGTGGACAGGTAGGCGGGGTCAGACTGTGAAGAACCTCCGAGGTCAAGGCCAGTGATAAGACTGTCTGGAGCGGTGTGTGGGTGGCTCAGTCGGTTAGACGTCTGCCTTCCGCTCAGGTCATGATCCTAGCGCCCTGGCTCAGTGGGGAGTCTGCTTCTCCCTCTCTTTCTGCCGCTCCCCCTGCTTGAGCGTGCGAGCGTATGTATGTGCGTGTGCTCTCTCTCTCAAATAAAATCTTAAAATAAAAAAAAAAGACTGTCTGGAATGGCGTTCCATCAGTGGGGCTGGTTTCTGAGAAACCATCTCAGCTTTATCCTGGCGACCCACCTTCCATAATTACCTGGAGTGTGACTCATTCCCTGTTCTGTTGAACTTACTATGGGCTGTTTCCTCTAAGGGACAGATAGTAACATCTGGCTTTGAATACCGCCAGTGGTGATAGGCTTGTGGCTAGTTATACCTGGGAGCTGCCTGCTCTCGGCCTGGTGGGAGTGAGCCACAGCTGTCCTGGCCCCGCAGGCCTCCTACACAGTGTGGGAGCTGTAGTCAAAGCCCACGGTTGTGGGTCTGCGTTTTAGCTGCCAGCTTTAACTCAACAACACATCATGAAGAAGATGATGATGACGGATGCTACCATTGCCCATATGCACCAGGCACCACGCTCTTAAGGGCAACCCACATTTTTCTTTTACACCAACTCAAATCTCCTGTGATCTCAAATTGCTGTTCTGAAAATCAGATATTGTCTCCAGGAAGTGGAGCCTGATTCCCACCATCCTGAGAGCAGGCTGGATTGAGTTACTTGCTTCCAAAGAACAGAGTAGGGAGAGGGAAAGAATAGTAACACGGCAGATGTTGCCTTAACCAGGGGATGAAAGTTAACATCCTCAGGGATGTGAGATTGATAGCACTTACCCCTGATCTCATGAGGCAAGAAGGTTCCCAAACCCATAACCCTGTCTAATTATGAGAAAACACCAGACAAACCCAGATGGGGGGGCATTGTCTTAGACACCTGGCTAATACCTCTCAAGACTGTCAAGGTCATGAACAATCAGGAAAGACTGAGAAACCTTCATCGACCAGGGAGACGAGGGAGACAGGGTGATGAAAGAGAACACAGGATTCTGAATTGTGTCTGGAAACAGAGGGAACCCGAACAGAAGAAGAAACCTTGGCAATATCTGAGGAAAACCTGCAGTTTGATTAATAATACGGCACCAGTGTTGATTCCTGAGCTGTGACCAATGTACTGTGGTCACAGAAGATGCTGCCATGACGGGAACCCGGGTGAAAGAAGGGGACACTCTGTGCTCTCTCCACTTTTCTGTGATTCTTAAATTAAAAGTCGAGGGGAATAAGGGGTGACCCAGTAGTTAGTCTGTTGTGCCAAGATAGTGCTAAGCGTTACATGTGGATTGTCGACTGTGTGTGTGTGTATGGGGGCGGGGCGTCAGCGTCCCTAACCCTCGCATTGTTCGAGGGTGAACTGCACAATTCTGTTGTTCAAAGCACCCAGACTGTGGTATTTTGCCAGGCAGCCCTAGCTGACTAATACACTGCCTGAGGGTTTTTGCAGTGACAAACACTGAGATTTAGAGGGGTTTTGTGGGCCCTGAGGTGACCACATGGTCCCTGCCCTTAAGGGACCTGGTGCTCTCAGGGGAGCTGAAGTCAGCCTCTGCTTGGCAAGGGTGAAATGGGATGCGGACGCAACAGGTGAAGGAGACCACAAGAGAGAATGAGAGGCAATAAAGGGGAGAAAGTGGCTGCCATCCAGAGGGCTGGGCCGGGCCACGGGACTTACCAGAGCTCAGAAAGGGTTTGCCACACAGGGGGCAGCTGGAGTGGCCCAGGAAGGTTCCTTGCGTCAGCTGGTGCCCGTTGATACATTCCTTCCTCTCTCTAGCATCCTGACCCTTGTCCTTTAGAAGCACTGGGCTCTTCCCCTGTGGGGGACAGAGGTGAACCTTAGACTGCCTTGTGCGTTCAGACCTACCTCGAATCACGGGGCTCCAGGGTCGGGGGCATACTGCAAAACTGGAGAAGGTAGAGGGGGGGTCCCCCTGGCCCGGCCCCCTGACCTTCTCCTTCTGCCTGGTGACCCGACAACGTAGGGAGCTCAGTCTGCGCTTCACCCTGGTGCTCCTGTTACTCCGCTCACCCTTGCTGGCGCCGTCCTCGCTCCTAAAGGATGGAAGGATGAACGGGGGCGGGGGGGGGGCAGCATGGCCAGAGGGCCATTTTCAGTCTGCAAGTTGCTCCTGGACCCCACCTGGAATCTGTCTCCTCCCTGCAGCCCCTTAGTCCTGTTTCACTTCTGTGGTCCCTGAATTCCCTCCTTCTGCCTCTCACTTATTCACTCAACAAACATTTATGGATATTTGCAAAGTTCCCGGAACTGTGGGGCTGGGTTTACAGAGGGGACTGTGACATGGTCTCAAGCTTGGGGTCCCTCAGTGGTGAGGCTGGAAATCCTGGCTCTGTCCATTTCTGCCTCCTTCCTCTGATTCACTCCTGACCCCAATATCTAATCAGCTTCCAAATCCTGCCCATTCTTCCTTTGGGATATCTCTCAAATCCCACTCCTCTCTTCCCCCAACACTCCAGCCAAGGATCACTGTCATGCCTCTCCTGGATTACTGGTACCCCCTCATTTAATAAATACAGTTGACCCTTGAATAACGCTAACCCCCTGCACAGTCAAAAATCCACGTATAACTTCTGACTCCCCCCCAACTTAACTACTGATAGCCTGCTGTTGATCAGAAGTCTTACTGATAACGTCAACCATCAACGAAGACATATTCTATGTGTTATAGGTATTAGGTACTGGGTTCTTTTTTTTTTTTTAAGATTTTATCCATTTATTCGACAGGATAGAGACAGCCAGCGAGAGAGGGAACACAAGCAGGGGGAGTGGGAGAGGAAGAAGCAGGCTCATAGCGGAGGAGCCTGATGTGGGGCTCGATTCCATAACGCCAGGATCACGCCCCGAGCCGAAGGCAGACGCTTAACTGCTGTGCCACCCAGGCGCCCCTAGGTACTGGGTTCTAACAGTAAAGTAAGCCAGAGAAAAGAAAATGTCACTAAGAAAAAATTCTAAGAGAGGGAAAATACATTTACAGTCCTATACTCATCGAAAAAAAAATCCATGTACCAGTGGACCCATGTAGCTCAAACCCGCGTTGTTCAAGGATCAGCTGTATTTATGAAGTCAGCCGCAAACAAACCCAGCCCCTGTAGAATCTATTCACTGGAGGGAGATCCCACGCCTCCAGGCGGCAGCCCCTGCCTGCCCCCAGCCTTGTCTGTGCCCACCGCTATCAGTCTCCGGAGAGCTGTGCTCCTTAGTGTCACTGAGGTGATCTGGCCTCTGCTGACGTCCCTCCCCTTCCCTCTTCCCCACCCCACCTGACACCATTCCTCAGGCCTTGCCCTTTCTCCCAGAAGGCGCCTCTTTATTTCCCTGGTCCTCCTCTCCATGTGTTGGTACACTCCTACTCTTCCATTGGAAACCCGCTCAAGCCGTCACCTCCTCCAGGAAGTCTTCCTCTGCCTTCCCAGGGTGTATGAGGAGCCTCCCCTGGCCCCATCACCACCGTTGCCCTGGCAGTTCCAGGGAGAGGACGGGGGCTCCACCTCCTGCCCCCCCACCCCCAGCTCAGGGTCTTGCACAGATGGCCGCGGGTAAACGTGTGCAGACCCAGGGCAGATCCCAGCCCAAAGCTCCCTCCCGCGGTAGCTCTGCAGACTTACTCAGACAGGAACTCAAACCAGGTGAGGTTTGAGTGGGCTCCTCCGGGACTGACTGACAAGCGAGCCCTCTGCCGGGCCCTGTGGGCTCAGAGAGGACAGATCCCTGGGTCAGCGGCCCCTCCTTCCCCAGCTGCCCCAACTCCTGCCTCCTCTCTCCCCCAATGCTTCCGTGTGCCCTGGAGCCACATCGAGACCTCACCACCCCTCCCTCTGTGCGCTCTACCCATGGTCACTGCGACTGGTTTTCCAGCAGAGGGTGATAACATATCTTGGTCAGACTAAATCAGCCAGTCAGGAAGATTTTCTAGCAAATGGCGGTGTCTTGGGAAAAAGGCACCGTTTCTCACTTGTGCGAAGGTACTTCATGGGCTCCCTCCTCACCAGTTTATGTCCACTGCCCTTTCCCACATTTGTCCACACCCCCCACCTCTCCTGTCCCTGTTTCTCTCCCCTATCTCCCTGTCTTCTCCACACCTGTCCCCCACCTGTCCACTCCTATACTGTCCCCCTCCGCTTTCCCCCATACTCGTCCTCCACGTCTGTCTTCCCACCCCTGCTCCGTCACACCTGTCCCCCTCCCCACTTACCCATGGTACTGCCGAAGTTCTTGAAGCACCTGCTGGACAATCAGCCTGGGGCAGGGGGTGGGGGAAGTGAGGATAAAAACAGCTCACAGTTGCCCCAGGGTATAGACGTGTTCCCCAAGATGACCTGTGATTGTCCACCCAGGCCCCGGTCCCAATGCAGACCCTCACTGGGAGACCCGACCCCTCCCCTGATGCTGTACTGAGAACCTTTCTGAGAGGCCTGGGTCTTTCCTCTGAGAGAAGGATGGTGTGGGAGAGAAGCCCGAGGTTACGGGGGGCTTGGGAGGGACCCCAGCCTTGACCCCGTGGCTGTCCACTGGGGTCCCCTCCCCACCGCCAGGCGGACACTCACACGTGATCTGACTCCACGTGGTCCTTTTCCATGCACTCCAGCACCGGGGGCTCCAGGCCTGGAAGCAGCCCCCACCCCGGGAGGTCCAGGTGTGAGGGGGCTCTGGGGCAGACCAGCCCTGCCTGGGCCCCCTGTGACCCATCCCTGCACAACTGGAGACCTTCCAGGCGGGGCTTGCCATTCCAGGAGGAAAGGCACCAAGAAGGCAGAGCCTTCTCCGGGGTTGGAGGTGCGCCCCGTGTCTCCAGACTGCGGACAACGTGCCAAGCGCTTTGCGCATGTGCACTCAGTGGACCCTCCAAGTAGCCCTAAGGAGACACACTTACGGTTCTATTCGTTTTTAGATTTATTTATTTATTTTGTGGGGGGAGGGAGGGGCAGAAGGAGAGAGAGACTCTCAAGCAAGGGCCCAGCAGAGCGTGGAGCCAACACAGGGCTCCATCTCACGACTCTGAGATCATGACCTGAGCCGAAATCAGGAGTCGGAGGCTTAACCGACTGAGCCACCCAGGCGTCCCTGCTTCTCATAGAGAAAGCCACAAGGCTCAGAGACTTACTAGAAAGTGGTAGATTTGGGTTTAGACTTCAGGTCCCTTTGACAGCAGAGAGAAACAAGCTCTTAGCACAGAGATTCAGAGATAACGAGGGAGGTAAAGTAGGGAACAGAGGTTGAGATAAAAGAAGAGTCCTAGGAGAGCAAGGGGACTGCAGCGGTGCAGTCCACCATGGTGGGAGGCCCGGGGGCGGGGGGAAGGGGTAGGTGCTGGACGCCTCTTCTCCTCCACCCACCTCCCACTCCAGGAATTCTGCCCAGTTCCTGCCCATGGGGCCCTAAACTCCCCCCCTTTCCCGTCTCGGGCACATCTGGGGCCCCATCCAGGGAACCCTCCAGCAGAACCCCCCTACCCTTTTGGTTTGAATGAGGGACACTCCCAGGCTGGGCTACCTTGAACAGCTGGAGTGGGCACCTCCAAAGTGGGAGAGATTTCCAGGGAGCTGATCTCATCGAAGGACACGGGAACGGACCGTGACCTCACTCTTTTCTCAGGGCTGTCACATTCCTGCGGGGAATAAGCATCTCACTAAGCCCGGGCGGCAGCCCGGGGTGCAGGCAAGCTCCCCAGATGGAGGGTCCACAGCACCCACCTCCAGCCGCAGGCAGGGGTTCCCCTCAGCCCAGGGCACGGGGATGGATTTCCATAGCAGCTGCTGAGGGCTGGAGCCATACCTTCCCCAGCCATGGGCTGCAGTCCTGGCCAAGGACTTCCCCAGCTGTGGGCTGGAGCCCCCAAACTCTGAGCTCCAGATTCCAGCCCATTAGGGGTTTCTCCCCAGGTCATGGTCCTGGGCAAAGATGCCCCAGCCACAGGCTACAGTCCTGAGGCTGGAATCACAGACCCGAGACAAGATCTACCAGGCATGTGTGGGGCTTCCTTCTAGCTGCAAAGATGCAGAGACCATCTCCCCTGCCTCCCAGACCATGGGTTGCACTTGTGACTGAGGATCCCCTACTCTGGACCCCACCCCAGTGAAGGACCCCCAGGCCTGGCCCGGACTCTCAGGACTCAGTGACCCTCCAGTCTTGGGCTACCCCATGGACAGCCCTGCTATGACAGGTAAGTTCTACTAGCCATGGGTAAGGAGCTCCTTCCCACCCGCCACGCTGGCCCCCCGGGCCCAGAGTTGTGCCATGGTCAGGGGTGGCTGGAGGTTGCACCCACCTTGCCTGGGAGCTCTGCTGAGATTCCACCCCCAGACAGACACTCTTGGGTCCAGGCCTGCAGATCCTCTCCCGGAAGGTTCAGAGCAAGGCTAGCCAGCGTCCGAGGGAGACAGGGCCCCTCCTTCACAGCCGAGGCTTCGAAGCTGAGCCTGGTGGAAGAAATGAGGAAGGCAGGTCTTCAGCGAGTCTCTTACACCTGGCGGTTGCCCTGATGCCAGCATCCAGGGACCTGGGGGGAACTGCGGGGTGATCCTTCTGGGGCAGGGAGGAGCGGTCAGAATCTGGAGGGGTGTTCGGTTTCTCTCCATGGGAGGGGTCGTCGGGGGAGCCTTGCTGGCGAATTTGCAGGTAGATCCATGTCCTTGCATGGCAGACACATTTTTACGCAGATTGGACTTCTCCCTGCGGTGACTTCGGGGGGCGGGGGTTAAGGGAGGCAGGTGGGGGTGGCTAAAGCACCCCACTCCACTGCCTGGGGCAGCTACTGTGTGTGGAGTCATGCACGCACCCGTGTTTTAATCACAAATGCATCTGTGGCTTTGTGCATATCTGTGCACCCCGTGTGCTCGTCACACATTCAGGCTTTTCTGTATGGGTTGGAGCGGGGTGAGTGTGCAAGCTTGCGGGCATGCACGCCCTGTGTATACGGGCAAGTGTGCATGCTTGGGATTGTGTTTGCCCGCGGTGTGAGCATGCAGTCTTTGTTTTGGGGTTGAGCGTGCTCCCTCCCTCAGCTGTAGGTGCTCGCCTGTGCACGGGGGCACGTGTGCGCACTGGCTCTGTGTGCCTGCAGGGGGGGCCCTGCCCTGTCCTGGGGGTGTGTCTCGGAAGGCAGCGGGGGGCCGCGCGGGCTGACCTCTGCCAGCTCTCAGAGCAGCTCCGAGACCTCTCCCAGCTGCATCTCCGAGGCAGGCCCTGGGGCTCTGCTGAGCTGGAGAAGGTCGCTTCTCCTCCGGCCTCTTCGCTGGGGACGCCACTGTCCCTGGCCCCCCCAGGCTCGCTGTGGGAAAAGGCCCCAAGGCCCAGGTCCTGGAGATACTCGCTGCCCTGCAGGGCCCCCAGATCCAGGCCGAGGTCCTCCGTGCTGTCGCCGAGCTGCCCCGGAATTCCATCCTCCTGTAGGCCGGTGTGGGGGGGAGAAGAGGGCTTGACGGAGGGGACCAGAAGCCCCGGTACCAAACCCTGCCCATCCCCCTCCCGCCCAACCTGGGCTCAGCGCGCCCTTCTCGTGGCAGGTGGGGTAGAATGAGGGTAGTCCCTCCAGCCCCCTGTCTAACCTGGGACTTCAAGGCCTCATCCCAAAAAGGGGCTGGAAGTCTGGGCTTCTAGCCCTGACGCCCCCTCACTCGCTGGTTCCCTCTGATCGGCTTGACCGCTCTGCCCTGCCCCTCACTGAATGCAGCTGCACGGACCTAAGTTATCCTGGACACTACTGCAGAATTTCAGGCAGGGTCGGGACTCCCAGTCGCATCCCTGGGCGGCTTGGGGCATGTCCTCATGGGTCTCTTGGATCCCAAGTCTCCCTCCCAGGCCCCGGGCTAGGGTGAGGCAAGGGAGGACCTCGCTTCAGGCACAAAATCGGGGGGGGCGCCCTCAAACTCAGGAATCCAGGAAAATCATGTTAGTGCAGTATTTTTTTTTAAAAAGTCGAGTAATGCAAGGAGATCCACGATGAGCGCGTTACTAAAATGTTAAATAAGGACAGTACTGGCCCTGCGGTTGTACCACTCCCCTGGCTCCCGTCCCCCATTCCTGGCCCTGCTCCCTCCTACCAGAGTCTGGAACACCCCAGCACTTAAGCCAATACCTTCCCCTCCTGGAAGGCAGAAGCCCAGGGGGCACATTACAAAAGGCCACAGGGTCAGCCCCCTCGGCTTCTGGCCCCTCTGTAGCCTTAAGCCACCGCCCGCCCGCGAGGCCGCAGTGTGCCAGGCGCTGTTAGACGCCGCGGAAGATATGCAGACGTAGATGACCACGTGCCAGCCGCCAGAGTGCCAACACACAGCCACCCCGAACTGAACGGGCATTGTCCTTACTGCCACAGCAGCTCCACCACGAGGGGGCATTGTTATCCCACTTTCCAGATCAGAAGACTGAGGCTCAGGGAGGAAGGAAGACTGGCCCTGGATCAGGTGGCCGACCAGCAGCAGAGCCGGACTCAGGCTCAGGTCTGTCTGGATCCAAGCCCCACACTCTTTCTCACCCATCTCTCTCCTCCTCCTATTCCTTTTTCTCTTCTCTTTCTCCTTCCAAATCATTCTAGTTGCCTTTTTTGTTTCCAACCAGGGAACTTGCCTTTTCCTCTTCTTGGAAAACCTCTTCTCCCAGCCCACCTACAGCTGGCCTGGAGAACTCCTATTCAGCCTTCAAAAGCCAGCTTGGGCATGCCCTCCAGGCTGCCTTCCTGACCCTCGAGACTAGGTAAGATGTCCCTCCTCTGGGCTGTCGCCATCTGTAGCCCAGGGACTTCTCTGGTCCAGACCTTTGTTAGGACCGACCTCAGACCGCGTTTGGTGGGTAGGGTGGTGGGTGGGCCTCTCCCATTGCTCCCTGCAAAGCCAATACTGAGACATGGCCCCGGGCATCTCTGTGGTCTCAGGCAGCCCTCGATGGACTGTCCCAGTTGGTGGCCTGAAGGGACCACTGAGGGGACATGGTCCCCCTTAATGGACTCTACAAAAGTCCCCCAGGAGGGGTGCTGGCTGGCTCAGTTGGTAGAGCATGCAACTTTTTTTTTTTTTTAGATTTATTTATTTATTTTAGAAAGAGAGAGAGAATGCCCGAGACTGCAGGGGGAGGAGCAGAGGAAGTGAGAGAATCTTAAGCAGGCTTCACACTGAGCACGGAGCCAGATGCAGGGCTCGATCCCAGGACCCTGAGATCATGAACTGAGCTGAAACCAAGAGTCAGATGTTTAAACACCTGAGCCACCCAGGTGTCCCGAGAACGCACTCTTGATCATAGGGTCGTGAGTTCAAACCCTATGGTGGGTGTAGAGATTACTTTAAAACAAACAAACAAACAAATAAATAAAAAGATTGGTGGTGATGTGAATAAATGTGATTTTTAAAAAAGTCCTCCAGGGGTACCTCTCTCTCTGTCCATCCCCCAACTGGTGCTCTCTCTCTCTCTCTCTTTCAAATAAATAAATAAAATCTCTTGGGGGGGGGGTTGTGACTGGATGGCTCAGTTGGTTAAGCGTCTGCCTTTGGCTCGGGTTATGGTCCCAGGGTCCTAGATCAGGCCCCATATCCAGCTATCTGCTCAGCAGGGAGCCTGTTTCTCCCTCTCCCTCTACCCCTCCGCCTGCTTGTGCTCTCTCTCCCTCTGTGTCAAATAAATAAATAAAATCTTAAAAAAAAAAAAAAAAAAAACCCAGGATAGGATTGCCAGATAAAATACAGGACGCCCAGTTAAATTTGAGTCTCAGATAAACAACAAGTATTTTTTTTAGTAGAAATATATCCCAAAACATTGCACTATTTGACATTCAAATCTAACTGGGTGTCCTGTAATTTTGTTTGCTCAGTCTTGCAACCCCACCCCTGGACCATTTGGCTAGGCAGGGCCAGTCCTTAGCAGGTGAGGGAGAACATGGAGGCCCCCTGCTAATGCTTGGTCTTGGGGATTTGCAGAGAAGCTTCCAATTCAAAGTCGAAAGCACCCGGAAAGAGGAGCTTTGCAGGATCTGGCTTTTCCCCCTGACCTCACCTGCTTGGAACTCTCTCCAGTTTTACCCTTTCCTTCTTCTTTGTACCCATCCATCCCTTGATGGACGCGGGTTGCCTCCATGTTTGGCTGTTGGGAATATGGGTGTACAGAGAGCCGGTGGAGCCCCTGCTTTCAGTTGTTTTGGGTAGGTACCCGGAAGGGGGATTGCTGGAGGCGGCGGAAATTCTGGGTTTGACTTTTGGAGCACGCTCTAGTCTGTTCACACGGCCTCCCTTTCTCTGGAATCTCTGCTTTGTTCCCTTTGATCTTTGTCCCTCCGACCTCCCCGGCGGCTCCTTCTCTGCTTCGGTGTCCTCCCCTGCCTCGGTGTCCTCCCTCTGTCCTCTATATACCAGGGCCCCTCTTCTCCGGTCTCTGTGGGAATACCCACGTCTCAGGCTCGTCTGCCCCTTCCTGTGACCTGGGCGGCAGCCTCCTGGCGGGTCTCCCCTTTCCCCAAATTACTCCAGTCCCATCCCTGGTGCCTGGACAACCTCCCTCTCTTGACTCCTGTCTGCTCTGCCACTGCCTGAAAGGTTTCCTGGTGTCTCTGGTTTTTATCCTTCTGTCAATATAAACATGTCAGGACAGCCTCTTGGCCTGGACCGGGCCCCCTCTCCCTCTCCTGCATCTGGCCTCTCTCACCGGAGGCAGAAGTGGAAACTTGGCCAGAGCTGGGGGTGGCAGGGGTGGTGGGCAGCTGCGGGCACAGGCTGTCCCAGCTCCTGGCGGCAGGTACACGGACGGAGACAGGGGGAGGGGAGCCTCATCCTTTGCTTGGGAACCCGAATCTTTCCTCCAACATTGCCTGGGTGAGAAAAGGCGGGAGCCGGCCCAATGGGGGCCTTTCTAGGCGTCTGCCTAAACAGTGTATGCTGGCCCTGACACACCAGAGAGGATGTAATAAATCCAGGCTCTCGCTGCATGGACCCTGGGGAGCTTTGGGGGATGGGCTTCCCCGTCAGACTCAGAGGCGAGATGTCCCAGGAATGCTCTCTGCAGAAGGGCTTACTGGGTGCAACTTGGACAGTACATGGATAAACTGGTTTTTAAAAATGTGAATAGTTATTTATTTCATCGTATATTAGCAAGCCAGGGCACGCCAAAGCAGCTTCGAGCATATCGTTTCTCCGGTTCCATTTCATCAGGTAAGAGAGGAGATTGGTATCGAACAAATAGCAAATAGATGACAGGGCGGCTGGTTCTTGAGTGGCTCGAATGGTAGAAAAACCTCGGTCAGGGTTTGCATCCCTGGCATGACTTTTATGAGCTCAGCGGGACCTCAGGCAAGTCCCAAACCCTCGCCGGGTCTCAGTTTTCTCCTCTGTAAAATGGATGCAATGCCGCCTTCTTGTAGGACTCCTTGCTGTGCGGGTGCAATGAGGTGATGTGTGCACACTGCAAGCCCTGGGTCAGTGGAAGCCGATCTTACAGTGTGTGCTGTTTTTCTATTTCGGGAGTCAGGGCTCTCCCTCTGAGGAAGCTGATGGCTGTGTCAGATGCAGTTGCACAGCCCGTCCCCTGCACCCCCTAGAGCTAGGTGCGGGCAGAGTGAGGGTTTAACCCAGCCATCATAATCAAGTATGATAGAATGTTCCAGGAAGCAGGCTGAAGAAAAGAACTGAGGGGGGCCAGCGGGCCCTGTCTGGAGGGATAGAAATTCTGGATTGGAATTTCACTTAGAAAATCCCCTCTATTTCAAAGCACGAAACCCAGGGTAAGCATCGGTGTAAAAAACCTACTAAGTACAAATGAATTAAGAAAAGTTAGACAATCTTTAGACAGCTTCCATAGCCACAACAAAACCCAGAAAGAACTATTTCCGACCACATACAATAGCGTCCACATGACACGTGAATGATCTCTTGAACTAGCCAACTTTCACGCGTTGGTTGTGTTTCATACATTTTAAAAAGATCTACATCTTGGGGTGCCTCGCTTGCTCAGTCGGTAGAGCACGGGACTCTTCACCTCAGGGTCATGAGTTCAAGCACCACATTGGGCATGGAGTCTACTTAAAAAATAAAAATAAAGAAAAGAAAAAAGAAAAGATCTATGTCTTACCAGTTAGGAGACAGTAGACTTTCATGAAGAAGTTCTACTAAATGTAAAGAAGAAAGAAAGAAAGAAAGAAAGAAAGAAAGAAAGAAAGAAAGAAAGAAAGAAAGAAACCAACCAGGGGGTCTTCCTGGAGGAGGTGGCAGCCAATGAAGCTCTGAGGAAAAAATGGGAGTTGGCTAGGCAGAAGTTACAGGCAAGGGCATTCCAGGCATCAAAAGAACAGGACGTTCAGAAGCCTGCAGGCTTGAGAGGTCCTGGTGCCTTCCGACAACTGGCAGGAGTTCCTTGGGGCTGGAGGTGTGGAGGGGGAAATGGGGCCGGACCAGCAGGCCTGGTAGGTCCAGCAAGAATTTAATCTCTAAGTTCCAAACAGTGGTGGTAGGGAGGTGGGGGAAGGGGCTGCGATTTGCCTTCAAAGAGATCGTGCAAGAAGCAGAGAGGAGCTGGGCTTGGAGGGGGGCAAGACGGAGGCTGGCGGAGCCCTGAGGACGCTGGGGGGAGTGATGGTGGTGGCCTCCTCCTGGGCAGTGGAGCAGAAGGGAGAAACGTGGACAGATGTGAGGGCTGTGCCCGTGCGGTGCTCACAGGGCCCGGGTGAGAGTAGGGGAGGGAAGGGACAAGGGCAGTGCCTTCCATTGCCTCCAGGTCCGGTGACCAGGTAGATGACAGTGACAGGGACGCAGGTGGAGGGGTTCATTTGGTGGTGGTGCAGGGTTGAGCCTGGCCACGTACTCCCAGGGCGCCCTGCCTCCCCAGGCACACAGTTCCCGCATCACCACCTCATCCGTCCACTGCCTGCAGCCTAGAATTTATCCCAAGAGGTTCAGAGCCCTGAACTAAACCTGAGTCCTGATGTTACTTCTGTGCACCCTGGATCCTCCCTGACCCTTGGGGCCAGTTCGTACCTGCCGGGCCCTAGTGTCCTCTTCTACAAAATGACGGGGTGGGTCCACAGGATGCCCTGTGTGCGTTAACTGTAACAGACCCCCCTTCCTTAGTGCGGGGGGCCGTGCAAAATGCCACTCAGCACCCCATCCAGTGAAGACGTGCCGCCCCAGATGTGAGGAGGGGGGCTGCCTGCAGATGGCTGTCAGCTGTCAGACCCCTTCCAGGAAGTCACACCCCTCCCCGGGCAGCCCACAGGCCACCACTGATCGATGCGGGGACATAATGGTTCGCCCATCTCAGCCTGACTTGAGACCACTCTGCAGGGCTGCTCCTTGCTCCCCTCGGAAGCTTTTTCTTCTATTTCATCCACCCACCCACGCACCCATGTAACCTTCTTTCCTTCCTCCCGTCCATCCATCATTCCATCCATCCATCCATCCATCCATCCATCTGTCCGTCCATCCATCCATGTAGACATCCCTCTGCCAGTTCTTCCTTCTTCCATCTGTCCATTCAGCAGCCTTCTGCCTATCCCTCCCTCCCTCCCTCCCTCCCTCCCCTTGTTCCAGGAAGGATTCCAGTCTCCTCATCTATAAAACGGGATCATAACTCCTCGGCCAAGTTTTAAGGAGAGTTCTCTGGACTAATGTGCACAAGGTGCCTGGGAGAGCGCACGTGCTTTACAAAGTGTACTTGCTGCGACCAGCGTCATCAGCCGCTGCCCGTCTCAGCCATCAGACACCTGCCTGCTCGTGCTCCATGGTGGGGAAGTCTGGCTGCTCGGACCGCCGGGCTGCACCGCTGCTCTCGGTGTCTGAGGCTGCAGCTCCAGAGTCAAAGGGCTGGACACATGGCTTGGGCTCCGAGCCTGCGGAGAGAGGAGGGACCCCGTGTCAGGGCCAAGTGGGAAGGGCTGAGGAGCGGGAGTCTGAGTTCTGCATCTGCTGCCGCTCTGTGGGGCTCAGTTTTCTCATCCATAAGATGGGGTGGTGGAGGAAGATGGTCTCGATGACTTTTAAGCCAGCACACATGCTGTCACCTCCCCATCCTGGGCCTGTGGAGGACATTTGAGGCTCTTTCC
>NW_024423786.1:51395075-51413354 GCF_017311325.1 Ursus maritimus | reverse complement strand
TCTTTTATCTCCTTAGGATTTCCCTCCCCGGGCACCATTTCCAGCAGGTATTGCGGATTAAGATGCTCTCATTCAATAGAATGGCTCCTTAAGATCAAATCCAAGTCCCAATGCCCACATGTGTAAGGGTCTCTAATGGTGGGACTTGAGGCTATCTCTCCCCGATGCTGTATTTGGGGTTTCAGGGACCTCTGGGTGCCATGGGATAGAGGAAAAGACCAGGGCTTTAGGGTCAAGCAGACTGTGTCCTTGCCTGGACCTGTCGCTACTGGCTGCCCACCCCTTGGGGAAGGCACTTTGAGGCTGTTTCCTCACCTGGAAGGTGGGTGTGACAATGCCTTTCAGAGCTTTGGGGAGGGGGAAGGGGCCCTGCATGTGTGGTCCTTGGCCAGTCTCAGCCACCTTCCTTGCTCTCTGGGTCAGGAGGCTGCCCTGGCTTGACATCAGGTCTTGGACTGAGTCCCCTGCTGTGGGAGGAGTGGGTAGCCCCTTTTCTTATCCCCTGCCCCTTACATCGCAGCGAGAATGGTCACCCTTGCCTATTCACATCCCTGCGGAGGTTCCTCATTGCCTGCAGGAAGGGTATTGAGACTCTTGGCCTGGCTACCGATGTCCACCGGGAGATTCCTTCCATGTCTCATCCCTGCTCCCGCAGGACCTGCTGCCTGAGACCTTCCCCCTCCATTCCTGCCCTGAGGCTGTCTGCCCGGAGACCTCACTGTATTCCTTCCAGAAATCTCTGGCCGCCCCTACCTATGGTGCCTCTCTCACGTGCATTTCATCTCATTGCCTTGCCTTGACATCTGGACTCCCTTCACTCCTCTACCCTGCCTCAAGACCTCCCAGGCTCTGCTGAGACCAGGGAGGTGACAGGAGAGTGCCTGGAGGAGAGGCCTGGGGAGGTGGGTAGAGATGAAGGAGAGAAGATACCAGTGGAGGGATTCATTAAGGGACCGACCAGACCAGCACATTCTAAGTAAGAGTAATGGTAGCTTCAGGTGGGGCTGAGATGGGGTGGAGGAGTGGGACATCAGATGCTTTTGGAAAGCACCGAGTTAGGTAGGTAGCTTGGGTCCCCTATGGCTGGGTGACCCCATGTCCTGGTTTGCTGGGGACAGTCCTACTTAATGCTGAGCCAGGGTGATTATGAGCAACACCCCCATTCATACTCCAAAGGGTCTAGCAGGAAGGTCGATGATGTCCCTCTATTCCAACGGGGCTGTCTGCACCCACTCATGCTCCCTCTCGTCCTGGCTGCGGACCTGCGAACACTGCTCCAAGTGTTGAGGCCCTGAAATGTACACAATCTGGAGGAGCCTTCTTTTAGGAAAGAATACGAAATTATGAATACAAAATTGCCAGGGCCTCTGAACCGGGATGGCAGAAAACGGCCAAGGCAGAAACAAACACACGTCGTGAACAGATGAGTGCAAAGGAGTTAGGTGGGCACATGCCCGTGTGCAAAAACCCAAGGACACTGGAAAACTGTGTGGCAGTCCCTTAAAAAGGAAAATCACAGAGCCATCACGTGACCCAGCCACCCCACGCCTAGGTATCTCCTCGAGGGAAATGAAATTGTACGTCCACCCAAAAGCCTATACGTGCCTGCTCCTGAGCAGTGTTATTTACAATAGTTAGAAGGTGGAAACAACCCAGATATTCACCAATGGTTGGACAGATACACAAGGTGTGGTTCAGGCGTACAGCGGAGTAGTGCTCAGCCACAAAAAGGGAAAAAGTTCTGACCCCTACTGCCAGCTGGGGGATCAACCCTGAAGACGTTAGAAGCAAAGCAGCCGGTTGACAGAGACCGCATGCTACGCGGGTTTACAGAAAATGTCTGGAATAGGGGCGCCTGGGTGGCGCAGTCGTTGGGCGTCTGCCTTCGGCTCAGGGCGTGATCCTGGCGTTCTGGGATCGGGCCCCACATCAGGCTCTTCCGCTGGGAGCCTGCTTCTTCCTCTCCCACTCCCCCTGCTTGTGTTCCCTCTCTCACTGGCTGTCTCTATCTCTGTCAAATAAATAAACAAAATCTTAAAAAAAAAAAAGAAAAGAAAAAAGAAAACGTCTGGAATAAGTGAGTCTAGAGACACAAAAAGCATATTCGCGGTTGCCTAAGGCTGTGGGGGGGGGGAATGGGGGGTGTGGAGGAAGAGCTAGAAGATACGAATTTCTACTGGGGTGATGAAGGTGTTTTAAAATGGATTGTGGTGTGGGTCGCGTAACACTATGAACGTACTAAAAGTCACCGAATCGTGCCCATTAAATGGGTCAATCGCAGGGGGTGTGAATTCTATCTCAACGAAATTGTTGCCAAAATAAAAAAAATGGCGAGGGCCCTTGCAGAATTTTGATTGGGTGGGAGCTTATGGGCTTCCGCTCCGTTTCCTTCAAGGTAGATGAGCCTTTGATGTCTGGGCCTGTCACAGTGTGCGAGAACGTCATTGTTTCCACCGACCCTGCTCTCCCAGCTGCCCTCCCAGGCTGACTGAGGGACTCTGCTCTGTTGTACCTCATGTAAGCCTTGTATCTCCCGCCTTCCCCACCCTGAAGCCAAGGCGGCGTCTATGACTCAGAGAAATGTCCGAACAAAACAAGCAGGCTGTGAAGGAGAAAAACCAGATGTGGGGGTGGGTCTGGGGCGCTGATGCGGGCCTGGGAGGGGAGGAGGAGCTGGCCCAAGGGTCAGTCCCATCCCTTGGCCAAGCACCCCGGGGGCCTCAGGTCTGCCTGCTTCACTGGGCAGGGACCTCATGGAGGTCTGAGGCCTTGACAGCACGTAGGGGTTAAAGGCGAACCTCAGCCCTTGTCTCTGCAAACCCTGGGGGTCTGGGATCCACAGGCTGAAAGTGAAAGGCCAGGGATGAGTTTATTCTTTCTATAGAATCTTCTGACCCAAGAACTGGCTGGGCTCGACTTTGATGACAGACTCTACTCTCATCCTGGTATCTCACGCCGAAACCCCAATCCTTGTGTCACAGACTATAAGCCTTGATCCCCAGGGTCATAGACTGAACTTTGACCCAGGTGTCATAGACTGAGCCCCATCCCGGGGTCATGGACTGAGCTCCAATCCCAATATCACAGACTGAGCCCCTCTTGGTGTTATAGACTAAGCTCCAATCCTGGTATCAGAGATGAAGCCCTGTCCTGGTATCACGGACTGAGCCCCAATCCTCATATCACAGACTGAGTCCTGATCCTGGTGTCATAGACTGAGCTCCCATCAGTGCCACAAGCTGAACCCTGATGCTGCTCAGACTGAGCTCTGACTGACGTTGCACAGTGAGCTCTGGTTTTGGTGGAAGATTCTCTCCCCCCAGGCTCCAGGCATTGTCTCCAGTGGCCTCTGGTCATTGCTGCCTGACCTTCCCACCCATACGCCAACCTCAAGCTGTCAGGACCAAACTCATTGTCTTCTCTCCTCATCTTGTGTCCCTATAGCTGTGTGAATGCCTTATCCTCCCTGTGACCTGGCCAGAAACCTGGAGACCAGTCTTCCCTCCTCACTACCTCTCAGGACACCAAACCCTGTCAATGTGACCTCCCTGACATTTCTCCACTCCATCCTCTCTCCTTCTTTCCCCTGCCACTGTCTGAATTTCAGTCCCCATTATTTCCCTCCCTATGCAACCACAATTCTTGTTGGGGTTTTCCCACAAGAACAATTGTCAACCACAATTTTAACCCACTGTTACACTGTGATTGGTTTACTTGTTTCCTTCTAGACCAGGAGTCCCATGGGCCAAATCTGGCTCAACATCTGACTTTATAAATAAAGTTTTATTAGCACAAGTCATGCCCATTTGTGTACGTATTATCCATGACGGCTTTCATGTGATAACAGCAGAGCTCAGTAATTGCATCAGAGACGTATGACCCGCAAAGCTGAAAATATTTACTCCCTTTACAGAAAAAGCTTGCTGACCCCTGCTCCAGACCAGGAGGTCCGTGAGGACAGGTATTGTGTCTGTCCCGCTTTTACATCCCTAAGCCCCAAGTAGCACAATCTTACCTGCATTGATTCGTTCCTATATGCCCCTTGCCTAGTTCTAAGTCTGCCATGTACTTTGCATTCTTCTATCTTCATAACAACCCCCGAGTCCCCACTTTACAAAAGAAGAAACGGAGGCTTAGAGACCTGCCCAAGGTCATACCATACTGGTAAGAGGAAGATTTGGGATGCAAACCCAGGTCTTTCTGACTCCAAAGCAGGGGTTTATAACCACCAGGCTATCCTGTGGTAAGCTGATGAATGGGTGGGTGGGTGAATAAATGATTGGATGGGTGGACGAGTGGATGGTTGAATGAATGAGTGAATAAATTGTTCGATAGATGGTTGGATGGTTAGATAGTTGGCTAGTTGGCGAGCTGGATGGATGGATGGACGGATGGATGGGTGGGTGGATGGATGGATGGTTGTCTGGCTAGATGGTTGGATGGATGGATGGATGGATGGATGGATGGATGGATGGATGGATGGATGGTTGTCTGGCTGGTTGGCTGGCTGCCTGGATGGATGGATGGATGGATGGATGGGTAGATGGGTAGATGCTTATATAAATGGATGGATGGATGGCTGCCGGGATGAATGAATGAATGGATACTTGGCTGCCTGGCTATTTGGATGGATGGATGCATAGATGGTTAGATGGGTGAATGGTTAGATGGGTGGACAGTTGGATGGATGGACGATTAGATGGGCGGATGGGTGGGTAGATGGATGCATGCATGCATTGACGGATGGATGGATAGCTGGATAGGTGGGGTGGCAGTGTTCAGAGGCAGGGAGCCATTACATTCAGGAGACTGCATTCTGAGGGGATGAGGGGGGAGACATGTAGATGGAAGAGGGACAGAACAGAGTCAGAGAAGCCAGGCAAGAAGAAAACCAAGTTAAGACATAGAATGCACTCCTTACACATGCAGTTGAGGGAACCTCACTGCAGGTCCCAACCACCCTCTCCTCAGCCTTGTTTGCTTCCTCAAGTCCAACCCCATCATTTTTTCAGGAAGTCCCGTGAGGTGCCTGGATGGCCAGTTAGAGAGCTTAAGCGGGGTACAAAAATTCCCTCTTCCAGTGGGCTTCCCCACCCCTGGGCTAAAGACTGGAAGGGCGTTGTTAGGAAAGACCTCGCTCCCCAACACCATGCTTCTCTCTAAGGATCCCGGATTTAGGTCCCAGGCCGCCTCTTCCATCAGGCCCTGCATCACCAGCCATAAAAGGGTGTAAGAGTCACTGCTGGTTCCCTCAGCTCGCTCCCCCACTTGCCAGTCTCAGTCTGCCTGGGCTGGAAGATGGGGTGGGCAGAGAGGCCAGGAGTGGGTGGAACGTCGTAAGGATCTGGGTCACAGACAGGCACTTTGGTGGTCCTTGGTTGACACACGAGTTCTCTGGTATTGCTATTCACTGGTGGGTCTAACTGCCTCCCACCCCGCCCTCCAGCCACCCACACTGATAGCCTCGTTTACTGGTCAGAACACACCACAAGGGTAGCCTTGGTATAGAATTGTTTTCAAATCCTGCCTCCTGCAGCATGCGTGTGCTGTGTGACCTCAAGTAAGTCACTCAACCTCTCTCAGCATCACGAGGGTTCCACACCTGGCAGCAGCTTCCATCCTTCTGACTACTCTTTTTTTTTTTTTTTAAAGATTTTATTTATTTATTCATTCGACAGAGATAGAGACAGCCAGCGAGAGAGGGAACACAAGCAGGGGGAGTGGGAGAGGAAGAAGCAGGCTCATAGCAGAGGAGCCTGACGTGGGGCTCGATCCCATAACGCCGAGATCATGCCCTGAGCCGAAGGCAGACGCTTAACCGCTGTGCCACCCAGGCGCCCCTCTTCTGACTACTCTTGTACAGCATCCCAGTCTCCAGGCCACCCTCTCTCTCCCCAGCCCCAGCCTCCGGGTCCTCGGATAGTCCCATCTCCTTCCTGACCCAAGCAGGTGCCTGGTACACATTCGGCTCTCAAACAGAGTCTGTGGCGAGAATGAGCTAAGGAATCTTCTCATTGGCCTCCCCCCTTCACGAACACTCACCGCCACCCTGAAGCAGTGCTCGACTCATGCAGGTGGCAGTGGCCAGGACTTGCGGAGGCTAAGCATGGGTTGCCTGATGGGTGGGGGAGGGTTGTGCAAAGGTGGGAGGCGCAGAGGGGCAAGGACATCCAGGAGGGTCCTCTCAACTGAAACCCCCTGTGGCCCCGGACACTGTCTGGTTATCTTCAAGGGTAAACTCGCCTTGAGCTTTAAGGAGACGCGTCTATGTGCCAAAGCAATTCACCCACACCTTAAGGGATGTACTATAAGGGCCTCTCCAGCCCCCATAGAGGTAAACTGAGGCCCTAGGACCGGGAAGGGGGTTGGCACCAGACAATGTGTGTGTGTTTGAGGGCGGCATCTACCAGAACCCCTGGGAGTCTCCAACCTCTTCTTTTTTTGCTGCCTCCCTGAGCCTCCGTCCCGCAGCCTTCCAGGAGCAGACAGCATCAAGAACCCCCAGGAAGTCACCAGGCTGCCCAGACAGAGCTCTGGGATGGATTCTCTTTCCGCAAATTTTCCTCCTGAGACAAGGTCCTGGCTGGGCCTAGGGAGACGGTTCCTCTGAAGTGAGAGGGACCTCAGAAGTCTGTGATGTTCTGTGGGCTGTGTGTGTGGGGGGGGCTAGGGATCACGGAATTCGGGGCTGGATCATGCAGAGTCCGTGCCCCAGGCCAAGAAAAGGCTCCAGGCTGTCCAGGGAGCCCTGCCGGGGTGGCCGTGCCTGCTGGTCACTGCTCACCCCCTTACCTCTCTTGAAGGCCCATTGCTTCAGCCACAGCTTGGAGAGGGCTGGCCAGGAGTGGTTGAGCGCCGAGTTAGCCATGGGGGCCCACGCATGCGAGAGTGAGGGTGAACAGCAGGGATGAAGCCGGAGTTTGGCTGGGAGTCCCTGCCAAGATGGGGCTGCCAGCAAGAGGGGCGGAGACTGCCGCCAGGGGCTGCCAGATGCATCAGCTGATGGGAGCGTGGGGCTAGGGCAGGGGGGCTGGGGTTTTTGGCTGGGGGGCCCAGGGACTCCAGCCTGGGGGGAGGCCAAGCCCTTGGTACAACCCCCACCCCACCCCCCTTCCTTGACCCGGAAGCCTCTCACCCTGGCTGGACCAGACATTCCCAGGAGGAGCCGAAGACGGCAGTGTGAGTGGTAGTGACACTGGGGTCCTCGGAAAGCAAGTCTAGACTGGGTCCTGAGGTGAGCCTATGTGTGCCTGAATGTCTGAGTGTTTGTGTGTGCGTGTGTGCCATCGTCTGTGATTCCGACACTGGGTTTGTGAGTCTGTACGTAGAGTGCATCCTTCCATGTCCGTGAGTGTGTGTTTGAGTGCAAATCTTGAGTGTCACCTTGCCTAGGTGGGGGTGAATATGAACATCTAGGTGGTCCCCCCCCGGTTTTATTGAGATACAATGAACACAAGCGCTATATAAATTTAAGGCATGACCTGACTACCTATACTGTGAAATGATCTCCGTAACAAGTTTACTTAACACCCAGCACCTCTTATAGATATGGAAAACAAGATTTGTACAGAAAAAATGAAAAAAATCTTCTTTTCCTTGTGGTGAGAACCCTCAGGATCTACTGTCTTAGCAACTCTCCACACACCACCCAGCGGCGTTAACGCGAGTCACCATGCCGTGCGTTACAGCCCCAGCACTGTCCTATCTCGGACCTGGAAGTTTGTCCCTTGTGATCCCCTTCCTCCCGTTCTCCCTCCTCCCCGAGCCCCTGCCTCTGGAAACCACAAATCCCATCCCTTTATCCACGAGTTCGGTTGCTGTTTTTAGATTCCACATTTAGGTGAGATCACACAGTATTTGTCTTTCTCTGTCTTATTTCACGTAGCAGAATGCCCTCGACGTCCATCCATGTTGTCACAAATGGCCGGATTTCCTTCCTTTTTACGGCTGAATATTGTTAAATGGGCGTTAAAATATATATCTGCATCTATCTATATCTGTATCTCTATCTGCGATCCTGCGCGTGTGTCTGGATGCCCGTTGTTATCTGTAGGGTTGGACCTACATGGCTCACCCGGGACGTGGGGAGATCCGTGTCTGCTATCTGTGAGGAGTCTAGGTGCCTGCCTCGCTTTCTGTGTGTCTGCCCGGTGGTGTGAGTGGGGTGTATGGGGTGGGTGTGCGGTCCGGTGTCGGGCACTGGGCAGCGCGTGGCCATGTCAGCGCTGCCCCCTGGTGGCCAAGCCTCCCTCCTACAATCCCGCTCCCTGGGCAACGAAATTCTGGCTTTGTTCCCTGCTGACCTCGTCCTCTGCTCCCCAAATCCTTTCTGTGACCTCCCAGCCTCAAACCGCTGTCACCGGTGAGAGGATCAAGGCCTTCTCCTTCCTTGCGTCCTGGCCTGCCACCTCCCCCTTGGAGGAGAAGGCTGTCACTTTTCCGTCTTCAGCGACACTTTCTGAAGGGTTATCTATCTGCTTGCCTACTCACACCCACCCGACCCCACAGCCCCTGTAGGCTGATTTCCATCTCCTCCAGCCTTCTCGTTCTCTCTAGGGGCTACATCCAGCGGACATTTTCTGCCCCACCTTTGCTGGATGCTTCTGACCCCCTCTTTCTTAAACACCCCCCACCCCCATGCCACAGGCTTCTCCTTCCTGCGTCCTCCTCAGTCTCCCTTCCTGCCTTGGCCCATCTTCCTTTCTCTGTCTGACCTTTGAACTCTGTCCTTGGTCATTTCATGCCTCCCACCCCGGCCCTGACGACCCCATCTGCACCTCCCCAGTAGGTGACCCCAAATCTGTCACTAACAGAAAGACACAAAAACACCCATGCCAGCAACAGCCAACACACTCCAGCACACACAGACAACCACAGACGTGCACACACTAGTCAGACGTACCTTCACACCCAGAAGCACGTGCACGCGCACACACGGTCAGACACACGCGCACACACAACCATACACAGACGGCCAGACTCCTACATAGAAACCCATAGAAACCCAGAGAACAGCGCGTGGAGGTTTAACATAACCACCTCCAGGCTGTGCTCCAGGCCTCAGTTCCCCACCTCCCGCCACACGCCTTTGCCTGGATGGCTATGGATGCCGCTGGGATGTCCAGGACCTCTGGGTGGGGGGCAGATGTGAGAGCTTCTGTGGCTGAAGCAAAGCTTTGGGATGGGGACAGACTATGGGGACGGGCAGGCTGACCGTGCTTTCTAGCTCCTGTGGGGTGCCAGGCACCGTGTTAAGATTTCACCTGCAAGGCCCCGACCTTTCATAGAGGAACAAACAGGGCCAGAGTAGTGAAAGCCCCTTGCCCTCAGCCACACGGAGTCAGGGGAGCCAGGATCTGAACCCGCACCTGGTGGACACAGCCATCCCACCATCCACAGCGACAGTACCGAGTGCCGGACCATGTCCAGCCCTGGGGGTCTGAGGGGACATGGGGAAAACAGCCCTGAACAGATACACTGATGTCTGTGGGCAGCTGACATTCCCGTGAAAAGCCCGCTTCTGCCAGGAAGCCCTCCCAGAGGGGCCCACAGCAGAGGCTAGAGAACTCACAGGAGGCTGAGAGCGGGGTGGGGGGTGCGGGGGGGAGCCCTCCCTGGGCTGCACTTGCTCGTCAAGCCCGTTCCTCAGAACTGCAGGTGACCGGGCCAGCGGAACCCTGGAGCATCAGCCCCCTGGGGGTGGCATTCGAGGCCTTCTCCGCATGCCTCCAGCCTGACTCAGCAGCTCTGCTCTCCCGGCCCCAGCTCTCCCCTCTCAGTTCACCCCCTCCAGGCTGCCCCAGGGCCACCAGACCCTCTGTGCTTGACGCCTCCTGCAAGCCCTGTGGCCCCGGGGCGGGCGGAAGCGGGCCTGGGTGTGCCCTGTGCAAACCGCAGCCTTCCGCCCCCTCCGCCCCACCCCAGGCAGGCGGGTTTGAACTCCGCAAGGTGGGCCTCGGTGGGAGCCAGGGGGCGACTCCCCAGGCAGAGCTCGACCTGGAGGGTGGCCCAGAAGGAGGGTCCTCCTCTTCCTCCGCTGACCTCGGAAGATTGGGGTGCGCCCTCCCCAGGACGGGCCCTCAGACGTCAAACTTAGAAGGCAGTGTTTGTTGTGAAAGTCAGACACCCAAGCCCCGAAGGGGGGATAGGGGTGGTGGGGGTGGCGGTGGCCGGGATCCAGTTCACGAAGCGTGCCTGGTGACTCTGTACAGGGAGCACCCCATTTGCCCCCTGGCTGGGTCCCTTGTGCGGGCTTTGGCTACAAGGGCCCCCATCTTCCGGTCTTATGGGCTGCACGTGCGGTGGACCCCAGCCCCCTGGGGGGACCTCCTGGGCGCACAGACCCCTGCAGAGCAAACCCGGGTCAAACAGCCTTCCCTGCCCACTCAGGAAGCAGGCTGGCTGCAAGGTGGACAGACACTGTGGGTGGTCTATCCGATGCTGGCCGGACTCCCCCCACCCACTGCCACTCTGTCTCTGTTGGCCCCTCTGTCCCCCACGCCCCCGTGATGGTCACTCACCAGAGGGAGGCTTGTCCTCGCTGCCGTGAGTACCTGGCTGGCTACCAGCTCCTGCGGCCCACAGGACCCACAGCTAAGGCTTCCAGGAGGCCCAGGGGGAGCACTGGCGGGTCGGGGCCCCAGGGGAACCGCAGGGTGACCCAACTCTGCCCCAGCTTCCTCTTCCTCAACGGTCTGCCCGCCTGCTTGGCGCCTCTGTTGACCCCAGCCCTGGGCCGAGGCGGGGGCCTGAGGACACTGCCCAGGCTGGGTTCCAGAAGCGGGGAACCTCCCCCGCTGCTCAGCCCCCAGAGCGCAGGTGTCCTGAGAGGTGGGGTGAGGAATGGGGCGGGGAGCCTCAGCGCCCTCGCCCCCACCCCTGCAGCTTCCTGTGGAACCAACTGGTGAAGAGGAGCGGGGTGCCAGGGCCTCACTCGGGTACACGGGCGTGTGGAGATGCAGGGGGCACAGAAGCCGCGTGTACCCACTGAGACGCAGGCGCTCAGACCCCGGGAACCCGCACCGGCGTGTGTGTGGGTACACACGTGGGTCCCCATGGTGTTGCGGTAAATGTTTACCAACCACCTCGCAGACCAAAAAAAAAAAAAAGAAAGAAAGAAAAGAAAAGAAAGAGCCGCCCTGATAATGTAGCAAACGCGGATCCCTGTGGTGTAAATAGCCCCACGCAGCTGATTGCAAAGCCAACCCGACCCCGTTGAGCATGGAGGTAGGAGGAAACGCTCAGACGGGACTCCACCCATCATTAGAGTGGATACTCAGGCACGTGCTTCCTGCACAGACAAGGGTCCCGTGGCATACGGGTCCGTGGATACCTGGGGGTCCAGGTAGACGTGGGGGTGTGCAGAGTGGTGCACCCCCAGACATCCCCGGGTGCCCTTTATGCTCAGACACAGGTGGGTGCACGTGCACACAGGGTGTGCCCACGACATGACCAATGGGGACACATGGAATCACACACGGGCAGTCGGGCACGCTCACCGGGAGGCCAGAGAGGAGCCCGAGAGCAGACACAAGGAGGTACAGCCAGCTCGTCCCGGTTCACGGAGCCGATTGTAAAGGATCAGGAGTTTCACAGGCTGGTGTTAAAGGCTGCCATCATAAAACATTTAATTATATTAGCTTACAGTTAAATAAATCACGTCAAGAACTAAAGTAATAGCCGCTTAATTCCAACACCGTGTACTTCATGCCACACTGTATGCTTAGAAATGGTTAACGTGGTAAATTTTATGTCATGCACGTTTTGCTGTAATAAAATGAAGAAATTCAACCTTCCCTAATGATTTTGCTTCATTTTTCTCTTATCCGTGCTCTCGAGGTTATTTATGACTACGGAGCCCGTTTGGGGGCAATACTGGACGGTGGGGTGCTCCTGGGCATCTCTTCCCAGCCCTGAGGTCGGTGACATCACGCTGGTACCTGGAAATGGGCCACCCTGAGAGATACGGACACCATGGGAGCCGGCAAACATCACAGACCAGCGCCCTCCAGCCGACAGCCCACAGAAACAAACACAAGACACACGCAGGACACAGGAGGCAGGGAAGATTCACACGCACAACCCATTTTGTAACCATTGGTTATTTACTGAATGCAGCACACATTTATTGAGCACCTACTATATGCTGGGTCTTTTTGTAGGCTGGGGGGGGGGTGTTATGGTGAACAGGGCGGACACAACCCCCTGCTCTGGAGTGCTGGAGGCAAGCTGTGAAGCCGGAAACAGACCCACACCGTATTAATTGCTGTGAACGGAAGCAAACCTGGTGATGTGACAGAGAGCGGGTGGGGGTGGAGGCTGCATTCGCGGGGGCGGGGGGGGGGGCGCCAGGGGAGGCTCAGAAAGAGCCAGGCATGCAAATGAAGATCTGGGACATTCCGTGGGGCAGGAACTGCAGGGGCAAAGGCTAGGGGGCAGGCTGAGCTTGGCGTGTTTGGGGAATGCCTGTGTGACGGGAGTGAGGCTGGAGGGGGACAGCCCTAGAAGATGAGGTGGGCGGTGCTCAGACCTGCAGGGCCTTGGGGCCCAGACTGCAAGCATGACTGATGGGCGTCATCCGGGTGGGGTGGGGGGGACTTAAGCAGGGAATGAAGGGGCAGAGGCGGGGACAAGATGGCTCAGAGGGTGCAGAGCCCCAGAGACCCACACAGACGCCATCACTGGGTGGTGCTGGGAGGGAGGGTGAGGAGTCTAGAGTCCTTGGCCCAGGAGGGGCTTCTCTCTCTCCCCCCCACCTCCATTTCTCTCTGCCTCTTCTCATGGGCTCCCCTGCCAGAATTTAAATTCTCTCAGGCATCTCCCCTTCCCTGTGTCCCTGTCCTGCTCTCCTTCTTGTGGTCCGATTGCTAGAGAATGCTCTCCCTGCTCTCAGTATGGGCTTCCCTGGCCCTCTGCCCTGGACCCCCTCCTCACTGCCCTCCTCCCACTGCCGAGGTCCCCGTGGCCTCCTAGATGCTGACTGTGCAGCTGTGTACCCCTGGCTCTCCTCTCCCTCTACTCCCCCGTCTCACCTCCAGGGAGATCCTTTCTGCCTGAGGTACCCTTTTCTCTTTCCTTGGCAAAATAAACATAATGTAAGATTTACTCTTCTAACCATTTCTAAGTGCACAGCTCAGGGGCATTAAGCACATTCACACTGTTGTGCAACCTTCCCCACCATCCATCTCCAGACTTTTGTCATCTCCCCCAAGTGAGGCTCTGCCTCCATGAAACACTGACTCCCAGCCCCTGCCCCACCCCTGGTATCTTCTGTTGGACTTTCTGTGTCCCTCCATTTGCCATCTGAGTACATCCCATGAGTGGAGTCAGACAATTTCTGTCCTTTTGTGTCTGGTTTATATCACTGAGCATAATGCCCTCAAGGTTCTTCCATGTTGTAGCAGGTGTCAGAATGTTCTTTCTTTCTTTCTTTCTTTCTTTCTTTCTTTCTTTCTTTCTTTCTTTTTTTTAAGATTTTATTTATTTATTCGACAGAGATAGAGACAGCCAGCGAGAGAGGGAACGCAAGCAGGGGGAGTGGGAGAGGAAGAAGCAGGCTCATAGCGGAGGAGCCTGATGTGGGGCTCGATCCCATAACGCCAGGATCACGCCCTGAACCGAAGGCAGACGCTTAACCGCTGTGCCACCCAGGCGCCCCGGAATGTCCTTTCTTTTTAAGGCTGAATTATATTGCGCTGTGTGGATGGACAGATTTTGTTTATGTCTATCTGTCAATGGACATTTAGATTGTTTTCCACCTTTGGCCATCATGAAAAATGATGCTATGAACATGCATGTGCAAATATCTGTTGGAATCCCTCATCTGAACCCCTTTGGATATATACTGCTGGAGAGTTTTGACCCCAGAGGAAATGAACCCATCCTGCTTTTAGCTTTAAGAAATGGTTCTTAAGACGATAGCTGCTATCACTGAAAGGGCCACTAGAGGGCAGTGCTTCACCAGGGCTTCTCTGCCGGCCAACCCAAGACCACAGTGAGAAAAAACCCCAAAACCAGGCTGGGAATGCAACACGGACCGCCTAAGTGTGGGGCCCTGGCTTGAGTTAGTGAGGGACACCTGGGTCCGTTAGGTCCACCTTTCCTTCTCTCGCTTTTGATAGAGAGGTGGTGGAGTGATATTTTCTGTGCTGCAGGGAAAAAAAAATTTCCAGACGGGCTAAAGGGCAAATGTAAACAACCAACACCCCAAATTAATACAATTTGTAGAAGAAATTTACAAGGCAATTTTTACACTTTGGGTTGAAAAGCTTTTTTCTTTTCTTTTTTTTTAAACTAAGAGAGGAAACTCAGAAGTCATGAATGACAAGGCAGAAATATCTGATGATATATAAAAGCTAAACACAAATGTAGGGGGGAGATGTTATAAACAAAACCAGTAAGTAAAGATCAGTTAGTTGTCTGTGAAAGATTAGTACATTCATATAAAAAGGATTTCGGTACATTGATAAGAAAAAGACGAACAACATAAATAGAAAACTGAGAAATCACGTGAACAGGTATTTCTCGAAACCAAGAGCCAAAGAACATATGAAAATATGTCCTCAGGAGCCCAGAGTGTGAATGTTCAGTAACAAGTGACATCTGGCTGTCACTTCACACCCAAGAAAGTGTCAACGACAACAGAAATAAGTGAGAAATTGTGTCTGATTATCATCTTATTGTAGATGAAATTATAGGAGAAATCAGAAAATTTGTGAAATTCTACATATTTAATTTATCTACGATCCCCAATATTTTCTAAGATTGAACAAAAATTTCCAAGCTGTCACTATAAAACACGTAAAAAATGTGATTAAAAAACATTAAAAAATGATAACACTTATTGCTGGCAGAGATGTAGAGAAAAGAGTAGTGATGCATATCGTCTTACACAGATATTCCTTGACTCGCAACAGTGTTACATCCAGATAAACCCATCATATGTTGAAAGTATCATAAGTCAAGATGCATTTGATATACCTAACCTATCAAATAGCATAGCTTGGCTTAGCCTCCCTGAGACATATACAGAATATTTACGTTAGCCTACACTGGGCAAAATCATCATACACAAAACTATTTTATGATAAGAATTGAATATCTCATATAATTTACTGAATACGGTACTGAACGTGAAAACTGGAGTGGTTGTCAGTGTATACAGTAACAGTTGTGCAACCATTGATATATCAAAGATCTAAGTTTCTGATTTCATGACTGACGGGGAGCCGTAGCTCATGGCCACTGCCCAGCATCATGACAGGATCATACCACATATGGGCAGCCTGGGCAAAGAACAAAATGCAAAATTTGAAGTACAGTTTCTACTGAGTGCATATTGCTTTCACACCATCGCAAAGTCGAAAATTTTTAAGTTGAACCCCGTAAGTCAGGGACTGTCTGTATTTAGAAACTCTTCCTCTAATGTGTATAACCATGAACGGTCAGAGCTTTAGCAGCCCCTGCTCTCCGGTCTCTTGTTTCAGAAGGAGAGCTTACACTCTAGAATTTGCTTACCATTTCTCACCACATTTCATGAAAGTCCCAAGGAAGAAAATATGCAGTAGGGTCTCATTTTCTGAGTATGGGCCTCTGTCTTCTCTCAATGTTTACAAAGTGACATAGGTTAACATATAGGGACATTCAATCCCTTGAGAGCACTGTTCTGCGAGTTTTAACTAATCCGTACACTCATGTACCCAACACCACGATCAATATATAGAACCATTCCATCATCTCCCCCAATTTCCTCCTGCCCTTTTGCAGGCATCCTCTTTCTCTCCCTCTGGAAATCGCTGAATTCTTCTCTGTCCCTGGAGTTTTGTCTTTTCCAGAATATTATATCGATGGAATCATGCAGGTATTTAGCCTTTGAGTCTGACTTCAGCCACCCAGCATAGCACATTTGAGATTCACCTAGGTTGCTATGTGTGTTTCTTTTTAAAATTTTTTAAAAATTATTTTAAAAATTTATTTATTTATTTTGGGGCGCCTGGGTGGCACAGCGGTTAAGCGTCTGCCTTCGGCTCAAGGCGTGATCCTGGTGTTACGGGATCGAGCCCCACATCAGGCTCCTCCACTAGGAGCCTGCTTCTTCCTCTCCCACTCCCCCTGCTTGTGTTCCCTCTCTCGCTGGCTGTCTCTATCTCTGTCGAATAAATAAATAAAATCTTTTTAAAAATTATTTATTTATTTATTTTGAAAGATTTTGTTTATTTATTTGACACACACACACACACACACACACACAGAACACAAGCAGGCAGAGCGGCAGGCAGAGGAGAAAGGAGAAGCAAGCTCCCCGCTGAGCAAGGAGCTGGATGCGGGGCTCGATCCCAGGACCCCGGGGATCATGACCTGAGCCGAAAGCAGATGCTCGTCTAACTGAGCCACCCAGGCACCCCTGTGTGCTTCTTTTTATCACTGTTACAAGGTATACCACTGTTTGTCCAGTCACCCACTGACGTCCTTTAGACGGTATGCAGTTGGTGGCGATTATGAATAACGCCACTATAAACCTTCGTGCTGAGGTTTCTGTGTGAACACAAGTCTTTATTTCTCTCTTTATATCTAGGCGTGGCATTGCTGGGTCCTAAGGGGAATGTACGTTCAACTTTATGAAAATCATTTCAAGTGTCTTCCAAAATAGTGTGAACAATGCACCGTTTTCTGAAAGAGAAGAAAGATGAGGCCGAGTTCCCAGCACACCGCTAGCTTGTGCACAGCCCCCCTCCCTGGAGGCCACAGAAGCAGAAACAAGGAGAGAGAGAGGCTGGGGACGCAGGTACAGACCGTTGGCCGGCACACCGACTTTCTAGAACGTGACTCAAAGCACATCGATCGCCCTGTGATCGCCACAACCACCTTAGAGAGACCCGCCTCGCTCATGCCAAAACAGTCCCTTTGGGTCCTTTGCCCCGGACCTGTGACTCTCAGGGTGAATGCCGTTTTCATTTGTGGCTGAGTGTAACCCGCGGACCATAAATCATCTCTTCTCTGTCTTAGTGGACGAAAAAATAATGTATTCCCCCAGCAACGGTTGAGAGCACTCGGTGGGGCCCTTTGCTAGTGTTAGCCATTCTAGCTGGCGTTTGGTGGCGTCTCATTGTGTGCGGGCCCCTTGGTAACATCAGAAACCTGGGGCTCATGAGACCCCTGCATGGAGAGTGGAGGCGGGAGAGTCGAGCAGGGCTGAGAGTGTGCGGTTCTGGGTCCAACTCCTGATCCTTCCATCACTTGCTCCCATCACTTGTGCATCCCGAGTGTGCAAGCCGTCTGACGCTGTAATGTGTCAGGATTCCCGCGACAGAGGCTTTGATGAGACGATGCTGGTGACAAGCTTGGAACAGGGTCTGGCGCCATCCGCTTGCAGCCCCAGGCCTTTGCACCCACCACGCGCTCTGCTGGAATAGTCTTCTGGTCCATCTTCAACTGCACTACTCTGTGTGTGCATGTGTGTGAGTGTGTGTGTGTGTGTGTGTGTGTGTAAGCAACAAGCTAAGAGGAGTTAATTAATGCCTTGAATCAGTTTGTATTTTTGAAGCCAAACAGCACCTACCCACGTTACCAAAATAGACCTACACACATGCAGGAGATCCTATTTATCCGTCCCTGGCATACCCAGAGAGTCAGGGCTGCCAGATAAAATACGGGCAAGTAGAGCTCTTATGGTTTTTTTTTTAATTAAAAAAATCTTAAATTTTAATTATTTTTTAAGGATTGTATTTATTTATTTGAGAGAGAGAGAAAGAGAGAGCATGAGCGGGGGGGGGGTGTGCATAGAGAAAAAGAAGGAGGTTCCCTGCTCAATCCCAGAACTCATGACCTGAGCCAAAGACAGACACTCAACAGACTGAGCCACCCAGGCGCCCCATGCTTTTTTTTAAGATTTATTTATTTATTAGAGAAAGAGAGAGAAAGCGCGGAAGCGTGGTGGTGGCGGGGGAGGTAGGGGGCGGGAGGGGCAGGCAGAGAGGGAGACAGAGAATCCTCAGGCAGACTGCCCACTGAGCACAGAGCCCAACTCGGGGCTCAATCCCAGGACCCTGAGATCGTGGCCTGAGCCAAAGTCACAAGTTGGACACTCAATCGACTGAGCCACCAGGCGCCCTTGGACCTCTTACACTTTTATTTGCTAATGGTGCTGACCCTGCTTAGGGACGACGCTTCGTGGTAGCCCCCAAGCCCCTGGGGGCTGGTTTCCCAAGTTCAGGAAGCAACACAAAGGGCAGGGAGGCTGGGCCTCTTTCTGCCCTCTCCTGGTTGAGAACCTACCTCTAC
>NW_024423786.1:51389835-51395066 GCF_017311325.1 Ursus maritimus | reverse complement strand
CCAGAGAACCCACAGGGGATTTCAGAGGCTTGAACAGGAAAACCGCATCTTAATATAACCCAAGAAACCAACGTTCTCATAACGAGATGCCCGCAGAAGCACAGCCTTGTGCCCTTATGTAGTTCAATTGTCAGCTGCGTCCCGAGTGGCTCCCAGAGCCGGTGATGAACCATAAAGGAAGGGTCACTACCCTCTGAGAACTTTCTACATGGCTTATTTCTCTCATTTAATCTTCATGGCCATCCTGGGTTCCCTTGGCCCCATTCTGCCTCCGAGGAAGCTGAGGCTCGGTGAGGCGAGGCTCCGTGCTACATGGCCTCCCGGGGGCTGCGGTGTGCAGAAACCTTTAGAACATCTGCCTAGTTAAGGACATGTTGAGAGGGACGGCATCTGGGCCACTGTGCCAGCCACTGCGGCCGGGGGCATCCATGTGCCTGTATTGCTAGCCCTGCCTGTCTCTGCTAGTGACTGGGACTCGTGTGGCTGGTGACGGGGATAGCCTCTGGCCGCCACTGCACCCACAGGAGTCACCATTCCCCAGCTGTTTCCTTCCCACCATTGTGTTCTTTTTTTTTTAATTGTTTATTTAAATTCAATTTAGTTAACATATAATGTATTACTAGTTACTGGGGTAGAATTTAATGATTCATTAGTTGCATACAACACCCAGTGCTCATTATGTCACGTGCCCTCCTTAATACTCATCACCCAGTTACCCCATCCCCCTACCCACCTCCTCTCTAGCAACCCTCAGTGTTTCCTGGAGTTTAGCATCTCTTATGGTTTGTTTCCTTCTCTATTTTCATCTTACCTTATTTTTCCTTCCTTTCCGCTATGTTCATCTGTTCTGTTTCTTAAATTCCACATAGGAGTGAGATCGCATGGTATCTGTCTTTCTCTGACTGACTTATTTTGCTTAGCATAATGCCCTCTAGTTCCATCCAGGTCATTGGAAATGGCAAGATTTCATTCTTTTTGTTGGCCGAGTCATATTCCATTGTGTGTGTGTGTGTGTGTGTGTGTGTGTGTGTGTGTGTGCGCTATACCTTCTTTATCCATTCATCTGTCGATGGACATCTGGGCTCTTCCCATAGTTTGGCTATTGCCACCACTGCATTCATCATGCAGCTCCTCCAGTTTGGGACTCCAGCCTTCCTGGAAAGCACTGAGGCACCCTTGTCCTTCACCAGTGTCTTACCACCCTTAACCCCCAGCCTTGTGGCTTCTTCTTCCAGCCAAAGCTCCCTCTGGAGTGGGGCAGGGGTCAGGCTCAGCTGCTGGGTGCGGCACACAGAGGCTGGAGAGAGATGGTGCCAAATGCTGCGTTCTAATGACCAGGGTCATCACCAGTGAGAGGGAGTGACCCAACGTCTGGGTCATCCAAGGCTCCAGCTAGGGACACCCAGGCTTATCACTTTCAGACTCTAATTCTGCCCTGGGCTCTGCTGAGAAGGTTCCTTTTTTAGCCCATGAATCTTGTCTTGGCTAAGAGAGCAGAAGAGGGTAGACCTATGTCCACCATCAGCATGAGCCATGAAGCCTGTCACGGTCCGATGAAACCTGCCTCCTTGCACAAGATGGCACATGCTTATCTGTTTGGGACCAGACACTGTGCCAGGTGTGGGAGGGCCTTGCAAGGTCGGGTCCACTGAGAGACAGAGAGCCTGGTGAGTACAAAGCAATGTGGCCTGTGCTCTAGGGGGAGCCCAGGTGAACTTGGACTTGTGGTCCAGGAAGGCTTTCAGGAAGTGAAGCTCAGCACATACCTGAAGGATGGGTGAGGCTGGGGGACCCCGTGACAAGCATAGGGCTCTACTGGGGAGCAGAAGTGATCCCACCTGTCTGTAACAAGGAGAGCCATGGATGGGGGGAGTGGCCATAACGAGGAAGCTAGAGATGGAGGCCAGTGTGTGCTGGGTTCCAAGACATGGGTTTAGAAAGAGCTTTGGGTTTTGCTCCAAGGGCAATGAGGAGCCATGAGAGGCTGTACGCAGGGGGTAGTGGCAAAGGCTGTTGTGTTTTGGGAAGATCCCTCTGACTGGGGGTGGGGAGGGGGTGGGGGCGAGAATGGAAACAGGATGCACTCTAGGAGGCTGGAAGGCTGGTTAGGCGGCCGCACTGTTATCTCTGGGAGAGGGTGATGGCTTAGCCCAGGCATGGCAGGGAGAGCGGTGGGTGGATTTGAAGGGGATTCAGAAGGAAGAATGAGCTTGACTTTGTGTAGACATGGGAGGTAGGGAGTGAGCATGCCTCCTGGCTCTTGGCCCGGTGCCCTAGATGGCTGGCCCTGGGGGAGGCTCCAGGGTCAGCCCTGGTGACGGAGGGCCTTCGTGTCTGCTAATCTGTGAGTGTAAGCTCCCTGCCTACTTCCCGCCATTTGCCCGGTTTCATTTCCTGTGCCTGGGATTTTCCGGCAGCCCCTCTGGTCACCTGGAAGGAAGAGGCTGGGAAGACATTCCCCCACCCCAGCAGCTGGCCTACAAGGCAGAGGCTGCCCCGGGCTGACGCTCTTCCTTTTCCTGCAGGGGGGCCTGTGTCAGGGCGGCTGGGAACCCTGGAGGAAGGGCAGGGTGTCTCAGCCATGGGGCCTCTCTTCCCATGCCCTCATGGACTCAGGGGTCAAGGAATCCCAGGCCCAGGTCGGGGGCTGGGGCATACGTGTTTGGGACATCTGGACACATGTGCACGTGGCCCAGGAGCATGTCTTGCCTGCTGGAGCCCGTGTGCCCGTGTCTGTGTGTGCCCATTAGAGCTGGTAATGCAGAGGCCGGACTTGAAGCCCCCCGCCCCACCTCCACCTCCGGGCAGCTGGCACTTCGTAATGCAGCCTCCGCTCAAAGAGCACCTGTCTGGGGCAAACTGCCTCACCCCTGCCGCCCTCCATGCCTCCCTGTATTTCCTGGCTGTTCTCTGAAATCATTTCTTGGTTTACACACATTGATCTGCCTCCTGCATTCGAATGCTGATTTGGGGGGAAAGGAGATTTTTGTCTATTTCCTTTGCCACTAGACACACAGTAGGTGCTCAATAAACATCTGTTGAAAGAAGGGGAGAGCCCCTGCCCCGGGAAGATGATAGGGAAGTGAGAGACAAAAATAGGTTGACGATCGCAACAATAATGTCTAACATATACTCAACATTTAAGGAATATTTATGAACGCCTATTGTGGCCCTGTGCCATTTGGAAATGGGACTCTAGCAGAGAATGAAGCCTATAGACAACACTGTTTGGGGTGACCTTTTCAAGTGGCAGGGGACAGAGAATAAAAATAAAGACCCGAAGGAGGTAAGGGAGTGAGATGTAGGACTATCAGGGAGAAGAGCAGTTTGGACTGAGGGAACAGTCAGTGCAAAGGTCCTGGGGTAGTACCCTGCCTGGTGTGATGGAGGAACAGAGGGGAGACCCATGTGACTGGAGCAGAGTGAGTGAGGGGGACAACGGGAGAAGATGAGGGCAGGGGAGGGGACAGGAGCATGTCCTGCAGGATCTTATGTGCCCTGGGATGGCTTGGGCTTTTACCCTGAAGGAGGTGGGAGCCCTGGAGGGCTGCGGGCAGAGGAGGGCAGACTCCCCTCTGGAGGCCACTGTGGGAAGGACGGATTGTGGGGATAAGGGTGGGAGCAGGGGGACCAGGGGCAGGGGACTGCACTGGTCCCAGGGGGAGGGGATGGGAGCTGACCAGGTGAGGCAGGGGGAGGAGGGAAGGGGGTAGAATCCTGGGTACGTTTTGCAGCCTGGGCACGTGGAGAGATCTGAGATTGGGTGCAGCGGAAGACTGGACAGACTGTGTGACAAGAGAAAGCTTGTGGGCGAGGACGCTCCGAGGGTGTTGCTTTGAGCACTGGGGAGTGCTTGAGAAGGTGGAGGCCCAGAAGAGGAGGAGCAAAGGCAGTGGGGGTGAGGTGGGGGCGTCAGAAGCTGGGGGCAAGGGGAGGTGGGAGATGGCAGGAGCTACAGTTCCAGGGAGGGGCCTGGAGGTGCCCCCCTGGGAGGCATCGGCTCCCGTGAGTCCTCCTGGCTTCTCGTTACTTGGGGGTAAATACCTTGTGGGGAATGTGTGGGGAGAAGGGGGTGCAAACATGTGTGCACCCCTGAGCTCGAGTGCCTGTGTCTGTGGAAGTCTCACTCCGAGGCCGCCTTGTCTGACTCCCTAGTGGAGTTTGAGTCCCCTTGCTGGCACCGGCCCCACGCCGCCTGGAAATCTTGGGATCCCGTGGTTCCCCTAGGATCCCCCCTGCCATCAGGTCTGTGTCGGCAGGTGGCCGGATTTGAGGTGTTGTGTCCCCTCTGGTCTGTGTGCTCCGGAGGCAAGATCAGTGTGGTTTTTAAGTAGCTCCCCTGGATCCCCAGAGTCAAGCGCAGAGCCCCACACATACATGAGGTTCTCCGCAGACACTGGTGAGCACGAATCTGAGTGTGGACAGAGCTCGGGCTGGGGATGGAGATGAGAGCAACAGAGGCTGCTGGGGACAGGGGATGTGTCACCACTCTGTGTGTGGGTCTCTGCGTGTGTCACGTGTGTGCTCACATGTGCGGACCACGCTTGTGTGTGCGCCCACATGGATGTGTCAGAGCGCACCTGTGAATGTGGGATAACACGGTGTCCACATGCACGCAAGCTTGTCCGTGCGTGTATTTGCGTGCGTGTGTGAATGTATTCCTGCCTGTGTGCCTACTAACGTGCAAATGTGTGCTTAAGCACGTCTGTGCATGTGCCCACATGAATACATGTGTGTCCCCTGCGTGCCTGTGTATGTACCCACATAGGTGTGCCCACATGCCCTCAGACCCGGCCATGACTGATCCCAGGGCTTTCCTGACACCCCCGTCCCTCCCCGCCCAGCACTGCTGTATTTCAAACCCAGGGAAGAGCTTGGCCCACGGAGACTCCCTTTCTCCCTCTTGCTTTGACCCCAGCGCTCTGGGCTCCCCCCCAAGCCAAACGAGCCTTCAAAGAACCAGGATACAGTGGAGGAAATTCCTCCTGGCCACTTGCAGGCCTCTGGGCCGTTCCCAGGGAGGTCTCCAGCGCTTTCTGGAGTGGGAGCAGTCTTCTTGGAGGGGGCCCCTGGCTCCCAGGGACAGGAGCCGGGACCACGTGTGCTGGGACGTCTGGGGGCTGGTTCTGCCGGCTGCACCAGCTCCGCGACTCCACTGCCAAGTTCAGACAGAACTGGGTGATAAACGTGATCCACAGGGCAGCTGGGGTGTAGCGGGGGGGGGGGGGGGG
>NW_024423786.1:51361489-51389825 GCF_017311325.1 Ursus maritimus | reverse complement strand
GGGGGGGGGGTGGATCCGGAAGGTTACGGCCCCAGATTCTCCGCACGCTCTGAGGGGCACATCAACCTGTCCCGTTCCAGAGCCGGGGAGACCCAGAGGGGCGGGGTGACTCTGAGACTGCAGTTCTCAAAGGAGGGGCAACGTCCCCCCCAGGGGAAACCTGTTGGTGTCTGAAGATATTTTTGGTTGACACCCCAGCCAGGGGGATGCGCTTCTGTATTCTAGCGGGTGGATGCCAGAGACGCCGCTGAACCTCGTACAAAGCACAGGACGCCCCCACCCCACCCCGCCACCCCGCCCCAAGGCAGAGAGTGATACAGCCCCGAATGCAGATAGTACCCCGGCTGGGAAACTTTCGTAAGGCATTTTGAGCGTGACGGGAAGGAGACAGGATGGATCCTGAAGTGTGAGCTGAGTTTAGAGACATAAAAGGTGTCTTAGGTGCGAACACTTGACAGATGCTTCAGAACATAAGAACATGAATAGATGGCACCGGGGTGGCTCAGACGGTTAGATGTCTGCCTTCGGCTCAGGTCGTGGTCCCGGGGTCCTGGGATTGAGCCCCGCATCAGGCTCCTAGATCAGCTGGGAGCCTGCTTCTTCCTCCGCCTCTGCCCTTCCCCCTGGTGGTGCTGTCTCACATTCTCTCTGTGTCAGAGAAACAAATAAAATCTTAAAAAAAAAAAAAAAAAAAAAAAAAAGATAAGAATTGAATGTATTAAGTTAAAGGTGTATACTGTAAACTCTAAGAAGTGACTAAAAAATCTCACCAAAAACAGGAGTAATGGTTAGCAAACCAACAGTAAAGATCTAAAAAAAAAAAAAATCTTAAAAAAAAAAAAAAAAAAAAAAGAACAGATGAAGAGCCAGAGCCCATGAAAAGGTGCTCAGGACCATCGCACATCAGGAAAACGCAACTTAGGAGCACCGCGAGACACCACCGCAGGCCCACCAGAGCGCCAGCCTGGGAAATTCCAACAACACCCAGCGTCGGCAAAATGACGGAGCCATTGGAACTCTCCACTATCGCCAGTGGAACGTGAGATGGTCCAACCACGTTCTGTCAGTCAAACCAAGGCGTAAAGTCACGTGGCCAGCCCGGATTCCAGGCCGGATCTGGTCAAGCAGAGTATGGCTTTCCAGGTGCAAGACCAGGGCGCGTGGGGCTCGTGGGGCTTCCCACTGGAGGAGGGAGCCCAGTTCCAATGCCACGACTCAGGATGTTCTGTCCCTGGTTGGCACCAACATCCATTACAATGTCGATGGCTCTGGTTTCTTAAGAACCCCGCACGGAGCATGGCTATTGTATAAAAGAGTCCCTGATGTCTGCCGGAGGTTGCTCAGGAGAATGGCGAGACAGTGCCGCATCTCCGGCCCGGTTCCCAGCAGGTGGGTGTGGGTGGCGGCAGGGCGCTGAGGACCTGAGGAAGATGACGGGTTGGGGCCTTCCTGAGCCAGGCCCTGCAGAGGTTCCCACGGCTGGCACTTGTCCCGTGGCCACATCTGAAGGCCAGGGAACGTCCCAAAGTTCAGCCTCTGGGGCAGCAAAGGCGGCTCCCACCACTTTGAAAGCTTCGTAACAATTGTTACATTTACTGAGCCTAGGCTGTGTGCCAGGCCCAGGGCTGAGATGCTGGGCTGAGATGCTATCCATGCGGTTGTATATCCTCCTCCCAATGAATTGGACCCCTCTCCCGCTGCTCAACACCCTCCAGCCACACGGGCCGCCTTTCTGTTCTTCCGATAGACCTCCCTGACCCCAGGGTCTTTGCACTTGCTCTTACTTCTGCCTGGTGTTCTCTTCCCTCCCAGACCTTTACAGCTGGGCCCTTCTCATTCTCCAGGCCTTGGGTCAAATATTATCTGCTCTCTGGAGTGGAAACACCCCACCCATCACTCACCGTCAGGTCACTGGGCACTAGTTTCTTGATTACATTCAGGATGCTCTTTGAGTTTATTCGTTGTTTCTCTTTCCCCACATCCTCACCAGCACGGGATGTTACGTTTTACCAAACCGATAGGCAAATAACGCAGCTCATTTTATTTGTAAACTTTTGATACCTTTATAAAAGTCAAAATTTTCACATGTCTCCTGGCCTTGTGTTTTTCATATTTTCACATTGATTTCTTAGATTTCTTATGGAAAAAGTATCTTTTGGCAAATACGTTTCTTTTTTTTTTAAAGATTTTATTTATTTACTTGTCAGAGAGAGAGAAACAGAGAGTGAGCACAAGCAGGGGGAGCAGCAGGCAGAGGGAGAAGCAGGCTCCCCGCTGAGCAAGGAGCCTAATGTGGGACTCGATCCCAGGACCCTGGGATCATGACCTGAGCCGAAGATTGAGATGCTTAACTGACTGAGCCACCCAGGCATCCTGGCAAATACATTTCAAACATTCTTTTCCAGCTTTCTTTTCTCTTTTAACTTAAAGAAATTTTTTTTAAAGCTTTATGTACTTAAGTCATCTCTCTGTCCAATGTGGGGTTTGAACTCACGACCCCGAGATCAAGACTTGAGCTGAGATCAAAAGCCTGATGCTTATCTGACTGAGCTTCTCAGGGGCCTCTCTTTTAACTTCTTTTAAGTGGTTTTAAGCCCCTAGAAGTTAAGTTTTTTTAAATCTAATCAAATATGTCAGTCTTTTCCTTTATTACTTATACCCTTGGTAAATATCCATCTTGTATTTTCTTCCAGTGGCGGGTTCCTGCAGTGTTTTTAGGTTTCACATTTTTGTCTGGAATTTATTTGGTTGTGAGGGTAGATGGGCAGCCATGTCAGATTAATTCTGTTTTTTTCAAATGATGACTGAGTTGTCCCAGGTCCGTTTATTGAATTGAGTAGCTGTTTGCATTCTGATGTGAAGTTCCTCATTTATAAATACCAAATAATAATCTACATTTGGGTCTGCTTAAGGATTTTCTGTTCTTTTCTATAAATGTCTATTTCGTTATCTGTCCTGTAGTGACATCATCATAATATACTTCCCACCCAGGAATATTTCTTTGTTTAGCTTTTTTATATCCTTAAAAATTGAATGATTTGTTCATATGAACCCCTATACCATTATTATGAAATATATTCATAGGTTGTACATATTTTGGGTGAATAATATAAAATGAGTCATTTCCCCACTATGTTTCCTGGTAATTACTGGTCTGTTCATATTTATATATTTATTTTGTATCCTGTTGCCTTCCTGAATTCTTATTAACTGTAATAGTTTTTTGGCTAGATTTTCTAGGGTAAGTAAGGTTATTTCCTGTAGAGAAATATTATTTGATTTCCTTTTCTCTTAATGTTTTTTTTTTCCTTATTTTTTCTTGTTATACTGATGGTTAGGACATCCGAATACTAACAATGACAACCGACATTCTAATAATGGAAACATATTCTTTTCCTTTAATTGTAACAAGAAAGTTCGTGTTTCCCCATGAAATGTGATGGAGTCATAGAGATAAAACAATTTCACATTAGGAAGTTGTTTTTTTTTTTTTTTTTCCGTATTTGACAAAGAATAGCGATCGTTACCATTTACTAGATTCTTCATATTTGCCAGGTACTTTTCTAAGCATTTTAAAGGGATTGTTTCATTTAATTCCTAAAAACAGCCCTCGGAAGTAAGGTGCTATTGTTATTCCCATTTACACAGAAAGGAGCTTAGGGTCAGAGAACTCAAGGAAAATAGCCAATGGAGAGGAATCAGGATTTGAACACAGGCCACAGAACTTCGGAGCCTGTGTGTCTAACTGTGTGCTATGCCCTCCATAAAAACTCGCTACAGTTTCCGTTACCAACTCGCTACATTTTTACCGTCAGGGCTGGATCAAGAGTTGACCAAAATAACTTTTGGACTTCTTTGGAGATGAACATGCAGTATGTTTTCTTTCACTGGCTGATAGTGAATTTCATTTTAAAAAAACCCTCAGTGCTCAGTAGAGTGCTGGCAAATGGGGAAAAAGAAGACCCATCTGTGGTGCAAATACTCTCGTCGTGGGGGGTTTCAAGCTACCATCGCGATGTCGCTGAGCGAGGAGTTAGGAAGAGGGGCACTCTTGTTCGGGCCAACAAGGATTTCCACTTGCATTCCCGGGAGCAGCCTCTAAGGTCGTGGCAAATTATCAATTTAACACACACACACAGTAGATGGCACACAGTGCGGTCACTGAACACACCTACGGTGTGTGGGGGGACCTTGCAATCAAGCACATTAATATTTTAGCAGCAGAAACGCATGACACGTTCTACGGTCATAAATACACAAAAGAGGCTCCCGTCACTTTGGGTCAAGTTGGCCACCAAGTTAGTTTTGGTGATGAACTTACCCAAAAGTTCAGAGCTTTTTTTTTTTGGTTTCGGAATTATGGATGTGTCTGTGAACTTGAGTTTTTATTGAGTACTTTTGCTCTCTCTGTTTATATATATATATATTGGTGATGAACTTACCCAAAAGTTCAGAGCTTTTTTTTTTTGGTTTCGGAATTATGGATGTGTCTGTGAACTTGAGTTTTTATTGAGTACTTTTGCTCTCTCTGTTTATATATATATATTTTTTTGGTGAGCTTGGTCTTCAAATTTTTTTCTAGGTTGTCAGGTTTTGTATCAGGGTTGGGCTGTTTATAGAATGACTAGGAAGTTTTCCAAGTCTTTTGGAAATTTTTACTTATTTCTCGAACTTTTGAAGGAGGAACAATGGCATAAACTTCTTGGGATTGACCTTTTTTGGAGAGGTTGTTTTTGATAGTATTTTTAGTTTTTTCATGAGTATTTATTGTTTCATTCAGGTGTTCTACTTCTTTCTTTTTTTTAAGTTTTTTTTTTTTTTTTCCTAAGTAATCGCTACATCCAACATAGGACTCATACTCATGACCCCAAGATCAAGTGTTTCGTGCTCTTCTGACTGAGCCAGTCGGGTGCCCTGGTGTCCTATTTCTTCTTGAGTTAATATTGGTAATGGATACATTTGTAGAAAGCTCAATTCCACTGAGATTTTCAAATTTTTCAGCATAGTGCTGTATGTCATATTCTTTTATTAAAAAAAAAAAAAGCCCCTGTTTATCTAGTTTTAGAGAATAGCGTTTGTTTTCTTTCTGTTTCTTGGATAAACCGGCTAGAGGCGTGGCTATGCAGCTTCCAAATTCCTTTTGTGTGTTTTTGTGTGTGTGTGTTTTAATTGATGTAAGATCTTTGAAACTCATTACAAATTCCTTTCTTGGCTTTTGTTACTCTCTTACGGATTTCTTGAGTTGAACGCTCCAGCAGTTTATTTATTTCCACGGTAGCTCAGTAGAGAGAGGGGTTCCTTTTATGAAGTGGAGGAGGGAGGAGAGTCGGGGGACTTACACTTGAAGCTGTGTTTTGACGGATGGATAGAAATTTTCTAGATGGAGAAGTTCTTTCCAGTTGAGACACCAGCCACAGAAGGATGAAAGACCCGCCGTGCGCTAGAAATGATTACTGGCAAGGTGCAGTTGAATGAGGAAATGAATGGCATTTGTAATAATATATTTATCTATTATATTTACAAACTATACAATCTATTTATAATATAATATATTAATTCATTTTTGGGATTATTTGATTCAACTGTAAGCTCCATGAGGGCTTAGAGAGACCACTGTTTTCTAGTGCCAATTCTGGGACCCAGCCCAAAGAGGGTTATTGAGGAAAGGAGCTCCCAGGACACCCGCATGGTGCCAAGGCTTGTTCCAGGCATTGGGGGACACAGTAGTGAACAGAGCCTTTCTGATGGGTGGTGCTGAAAGATTCGTTTGGCGGCAACATAGGAGCCAGAGAGAGTGTGGTGGGACGTCAGCAGAGGCAGTCATGAGGGGCTTTGCCAGTCCGCTGAGCCCTGGTCACCACGTGGACTGTATTGCATTGAGGAGAAAGAAAAGCCCGGGGGCTGCAGTGCTGTGAATGGACTCTAGGGGGCAGGAGTGGACGCTGGGAGGTCAGGGAGGAGGTGCGCCGAGGTACAGGTTGGGGGTGAAGGGTCTGCGGAGTCGGAGTCGGGAGCCTATGGGGCAGCTGCGTGTTCAGGAGGGCTACTTTGGACTGAAAGGGACCACAGTGTTTTTCTTTTCAGTGGCTTTGTTGAGGCGGAAGTGACCAGGTGTGATATTTTCGCTGTAAGCATCTGGGCTGCAAAGATTTTTGCCACTTAAATTGACCTAAGGCAGTTTTGCTGAACACGTTCAAATACAAAAATAAGAGGGACGTTAAAAAAGGACATAATGAAACATGAAAAAGGAAGAATAAAATTAAAAAGACTTTATTGTGAAATACGAAATATTTGAATACATTCCACACGTCTAGTGTAATTCATAGCAATGCTGCACAAATAATTGATTTTTATTTTGTGGATGGTACCTAAGGAGCTGTCTTCGAAGCCTTCCGTTCATAGTACTGCACATGTATTCGTTTGTTGACTCTTCTCATTTGGTAACCCACTTTGTCTTCTTTCACTAACATTTCTTCCTTCATTAAGAAAGGTATCTGGGGGCACCTGGCTGGCTCAGGTGGTAGAGAATTTGACTCTTGATCTTGGGATCTGGAGTTCAAGCCCCATGTTGGGTGTAGAGATTACTGGAAAAAAAAAAAAAGAGGGGCGCCTGGATGGCTCAGTCTGTTAAGCGTCCAACTCGATTTCAGCTCAGGTCATGACCTCAGGGTTGTGAAATCCAGCCTTGCATGGGGCAAGCTGCTGAAGATTCCCTCCCTCTTCTCCCCACCCCATCCCAAAATGTATCCGTTTCCAGATTGTAGACTGTGTATTTGTAACTGAGCTTTGTGTTGCATTGTGAGAGCCTTCTCCACTGTTGTTTTTTTCTGACGAATTGTCACACGTCCATTGATAGATGTTCCAAACTTCTGTGGGGCACATGGGCTCAAACTCTGCACCCCTGTATAGATCATTAGGAGGACTAAGATTTATACAATGTGAAAATGAGAGTGCTGTGTCAACGGAGAAATGAAACCAGGCTGCTGAACCAAACTGTCTGCCAGTTATTATTATTATTTTTTTAAATCTTGTATGGTAAAATCGCCTTGCGGCCAATGAGTTACGGGACCAAAGTGTTTGTGGTGAAAATGGCCACAGCAAAGATGTTTATGGCAAAAGTACCTAGAACCCAAACGGACACATGGTAAGTCGCACATATTTAAAGTAACAAATCTGATGAGTTCTGACCTATTTGTACACCTATACAACCCTCATCACAATTAAGATCATGAATGTTTGGTCAACCCCCTGTATTTCCTACTGGCCCTTCATCATCGTTTCCTTCTGTCTCACCCCTTCCCCCAAATCACCAATAAAAAACACTGATGTGTTTTCTGCCACCGTAGACAGTGTGCACTTTCTAGTGCTTCATGTAAGTGGAAACGTACCATATGCTCTTCCTTTTTTTTTTTTTTGGTCTTAGCCTGTGCCCTCACTCGGCATAATGACTTCGAGATTCATCCGCGTTGTTCTGCGTGCCCATAGTCTGATGATCTCTGTTTCGTTCCTGAGTCACATCCAGCAGACGGATACCAGAACTTCGTTATCCACTCTCCTAAGAATGGACATTGGGTTTGCTTTCGCTTCCTGGCAATTGCAAGTAGAGCTATGATCCTTCTTCTTTTTCTTTTTTTTTAAGATTTTATTTATTTATTTGACAGAGAGAGACAGCCAGCGAGAGAGGGAACATAAGCAGGGGGAGTGGGAGAGGAAGAAGCAGGCTCCCAGCGGAGAAGCCAGCTGTGGGGCTCGATCCCAGAATGCTGGGATCACGCCCTGAGCCGAAGGCAGACACTTAACGACTGAGTCACCCAGGCACCCCGAGCTATGATCCTTCTTCACGTACAAATCCACATGTGGACATATGCTTTCACCTCTTCTGCGGAAAGACTCAGGAGTTGAAGCCACAGGACTGCTCCAAAGCGTGTGTACCATTTTACTCCCCATCAGCAGCATTCGGCGTTCCAGTTCCTCCACCTCCTTGAGGGCACTCGGTAATGCCCTTGCTGTTAATTTTGGCCGTCCTGGCAGGTGCGGGCCGGCAGCCCGCTGTGGACTTCATTTGCGTTTCCCTCGACTAACGATGTCAAGTGTCTTCAGCTGTCAGGCTCTGCAGAACTTCTTGAGTCTCGTTCTTGCTTCTCTCAGCCTCACTCCCCAAGCTCTGCACTCGCCGTCCTTCCTTTCGCTCCCAGAATGCCCTGGACTCATTCCCACCTCACCACAGTTACCTGGTGTTCCTTTCTGCAGTCGCTCCAAGGTCGCTCTTCTTCTTCTTCTTCTTTTTTTAAAGATTTTATTTATTTGACAGAGAGAGATGCAGTGAGAGAGGGAACACAAACAGGGGGAGTGGGAAAGGGAGAAGCAGGCTTTCCTGCTGAGCAGGGAGCCCGATGCGGGGCTCGATCCCAGAACGCTGGGATCATGACCTGAGCCGAAGGCAGATGCTTAACGACTGAGCCACCCAGGCGCCCCCAAGGTCAGCCTCTTCTGATCTTTCAGGTCTCTGCTTCAATATCCCTTGTTCACAGACCTTCTCTATTTTACCTAAAATGCCTCCTACATCACTCTTTAAAGAGAGTGTGGTATTTTTACCGGATTTTTTTTTGTACTTAAAAATTGTATATAAATAACATCAGAGTGTAATGTCTTAAAAAATATTGTGCTAAAAAACATATGATATAAAATTTGCCATCTTAACCATTTCTAAGTGTACAGTTCAGCGCCATGAAGTATATGTACATCGTTGTGCAACCCATCTCCAGAACCTTTTAATCTTGCAAGACTGAAGGTCTGTTCCCATTACAGAGGTTTTTCAATTGTGAAAAATGTTACGCTTATAGAAAAGTGCCTTGTTACTGCTGATTCCATTACTTTATGTCAATCTCTGTCCAGCATCTGTCACTCAGCACAATCTGAAATTTATTTATTTATGTGGTTGTGGTCTGTCTTCCTCACTAAAACATGAATTCATAAGGGCAAGGACTATGTCTGTCTTCTTTACTGATTGCTCAGCAAATTTTGTTTCTTAAAATGTTACCAATGTGTAACATTCATTTTGCTCAGAACAGGGGATAGTGAGGTTGGATTTCATTCCATTATTTTAAAGATTTATTTATTTATTTTACAGAGAGAGAGAGAGAGAGAGAGCACAAGCAGGGGAAGCAGGAGAGGGAGAAACAGGCTCCCCGCTGAGCTGGGAGCCCAATGCAGGACTCGATCGCAGGACCCTGGGATCATGACCTGAGCCGAAGGCAGATACTTAACAGACTGAGCCACCCAGGCGTCCCTGGATTTCATTTTAAAAGCTGTGTATTGCTCATAGGAATGTAAAATTCTGCAGGCACCGTGGAGAACAGTATGGCGGTCCCTCAAAAAATTAAAAATAGAATTGCCAATGTGATCTAGCATTCCACTTATGGGTCCATATCTAAAGAAATTGAAAGCAGGGGCTTAAGAGACATTTGCACACCCATGTTCACAGCAGCATTATTCACAATAGCCGAAAGGTGGAAGCAGCCCGAATGTCTACTGACGGACGAATGGGTAAACCGAACGTGCGTATCCGTACAACGGAGTATCATCTAGCAAAAACGGAAGGACATTCTGACAGCTGCTACAACGTGGATGAAACTTGACCTTATTCCCAGTGAAACAAGCGGGCCACGAAAGGGCAGATACTGCAGGATTCCACTTATCTGAGGTCCCGAGAGTCATCAAATTCATAGAGACAGGAAGTAGTGGTGGGAGTCGGGGGCTGGGGGAGGGGGCTGGGGAGTTAGTGTTTCATGGGGCCAGAGTTTCGGTTTTGCAAGATGAACCAGTTCTGGGGACGGATGGTGGGGATTATTGCACAACACTGCGAATGTACTTAATGCCACTTAACAGTGGTTAGAATGGTCAATTTTTGTTATGTGTGTTTTGCCACAAACACTTTTTTCACAATCAGTTTTTAATTGCTCAATTGAAAAAAAAAAGGAGTACATCTTGTAAAAAAGCAAACAAAACCAAACCAACAACACCAAAATAGAGAATGTGGAAGTCCCTGGAGGTGATTCCCAGCACGGTAACTAGCATTCGTATATTGTCCCCGAATGCTATAACCACACGTATGCACCTGTGTATGTGTTTTCTTAGGTTCTCTGTCTACGCTCAAATAAATAAATTATGCCCATTTGCCAGCACGGAACTGTACTATGCATAACCTTCTGCACTTTTTTTCCTTGCTGTAATCATAGATCATGTTTATCCTTCCATGTCATTATCTGAAAAACAAGACTTGGCATGCTGCTTTTAAGGGTGGTATAATATTCTGTAGCAGGACTTGGCGAGCTTTCTTAAAGGGCCAGAGAGTAAATATTCAGGCTTTGTAGATCCAAATGGTCTCCGTGGCAACCACTCTCCTCTGCTGTCCTAGAGCAAAAGGAGTCACAGGCGATATAGAAACAAATGGGTATGGCTCTGTGCCAATAAAACTTTATTTACAAAAACCGACCCTTGTTCTATAACATGAATGTTCTTTAGTATTTATTTACTTAGTCCCCTGCAGATGGACAGCTGGGTTTTTCCCTCTCCCCCTTTAAGGAATGCTGCAGCAAACGTGTGCAGAGATCCCAGGGACGACAGAGGCACAAGGTGGAAGGGACTATCTCTGAATCATCCGTTCATCAACCCAGGGTGCCCATTTTACAGATGTGGAAGCTGAGGTCCAGAGACAGCTACGTAAGGAAGCAAGACAGGACTAAAACATTGGGGTTTATCCTAACTGACTATCCTAAGTGGCTGAATTCCTCATTTGGAATCATTTTATTCTTTTTTTCCTCCTGTGCTATTGAGCACCTTTGCATTTCTCAGCCAAGGAGAAAGAAGTGTCTTTCCATTTAGGGCAGGGCGGGGCGTGGGAACCTACTCAGAACAGAGTCGGTTTATCCACTACTGCTTGTTCTGGACATGCCTGATGGTGGACAGAAGATGTGACTTCAAAACTGCCCTTTGGGTTCTCCTGGGCTGGGGACATGCTCTGAGGTCTCAGACAGACCCATTCCTTGGACCAGAGGTCAGGCCACATAGGAGAACTGTACGCCTGGACCCGAGTTCTAGGAGTTTCGTTGGCTGTCGATAGCCTGGTGGCTATGGCGGGAGATAATTATTTTATTACTAGGGCTGTTTATGGTTTCCATTTCTTCAATGCAATTTACGGAAGGCTCCACATTCTTTTCTGTTGATGGTCTCAAGAAGTAATCCTTGGCTGGTGTTTCCTGACTATTTGCTATGTACCAGGCTCTGTGTTAAGGGCATAGCCTGCCTTGTCTCATTTATTTATTTATTTTTTTAAAGATTTTATTTATTCATTTGAGAGAGAGACAGCCAGTGAGAGAGGGAATACAAGCAGGGGGAGTGGGAGAGGAAGAAGCAGGCTCCCAGCGGAGGAGCCTGATGTGGGGCTCGATCCCAGAACGCCGGGATCACGCCCTGAGCCGAAGGCAGACACTTAACAACTGAGCCACCCAGGCGCCCCTGCCTTGTCTCATTTAATCCAAATTAAATAATTCACAGATCTAGGAGTCAGATCTGAAGTTCTTATGATGGGCTATGAGACCCCGTGGTGTGTGAGCACCATTTCCTCCCTGTCTGAAATTACCGCCTCTCACTCTGCTTCAGCCACACCAGCCTCCTGCTGTTCTTCCAACAAGCCGGAGCAGAGCCATCCTGCCCCAGGACCTTTGCACTGGCTGTTCCTTCTTCCTCGAATGCTCTTCCTCTAGAAAGCCACGTGACTCCCTCCCTCACTCCTTTCCGATCTCTGCTCAGATGTTGCCACATCAGAGAGGCCCTGTGGCTCTTCCTACTGAAAGTTCCACTCTCTAAACCCCTGGCTGGCAACGTTTATACCCCTGTTTTATTTTTCTCCATGGCGGACTTCCCAGCCCGACGGACATCGTATAGGTCAGTTACTCATTCTGTTTTTTGTGTGTTTCCTTCCTAGGAAGTTTTAACTGCTCTGTCCACCCCTGGATCCCCAGTCCTGACACACGGTAGGCGCTCAGTAATATTTGCAGAATGAATGTACAAGGTAGGCGCCATTTTAAAGTGAGGTTATTGCATAACGGGGTCCAGAGAAGTGAAGGGTCTTGTCTGAGATCACACACAGGGAAGTGGCACCATGGACTTGGACAGGGACTTGCTGGTGCCTACCCAGGTCTCTCTCCCAGCTCTGAGGGCTCATTCCCCCCTAGTGCTTTCCTACTGAGAGCTCACTGTGGCCTTCAGTGCTGTCCTCGGCTCTGGAGTGGCTCTCCCGGAAGTGAGCCGGAAGTGCCTAGAAGCGTCCCTGCCTCTTTACCTGTCATGACTGACATGTGCGCAAGTACAAAGCTCACTCCCTCCCATGGAGACAGGACAGACTCTGAGACGCAATTCACACTCCAGAGCTCCCCACAGGATGCAGGCTCCTCTTTAATCCATGCTTGCATCCAAATTCTTGGCTTGGGGTCTGCTGCTGGGATAACCCACCCCATGGAGTCACTGAATCCCCAGAGCCCAGCTAGTGCTGGCATGCAGTAGGTGCTTCATAAATGCTGGGCAAAGCCAGTTTCTCACTCCACATACCCTGCCAGGGTCTGATCCTCTGCCGTGGTGTAGGGATGACTCTGTCTCCTGTCTCACCCTGGGCTCTGATATCCAGCTGCCTCCTGGATATTCCTCCTGGGTACTCCGCCCCCCTGCCCAGGACTCAGCATATCTCCAAACTGAACTCAACATCTTCATTCACCTGACGTGCTGCAGACGGATGGGCAGAAACATAGAAAGAATCTGAATTCTAACTCTGCTGAATTTAGGAGCCCGGGAGCCACCCAACACCACAACTCCTCCTTCCAAGACATAATATGTCCCCTTAAGGGTTTTCGTTTTAATGAACTATAATTGTGTAAATTTAAGGTGTACAACAAGTTGATTTGATACATTTATGTAATGCAATATGATTACCACCAGTAGCGCCATGTTACATAATTACAATTTCTTTTTTGTGGTGAGAACAATTAAGATCTAATCTCTTAGCAGCCTTAAAGTTTATAACACATACTGTTGCCTATCATCACTATGTCGTGGATTAGATCTCCAGAATTTATGTATCTGCTAGTTGCAAGTTTGTACCCTTAAAACATCGTCTCCCCAACTCCCCCGCCCTGCCCCTGGTAATCACCATTCTACTCTGGTTTTCTGAGTTCAGCTTTTTTGGATTCCCCATAAGTGAGATCACAGAATACTTGTTTCTTAAGATTTAAGGCGCTTCTAGTTGGGGTTTCTAACACTTGGAGCTGATAGGGTTTGAACTGATGCATCCCTCTGCTCTCAGCTTTCAAGCTCAGTGGATATGCTAATGCAGGAGCTGCGGGCAACGGGCAACGTTACCTGGGACAGAGGTGAGCACCAGGCATCGCAGGAACAGAGAAAGGAGAGCCTGGGGATGGCCGGAGGAAATCTCCCAAGAGATTAGCATTAACAGGCAAAGAAGTTAGTTGGGCTGAAAGGGAGAACTTTGTAGGCAGGGGAAAGAGCACCTGCGAAGGCTCTGAGGCTGGAACACGTTTGTTCTGTTCATCTCTGCAGAGAGTCAGGAATGGCCAGAGCGAAGGATGCATATGCTGGGGGGAGAGGTGAAAATAAGATTCTGAAGGGCACCTGGCTGGCTCAGTCGGTGAAGCATCTGCCTTCAGCTCAGGTTACGAACCGGGGGTCCTGGGATTGAGCCCTGCCTCGGGCTCCCTGCTCCATGGAGGAGCCTGCTTCTCTCTCTCCCTCTGCTGCTCCCCCGCTTGTGCGTGCGCTCTGTCTGTCAAATAAATAAATAAAATCTTAAAAATAAATAAATAAGATTCCGAGCTTGCCAGGAGCCTTGAAGGTCGTGCTAAGGTAAACTTAGATTTTAGCGTGAGGGTGGTGGAGAGCCACAGGCGGTTTCCAGCTGGGGAGTGATGAGGTCAGAGCCCCTGCGGAGGAGGCCATAACCTCGATTTACTCATCTGCAGGATGTGGGTAATAATATTATCTGCCACATATGAATATTGGCAGGAATATATATGTTAACACACTCAAGGATTTGATTCAATGCACAGCACATAGGAAGCCTCCAATAATTTTAGAATGAGTGTATAGTATGAGAAGAGAATTGGAAGGAGGGCTAGGGCTTGTGGTTAAGGATGCCTGCTTTCAGAACCTAGCCTTCGCACTTGCTCACTTGCCAGCTGTGTGAACGTTACGGCCGTGCCTCAGTTTCCCCATCTGCAAGATAGAAACAACAACAGGATCATCACAGCGTGCTGCGCATGAGGATTCAACGCTCTGGCGCGGTGTTATTAACTATGAGCGTGTTTGTTAGCGAGTCTCACCTCCTCGGCTGCCACAATCCTTTTATTTACCTGCGCTTTTCCCTTCACTTGAATTACTTAATTTCCATCTTTGTATTGTAGTAAAATCGTTACATAACAGTTACCATTTAAGCCATTTTAGCTGTATGGGTCTGTGGCATTAAGCATGTTCACATGGTTGTGCAACCGTCACCATCTGTCTCCAGAACTTTCTCATCTCCCCAAACTGAACCTCTGTCCCCATGAAACACGGACTCCCCTTCCCCTCCCCACCCCTCGCTCCCGCTGTCTCCTCTGTCCCTGTGGATGGGACTTCTCTAAGTGGGGTCCGACGTATCTGTCCTTCTGTGTCTGGCTTGCTTCACAGAGCAGAATGCCCTGCACATTCACCCTTCCGTAGCAGGTGTCAGAATGTCCTTCCTTTTTAGGGCCGATTAATATTCCGTTGTATGAATGGGCCACATTTTGTTTATCCGCTCATTTACTGACAGACATTTGATGTTGCTATGAACGTGGGTGTGCGGAGATCTCCTGGAGGCCCTGGTTTCACTGCTTTTGAGTATCTGCCCAGAAGTGGGATCACTGCATTGTATGTTACTGCTAGGTTTCACTTTTTGAGGAACTGCCACACCGTTTTCTACCCGAGATTCCACTCTTGCCCCATAGTACATCCTCCATCCATAGCCAGCGTGATCTCAGAACAGAAATCACCTATCCTCCCATCCATGAATACCTCTCACTCACCTACTGAGCTCTGGGATTAGCAGTCCTCAACACAGGGACACCACCCCTTCTGTAGCTTATGGTTGAGAGGAGGGAGCCAGGCAACAAATGATAAAAATACACAACCGATAGCATACTCAGATGGTGGTAACTACAAGATAGAGAGAGGGTGACAGAAATCATTGGGGGGTGAGAGTGTGATGCAGATTTTAAAATAGGGTGGTCAGAGAAATCCTTGCTGAGGTTAACATTTGAGCAGAGATCAGAAGAAAGGGAGGGAGGGAGCCATGTGGGTATCTGTGGGAAGAGTGTTCTAGGCAGAGGGCACAGTCCTGTGCAAAGGTCCTGGGGCAGCACTGGGTCTGCTGTGTTAAAGGAACAGGGAGAAGGCTATGTGGCTGGAGCTGAGTGAGTGAGGGAGAGATGGGGAGGCAGGGAGGGCAGGGAGGGGACAGGGTCAGGTTCTCCAGGGTCTTGCAGGCTAAGAGAGGACTCAGATCCCCCTTCCTCCCAAGGTGGGAGCCCTGGAAATCTGTGGGCAAAGGAGGGCAGGACCTGACTTGGGTGCTCACAGCACCCTCTGGTGGCTTCTTCAGGGGGGACAAGGTTCAGGGGTTCAGGAAGGGGGGCAGGGTACCATGTGTGGGGTAGGGTGGTGTCTGTGCTAGTCTGGGTGAGTGTGAGCGATGATGGAGTGAACTAGGTTGGGGACTGAGGAGTTGGTAAGAAGCGTTAGGTTTCTGGATGGATGTTGCAGGTAGAACCGATAGTTATCTTCTGAAGGACAGGCGGGAGTGACAAGGTGACGCCAAGGATGATTTCGGCCAGTGCAACGGGAAAGGAGGAGCCTCCACAGTCCAAGATGGGAAAGATAATGTGGGATCGGACTGAGTGCAGCAGAATCGCACTCAGGATTCCCATCGCACTCAGGATTCCGTCCCATCCTCCCTCTCTGACTTAGCAGGCTGAGATCAGTCATTGATGTGGGGGTCCCCTTCCTTCCCTGCAGCCTCATTTCCCAGTCTCCTCTTTGAGCCTGGCACATAGAGCCCATGTGTTTCCTCTCGGCCGTCCTCCACCTTGGAGGCCTGTGCACCTGTTCCTTACTATGTACGCTCCCCCTCTGTCCGCATCCGAGTGGCTTATTCCTTTGATCCTCGTTGACCTCCTTTGTAATTAGAGATGGTGGCAGAATTACTCTTATCAAACATGATATGCCTTTAGGACTCTTGATGTTTTCTTTCTCCAAACTAGTGCTGGGGACATTCACATAGAAGCAGCATCCAAGAGGACACCACATTTGCCTTCCCCTCTGTGCGTGGTCACACTGCAAGATGGTCTGGGCTGGTATGCCACTGGGCTCTTGGTCAGCTGTCCGGCACGTAGTGTTTTTACTCTTATCGGATCCTGCTGTTTTATTTTGTTCACAGCACTCCCTGCTATCGGCCATTATCTTTATTATCACTCCCGCCTCCCCTCCCCCAGCATGTTTATTGCTTGTTTTCTACCCCTAGACTGTCGCCTCTACAAACAAGGGCAGAGATCTTGTTTGGTTTACTTACGGCACCTCCAGAGATGTTTACTTCCTAATTCCTGGAACCTAGGGACCGGAGAGGCTGCCTGGCCACGGGGCATCAAGGTGGTTAATCAGCTGACCCGGAGGTGGGGAGATGATCCTGGCTTATCTGTGGGATCCCAGTGTAATCCCGAACATCCTTAAACGTGAGGGAGGGAGGCAGCAGAGAGAGAACCAGACACGTGGTGGCGTGAGAAGGACTTGGCCTGATGGTGCCGGCTTTGAAGATGGATGGATGATCGATGAACCAAGGCACGAAGACATCTTCTAGAAGCCGGGAAAGGCAAAGGATTTTCTCCTAGAAGCTCCAGAAGGAAAAAGAATCTGTGGATGCCTTGGTTTTTGCTTTAGCCAGAGGGTTTTGGACTTAACGACCACCAGAACTGTGAGATAATAAATGTGTTGTTTTAAGCTACCAAGTTCATGGTGATTCGTTACAGTAGCAATAGGGGATGGCCACACAGCTTGCACTAGTAAATGCTTCATTAATTTCTTCTTTTTAGAGAGAGAGCCTGGGGGGGGGGCAGAGGGAGGGGAGAGGGGAGAGAGAAAATCTTAAGCAGGCTCCATGCCCAGCGCTGAGCCCCACATGGGGCTCAATCCCACGACCTGAGCCATGATTCAAGAGTTGGACGCTTAACCCACTGAGCCACCCAGGCACCCCTCAATTAGTATTTGTTAAATGAATGATCGGGAGGTGACTTCGTGACTCAGAACTGGAGATGGTGCAGTAAACTTTAAGTTAAAGGGGCCTCGGGCAGCCAGGAGTGGGGTGGGGATCTTGGAGTCAATGGAGTTCACCTCTGGGTCAGGCCAGCTCCTCAGCACTGGCAGTGAGGGGGTGTGGAGTGCAAGGTCAGAGCTGGCAAATGCCCCCCGTGGGGACAGTTCAGAAACAGAAAAGGGGTTTCTTGATCACCCCCCACCCCTAAACTGCTGTTCGCACTGCATCCCAGTGATGCTGGCTAACATGTCCAAGAGTGTTCTTCTATTTCTATTTCTTTTCTTTTCTTTTTTTAATTATCTTAAAACTTGGGCGCCTGGGTGGGTCAGTCGGTTAAGTGTCTGCCTTTGGCTTGGGTCATGATCCCAGGGTCCTGTGATCAAGTCCCCCATTGGGGTCCCTGCTCAGTGAGGGGCCTGCTTCTCCCTCTGCCCCTCTCTCCCTACCCCCTACTCGTTCTCTCTCTCTCTCTCTTGCAAAAATAAATAAATAAAATCTTAAAAAAAATAAAAAATTACCTTAAAACTTAAAAATTTTATTGTAAAAACCTTTTAGAGTAGTTTGAAGTTTACAGAAAAATAGAGCAGAAAATACAGGGAATTCCCATATCCCTTTTTTCTCATCTCCCCTCAATTTCCCATATTATGAATATCCTGCATTAGGCTGGTACATTCGTCACAACCAATGAGCCAACACTGATGCATTATTGTTAACAGAAATCCATAGTTTACATAAGGTTCACTCCTGATGTTGTATCTTCTTTTTTTTATTTGAGAGAGAGAGAGAGCGAGCCCAGGAGCAGGGTGAAGGGGGAGGAGGAGAGGGTGGGGGAAGGGGAAGGGCAGAGGGAGAAGCAGGCTCTCCGCTGAGCAGGGAGCCCGATGCAGGGCTCGGTCCCAGGACCCTGAGATCATGACCTGAGCCGAAGGCAGATGCTTAACCGACTGAGCCACCCAGGCGCCCTTCTTCTTTGGGTTTTGACAAAAGTATAAAGACGTGATTTCACCAGCACAGTGTTATATAGAATCGTTCCACTGCCCCCCAAGCCCCTGCACTCCACCTGTCCATCCCTTGCCCTGAGCCCCCTGCAGCCACTGATCTTTTTACTCTCTACATAATTTTGTCTTTTTCAGCATGTCCTATAGTTGGGATCTAGGGCATGTAGCCTTTGTAGAGTGATTTTTTTTTCACTTAGCGATACGCATTTAAGGTCCCTCCTTTTAGTTTTTTTTTTTTTTTTTTTTTTTTTTTTTTTTTTTTTTTTTTTTGCTTTAAAAAAGTCATGGTAAGGGCACCTGGGTGGCTCAGTTGGTTAAGTGTCTGCCTTTGGCTCAGGTCATAATCCCAGGGTCCTGGGATCGAGTCCCACATCAGGCTCCCTGCTCAGCAGGGAGTCTGCCCCTCCCTTTCCCTCTGCCTCTCTCCCCAGCTTGTGCTCGCTCTCTCAAATAAATAAATACCATCTTAAAAAAAAAATCATGGTAAAATATAAAACTTGCCATTTTAACTATTTTTTAAAAGATTTTATTTATTTATTTGACGGAGAGAGAGAGCACAAGTAGGGGGAGTGGGAGAGGAAGAAGCAGGCTCCCAGCGGAGCAGGGAGCCCGATATGGGGTTCGATCCCAGGACCCTGGGATCACGCCCTGAGCCGAAAGCCGACGCTTAACGACTGAGCCCCCCAGGTGCCCCCATTTTAACTATTTTTAAACGTACAGTTCAGTGGCACTAAATACATCACAACATTTGTGCAACCTTCGCCGCTATCCATTTCCAGAACTTCCCCCGCCAGCTTTACTGATGTATAATTGACAAGTAAAATTGTATACACTAAAGGTATACAATGTGATGATTTGACATATGTATACTTTGTGAAATGATTGTCACAACTTGGTTAATTAACACAGCCATCTCCTCACATAGTTACGTTTTTTTGTTTTGCTCTGTTTTTTGGTGGTGAGAACGCTTACATGTTACTCTCTTAGCAAATTCCCAGAACTTTTTTTTTTTTCTCTCATCATCCCAAACTGAAACTCTGTTCAGTTAAACAACTACCGATTATCCGCCTTCCTCCTTCAGCCCCTGGTAACCGCTAATATACTACCTGTCCATGGATTTGTCTGCTGTAGATCCTTTACATGGAGTCATAACACTATTTGTCCTCTTGTGCCCGGCTTATTTCATTCAGCTTAATATCTTCAAGGTTCATCCCTCTTGTAGCAGGTGCCAGAGTGCCATTCCTTTTTTTTTTTTTTTTAAAGGTTTTATTTATTTATTCGTGAGAGAGAGAGAGAGGGAGAGAGGCAGAGGCAGAGGGAGAAGCAGGCTCCCCACAGAACAGGGAGGCCGATGCAGGACTCAATCCCAGGAGCCCAGGATCACGACCTGAGCCGAAGGCAGACGCTTCACCGACAGAGCCACCCAGGCGCCTGCCATTCCTTTTTAAGGCTGAATAATACTACATGTATGGATGGACCACTGTGTCTTATCCATTCATTCATCAATGGACAATGCTGCTGTGATCATCGGTTAAAACCATCTGTTTGAGTTCCTGCTTTCAATTCTTCTTGGGTGTATATCTTAGAGTGGGATTACTGGATCATACAGTAATCCTTGTGTCTTTTTTGTATCCTGTGTTTAAACTGGTGAATTTACTAGGTGGACAATGGCATCTACCTGTTATTTTCACTCATGTTTCTTTGGTTAGAAGTAAAACCGAACATCTGGCCGCGTGGCAGTTTTATTTTCTCTTGGAAACAGTCCCTTAATACCATTTGCTTGTTATCTGGGAGGTGGAACCCTTATCAACTTGAGAACACCCTTTATATATATAGGGTCCATATGGAGATATGGACCTCTTTTGTGTCTTGCTTGTGGAATGTATCTCCCCATTCTGTTGCTTATATTTTCATCGTGGTCATTTCTTTTTGGATATGTAGACATTTTTATTTTCATGAAGTGAAATCTTGACGTTGTTATTATGTTTTTGCTGATATTATGCTTAGCAAGTGCTTTCTCTTGGAAGACTGATACACACCCAATTTTCTATTCATTTAGTTGGGTCTAGCAGGATAGAACAATCTTAAGTTTGGCAAATTTTTAATGTGGCAAATTAGATTTAAACTCTTTTTTAGATCTAGCTTTTATTTATTCTTTTTAAAAAGATTTATTTATTTACTTGAGAAAGAGCACACATGAGCAGGGGATGGGGGGCAGAGGGAGAGGGAGAGAGAATCCTCAAGCCCACTGACTGCTGAGCACAGAGCCTGATGAGGGTCTTGATTCCAGGACCCTGAGATCACGATCTGAGCCAAAATCGAGAATCGGATACTCAACTGACTGCGCCATCCACGCGCCCCTAGATCTAGCTTTTATTTTTATTTTTAGAAGATTTTATTTATTTATTTGACAGAGAGAGAGACAGCCAGCGAGAGAGGGAACACAAGCAGGGGGAGTGGGAGAGGAAGAAGCAGGCTCCTAGTGGAGAAGCCTGATGTGGGGCTCGATCCCAGAATGCAGGGATCACGACCTGAGCCAAAGGCAGGCACTTAATGACTGCGCCACCCAGGCGCCCCTAGATCTAGCTTTTAAATATACTCATTAAAGACTTTACAGATTTCCGTCTCAAATTACTGAACGATTTTCTCAGCCTCATTTACTGAATGATGGTATTGGAGAAAATTTTTCTCTTTCCAACTCCAACTGATTGGGAGGCATCTTTAAGATAAATTATTTAAAAATGGGATATATTTCCAGGTTAGTTCTTCTGATATACTGATTCAACTCCCTGCCTATTCTTGTGCCTATTTGAATTTATTTCAGCTTTTTAATACTTTAATATCTGAAAGTGTTATTGCCGTCCTGATTACCCTTCTTTTCCAGATTTTCTTCTCAGTGCTGATTTAATTATTCTGTGGATTGGTGGTTCCCAGCCAGGAGTTTGCAGTCTGGGGCATACCTGGCGATGTCTGGAGACAATTTAGATCGTCACACCTGCGGGCGTAGAGATCAGAGATGCCACTAAACATCCTATAGCCCCCACGACAGAGAATTTTCTGGCTCTACGTGTCCATTTTCCCAAGGTTGACAAACCCTCCCCGAGATGAACTTCAGAATAATTTTCATGTATTCTTTTAGATATAAATTTTGATATGGAATTGGATTTATATATATTTGGGGGGGGCAGAGGGAATGCCCCTATACAGTGTTCTGTTTTTAAGTTCTACTTTATGTCCCCCTATAAAGTACTATAGTTTTCTTTTAATGGGTCAGAGACTGTTAAATTTGTTCCTCTGCGTTCATTTTATTTCATGTGGTAGATACGGTGATGTTATTCTGAAAAAATGTCTCTGTCTTATGCTGATTTTTGAAAAGGGAATTAACACACACAGTTTAAACAATCCAAACAGAAAAAGGTTAACTAGTTTCCTGTGTATTCTTTGAGAGAAATTTCATGCATCTAGAAATGTCTGGGGATAGGTCTATGTTAGCTTCTGTTGCTGTATCTCACGCTCTCTTTTAAAACACAAATGGTCGCATTTCCCTTGCGCTATTCTTCATTTAACTTTTTTTGTATAAAAAGAGTATATACCTTGCAGATTTCCTCATCTTAGTACATGTAGATTTAACGCATCCTTTTGTTAAAAGGTCTCAGTGTCCGTTCCACTGGCTGTTTTCCCATTATTTATTTATGTTAGAAAGTTTTCTTTGAATTATAACTTTTTATGTACCGTGTTTCTACCCAGAGTCGGGTAACTCACTCACAGCCGGGAGGAACCTGTCCTGTACATGGCAGCATGAAAAGAAATGCTTTTGAGAAATAAAAAGATCTCACGTGCGTTCCATCATGTCTTTTCTCTTTCTTGAGAGCTGCACTGGAAGGAGGGCAAGTAGACAGGAGAGGCAAACACCTCGGTGCCCATACTTGCAAATGAGCTGGCAGGCCTCCCTGAATAATTGTTTGGTCTTACTCAGGCACAAATAGTTCCCCATGGAAGCTTTCCCATCTTCTAAGCATTTTATTCGTTCAGTCCAGTTACTATCTAAATTCTCTGAAATGAAACGAAGCTGCAGTCTTGACAACAGCTGTGCAGTCAGTAGCTCAGAAGCCAGGAGGAGCCCCTTACTCAGCAATGCCCTGGGGGGCTGTACGTTAGCTACATTGCAGACTTCAGAAAGTGTGGGTTCAAGGGTAGGTTCAAGATGGGAGCGTGGGGGCGGGTCTGACGACTGAAACTCCAACGGATAATGGACTAGCATTCAGCCACACAAAGGAGTGAAGGGCTAATCCACGCTACAATAACGGACGCAACTTGAAAGCATTTTCCTAAGTAGTGAAACGAGCCAGTGACAAAAGGTCACATGTTACATGATCCCATTGATATGGAATGTCCAGAATAGGCAAATCCAGAGAGACAGAAAGTAGATGAGTGGCTGCCAGGGGCTGAGGGGTGGGGAAATGAGAAGGGGTTGCAAACTGGGTACGGGGTTTCCATTTGGGGCACTGAAAAAAAATTTGGAGCTGGTGTGACGGTTGCACAATGTTGTGAATATCCTAAATAATCCTGAATTGTACACGTGAAAGTGGTGAAGATGGCAAATTCTAGGTTATGTGCCCTTTAGCACAAGAAAAAAAAAAAAGAAGCAAAACAGTAACCGAGTGTATTTGAGTAGGGATAAGAAATGGAGGTTTTAAGAATCACAGAGCTCCGTGGAAGCGGAAAACATACCCCCCAGGGGAGCAGGACTGACAGACATCAAGCTGCGTGAGCACGTCTGTTCTCTCTTTTTTTTTTCTTTTTAGATTTTTAAAAATTGAGATATAATTGACATATAACGTGGTGTAAATGTAAGTGCTACAATGTGTTGGTTCGATGTGTTTATATATTGCAATATTAACACAGCAGCATTAGCTAACGTCTTTATCATGTCACATATTTATTTTTGTTAAGAAGAGTTAAGATTTAGTCTCTTAGCAACTTTGCAGTTTATAATACAGCATTGTTGACTGTAATCACTCTGTTGGGCATTAGAACTTGAGAGCTCATTTATCTACTAGTTGTAATTTGTGTCCTCAACCCGCGTGCCCTAATTCTCCCCTCCCCAGCCCCTGGTAACTACCATTCTATTCTCTGTTTACAAAAGTTCAAGGTGATTGTTTTCTTTTCTTTTCTTTCCTTCTTTTTTTAAGATTTATTTATCTATTTGAGAGAGAGAGAGAGTGAGAGTGCAGGGATGAGGGGCAGAGGGAGAGAGAGAGTCTTTTAAGCAGACTCTGTCTGAGTGGAGACCTTGATGATGGGAGGGGGGTGTGGGGGGCCTCCATCCCACCACCCCGAGATCACAACCCAAGCTGAAACCAAGAGTCAGACCCTCAACCAACTGTACCACCCAGATGCCCCTGAGGTGAATGTTTTTTTATACCAATGTCACACCCTGCTTTTATAACTTCAAAACTAAAAAAAAAAAAAAAAGGAAAAAAAACCATGAAAAAATATGAGAAGATTGCAAGTTACCATAACTTGTTGATGCCAACTCTATGTGAATGTTTTAAGAGATGAAAAAGAGAGGCGCCTGGGTGGCTCAGTCGTTAAGTGTCTGCCTTTGGCTCAGGGTGTGATCCCGGAGTTCTAGGATCGAGCCCCGCATCAGACTCCTCCGCTGGGAGCCTGATAAATAAATAAAATCTTAAAAAAAAAAGAGATGAAAAAGAAAGAAAAAGAACACGAAAAATTTGAAATATTTGAATTGATGAGGTATTTTGAGGAGAATGTATAGGTCTCTCTGTTTCTTGGGGGAAAAAGTTATTTATGTTGAGTCTATGTTTTGTTACAGTGAATATTCTTATAAATATATATATATATTTATAAGATATATAAATATATATATATTTACACTCATGGGTGTATAACTGTGCTGCATATAAATTCCTGGAAATGGGATGAGAGGTGGAAAGGGTCAGTGCGATTTACTTGTTGAAAGTCATTGCCAAATCACTTCCCATTGACTGACCATTGGTTATACCAGTGATTACGTGAATGTCTGCTTTCTCCCAGATGCTCACATTGTGTTGCCTGTTTTTCTGATCGTTGGCAAATTCAGTGAAAATGATGTGGGCATATCTCTAACTGTGAGGAAAGCTGCACACCCTCGTATATGTTTCAATCCTTTTGTATTCTTTTTCTTTTTTTCCTTTCAGCAGTGTGTCTCTGTGAGCTGCATTCATGTTCTTTGCCACTGAAAATTTGGCAAACAAGAGTTTGGGGTTTTATTTCACTGAAAAAAATACTACGTTTTGTATATTTTGTAATATAAGAGAATGGATGTCCTTTATCTGTCCTTTAATCTCTTCTCACTTAAAATTGTTTTTCTCACTTTAAAAAATCTGATTTTTGACTTTATGTATGCATTTTTTTTTGCTATTCATATAATCTTAGTTTTTACGTAGCCAAATTTGTTATTTTTGGATTTTAGATTTGGGACTTGTGCCTTGCTTACTGAGATATTCCCTACTTTGAATTTATGAAACAATATTTCCACATTGTAGCATCTTTTGGTTTCATTTTTGAATGGCTATGGAGTTCATCAAATACATTTGTAGTATTGTCATTGTCGTAGGGGCTCATGAGTCTTCCCTCCTTGGATCTATTAAAACAATGATCTCAGTGGCTAGACTTCCTGGCATTGAACCATCTTTGCACTCCTGGTTCCTCCTGACTCTACTGTTGGTGTTGGTGCTGTGTGTGTGTGTGTGTGTGTGTGTGTTTTAATTTGCCTGGCTCCTCTTCTTCTTCTTCTTCTTCTTCTTCTTCTTCTTCTTCTTCTTCTTCTTCTTCTTCTTCTTCTTCTTCTTCTTCTTCTTCTTCTTCTTCTTCTTCTTCTTCTTCTTCTTCTTCTTCTTCTTCTTCTTCTTCTTCTTCTTCTTCTTCTTCTTCTTCTTCTTCTTCTTCTTCTTCTTCTTCTTCTTCTTCTTCTTCTTCTTCTTCTTCTTCTTCTTCTTCTTCTTCTTCTTCTTCTTCTTCTTCTTCTTCTTCTTCTTCTTCTTCTTCTTCTTCTTCTTCTTCTTCTTCTTCTTCTTCTTCTTCTTCTTCTTCTTCTTCTTCTTCTTCTTCTTCTTCTTCTTCTTCTTCTTCTTCTTCTTCTTCTTCTTCTCCTCCTCCTCCTCCTCCTCCTCCTCCTTCTTCTTCTTTAATTTGCCTGCTTCTGTTAGTAAATTCTCTATGCTGGGTTTTTGCACTGTTACTCATAAGTGAACTCAGGCTGTACTTTTTTTTTTTTTGCCTCCTGACTCCTAAGTGTAATATATTAAAGCAGGTTTCCATGACAACACAGGAGTCTGGATTTACATTTGGTTTCCTGCTTCAATGAAATGGAAAACAGCTAGATTGAGGATGATTGCACCAGAGGGGACCTGCTAAGAGAAGGCCCCCAGCAGGTTGATGGTGAGGTCTCCCCAAGCCCTCTTTGATGGGCAACAAAAGTGTTCATTGCCTATATTCACAAACTATGAACCAGCTTTCTTTCTCTTTAGATCATGCGTTCAGAGTACAATATGTTTAAATGTCAAACCAAAGTCAGTTTAACAAAAACAAAGTGAAATAAAAAGCCCCAAATAGTTTTTTTTTTTTAAGTAGTTTCCAATGTGGGGCTTGAACTCACAACCCCGAGATCAAGAGTCATGTGCTGTACCGACTAAGCCAGCCAGGCGCCCCACCCCAAATAGTTTTTCAAAATATAAAACTTTTGATTTTGCTATGATGCTAGACCACACGCAAAGCTGCCTGAATAGTACAGAGAATCTCTATGTCCACACTCATCACCAGATTCACAAATTTTGTCACACTTTATCACATCTGCTTTGTTCTCTTTCTCTGTCTCTCTCTCTCTCTCTTTTTTTTTTGAAATGATTTGAAAGTCGGTTGGAGACATTCTGTCCCTTTATCCCTACATACTTCATTCAGTATGTATTTCCTCCTTTTTTCTTTTTATGATTTATTTATTTATTTACTTGACAGAGAGGGAGAGAGAGAAAGTGCACAAGCAGGGGGAGCAGGAGAGGGAGAAGCAGGCTCCCTTCTGAGCAGGCAGTCTGATGTGGGACTCAATCCCAGGACCCTGGGATCATGACCTGAGCAGAAGGCAGACGCTTCACCGACTGAGCCTCCCAGGCACCCCTCAGTATGTATTTCCTAAAACCAAAGACATTCTCTCACATTGTCTCCATACAACAATCAAATTAATATTGATTCAATACTATTATATAATTGATAGACCTTTTTTCGTCTTCCCCAACTGTCCCGGTAATGTCTTACATGACAACAGAAAATCCAGAAGCAACTTTGGTGACTTAATTAAGGTGATGTCTGCCAGCTTTCTCCTCTATGAAGCTACTGTTTTTCCTTTCCTTTATCATTGACAAGTATCTTGCAGAGAGACACTGAGAGACCATGGAAATATTTCTTGATTTTTCAAAACTCTAACCATTAGTTTTGGCATTCACAGATGGTTATTGCCTGAATCAATGATTTGGAGATTGCCAAAGGGTGGTTTTTCTGCTTCTGTTCTAATGATTTTTAAAAGGCAGAGGTTGACTTTCAATTTTTAGATGTCTGTTTTTGGGGGTGTTGGGGGGCTTTTACGAAAGAAACATTGAGCGGTTTCAGGAAGTGGTGGTGTCCTCATTTCCAAGTCACAACTGAAATGATTCTTTCGACTTACACCCAACACACAAGTCCTGCGTCCTGAAGGATTTCCAGAGGACAGCATGTTTCAGCACTCACTTTCTGCGTGGAACTGTGGTGGCTTTTGGGCGCTCCTGTGGATTAGAGGGAAGCCCACAGCTCTGGACAGTTTGCACAAGGAAGAAGGGGAACATTGATCGAACCCACAATTCTTGATACCCTGGGACTACAGCTACCTTCTCTTTGTTCTTCCTGGGTCCATGCTTGCCCCATGGCACAGGGTGAGAGATTATTAGAAAGAAGATCAGATTATGTCAGCCCTTTTGTGTAAACCCCCTAGTGGCTCCCCATTGCTTTTAGGATAAAGGTGGTTTGGGAGGGGGCTTAACATGCTATATCCAAGGTTCCTCCCCTTCTAGTCCTGACTTTGAGTCTACCTCCCCTTCTCCTCTCTCTGTGCCTGGGTCAGTTCGGAGAACACCTGCCTGACTTCCTCTGGGCCCCTGCTCATGCTGGTCTCCCCACCTGGAACCCTTCCATGCCTGCCTTGGCTGACTTCTCCTCACCTGCAGATTGCAGCCCAAACTCACTTCCTCGGAGGGTCCTTCCCTACCCCCCCCCCNTTTATGCCCCGAGGATTATTTAATTAATGGCCGTCTCCGCTGCCAGACTGGGAGGTCTACAAGGAAACAGGATGTGTTTATTTTGCTCATTGTAAATCCTCATTACTTGTTGCATGTTGATTCTTCCATTCAACAGATATTTATTAAGCAACAGATAAATCAGGCACTGGGTGTAAAATAGTGAAGACTGACACAATTTCTGCTTCGTGGAGAAGGCAGAAGATATACAGAAAACCCCAAGAATTTCAGGAGATACTGGGGTGATGTAAATAACAGGGAAGGGAACAAAGCGATGGGGGGGGGGCATTTGCAAAGTGAGGTCAGGGAAGGCTCACTGGAGCACAGAGGTGCAGCCGGCCACTGGGGGGACAGGCAGAGGGACAGCCCGAGGCGGGAGTAGTAGGTTTGGGGCGTTAGAGGAACAGTGGGCTAAGCCCCTGGCAAACTAATAATATACGTTTAATGGACCAGAGGAAGGATGAGCGCCCTCTGCCTAGAATTGTGCTGGGTACTTTCTCCTGCTTTATTGCTCTTGGACCTCGTCAAATCCGACCTGCAGGTATCGTTATATCCATTACAGGGCTGAGGCCAACCCAGAGAGAGAGAGAGAGAGAGAGAGAGAGAGAGAGAGAGAGCGCGCG
>NW_024423786.1:51267338-51361394 GCF_017311325.1 Ursus maritimus | reverse complement strand
TCAGTTAAGACCCCCCCCCCGCCCCCCGCGTAAGATCATGCCCTATTCGTGAATGACGTTGCTAGACATTCAGACACACACGGACTCTGGGTCTGTGTATTGGAAATCGTGTGTCCACCTGTGCTGTAACCCGGCTCTGTGGGGCCTGGTTTGCTCTTCTGCGAGGTTCTGCGCATTCTCCCAGGTGTCTTTTCTCCAACTTGAACCACAGGCCGCGCCTAAGGCACCCTCCCTTAGCCCTGCCACGGAGCACACTGAGCGCACTGGGCGCGCGTGCACGTGGCTGTCCCTAGGGCCCTGGCGCTGGGCGGGGGCGCCCGCGCGTCTAGTATGAGACGCGCTGGCAGGACTGGGACGAGGGTGACGCGAGCGCAACATTTAAGGGAGTACCAAAAAAACCCAGCGACCAACATAAACAGTATTTTAATGAAATATTTTAAAAAATCAAAATGAACCTCCCAAAGTCCAAGGGAATGAAATAGCAAAAAAGTCAAAGAAGGGATCCGTCTCCATGGGTCGGGTATCTGGGACGCCCCCAAACTCTGAAACGCGAGTCGCGGGGTATTTGGGACGCCCCCTCGGCCGGGGCGCTCGGGGGACCTCCAGCGCGGGGCCCAGGGTAGGGAGGCTGGCGGGCGGGGCGGGGCGGCGCCTCCCCCTCGCGGTCCTCCCTCCACCCCTCCCGGGCCTCTCCTGGGCGCCGAGTCCCTTCCGAGTCTCGATCCGCGCCGCCTTTTCCCGCGACCCGCACGGGGCCCAGCTGACGGGCCGCGTTGTTTACGGGCCGAGCAGCCCTCGCTCCCGCCGCCCGCCCGCCACTCGCCTGCCCAGGTGCCCGCCCGCCCGTCCGCGTGTCCGTCTGTCCGCGCGTCCGTCTGTCTCAGCGTTCGCAGATAGTGGCCCAGAGCGCTCCGGGCCGAGAGCCGGGCGGCCGGAGCGCAGCGAGGGGCTCCGGGCCGTGAGATCGCGGGACGGGGCCCGGGCCGCTGTGGTCCGGGGTCGGGGCCGCCTCCGCCGCCGCGCCGCCGGATTTGTAGCGGCCGAGGCCCCGCGCCCCTCCTGGGCTGTTTCAAGGGCCCTCCCGGGCGGGGGCTGCGGCCCGCGGGCCGCCGGCGTGGAAGAGAAGGACGCGCGTCCCCCAGCGCCGCTCGGGCGGCCGCCTCAGAGCATGACCCCCGCGGGCCGGCGCCGCGCGCTCTGATCCGCCGGGACCCCGCGCTCCAGCAGCCATGGGCGCCGGGGCTGGGCGGGGGGCGGCGACCGCGCCGCTGCTGCTGGCGGTGGCCGCGCTGCTGCTGGGTGCCGCGGGCCACCTGTACCCCGGAGAGGGTGAGTCTGGGGGTCCGGGAGTGGGCGGGGAGCAGCGCGGTGGGGAGGGGACCCTTTGCCAAAATGGAGCCCACCGCCGTGGAGCCAGAGCCCTCCTCGGCGCGTGTGGGGGTGCGGGTGGCCAGGACCGCAGCCTCTGCCCCGCGCGGGGCGGGAAGCCGCTGACCTTGGCCTTTGCCCGCCTGGGCTCGCCGTTCCGCGTCCCGCGTGCGGGCCCCGGGCCGGAGGAACCTTGCCCCAGTGCCCGCCCCTCCGGGGGTGCCTTCTCCGAGCGCGTCTCGGACCCGTGCCTAGCCCTCTCCGAGCCCAGCTCGCTCCGGAGACGCGATACGCGTCCTCTCCGGGTCCTCTGTAAAGTGGGGTCCCTGAGTCCGGGCGGCCTTGGATAGCCAAATGCCGGGGGCACACGGGGTTTGGAGCCAGGGTCGAGGGTGACGGACTGAGGGTCCCTTGGGGTCCCTGCGGATAGGTGCTCCAGGGGGAGAATTGTAGAATCCTGTCCCGCTCCCTCGGTCTAGGCCCGTGGCTACGCGGACTTCAGATCCATGTTTACACTTTTGGGTTCTGTTTCCAGATGTCCGGAGGCAAACTCTAGCGCCTTGGCAACAGGGCCTTTGTTGCACAGAAGCAGTGGTGTCTTTATCATGATTTTACGGTGTCACCAAATGCCACGGGCTAACTCTGCACCTTCACAGTGGCCCCCGGAGGTTGATCCTGTTTGCCCATTTCACAGAGGAGTAAACTGAGGCTCCAGTAGGAGACAGTTCGACTTGCCCTAAAGTCAGTGCCAGAGGGAGAACTCAAACCTTTCTGTGTGGTGCCCCAGTGAGGCTGTGGACTGCTGCTGGATGTCCCGTGTCTCCCTGTAACCCCCGCACCCAGCTCCCCTCCAGCGCCACCCTTCATGAAGCGCTCTTTACCTGTCTGCCCAGGGAGGTCTCTAACCTCAGGGGAGCCTCTCATACCCCCAACCCCATGGACTTCGCTCCTGGGCCTTCCTGTGCTGGCAGCAGATGGAGGCAAACCCCAACTCCAGCATCCTCCTTGGGCTTGGTAGCAGTCCTTTCTGGTTGTGGGGCAAGAAATGAAGAACCCTCTAAGAGAACATGGCTGGAGTTTCCCACTGGTGTCTGAGGCCCTGCTTTAAAAATATCTGTTGGGTTACTTTTTCAGAATTCTCCATAAAAGGAAATCAGTCATGGTGAGGAAGGGGTCGGGGAGGGAAGGAGCTCCCTGATGCCAAATGAGGTCCATGAGAAAACCCACACAGGCTCTGGAGTTGCCAACCCAGGTTTGCTGAGCTCCTCTCTCTCAGACAGTGGCTCCAAGGCCTGAGTGCTTGGCCTACAGTGGGCACTCAGTAAAGGTGGCCGTCGGCTTGGGTTCTCGTTAGGAAAATCCAGGACGAACGCTAGACCTATTCCAGGTTTTGTGTATGTACGCGCCTGTGTGTGTGGGGTTCCCTGCTCTTCTGTTCCTTGTAGCTTTGGTAATTAATTGTGGATTTATGCCTGGGCTTCCAGGGGCCAGTAGATGGATTTACCACTTCTTTACGTGTTTACAGTTTCCACAAGGGCAGGGGCTTATGCTTCTTCTGTTCACAGCTACGTTTCCAGAGCCTAGAACAGTGCCTGGTGCATACGAGGTGTTTGGTTAACGTATGTGTTCTTGAGTCCATTCGTATTCTTCGTGTTCTCACCAGTACTCCAAGCCATGGCTCTTTTATTCTTCAGATAACGCCTAACTAATATGTACTAATAAGAGCAAACTCTTGGTGGGTACTCTTCCATATGCTTTGGATATCTAATCTCAGTTAATCCTCACCATGGCCCTGTGACGTAGGGTTTATTTTCCCTTTTGCAGGTGAGGCCATTGGGCTAGGTGGCAGAGCCCTGGTTTCTTAAAAAAAGGTTGCTCTCTTGACTATGGACTCTGAGAAACAAACTGAGGGCTTCAGAGGGGAGGGGGGTGGGGGAATGGGATAGGCTGGTGATGGGTAGTAAGGAGGGCACGTATTGCATGGTGCACTGGGTGTCATACGCAACTAATGAATCATCGAACTTCACATCAAAAACCAGGGATGTACTGTATGGTGACTAACGTAATATAATAAAAAAAGATTATTATAAAAAAAAAAGTTGCCCTCTTGGGCTTGAGCTTCCCTACCCCTGGCCCATGGTAATGGTTAACTAAATCCTATCAACTAAATGAGATGTGATGCCCCTCGGAGGTTTGGAAACTTCGAGAAACTTTACAGATCATTAATCTCTAATGTCACCCGGTAGGGCATTTTGGCTGGGGTTTGGGGGAGCGGTGGTGTGATTTTTTTCAGAAACGAAGGACTTTCTTGGAGCTGTCCTATGGGATGTGCCACCCAGTGCACTCTCCCGTGGAGTCCCTGCTGCTCCACTCAACTGGGCGGTGGCTTCCCCCTCCATGTCTCCTCGGCCTGGCTGGCTGTGGCCTGAGATTACTCGGGGGCATTGCAAAGTTAAAGAATGAAGGCAATGTGGGATTAATTAAAATAGAAACCCACAGGGCTTTGGGGGAGACCAGCGAGTCGGCTAATTGAGGTGTGAGAGGCTTGCTTCCAGAGTCCCGTTATTTCTCAGGTGCCCCTCATTTCTCAAGGGTGGCCCCAGATGTTTCTCTTGTGCGTTCTCTTGCGTGCTTTGGGGCCCCCAGAGCAGAACTTCTGCCTGCTCAGTAACCTCCCTGAGGTTATTCTTAACCTTTGCTTCTCTCCTGGAGCCGGGCCCGTGATCCCTGCCCCACTTACTCATAGAGGTCATGGGGGTGAGGTCCCTGAGGTCCCCACTGCACCCCCACTCCATTGTTGACTTCCATTCTTAACCTGGTTAGAGTAGAAACTCTCCACTTCGGTGCTCTTAATATTTGGGGTTAGCTAGGTCTTGGTTGTGGGGGTGCTATCCTGTGTACCGTGAGAAGTTGAGCCACATGCCTGGTTCCTCCGCCCACAACATGCTGTAGCATCTCCTCTCTCCAAGTCATGACAATCCATAGTGTCGCTGGACATTGCCAGCTGTCCCTAGTTGAGAACAACTGGCTTCAGGGAGATAGCCTCTTCCTCATCTAGGGCACTTCCGCACCTGAGTCCCTGCTCTCTTCTCTGTAGTGGGGTCTCCCTGGAGCCTTTCCCTTTCTAGCCTACAGTCAGTACTCCCTGAACCCCGTTGCCCACCACCCACCTCCAGCCTTCCCCTGCCCAGCCTCCCCGGTGGGCCCTAACCACCCTCCCTCCCACCTCTCACCCTCTGCACTGCCCACAGCCTCTGGCTAGTGTCTCCATCGATTTGCTTTGCCCATGGATCTAGTGAAGGTCATCCCTCATCTCCCAAGTGCACCTCCTGTCCCTTCACCCCAGCTGACCTCTCTGGGTCTGCCGCTGTCTACTCCCTCCCCCAGGAAGGCAGGAAGGCACAGTCTCCTGCAGAGTTTTCACCTGCACCTGGCGCGCTCTCCACCTTCCTGGGCTCAGATGTTAGCTCTCTCTTCATAGAGGGCCAGTCCCTACTGCCATCCACTCTCAGCCCAGTTTTGAATTTATGTAGTCAGACTCCCTCTTCCAGAACAGGGGCCATCAAACTACGGCCCATAGGCGGACTCCTGCCTGCCCACGCTGGTTTTATAAATAAAGTTTTATTGGCATCATCTGTGGTTGCTTTTGTGCCCTCACGGCAGGGTTGAGTAGTTGCAATCGCATGGCCCACAAAAATATTGATACTTTGGCCCTTCACAGAGAGAGTTTGTGGACTCCTGATTTACAACAAACCCCTTGCGGATCATGAGGACGTGCCTGATTGCTTGTGTGGTCCCTGGTACAACGTGACTGCATCACGAACGCTCGGGGATGCTGCATTTCCCCCTTCACAGAGAAAGCTGTATTAAAGAAGTTTATGCCCCCTGAATATATGGATTCCAGCGGTGAGAAAATACCGTGATGTTCCCTTGTTAACTGCGTGTATGATCTCAAGTTTTATATATTTGGACAGTCATCTTTTTTTTTTTTTTTTTTAAGATTTTATTTATTTATTCGACAGAGAGAGAGACAGCCAGCGAGAGAGGGAACACAAGCAGGGGGAGTGGGAGAGGAAGAAGCAGGCTCATAGCGGAGGAGCCTGATGTGGGGCTCGATCCCAGAACACCGGGATCACGCCCTGAGCCGAAGGCAGACGCTTAACCGCTGTGCCACCCAGGCGCCCCTGGACAGTCATCTTAGTGTTGAATGAGGATCCCTTGCTGTTGGCTTTGTGTCTGGAACTCGAAAGTGGTGTCTGCTATGAGATTTTTTTTCAAGACCCCTTGTATTAATTTCTATTACGAATACACACATTAGGGGCACCTGGGTGGCTCAGTCAGTTGAGCGTCAGACTCTGATTTGGCCTCAGGTCATGATCTCAGGGTCGTGGGATCCAGCCCTGGTCGGGCTCCCTGCTCAGCGGGGAGTCTGCTTGAGATTCTCTTCCTCTCCCTCTGCCCCTTCCTGCAACGTGTGCATGCCTGCTCTTGCTCTCTAAAATAAATAAATAAATCTTCTAAAAAAAAAAAGAAAAAGAATATATACATTGGCTTATGTTTTACAACAGGACCTATTTATGGTCTTTTAAATTAAAATAATAAGTAATGCATGCTTATTGCAAAAAATTTACAAAAACCTGGAGAGGAAAAGACAAAAGTCCCTTTGCAACAGTTTGTCCCTAAAATCATCCCATTTCTGTCCTGCGAGGTGACTGTGCTATCAGTTTGCATCTTAATTGTATGTGGGTGTGTGTGCAGAGTTATGTGAATTTTAACCCATGCACAGAGTTGTGTGACTGTCCCCACAACTGGGATACGGAACAGTGCCATCACCCAGATTCCCTCCAGACACCCCTTTATGGTTACGCTCTCTCCATCCCTAACCCTAGCAACACTGATTTGTTCTTCATTGTTTTCTCTGTAGACTTTAAAACATATAATTGAATTAATATTCTTTTTTTATTTTATTTTATTTTTTAAAAAGATTTTATTTATTTATTTGACAGAGAGACAGCCAGCGAGAGAGGGAACACAGCAGGGGGAGTGGGAGAGAAAGAAGCAGGCTCCCAGCGGAGCAGGGAGCCCTACGCGGGGCTCGATCCCAGGACCCTGGGATCACGCCCTGGGCCGAAGGCAGACGCTTAACGACTGAGCCACCCAGGCACCCCGATATTCTTTTTTTTTTAAAGATTTAATTTATTTGAGAGAGAGAGGGAGAGAGAGAGAAGGACCCTGAGATCATGACCTGAGCCGAAGTCAGTCACTTCGCTGACTGAGCCCCAACTGAGTTAATATTCTTAACATTTGACATTTTTAATTTAAACACTCATAAGCTCCTCGTTGCTCACGGATTCCCTATTTGTGAATTTGCCTTCTTGCTAAAATTAATCCGTAACTCTAAAATCAGTACTCAGCGCGCTTGGGTGGTTCTTCCTGGACCTGCGTGGAGCATCAGACCATCTGGGTCTCGGAACCGGCCCGTTCCCAGCTGAGGTCAGGCATGGTGGAGCTGCTTGGTTTATCTCTGGCACGGTGGATTCAGACAAGCCTCAAAGATGAAACAGGTGTCTCCTTTGGCGATGTACATAGTGCTGCATTTTGCACATTTTCGTGCGTTTCGCGTAAATGCACGAATGGACGCAGGAGGGCTGTGATGTGCTAATGGAGAAAATACATGGGTAGATAAGTTTCGCTCGGTCCGAGAGCCAGTGCCTGGTGCTGTTGGCTGTGATTCAAAGTTAATGAATCAACACTGTCTATTAAAATAAGGTGTATTTAAACAGAAACACACATAAAACAAGATTATGGATTAATCCATTGACAAAAACTCGGTGGCCAGAGGCTGCAGGAACCTAACCTTGTATTTCCCTAGCGACAGTGGCTCGGTATTTGCTAAGCCGGTGTTCCCGGGGACTCCATGGACAGTCAGAACTAATGAGAATGGGCTGGAGGTGGTTTCTGGGCACCGTGTTTTAAAATGTGTGCATTTGCATTTGCCGGGGCCCATGTAGAATTTTGTGGAACACATCTGCCCCTCTGGTCCTGTTTTTGTCTGTGCAGGAATCCTTGGTTACATCTCGGAAAGTTCATGAGATGACACCAAACCCCGGCCCTCGTTTCAAGGAGGGGTCGCCCGTGTTCTGTTGATCTGGGTGTCAGGGGAGTGCTCCAGTGGCTTTGGGCGTTTTAGAAAGAGATTTGCTGTGCCATGAGTTCCAGTTGGAGTTCAAGGCAGACTCACGAGGATTAACATTTGAGTTTCGATCTGGGGTTTTCTTCCAATTCCAGAAGGGTATGGTGTCATCCGGTCTGTATAGTAGCCTCTGTTGTGTGTTCGGGAACAGCAGCTCGTTAGGAGAGTCTCGCTTCTCTCCTGTGCCTTTGTGGGAATGTGGAAAACATAGGTACTTTCCAAAAACCGTGTTTGCTAACCGTGTGCATAAAGGTAGTGCTTGGACACAAAGGGATAAAGAGAGTAGAGCTCCCACTGTTTTCCTGCAGCTCTTCTGTGATTTCTTGTTGCCAATCTAGTTTCCAAAGATGTATCCTGTTTCCTTGCAGAAGATCAGAAAGGGCATGAGTTCTGAGATGTTCCTTCCTAATGACATGTGGTTGCATTGTATCAAAGTCACCTGCTACTTTTTTTTTTTTTTTTAAAAACAAAGTGCCTTTTGGTCTTGTAAGACTTCTTTTGGTGTTCTATCCTGTGTCTTCTGTGGCACTGTCTGTCCCCATCTAGATAAGTGAGGGGGTAGAATCCCCAAGGGACCCTGTGGTTTGATGTATGATGCCCATAGGAGTGCAAAGCTGTGAGTGGAACTAGGAATTAGCCTAACTGTTCTGGAGCTTTCAGGCTTGTAGAAGGTGGTATTGGGGTGGGTTGGGTCCATGTTCATTAGTGACTGCCCCTCACTTCTCCCTCCCCTGCTTCACCTCCCTGGGTCCCACGTCCCATTGATGGTAATTCCCTAGTGTCTCTGTGGCCTCGCCTCTCCTTGTACCCGCTCCCACGATAGGCTCCCTTTCTTCTCAGCCAGTGTGCCCTGTTCAGTACTTTCTCTCCTCTGCTGCCACAGGGATTTTCTGCTTCCTACTTGGGTCTTTCCGCAGCTGCCAGCTAACCCCCTTCCCCTGGCACTCGAGCTGTCTGCAGCTCTTGGCTGCTGTTCCTTGGGGTTCCCTGGTCTTCCTGCCTCAGCCTTCTTGCTTGTGTTTCTGGTCCCCCTTTCGCCCACGATACCTGCTTCTCCCTCAGGGGACCGGGTCAGAGGCCTCGTTCCTTCCCTCTCCAGCTTCATCATCCCCCTTCTCCTTCCCTCTCAGTACAGACCGGCTGTGTCTGTGTGTCTCCCTGTAGACATTGGTTTGTTCATTGGAGACGCGTTCTAGTGAGGCATCGGCAATGAGATCATGGTCTACGTGCAGGTTGGAGAAGGGCTTGATACATGTTTGTCCAGAGCAAGAAACGACATCCCGTAGCCCCCACCCCTGCCAATTCATACGTGGGAGCCCTAACTCCCCAATGGGACTGTGCATGGAGATGGAGCTTTTTGGGAGGTAATTAAGTTAAATGAGGTCATAAGAGTAGAGCCCTAATTTGATAGGGTTGGTGGCCTCCTAAGGACAGGAGGAGAGAGATCCCTCTCTTCCTGCCTGGGCGCACCAAGGAAAGACCACATGAAGACAGCGAGAGGGCAGAGTCTGCAGGCTAGGAAGAGAGCCCTCCCCACAAACGGACCAAGCTGGCTATCTTGATCTCGGACTCCCAGCCTCCAGAACTGTGAGAAATAATTCTCCGGGCTTACACTGCCCAATCCGTGGTGTTTTCTTATGGCAGCCCTAGGGGACTAAGATGAGAACGGAGATCAGAATCGGCTCTGAAACCCAGCGGCGAGGGACACTGGCAGATAAAATGGGTGTGGGTCCAGCTTTCTTTGGAATTGCTGGGGGCGGCCCACCATGTTTATGGGGTTCTCTCTAGCAGTAGTCAGCAGCCCCCAGAGAAGGCATCTGATGGCGTCGATCCTGGGGTGAAGTGCTCAGTGGAGCGGGTGGGACAGAAGAAAGGGGACAGACAGGTGGGGGGGTCCCCAGCTGGAGAGGTGGGCCAGAATGGGGAGATGGTATGTCTGTCTGACTTGAGTCCCCACCACATCCCTTGGGGAACCTCATTTAAAATGTAGATTCTTGGGTCTGGCATCTGGATATGTTGATTTATTTGGTCTAGAGCCGGGCCCAGGAATCTGCATTCTCCCCGTCCATGATTCTGATGCTGGCGGTCCCAGAGCACACTTTGGGGAGCCCTGTGTGATGGTTAAGGGCACAGGTGCTGGTGTCTTAGGGACCTATACGTGATGGGCTAGATTATGTCCCTCTCCCCCAAATTCATGGGTTGAGGCCCTACCCCCCAGCACCTCAAAGTGTGACTGTGTTTGGAGATTGGGTCTTGAAAGAGGTGATCAAGGTAAGACCGAGGGCCTCCCAGTGGGCGCTAATCCAATGTGCCTGGTGTCCTGCTAAGAAGAGGAGATCTGGACACAGACCTGTGCATGCACAGGTCGACCGCGTGAAGACACAGGGAGAAGGTGGTTGTTTGCAAGCCAAAGAGAGGCCTCAGAAGAAACCAGCCCTGCGGACGCCTTGTGCTTGGACTCCTAGACCCCAAGACTGTGAGAAATTAACGTGTGGTGTGCAAGCCCCCCGGCCTGCGGGTCTGTGTTATGGCAGCCTGAGCAAACTCGTACGTGGGGCTCAGGTCCCGGCTGTGTCTCATATTTGCTGTGTGGCCTTGAGGAGGACACAGTTGTCTCTGAGCCTCCGTCACTTTCCTTTTCTAGAGAAGCTGTCTGGGCAGCACGTGCACAGTGTTTTGTCGGTGTCCTAGCCTTGCACACCCCCACCCCTCAGGGCATTTCCACCCCTCTGTGTCCAGCAGTTTCCGGTGGAGCCCGACTCACGTGCTCACGGCTGATGTGGCCTTCTGCGGTCACCCTTGGAAAGTCTGTTGTTGAGAGCTTATCTTCCCCGGTCTGAGGAATTCACAGGTCTCCCCCGGCCTTTTGATGTCCCTGCCTTGTGGACATCACAGATCAGGCATCTCCTTTCTCCCGAGGAGGGAGGACCTGCAGGGATTTCAGTGATATCTTTCCCGGGGCTCTCTTTGACTTCCACATCTCCCACAGCACGTTGTTGGCTCTTGGTTTGTTCAGAACATCCCCCCCTTGGTGGATCCTCCAAGACTGAGAAGTTTCTAGAAGGACGATGGTCTGGATGGCGAATGTCGCATCAGGGCTGCCTTTCCCCTCTGGTTGTCTGCTTACACGGTTTTCTTCTCCATCCTCCATGTGTGATGCTGGTCCGCTGTTGTTACCTGCATCCTCTGTTCCCGAGTGTCCGAGCCCCCAACACCCACCTCGGGGCCCCTCACCCCTGTGGCTGGCCACTGTGGCTGCAGAGGGACCCTCCCGTCTACTCCTTCCAGCTGGGCTCAAGAACGACCTTCCTCAGGTCTCCGGTCTGTGGGCTGTGGCTTCTCTCACTGGGGATTTTCACCAGGAATTTGCAGGAAAATACTACAGTGCTTTAGTCCCCCCGCCCTCCCGCCTCTGGTCCACCCATATACCTTCCGGAGTCGCATGTGTGAACCTATCTGCAGCAGGCTTCCAGAACAGGAATCTCTGGGTCCAGGGGCATCTTTGCTTACAAAATTGCCCCCGAGCCTTGGTGGTTTCATCACTTACCCTTCAACCCCACATCGTCAGGATAGGTCCCCCAGGCCCCTTGAAGTCCCTTAGATCTTGTCTGAGCTGGCTTCCCTGTGGTATTTATTCGGCTCCCTGTTCCTCCTGCCTCGTTTGCCTTCTGTGCACCTGCTTTCCCACCCAGTGGGGCCAGGAAAATGGCAGCCCAGAGAGGTTAAACCACTCGCCTGAGGTCACACAGGTGCTGATGGGCAAAGCTGAGATTCGCACCTGGGGCCATCAGGCCTCTGGTCCTGGTCCTGGAACCTACATTAGAATCCTGGGGTCTTGATTCCCCCTGCCACCTGCTCCAGCTCCCCCATTTCTCCTTCTCTGAGGAGGCCAATTTTAAGAGCCAGTCTTCCGGGCAGGTGGGGAATCTTCAGGATGTCTGATACCGCAGTGTGCCCGAGTTCTCAATTCCGAAGGTAGTGCATCCAGGAATTGGTCCCGTGAGCTCGGAGCGGAGCACTAACACGTCCCGGTTCTCATTGTTCTCCGTAGCTTGGTTATCCCGCTGCTGCCATCGTTCACAGTGAGGAAACGGAGGCAGAGACCGAGGGGATGGCTCAGGATGACGCAGCTGGCAGGTGCTAGGGTAGGAAGGCAGACTTGTTGGGTTTCTAGCGCAGCCCGGAACTGGTATGGGTGGTGGCCGGACACCTAAACCCAAGGCTCGTCGGCACAGGACTCCTGAATTTCGGGGTGTTAAGACTCGGAAGAATGCAGAGAACATGTGGCCCCAGACGAGGTCACCAGGGAGCAGCTGAAGAATGTGGAGTACATTCATGATTGAACGCAGAATGTGTAAAACTCTCAGCATTGGAAAGCACTCTCAGAACTTTCTAGATACCTCCTTCCCTGCCCCTCCACACTTCTCCTTGCCTGCTTTCACGGTGGAGAGATAACCAGGGAGAAGGGACACTTTCCAGGATGGCTCTCATGTTAAGTCTTTTCACCTGGAAAATCCTCAGATCCCACTGGCCGGGCAGGAAGTTCTAGACCAGCACCGTCCGAAAGAACGTGTTGCTGCGAGGGAGATGTTCTGTGTGTGGACTGTTCAATAGGGTGGCCGTTGTCCACATGGGGCTGTTGAAGCTGTGGCCAGGCTGACCGAATCTTTCCTTTTATTTAATTCAGTTCATTTAAATATTACAAAAGTCAGTATTTGATTCTGTGGTTGGAAAACCCTTTGGTACGTTTGGAACAAGTTGGGAAAATGCGCCTACGTTTTCAGTGCTATGTTGTGGGAGCTCTACATTACAGGTTAGTATTTCTGCTGCAGATTTAGCATCTGACTTGAGACCTGCTGCCTGGCATTTTGAAAGCTTCCCGTAAAAAAAAAATCCTGTAGAGGGTCTCATTGATCATTTTTTAAGTATAGCTTACATATTGAAGTGAAATTTTTGGATACATTGCATTAACTAAAATATATTTAATTTCACGCTTCTTTTTAATAAAGATTTTATTTATTTGAGAGAGAGAGAGCGTGAGCGAGCACGGGCAGGGGGAGGGGTAGAGGGAGAAGCAGGCTTCTCGCTGAGCAGGGAGGTGGACATGGGGCTCGATCCCAGGACCCTAAGATCATGACCTGAGCTGAAGGCAGACCCTTAACCGACTGAGCTACCCAGGCGTCCCTAATTTCATCTGTTTCTTTTTACCTTTTTAGAGAACATTTAGAATGCTGCACGTGTCTCCTATCACATTTCTGTTGCACGGTAGTGCTCTAGACCCCATGCAACCTGGTCACCCACGGCGATGAGCTATAGTTTGCCATTGCCCTTGGCCTTCCAATGAAGTAGGCAGAACTAAGTAATTACGGCACCATTTGTGTAGGTGTGAGTCCTAGTGCCACCTCCTCCAGGAAGCCCTCCTTCATTGTCCCAGACCAAGTCAAATAGCTTGTTTTTGTGATCTCTTCTGGCCCCTGAAGCTCTCCTTGCAGGCATCCTCTTGGTTATATTTTAAGTTGACTTAGGTAGTTGATAGCGACTATCTGGTCTGAGAGATCCAGGAATCTGGATCTGTCCTAGTCTCTGTGGCCCTCCCGTCCTTGGATAGTGTTGGGCACGGAGCAGGTCCTCCTCAGATATTTGCTGAAGGAGTGAACAAAGGAAATGATCTTTGACGAGCTTTCTCCGAGTTGTCATGGCAGGAAAACTGTTTCACCGTTTCCTGATTTATGTCACAGGCACCAGTTTCTTCATTAGGCGTGTTTTTGAAGGAACAAAGACGGTCAGACTGTAACATAGTTACAGCATAGACTTTGCATGTAATCACAAGGTTGCAAACCTTGAGCCACCACTTAAAACTCAGCCTGGGTGAGTCTCGATTTGCTTGTCACATGAATGGGCGTGAAATGCACCTCCACTGGGGAGTATTTTTAGAATTCAGTGAGCCAGAGAGTGGGCCAGGTACTTTACATAGTAAGTGCCCCCCCTTATGTGCAGGGGATGTGTTCCAAGACCCCCAGCGGATGCGTGGAACCACCGTAGTCCTGAGCCCTACAGACGCTGTGTTTATTTTCTACACTATGCACATACCTATGTTATGTGGCTAACGGGCGTGTACCGCACACAGCTCGGGTGGGCTGGACAAAGGGATGATTCACAAACCGGGCGAAACAGGATGGTGTGAGATTTCATCACGCTCCTCAGAATGGTGGGCAATTCAAAACTTATGAATTGTTTATTTCAGGAATTTTCCATGTAATATTTTCTGACTGCAGTTGACCGCGGCTAACCAAACCTACGGATAACAGGGGACTACTGTATTAGCCGTTGCTGGATCCCCCAGTGCCCCTGCTCCCCATTGTCCTTCTCTCCCCATGTGTAGAGGGGTGACTGGCCAGGTACCACTTACAAGAGCCTGAAGCATTCTTCGGTTCCCACCCGGAGGTACCAAAAGCCAGCAGAAAGCCCTACATTTATTTCTGGCACTCTTTCTAACGTCCTCGGGATATTTTCTGTCCCAACAGTAAATTGCTCTATTGTTTAGACTAATAGGGACACACAGCTTTAATGAGTTGAGTGAGATTCATTGGAGACTTTGAAAGAGCAGTTCTTTATTGTTCCCTACTATTATAGTCATTTAATTTTTTATAACAACTTTATTGAGCTATGATTCAGTACCATACCATTCACCTATTTAAAGTTAACAATTCAGCGGCTCTGACTACGTTCGCCGAGTTGTGCAATCATCGGCTACAGTCAATTTTAGAACATTTTCCTCGCTCCAAAGAGAAACCCCATCCTCGTTAGCTGTCCTTCGTCATTCCCTCCTCTCCAGCCCCTTGGAGCCACTAATCTACTTTCTGTGTCCCTATGGGTTTGCCTTTTCTGGACATTCCACGTAAATGGAATTATAGCGCATGCGGTCTCTTGTGACTGGCTTCTTTCACTGAGCGTCAGATTTGCAGGCTGTCTCCACTTTGTCGCTCGTATCAGAACTTCATTCCTTTTTACGGCCGCATTGTATTTCAGCCACATCTTTTTTTTTTTTTTTTTTTTTTTAAGATTTTATTTATTTGTTTGACAGAGAGAGGGAGAGAGGGAACACGAGCTGGGGGAGTGGGAGCAGGAGAAGCAGGCTTCCTGCTCAGCAGGGAGCCCGATGCTGGGCTCGATCCCAGGACTCTGGGATCATGACTTGAGCCAAAGGCAGACTCTCAACGACTGAGCCACCCAGGTGCCCCATCAGCCGCATCTTGCTTATCCATTCATTGGCTGATGGACATTCGGGCTGTTTTCACTTTTTGTCTGTTGGTGAATAGTGCTCCAGTGGACGATTGCATACACGCATACGCAGCTTTACTGCTATCCACTTGGCCGTGCTTTGTGGATACCGCGCTTTCTACAAGTTGAAGGTTTGTGGCCAGCCTGCGTCGAGCAAGTCTGTCTGTGCCATTTCCCCAAAGCCTTTGCTCACTTCATGTCTCTGTGTCACGTTTGGCAATTCTCACACTATTTCAGACTTTTTCATTATATTTGTTTGGTGATCGGTGATCAGTGATTATGACTCACCAAAAGCTCAGATGATTATTAGCATTTTTAGCAATAAATTATTTTTTAATTAAGGGTTGTACTTTTTTTTTGTCATGCTATTGCACACTTCATAGGCTATAGGAGAGTGTGAATATAACTTTTTTTTTTTTTTAGAGAGAGGGGAAGGGAGGGGCAGAGAGATAGAGGGAGAGAATCTTTTTTTTGTGACGTTTCAAAATCAGATGAGTTTATTTTATTTTTCATTTTATTTTTTAAAGATTTTATTTATTTGAGAGAGAAAGCGAGACCATGAGCTGGGGGAAGGGGCAGAGGAAGAGGGAGAAGCAAACTCCCCGCTGAGCAGGGAGCCCGATGTAGGACTCAGTCCCAGCACCCTGGGATCATGACCTGAGCCCAAGGCAGACACTCAACCGACTGAGCCACCCAGGTGCCCCCAGGAGAGAGAGAATCCCAAGAAGGCGCCATACCCAGCATGAGCCTGACACGGCTCTATCTTAGGACCCTGAGATCATGACCTGAGCCGAAATCGAGTCGGATGCTTAACCGACTGAGTCATCCAGGTGCCCCAAATATAACTTTTATATGCACTGGGGAAACCAAGACATTCATTCGATGCATTTTATCGAGATATTTGCTTTATTGCAGTGTTCTGAAACCGAACCCACGGTATCTCCAGGGTATGCCTGTACAAGTTACTCTGTGGTGTGTGTTCATTTCTCTTGGGTATCTAGCTAGGAGTGGAATTGCTGGGTCACGTGGTAACTCTTTGCTTAATGAAGAATCGCCAGACTGTGTTCCACGGCTGCTGCATCATTTTACATTCTACCGGCAAAGTATGAGGGTTGCAGTTCTGTACACCCTTGTCAACACTTGTTACTGTCCATCTCTGATTTTAGCCATCCTCGTGGGAGTGACGTGGTGTCTCATTGTGGCTTGGATTTGCATTTCCCTGGTGTTCAACAGTTGAATGAATGTTCATCTCTGGTTTTGGTCCTGCCACAACCTGGGGAGGATGGCAGGCAGGTGTTTTCTTGCTCCAGCACCATAAAATTTTAGTGTGTGCATGTGAAACACAGGATGAGGTTCAGGCCCCAGAACGGAGGCCAAACCTAAGCCATATGTTGCCAGGTAAAAGCCAGGGCACCTGGTTAAACTTGAATTTCCTATAAACAACAATTTCTAAGGCTAGGTATGCTCCAGACATTGCATGGGATATGGTTATCCTAAAGAAATACTTGTTGCTTATCTGAAATTTAAATTTAGCTGGGCATCCTGCATTTTTATTCATCAGATCTAACCCTGCCTGCCGCTGGTCGGGTGGGGACAGGGCTCGTGGGAGGCGTCAGTGGCGCCGTACCTGGGGTGACCTCTGCGTGTGGATGTTTGGATGTGACTGCAGCTGGGAGCCGTAGGTGGAGCCTGGGTGGTGTGAGTGTGTAGGACTCGAACCTGTGTCCTTGTCCCAACTTCCTAGCGAGGAGATGAGTATGTGCATGTATTTTGCCTTGATTTAGCCTAATCTGCAGAGAACGTGACTAAGGAACATCGCAGCTTTATTCCTCCAATTGTTTGCTTTGCAGTTTTTTTTTTTTTTTCCCCTTTCTTCCTAATTTGTGCTTCTCTTGCAAGTTGTTCTCAGGGTAGATTTTTAGGAGAATTTTCTGCTATTCTTTAGGATAATCTGTTTGCCTCAAAGGTATTGGGGGTTGGTGTAGTGTCTTAGAATATAATAAGTAGAGTTGTGTACTGAGCCTTATATTCCAGGTGCTGAGGGATGTGGGGTGTGTGTGTGTGTGTGTGTGTGTGTGTGTTGTGTGTGTGTGTGTGTGTGTGTTGGCAAGGAGAAGCTGTCTCAAGAGTTTGATTCCAGTGAATGTTAACTCGAGTTTAAGGGGCACGAGGAGAAGGAAAAGCTTCCAATAGGTATATGGGGAAGGGAAATCAGAGAAGGCTGCCTGGAGGAGGTGGCATTTGAGCTGGCTCTTGAAGGATGATGGGCTGGATTTAGAAACAGGGAGCTAAGGTATAAAGGGCTCTGAGAGCCAATAGAGCTAGGGCTCCCTTGTCCAGTAAGTAGCCACTAGCTACATGTGTCTATTTCCACCTAAATTAACGGAAGTAAAATTAAATATTCAGTTCCTCCATCTTATTAGCCCCATTTGAACTGCTCGAGAGCCACAAATGACTGGTGGCCTCCATGGTGGACGCCACAGATAGAGAACATTGGTATCAGTGCTGAAAGTTCTGTCGGACAGCACTGGACGAGGGCCAGGGTTACCAAACTACCGCCCTAGGAACAAAACTCCAGGCCACCACCTGTTTTTGTAAATAAAGTTTTATTGGCACACAGTCACATCCACTTGTTCACACACTGTCTTTGGCTGCTTTTGAGCGACAGTGGCAGAGTGGAGTATTTTCTACCCAGACCGTCTGACTGTAAAGCTGAACATATTTACTGTCTGAGCTGGGGAAGTGAAGGCACAGAGCCCCGAGATGATTGTGATATGTTTGGGAGAAATAAACAACAGCAAGAGAGCTGGTGTTCCGTGAGCACCTACTATGTGCTGGGCGCCTTGCATGCCTGTGTTACTCCACTCACTGCGTCTCACAGGTTATGTTGTAAGGAGAGGACACAGAACCTTGGAGGTGTGTGAGTTGTGGGCAGCCTCTTCAGCAGGGCGTGGGGGAGTGAGCGAGGTGGGGAGCCCTGAGGGCCGGGAGGGAGAAGTGAGGGTCATGAGGAGCCAGGGAGGGTGCTGGAGCCGGGGAAGGACCACCTTCAGGAGATGGGCAAGCAGGGTGTCTGTGCAGGGGAGATCAGGTAACAGGGAACGAGGACGGCAGGTTGGGAAGGGGAGTCCTCGAGGTAGGAGAATTGACAAAACCGAGGCAGCTCTCCTTGCCCCATTTTGATGCAGACACCTTTATCCTGCTCAGACCGTTTCCTGGAGATCTCCAGGGTTGACTCATTGGGGACAGCTCCCCTCTCCCTTCTGCACCTGCCGCCTCTCAATCCCTTGTAGTCCCAGTGTCTCCAGTGCATCGATGCTGTGGTTCTCGGGCTGCTCGCAGGCACTGCCAAAGGAGCTATGTTCTTCGCCTTCCGAAAGCGATGACTTGGGCACAGACGCTGCAGAGAAAACCACTCATCATCAGGGCTCACTCATCTGCAGGGACCCAGTGCAGAGTGAAAACGTGGGGCCCCTTGCTCAATAATGATGAAGGATTTCAAGATGGATGGGAGAGCATTGAGCCAAGGGTAGGGCCCTCCTGAGTGAGTCCCACGACTCAGGTTACACACCCGTGAAGCTGGCCCTGCCACTCACTCTTATAACCCATCCATCGCATGTTTGCTCACCTGTCTTGCTTTCTGCTTGTTTTCACTTCTAGTGTGTCCTGGCATGGATATCCGGAACAACCTCACGAGGTTGCATGAGCTGGCCAACTGCTCAGTCATCGAAGGACATTTGCAGATACTGTTGATGTTCAAAACGAGGCCCGAGGATTTCCGAGACCTCAGTTTCCCCAAACTCATCATGATCACCGATTACTTGCTGCTCTTCCGGGTCTACGGGCTGGAGAGCCTGAAGGACCTGTTCCCCAACCTCACGGTCATCCGGGGCTCGCGCCTCTTCTTCAACTACGCGCTGGTCATCTTCGAGATGGTTCACCTGAAGGAGCTTGGCCTCTATAGCTTGATGAACATTACCAGGGGCTCCGTCCGCATCGAGAAGAATAATGAGCTCTGCTACCTGGCCACCATCGACTGGTCACGCATCCTGGATTCCGTGGAGGATAATTACATTGTGCTGAACAAAGACGACAATGAGGAGTGTGGGGACATCTGTCCAGGCACTGCAAAGGGCAAGACCAACTGCCCGGCCACTGTCATCAACGGGCAGTTTGTCGAGAGGTGTTGGACACACAGCCACTGCCAGAAAGGTATGCTGGGGTATGCAGGGCTCCTAGCCACTTCTTGCACCTCGTTCATTAGCAAGAAGCTGGAGGCCTTCCTCAGACTGGGGCGGGGGGGGGGCGCACTTTTTCTGCGGAGGCTCTGACAGTAGATACTTTGGACTTTGCACGCTATGTGGTCTCCCATTACAACCCCTCAGCGTGGCCATTATATCAGGAAAGCAGCCACAGGCAACACGTAAACAGTGGGCATGGCTATGTTTCGATAAAACTTTATTGACAAGCCAAGTTGTGGGCCAAGTTTTGCCAACTCCTGTGCTAGGCAGTCAGATGTTCCTCTTGCTTGAGAGGGGTAGAGGTGGACGAGTGCGGACTTTGTTTTGGAAAAAAAAAATGGTTTATCTCTTTTCTGATTATAGAAGTAAGGTTGCTCGGGTAGACATTTGGGAAAAGAAATGGGTAAAGGAAGGAAGCAAGTGGGGTACTTCCTTCTCGTGGTTCTGTCGTGTCTTTGTTTATTTACCTTTCCCTGTGTTTGGGCATTTAGACAATTTCCAGTTATTCTAAAGACAAGGATGAACATTTTGGGATCAGAGCTTTATCGAGGATTTGTTTCTTTGGGTTTTGCTTTTCCAGAAGTGATATTTCTGGGCCAAAGGCTCTTGATACCGATTGCCAAATGACTTTCCGGAAATGTTGTACCGATGCGCGCTCCTCCTAGCATTGGCTGAGAGGGAACACCTTGGCCAGCTTCGAGTGTTGTTTGAAACGTCTTTCATAATTTACTGCAGGGAGGAGCCGAGGTGTTGTCACTGTTTGTATTTGCATTTCTTTGATTGCTCTCGGGGTTGAGCCTTTTAAAACGTGTTTATTTATCATTTGGGTTTTCTCTTCCTGTTCATATCCTTTGTCCATTTATCTTTAGTACTTCAGTGGTTTTCGAAATACTAGTCTGTGTGCGGTTTTCATAGATGAAGGCTATTGACCCTTTTGCCAAATGTGTTTTCAGACAGTTTTGTTCAGTGCTGCAAATGCTCTGGCTGGCTGTTGCCAGAGAAGCTTCCCATGTTTATGGAGTCCAGAGCAGGGAGCTTTGCGTGCCTCTCTTGTTACTGTATGTTTAGAAAGTCCTTTTCCATCCATAAGATGAATTTTCCCCCCCCCCCCAATTCCCTGTTTTGATTTTAATTATCATTAAAAAAAATCCATCCGGGACATTTGGGATCTATCTGTGTGCGTGATTCGAAGGGACATTGCTCCCCCCCCACCTGCCCCCATAACTTGTTGGGGTCTCACTGCCATTTATTGCAGAAATTTACTCCTTTGTCATTGATCTGGGGTCTGTTTTTGGATATCCATCAATATGTTCCTGTACCAGGCCTGCTGCTGTTCTAATCACTATAGTTTTATAGTGTTTTCATAACCAGGAAGGTATGTTCCAAACACACGGCCGTTACTTTTTTATTGTTTCAGCTCTTTCATAGATCGTGACATTCCCTGGGAAGAATTAGTGGAGCTTGAGATCAAGGTCGGAGAAAGTGGGGGGTGGGGTGGTGCTTAATGGTCGTATCACAAAAGATACAAGGGAAAGGAGAAGGGAGGGTGTTCTCGCCTGAGCCCAAAGCTATCGTGAAGCCACACAAGGTGAGTCCTCAGTAGAATCCACGGAATTGTCAGTGAGGAGCCATCGGAGCCCTGGGGAGGAGCCATTCCGAGGCACAGGTGTTGGGTGATAGGATAACAGAAAGTGAGAGTGGAGGCCACACCTCTTCTGAGAGGTTGGGCTGTGAAGAAAAAGAGAGCCTCATTGTTTGAGGATGGGGAGGGTACGATGATTATTATATTGTGGAGCAGTGTTGGGGACGTCGGTAGGTCAGGGACAGACAGAAGCTAAATCACAAAGTTGGGGCAAAGTCTCAGCAGAAGTAGAACGACTACTTGTGGATTAGGAATTTTGCAGAACAGGGAGGTTTCTGAGGTGGGGGGTCAGCAGCAGGTAAGGGTGAATAAGCTGGGAGCAATGGATTTGGAGGGATGGCATTCACGAGGGTGAGGGGAGAAGAGGATGTCTAGGATCTATGTTACGAGGGCACACGGCTGCAAGGGGAGCCCAGTTCTTTCATGTTGGAGACCAGAGAGGTTACTTACCCTACCTAAGGCCACACAGCTAATAAAGACAGTTGGGGTTTGTGCTGAGTCTGAGACACAAAAAAGGCATATGGTTTTCTTTTTGGGGGGGTGGTTGTCCCCTCTGTTTAGAAACAGTTGAGCCACTTGCAGTTGGGGCACCAGGGAAACAGGGAACACACTTTTATTATTCCCGTGCTGAGGTCTCCAAATTTAGGTGCTTGTTTGAAATGCTCCGGGCTCTTGTGTCTTGAGATATAATTTAAGACATTCCTCTGTGGATTTATTTCTGTACACATTTTAGCCAAAATATCCAGAACAGTATTATCTGCAGCAGTGTCCTTGGTGTGAGCAGTTTTTTGTGTGTTTTTTTTGGGGTGTGTCTGTGTGTGTGTGTTTCCCCCTAATCTTTTGCTTTTGAGAACAGGCTTGTGTTTTCAGCACTGGGGGGTTTATCACGGGGGAAGGTACGGCTCTGTGCGTACTGCTGTGACCCACACCTGCTGAGGCACCTGGTTGCTCGGATGTCACCTGCTCCTGGTGTGTGATCAGTGCTAAGGTCCCCTAGCAAAGCACTGTCCCGTCCTAGTAACAGCCGTTGAAATGATTGTTCTTGGAACCAGCGCCCCTGTCTGCTGAGTGCAGTTCCGCTCGGGCCTCTTCTTTTCCCCTGAATTTCTTTGATTGTGGGAAAATACACATAATACGCAACTTACCGTCTTAAGCTTTTTTTTTTCTCTTAAAGATTTGCTATTTTTATTTATTATTATTTTTTGAAGTAAGCTCGATGCCCAGCGCGGGGCTGCAGCTCACGACTCCGGGCTCAGGAGTCACACACACGCTCCGCGGTCTCAGCCAGCCAGGTGCCCTGCCATCTTAAATACTTTTGAGTGCATAGTTTAGTGGCATTAAACACGCTTGCACTATTGTGCACCCATCCCCACCCTCCGCCTCCAGAGCTTTCTCATCTCCCCACACGGAGACTCTGTCCCCATGACGCACGGACGCCTCGCCCCCTGCCCCAGCCCTGGCTCCCACCGTCTCCTCTCTGTCCGTGTGGACGGGACCCTTCTCGGGACCTCATAGAAGTAGAATCCTACGGTGTTTGGACTCCTGTCATTGGCTTATTTCGCCGAGTGTGATATCTTCACGGTTCATCCATGTCGTGTGTGCGTCCGAGCTCCCTTTTTCAGGCTGACTGGTATTTCATGGTGTGGACGGACCACATTTATTTATCATCGTCCGTGGATGGGCACATGGGCTCCTTCCCCATTTTAGCTTCTGTGAATAAGGCTGCCGCGGATGTGGGTGTGTATCTCTGGCTTTTCAGTGCTCAGGTTACCTTGATGTCCTGGCTTTTGAAGGCTTATTTAATGTCCTGTGAGACTCGAACACAGAGACAGAGCAAAGTGAACCTTCATAGGGGACGCCCCCCTGTCTTAGGTGACAGGCACCTGCCAATGAAAAGCTATCCATCAACTTGCTTAGTTGTCTAGAATCCTCCCAAAAACTTCCCGAACCATCCAGAGCCATTGTCCTTTTCTTGCGTGATTTTCAGGCTCTGGAAGCTTTTGGGGTCTGGCCAGCGTTTGGGATGAAAGTGTTGGATTGTTCTCTGGACCCGGTTTGTGCTTTCTCTACGGTGTGGCATTCTCTCTGTTCTCAAAACAATGATGCTTTAAGCAGAGAAAGCAAAGGAAGGCTAAAGGAGGGTCAAGGTAATTAAAAGGAAAAAAAAACCACTGTGGTGTGTGGCTGGAGGTGCTTCCTCTCTGTCACCCTGCCCACGGATTTGGGGTGCAGGAGAGGCCACATGCGAGGGGCCTTGGCTGGGCAGAGTGGAGACGGAGTCTATGCAAGCTGGGTCACGAATCGCCTTTATCGAGAGCCTACTATGTGCTGGGCGTTGGGGTCCTTGGGGCCGCAGGGTGGGGACCAGCCCGCCCCCGCCTCCTTGGAGAGGACCTTCTGGGGGCCAATACTGACCGTGAATATATGGCGATGCAGTCCCGCCAGGAGAGTACCGGGGAGGGCTCTCTGCGGGTGGGAGCAAGGCTCAAAGCCCCAGACTTGCCTTTGGGGTCTGAGAATAGCTCCTCTCCCCCAGATCGGTGTGTCATGAAGACGCCGAAGGTTGGCCTCACCGGCCCTTTCCCAGGCGGTTATCAGGACTGCGTGGAGTCCTGTTTTGCTGTTCACTGGTCACGAGCCAGATCAAGCCTTTGTCTCGTAATCCAAAAGATGGGGACAATGCTGGGACCTGCTTATCAGAGTTGTGGGTTGGGAGGAGGTGAGGTGGAAGAGGGGTGCATTTAGCCCTGCCCCTGGCACCCATGAGTGTTCTGGAAGCTTCCTGGGAGCATCATGGCTCCACTACCCTTCTGAGCAGACCCGCCTGCCAGGGTTTGGCTCCGGTTCTGATTTTGGGTTTGGAACAGGCAGAGGAGAGCCCACCGCCCGACCCGCTGATGGAGGGGTGGGTGTTGGACCCACAGCACCAGAGGGGCGCCTTCAGATGCTCCAGAGACCCCCAGCTCTGGGCTTTTGGGGGCAGCAGAAGCCACAGAACTTGCTTGACCAGCTGCTCTAGCCAAACCCAGTGGCATTTTTTTTTTCTGGAAGGCCACCCCAGCTGCTCGCTGCCAGTCAGAGGGGTGGGTGAGGCCGGGGCACGCAGAGTGCCAGGACACTGGCCGCGACGCTGCGTGGGCCATCGGCGAGAGAGGAGGAGCGGGAGGTGGAAGGAGGCAGGTCTCTCCTCCCCGGGTTTGGACTTCCTTCCATCTTCGTTTCAGGTTCTCTGAGTGTTGGGGTGCTCTCTTCATATGAAATAGTAACTATCATAATTCCGCCCTTGACATTTTCACGATCAGAATCTTCTTGGTAGCCAGTGCTTATTTTGTGCCGGGCACTGTTCTAAGCGCTTGGCCGATGACGCTGCGTTGAGTGTCCCCACAGTTCCTTCTCACAGACGAGGCCACGCCCCCCCATCCCCCCACCGCCCCAGCCGATAAGCCACTTGCCCCGGATCACAGGGCTAGTGGACAGTAGAGGTGGGATTCCAGCTGGGAACCCAGGTGTTCGAGCTCAGAAGGTGAGCTATTCAGCGTTGTGCTTTCCTGCACTCAAGGTGCACAGCTGGGGAAGGACAGAAGACAAAGAAATGGAGGGGAGGGGGAAATCCCCTGGAATTTTCGCCTGCCAGCATTCTGGCTGCCTCTGCTTACGGCTCTTTTCCTCCGCCTTGTAGGAGCTGCCTCCCGCATCAGGCTAAGATTTCTTGAAGACGGGGACTGTGGCATTTATTGCTGTGTCCCCTGCACCCGTCATGTAGATAAGCAGTGGCGTCTTTGACCCCTCGGTCCTAGCCGGTGTTTATGGAGCACCTACTAAGTGCTAAGTGACAAGCACTGCCTCACCCAATCCTCACCCCAGCCAGCCTAGGAGAGGCTGCGATTCCCATTTTACAGAAGGGCACGCTGAGGCTAGAGGAGTAACTAAGGAACTTACTCTTGGAGACCTTGCTGGGAAATGGCTTGACCTCAGGCTTGTCTGGTGCCCTTGACCAGAGGCAGCAAACTGACTCACGGGCCAAATTCAACCCATCAGTGATTTTTGTGTGGCCCGTGAGCTAAGAATGCTTTTTATATTTTAAAAAGTTGGGTGGGTGTGTGTGTATGTGTAAATCTGAAGGATAATATTTTATGAGAGGTGAAAATGCTATGAAATGAACATTTCGGTGTCCCCAAATAAAGTTTCCCTGGGATGTGGCCCAGGGCGCTCATACGTTCATTTCCATAATGCCTGAGGCTGCAGTTAATGGCCTGAGTAGTTGCAACAGAGACTGTACAGCTCTTTACAGAAAAAATTGTGCCGACCTTTGTTCTTGGCTATGCGCCTTATAAAGATGAGGGGGTGCATTGGGGTAGAGGCTGTTTTCACTGGAAACTGGGAGCATCCTAGCATCTGGCCAACGCAGTCCCCCTGCCCCTTGCTGGCACCGAGGGGAGGGGACTGCGAGGTATGGCAGGCCATCCTTAGCTTACCTTACATCAGGAGCTCTTGCTTGGTTGGGGCGTCAAAGGGCAGGAGCGAATTAACCATTCAAGGAACCCAGCTGGCAGGAGACGCCACAAGGCAGGTAGGTGCCTCCCCTCCCCTCCCCGTTCCCCTCCAAGTGAGTCATCAGATTGGTGGTTCTAGACATGTCTGGAGCCAGAGCACCTGGAAATCACAATGTTCTCTAGATAATATCGCTGCAGAATATTGATAAATTAAATTCCTTTGTGGCCGTGTCACTGTGGTCCCTGCAGAAAACAGGGACGTCTAACACGTGCACACGGGTATTGAATAATAATAATAAAAGATGGTGGACTGTGTAGCCTGATGGATCATTTGAATTTGTCATCCATATTCCTTTTTGTTTTTGTCAATAATCTTTTAAAACAATCTAGGGGAGGACTAAAAGCACCAAACTGGAAAAAAAAAAAAAATCCAGGGTCATGGTAATTTCCTTATCATGGCGATGATTGGAAGTTTTAAAATGAACTTCTGGTTTTGGAGACGACTGGGTTTTGTGTAGCAGGAAAGAGCAAGTGCTCCCTGACCTTCCCAGGGTTGATGACAAGTTGCCGTTGGCATTTGTGGAAGGAGAGTGGTTGTTCCAGATTGGAGTGGTTTGGTTCAGCTGGCAAATGACGCTTAGAAAGAGGGGAAGAAGGAAGGGTATTCCAGATGGGTGGAATGGCAATGACAAAGAACATTGATGCCTTTTGTGGGCAAGAGTAAGGAGGCTGCCTCATGACGTGCAGAGCCTCAGACCATCACGTGCTTTGGGTGCCAGATGTTTTCCTGTGGCGCAAGGGAGAGGTCATAAAGGTTACCTTGGGGCTGTATTCCGGACGGCCTGTTTCACTGATAGGGAGTGAACGGCTGTGCCGAACCAGGCATGTTGCTGGGACCCCATGTTGCTGAGTTGGAGAAAAAGTCAAAGACGTCACTATAAGGTTACAAACTAGGCAGAAAGCGTTGCGGTAGCTCCAGGATGCTGAGGGAAGAAGGTAGACCAGTGGACTGTGTGGTTCCCTGGCATCTTGGGGACAGTACTGTCCAACTCTTTAGTAGTGAAGATTCAGACTTAAGTTTGGACGGGTGCCCGGCTTCCTGGAGAGGGCTTAAGGGATTCCAATTAACTGCTTTTTCGCCTAGAGAAGTAAATTGGCCCAATCCTTTGGAAGAAGGTGGTGTAGAGTTAAATACACAATTATGGAAAGGTGGCTGTCTGGTAACTTGCTAACTGGTCTGACAAGTCTGTCTTTTATTCCCTCCTCCTTGACCAAATTCATTGACTAGTTATTTCCCACCGTGTCACCAGACCCTTTGTCAGAATTAAAATCTGTTCTTTGTGACTGAACACCTGAAATGCCGCGGGAGGTCCCGGGGACCTCAGGTCCAGTTGGGCTTGGAATACAGAACCATGTGCCCGTCTTTCTCTCTCCACACACCTGTCCCGGATAGAACGTTCCCTTTCCCAGCGAAGAGTTTCAAAACTGTATCCCCTCTTCCGTTCTTCCTCGCTCTTCCCTGTCTCTCTGTCTCTCTCGGGCTTGGAGGGTGTCTGGGCCAGCTCAGGCTTAGAGAGAAATAATGTTAAATAGGATACAAAAAACCCCCATTGCTTTCCTCTGGGGCCCCATTGTCTGTCATGGGTGGGACCGTATGGGTTGCAGCAATTGGGCTAATTTCCTCCAGTTCTAGGTTTGGGAAGTGACCCAAGGTCTCCCAATCCAGCCTCAAGCCACGGGACACAGAGGGACGGGATGGAGCTGGGGGGCATCTGGTAGATAAAATCCTACGATTGTCAACTGCCTGGAGGGTTTTGGGTGGAGGGTCCTTTGACCTTTTTATTATAGAAGTTTCTTTGCTGTTTTTTTTTTTTTTTTTTGTCCCATCAGGGAGGGTCTTGGGTCTTTTATGATCCCGGGCTTGCTGGCTGCTGTCTAGAGAGGGACGTTCCTTGATGGGCTTTTTCTAGAGTGTTTCCAAGTGCTTGCCTATGAGAAACTCTTCTCTTCAGAAGATCTGATAAGGACGGGGTTTCAAGTGCCGACAGCTAGTCACACGACACGAGTGTGCGCAGGGCTGGTGTTTGCCGATCGACTACCTGCAACCCTTGTTCACGGACAAGTGGGATTCCTGCCACAGGCTATCTTGTTAGTGGTGTGGAGGCTAAAGGTTTTTCACCTTTGCAAAGAAGCTGCTGGCTATCACAGAAGGAGATAAGCATGCAAAAGCAAGACGGGCTTGATCCGAAGCATTCAAGATTTCTCTTCTTTAAAAAACAATGTTTTTAATTGTGGTAAAATACACATAAGATTTACTATTAGCGACATTTGGTACATTCACAGGGCAGTGCGACCATCACCACTATATACTTTTCATCATCGCACAAAGGAGCTGTACCCGTTAGCAGTCACTCCCCGTTCCCCTCCCCCTCCTCCCTGCAACCCCTCCCCCTCCTCCCTGCAACCCCTCCCCCTCACCCCCCAGGCTGCACTGGTCTGCTTTCTCTCTCTGTGGGTTTACCTATTCTGGACGTTTCAGTATAAATGGAATCATGTGATACGTGGCTTTTGTGTCTTCTTTCCCTAGACATGGTTTTGTGATTCATCCGTATTGTAGCATAGATCAGGACCCCGTTCCTCTTTCTTGCTGAATAATATTCCATTGTATGGATATGCCAGTCTTGTGTATCCATTTACCAACAGATGAATATTTGAGTTGTTTCCACCTGTTGGCTGTTGTGAGTGGTGCTGCTATAAACATTCCTGTACAAGGTTTTGTTTGAATACGTTTTTCAGTTCTCTTGGGGGACACATCTAGGAGTGGGATTGCTGGGTCATTTAGTAATTCTGTTTAACGGATTGAGTCGAGATTTCTTTCTTTCTCTTTCTTTCTTTCTTTCTTTCTTTCTTTCTTTCTTTCTTTCTTTCTCTCTAGATTTTATTTATTTGACAGAGAGAGAGCACAAGCAGGGGGAGCAGAGGGAGAGGGAGAAGCAGGCTTCCTCCTGAGCAGGGAGCCTGATCTGGGGCTTGATCTCAGGACCCTGGGATCATGACCTGAGCCAAAGGCAGATGCTTAACTGACTGAGACACCCAGGCACCCCACCTTTGGTCTTATTTTATTTTTTTTAATTATTGTATTATCAAAGAAGACACGGATTTAGAAAATCACACAAAATGAATGTATAGCCTGATGGCTGCTCCTCCCCTTTGGGCAAGGCTGTGGCTCTTTGATTATTTTTTCTTTTTTAAAATCTGAAAATTCTGTCATGTAGTAAAATGGTACTCATTGGTCTCCCTGTTTTTAGTGTATAATAAATAAGGCACAGACTGAACTTCGTAATGAAACTTTGTGTTCTTTATGAAGGCAACTTTTGCTAAGAAAACTATTTTTATAAGGGAGTGAGGTATGAGGGTTATTTGCAAAGGACTTTTACAAGGGCAAGAAAAAAAAAAAAAAAACAACAACCCAAGAAGTTGATCTTCGGGCTCGTGGTTCTGCAGAAGACAGAGTGGACAAGACCTTGAGACACATTCCAGAGGGAAAACAGCAGATGAATCCGAGAAAGGAGAGATGTTCCAAATAGGGATGAATTTGATGAAGAAAAAAAGGTGGAGAATTGTCTTAAAGATGCCACATCGGGGCACCTGGGTGGCTCAGTCAGTTAAGCGTCTGACTCTTGATTTTGGCTTAGCTCATGATCTCAGGGTCATGGGATCAAGGCTGCTTAAGATTCTCCCCCTCCCTGGATGCCTGGGTGGCTCAGTCGGTTAAGTGTCTGCCTTCTGCTCAGGTCATGATCCCAGGGTCCTGGGATCGAGTCCCACATCAGGCTCCTTGCTCCGTGGGGAGCCTGATTCTCCCTCTGTACCCCCCCCCACCACTTGTGTGCATTCTCTCTCTCATATAGATAAATAAATCTTTAAAAAAAGTTCTCGGGGTACTCGAGTGGCCCGGTTGGTTAAGTGTCTACCTTCAGCTCAGTCATGATCCCGGGGTCCTGGGATTGAGCCCTGCATGGGGCTCCCTGCTCAGTGAGGAGTCCGCTTCTCCTTCTCCCTCTGTCTGACTCTCACCCTGCTTGTGCTGTCTTCTCTCTTTCTCTCTCAAATAAATAAATAAAATCTTAAAAAAATTCTTTCTCCCTCCCCCTCCGCACACTCCTGCACTCACTGTCTCTCTGAAAAAAAAAAAAAAAAAAAAAGATACCCCTGTGGTTCAGGAGAGGGCGTAATTCTTCACAGACGTTCTTCACAGTTTTGAAAGGATGCCTTTGAAACACAGCCACAAATCTGGTTCACTGCTTGACTTGATTTTGGGACTTCTGGCCATTGGGAGTTTATCAGTGTCTTATGTTGGGGAGGGCAGATAAAAATACTGGGCATCTGTAGGATGAAAAACAGGAGTTGGGGATGCGAGAGAGTGAAGGGCACAGTGGCACATTGGCCTTGAGGTCTTGGGAGGAGGGATGAAGGAAGCTAACTAAGGTGGACCCAGGTCATAAAAGTTACAAATTCTGAATCAAAGAAGTCAGAAAATGACCTTGATTCCCCCTTGACCCACAGTGCGAATATTGCCTACACAGAGGCAAACAAATTTCTGTTTGTCCCCAACTTGGTGAAGGAGATCTTGAAAAGGTTCTAGCCAGCCGGGAATGGTCAATGGGATTCGGTTCTTAGGGGTCTGTTCTTGCTGAAGTGGCATGGGCCGTCTGTTCTATTCTAGAGGACATTAGAGTATTTCTAGAAGGCTTTCCTAGGTTTGGTGGTAAGCCCATTTTGCTCACGCTGTTCTCCCCCTGAATGTCTTACATCTTTCAATTGCTGCTCCTTCTGGGTGGGTGGGTGGGTGGGTGGGCTTCAGCAAGGGTAACGATCTTGAGGGTCCCACCTCTGATGGCAGTGGAGAACCAACATGGTGAACTCCAGAGCTGGGCTCTCCCTAAGGTAGCCCTACTGGTCACATGTGGCAAAGTTTAAATGAATTAAAAGTAAACGGAATGAAACATTTCTTCCTCGGTTACCGTCAACACCATTCAGACAATGCAGATGTAGAGCATTTCCATCATTCCAGAAAGTTCTATTGGGCAGTGTCGCTCCAGGGCATCTTCATCATTCTAGAGCATTTCATTCCATGGTTAGAGATAGCTCTAGGGTCCGACAGACCTGGATTTGAGTCCTGTATCTGTCACGTGACCGTGGACAAGTTGTCTGGCTCTTCTGAGCCTCTGTTTCCTCATCTGAAATGAGAAAATGGTAAAGGACCCCATCTGTCATCATTTTTTCTCAACTTTGACCTGATATCCCCTCTTTTGATAAAAATAAAAATCTCATTCCTCTGCTCTTTTTTTATCTTGATTTTTTCCCCCTCTCTTAACTCTGAAATAAAACATTGAATTGTTGTTCAACCTTTGTACCTCCTTGAGAGTCCGTGGAATAGAGGAAGGAGAGACGTGGGAAAGTTGCACACACACAACAAAGAGGCTATTCTAGGTACGTGTGAATGAGAAGAGGAACAAGGAAGGGGTAGGTGTGTTGAGTGGGGCATGAGAGTGTTATCAAGAACGAGGAATATGTCAGCTCCTTCCTGGCTTCTCTTCTCTCTTGGGGGAACAGGGAACAGAGTGCTTTTCAGTGTAAGCAGAGTAGAATGGGTGTAGCAGAGAGGAAGTAGCTTCCAGATGGGGAAGGGACTGAGGGTGGGAACCTCAGTCTGATTTTGTCTTTCTGGCTCAGCATTGAGCGTCTCGGTCAACTCGTGATTGCTGGTGACGGGAATCGACTCAGACCAACCTAAACTGCGGGGGTAGGGGGTGTGTGGTTTATTGGGAGGACGTAGACCCTTCTTTTGGAACTTGTATCAGCTAGCTTTTGCTGTGTAACAGACCTCCCCGAAACATAATGGCTTTCCACAGCTGTCATTTACTTTCCTCACGGTTCTGTGGGTTAGTGGGGCGGGTTTGCTGGGCTGGACCCATCAGCTGACCACAGACACGGGCTTGGCTCTCTCCCGAGTCTGGGATCAGCTGGCGGGATGGCTGGTGGCTGGGTGATCTAGCATGGCCTCAGTCACGTGCCTGGCAGTTGCTACTGGGCTGTCAACTGGGATGCTTTGGTTTTCCTCCCTGTGGCCGCTCGTCCCGCAGTAGGCTAGCTTATACTTGGATCACCTGATGGTCTGGAAGTTCCAAAAGCGGCAAGAGATTAATCGCTAGAGCACAAGTGTTTTCCAAGTCTCCGTTTGCTTCGTGTGTGCTGAGTTCCCATTGGTCAAAGCAAGTCACATGGCTAAGGCAAGCTGGAAGCTGGAGGGAGGGCAGACTCCACGTCTTGATCGGAGGGGAGGAATTTGTGGTGGTTTTTGCCATCTACCACAGAACCCCAGGGCGGGAAGTGCCGTGGCACTCTTGAGACATTTTAGCCAGGACTTAGAGCTTGATCAAACACCAAGACTGTGTGTGGTGTAACTGAGAGCCTAAAATGATTTTCCTGAGTAGTTATTTAATTTCCTGAATTCCAATGATTGAATAATTGGTTCCTTTCCCAAAATGACTCTTGATGTTTTCTTTATCATTTATTAAATTCAGCCAAACACCATGGCCTGGTTCTGGGATGCCAGGTCTGTCTCATTCGTCTGTTTCTATTCTTATACCAATACCATACTGATTTAATTACCATAGATTTCAAACATGTTTTATTAATGCTAGATCTAGCTTTTCCTGTTGCACTTTTTCAAAGTGTTCGTTTTTTTCCGGTTGAACCTGAGAATCTCCAAGTCTAGCCCCTTCAGCACACGTAAAGCCCACTGAAATTTTGATGGAAAAAATTGTATTAAATCTGTAAATTAATTTGAGAGATACACTGTAATATTTTCGTATTTCTCCTTTTCATGCAGGTATGTAATCAATTCCTCCATTTGTTCAAATCTTTTTATGTTGTTCTCTTAAAAATATCTATTCTGTATTATTTCTTGCTATGATGATTCCTGTATCATAGAGGTTTTTTTTTTTTTTTAAGATTTATTTCTTTATTTGAGAGAGAGAGAGTGCGAGCGCACAAGCCGGGGGGAGGGGGAGGGGTGAAAGAGATAATGTCTGCAGACTCCTTCCTGAGCAGGGAGTGCACGTGGGGCTTGATCTCACGCCCTGTGCCAAAATCAAGAGTCTGATGCTTACCTGAGTGCGCCCCCCCCCGGGCACCCTTGTGTGTGGAGTTTTTGTTGTTTGTTGTTGCTACTGCAAATGGGCGTATTTATCCTGAATCCAGTTCCTTTAGTGGCATTGATGGGTCAGTTTTAAATTTTTTTGTTCATCGTGTGCCATTTTATCCTCTACAAATTTTGGTCATTTTTTTTTTTTTTAAATCTTGTCTTAAATGTGGTACCTCTCACTGCAGTTTTAAATCTTCTCTTGACCTGGGCTTCACGACTGATATTAAATATTTAACGGTGGTGTTACCTGACGTCCATGGTTAACAGATATCCTCAGATAAAATCATCTTTGCTTTCCTGCGGTAAACCCTACTTGGTTGTGATGAATTATTCTCTTAGCATAATGTTGCATTTGATTTCCTAGGTTTGCTTTGTTCTGGTTAGTCTTTATTATTTTGGGGGGATTTTTGCCGTCTGTGTTCATGAGTGAAATTGTGCTGTGTTTTTGGTCTGTTTGATCCTGCAATCTCTTCATTAGGTTTTATTATCTGATAGTCTAGCCACATAAAATGAACTAGGCAGTTTTCCATTTTAAATATTTTGGAATTATGGCATCAGGACTAACACTTGAAGAACCAATTATTTGTTGGAAAAATCATATGGTGCTATATAACCTTCTGGGGAAGTAATTCTTTGATAACCTTTGAAAAATTTCATACTAGGTTGTTAGAGAATTCAGCTTAAATTTTTTTTTTTTTAACCTCTGGTAAGAGCTTTTTGAGTCAGCTTTTGTGATCTGTATTTTCTTAGTAGATCGTTTCATTGAGATTTTCGGATTTAATAGCATGCTATTATGCTTGCTGTAATCTTGTTTGTATATTCTCCTTACATCTGTTTAGAGTTGCCAGTTTTGTTTTGTTTTTTCCAGGAAAGCAGATGCTGGATTTATTTATCAGTTCTTTCCCCACAATTTATTAGTTACTTAAAGGAATCTTAATTTTTTTCATTTTTAGATTATTCTGAGCCATGCTTTTGCCCCCCCCCCCCCGCCCCGGTGTTAAATGTTTAGATGACTCACCAGATACTGAGATCCTTTTTGGAATAAACTGGGGAATGAATGAATGAATGAATGAATGAATGAATTTGATAATGTTCTTTGAATACAATTAAAGCTTTTAAGGCTATGAATTCAACCCCTGAATGTGGCTTTGGCTGCCCTCCAAGGTTTTGGCTATCTAACATTCTTGTTTTTGAAAGAGTTTGTGAATATAATTTTGATTTGTTATTTTTGATAATCACTGTCGGGAAAGCTGCTCTTGAGGGCTGACTCGCTTCAGTCACTTTATATGAATGCTTTGACTTAATCTTCATAGGCACCCTAGGAATTTTCCTTGCTTTACAGCCTAGTTTAACAGCCAATGAAGTTGAGCGCTACAGGAGGGAAAGTGACTTGCCCAAGGTCGCACAGGTAAGGGGGTGGGGGCGGGGCCGGGACTGGCCTCTAGCCCAAGGTCTGTTTTGATTCTAAACCACATGCCTTTGTGACTCTGCTACTCGGCCTCTCCAGTTGAGTGAGTTTTAATCACTAGTCGTTTGGGTTTAAAAAGAAAAAGTTAACTGTTTATTTTAATGGGTTCTCAATCTCCAGTAGAGGGGATTAAAAATTTAACTTGTTGTGACCTGTCAAGTTTCTGCATTTTATCACTGCGTGAGGCCTTTTGGTAGCTGAGTGACTGTTCGATGGGCTTCTCTGAAGGTTGCTTGGAAGCTGCTAGTGTTGGCAAATTTAGTCAGAGCTCACAATCTACTGTTCCACCAGAACAACGTCCGCCCCCCCCCCCTGCCCCCCGGGACGGACGTGCACATGGGGTGTGGAAATAAAGGCTTTACTTCGCCGGCAAAATGTCTCTGCCCTGCCAGAGCTGGGAAGCCTCCTTCCTCGCTAGCTCTGTTAGCCCAGCTACCCTGCCTCCTGAGACAGCTGGAACTAGTTTTCGCAAAGGCACTTTCTCCTTCCCTCATCATGTGCTTATGGTTTTGTGATGCTGGCTTGGAGGAGCGCGGGCTGGGCCAGCGCTGAACTTGACCTGTGGGCTGCCCTGCTGTTTGGCCCTCGTTGCTATTTCTGGGTCTTGCTCTCAGCGTGAGGATGCTGCAAGTCAGTGTGACTTGTTGTGACGTCACGCGGCCAGACCTTTCCTTTAAAATGGTCTGTGATTCATCTTTATTTTTACGGGGCTGTATCACGTTAGAAGTATTACAGTAGGAGTTTTTGTTTGAAATCTAATAAAGGTTTTAATCTGCCATCTGGAGTCTGTGTTCCTTACACTTTTTTATTGTTCATGACTAAGGGTGGTGTTGGGGGTGGTGGGGGGGCTGGCGGTGGTTGCTCACATCCGCCCGGAGGATCGGGTCCATCATCCAAAACCTCATTTTCTCTGTCTTGGCTGCAGGCAGAGGCCGAGAGCCAAGTGCTGACCCTAAAGAGTCCTGCTTTAGAGGAGTTCTGTTCTTTTCTTTTTTTTTGACCGAAAGCTTTTATTTTTAATAGCTTGTTAGATACGCAACATGCAAATATTTTTAGTGTCACAATTTTACGTCCTCAATTTTGTTTAACATAGCATCCTAGACAGGTGTAAAAAAATTTTAAATTAATGATCGAACACAATGGATAAGGGCTATTTGTTTTCTAAGGCAATTAACAATGAAAACATTAAAAGAAAGTGTGTGTGTGTGTGTGTGTGTGTGTGTGTGTGTGTTTTAAGTAGGCTCCACGCCCAGCATGGAGCCCAACCTCAGGTTTGAGCTCACAACCCTGAGATTGAGACCTGAGCTGAGATCAAGAGTCAGACACTTGGGGCTCCTGGGGGGCTCGGTCCCTTAAGCGTTGGACCCTTGGTTTCGGCTCAGGTCATGATCTCCGGGTCCTGAGATCGAGTGCTGCGTCTGGCTCCCAGCTGGGCAGGGAGTCTGTTTGAAATTCTTCCTCTACCTCTGCCCCTGCCCCGAATAAATAAATAAATCTTAAAAAAAAAAAAAGCCTGGTGCTTAACCAACTGAGCCACCCAAGCATCCGGAAAACATTTTAACTTTCTACTCACTTCGGTAGAGAATAAAAGTCACCGTTTTTTCCCCCACATCTTTCCCCCAAACTGTGGGGGGAATGTCAGAGTTTTTTGTTTACAGTCAGGTGGAGGGCATGGGAGGGTATATCACTGGGGTTTTAACATGCATTTTCTGGATCACTTTATAAAGCTGGTCCTCTCTTAGTATGTTTCTTGATCGTGAACACTTTTCTGTTTTTTTCTCTTTTTAACACGAGAAGTTTAGGCGGGTGTTTCTCAGTCTGAACACTGCTGACATTTTGCGCTGAGTAATTTGTGTTTCGGGGCCGTCCTGTGCATGGCGGGGTGGTAAGCGGCATCCTCGGCCTCCACCCACTAGACACTAGCAGCGTCGTCCCAAGTCGCAAGGACCAGAGCCATCTCCAGGCATCGCTGTCCAGTGCTCCCCGGCTGAGAGCCAGCACTCTACTGTGAATACCCTCGTTGCCTTCGTTCAGTTCAAGAAACAGCGCCTTGTGGGTTCCCACTTAAGCCCCTTGATGGGCCAAGGTTCCCAGTCTCTTTCATACCCCCCCCCCAGCCTCCTGCCCAATAACCACTGGTCTGAGTGTGAATAATCACTCCCTTGTGTTTCTGTATGCAGTAGTCCCTTCTTATCTACGGTTTCGCTTCCTGTGGTTTTAGTTACCTGTGGTCAGCTGTTGGCGGCCAGCAGACGATCCTCCTGATGAATGTCAGAGGGTCACGAGTCGCCTGCGTCCTATCACGTAGGCATTTTATCATCTCGTCCCATCACAGGAGCGAGAGGCAGGAGTACGGCACAGTAAGATCTTTTAAAAGAGAGTGAGCGAGCACATTCATGTGACTTTTATTACGGTCTATTGTTACAATGTTCTACTTAGTCATTGGCTATTATTCATCTCTTGCTGTGCCTGATTTATAGGTACTTATAGGAGAAACATAAAATACACAGGGTTCAGTACAATCCGCACTTTCAGGCTTCCTGCGGGGATCTCGGCATGTATCCCCCATGGGTAAGGGGGGGGGCTGCTGTTAATTGCATTGCAGATCCCTAGATTCTTGCCCATGTAAAAAGAAAACATTTATTAGGTCTTTTTTAAAAAGTACACTTTTTATTTCTTAAGTTATCCGTGCTTATTTTTGAGAAATATCAGTAAAAGGAAGAGTAGCAGGTCACCCTGAAATCTACCCCTACCCCCAAGCATGGCTTCTTAATTTCGTTGAGAAATCTTTCATAATTGTCTCTGCAAGCATATGTCTGTCAATTGGAATGCTATTAATGTGTTCAAGAAAATGAGGTTATATGATGCTGTCTGATGCCTGTATTGCAGTCTGTTTTTCTTTTTCCTCTTGGATCTATTAATATTCTCCCAGTGTAAATATGAATCTATATCAGACTTTTAATTCCTGTATTGGTGGACGTTGTAAGGTTGTTTCCGATTTATCATTGGCGTGAGAGAATGCTGCAACAAAGATTCTGATGTTTATGTTTGTTTACTTCTCTGATTGTTTGCAACTTTTATTTTTTCATAGTTTTATTGAGCTATAATTTACAAACAATAAAAGACACACATTTGAAGCGAGTGGTGCAAAGAGTTTTGGCAAAAGTATACCCCTGGTGCTCACTCTGTGTTGGACGCTGTTTTTAGAGCTTTGTAGGTCTTGATACCTTTCATCTTCTTGACAACCCAAAGAAGTAGGTGCTGCTGTTATTCCCATTCTCTAGATGGAGAAACTGAGCACAGAGAGACTAAGTAGTTTACCCAGGATCACATGGCCAGTACCTTCCTTCTTATTCCTATGCTTTCCTAGTCCTAACACTTCTGAGGTCTTGGGTGGGTAAGTAGTCGAATATCCACAAACCTCAGTTTCCCTCTCTGTAAAATGGGATAGTGGTACCTCCATGAAGGTGTTGTTGAGGTCAGTTGGTAATGTGGGTGGTGCCCAGCAGTTAATTTCTCACCCGTTGGTTCCCAGCCAGAAGCATCTTTCAGCAGTGAAATCTCTGCTCCACACTACCCCCCACTTGGTTCCAACCCCAGATACCTCCATCAGACTGTCCCTGAGCCGTTCTTCTTTTAGCATCAGTTTTCCCCTAGATGTTTTCTTCAGGGGCAGATCCCGGTGTCACCCTATTTAGCCCAGTTTGAGCCGGGGACTGGCTTGATTCTCCTCTGCAGGCCCTCCTCCAGCCCCATTTGGGGCTGAGCATTCCACGGGCACCCCATGAATATTGGAATGAACCGGCAACTGGGCCTTTTCTCAGTCAGGGCACCGATCCAGGTAGGTCAGAGCTCGGTTCTGTGTGTCGGTATCTGGGAAGGTAGCTTAGCAGATAAACTTCGTTTCCTCCTGTTTTTTAAGACTGTTCTCTTGTGATTATCGAGGCTTTGGGGATTCGAAGGCCGTGCCTAAGATTTGAAGTCGGAAGGAAAAGCAGCGCAGCCAGGGGATTCAAAGCTCTGACATTTGTTTGATCCTTGCTGTGTGCTGGTGAGCACACGAATCCTCACGGCAACCCTCTGAAAGACAAGATTTCAGCCTCCCCATTTTATAGAAGGGGAAACTGAGGCATCAGGGGGTGGCCTGACCAACGTGACAGCTTCTGGACCCACTCTGTGCAATGCGGTGTGGAGCGATCCTGAGCCGTGCCTTGGCCCACCTTGAGTTCCATGAGTCCCTCCCCTGGGATCCCCATGTGGACAGCCCCTGCTGCTGGCTGAGTCCCCGCCCGACTGACAGCACTCTCACTGGAATCAGCTGGGATGTGGAGCAAGGAGCTGTTTTGTCAGCTCAGTGAAATCCTGTACAAAAGCAAGCTGAAACCCAGCAGGGCTCTTGTCCTCTCACTTTATATTGTTTTTCTTTTTAACAGAACAAAGTACGGTTTGCGTAACTCCTCTCTGAGACGGAGGTGATAGGATCTGAGAGTGGGTATCAAGGCCTCTGGATCTCTGCGGGAGACCAAGCGTGCCCTGTGGCGTGTTAGGTGTGTGTGTGCTGCGAACGGGAGGACCGGGCAGGTCTCTGATCTGCAGGTGCCTTCGTCACTCTGGTTTGGGATGTCGCACGGAGGCGTGGACCTCTTACTCTAGTTACCGACTCCTGGGGCTCTCCCACATGAGTCCTCAGCTGGGCACGGTTAGCCAGCACATGCCTGCCTGCTCTCCCCATGCCCTGGGGTCCTTGTTGAGAAAATTCAAAGCAAACAGAGCCAGGAGGGTGGCAGCAGCCCTGTCCTTGGGTGGGCGGCTGGGATTTTTGGCATCCCCTGGCATTTGACCCTGGCATTTTGGGGAAAGCAGGTCACGATTGTCCATGTGGATAGAGCAAATGTCTGCTGGCCTTGGGCAGGGGTCTCCATCAGCTCAGGCTACTTTAACAAAATACCATCGGTTGCATAGCTTGAACAGTAGACATTTATTCCTTCTTGTTCTGGAGGCTGGTAAGTCCAAGATCAAGGCATTGCCAGATTCTGTTCATGGCAAGAGCCTGCTTCGTGGGCTGCCTTTGCGCTGTGCCGTGCCTGGCCTTTCCTTGGGCCGTGCTCCTGGAGAGAGAGCCCGTGTTTTGACTTCCACGCATGTTACCGCATTTATCAACAGCTTATCCCTTTTTAAGATCACGCAGGGGTATTCCATTGTGTGGGCATACAGTATTTCATATTTACCTGTTAAAGAACTTTTGGGTGGTTTTCCATTTTCGGCTATTACGCATAAAGCCTGCTGTGAACATTCGTGCGTGAGCCTTTGTGGGAATATACGCTTTCATTTCTCCTGGATACGTACCTGGGAGTGGCATGCACGCATTGACACAGGTTTAACTTTGAGAAACTACTAGACTGTTTCCCTAAGTGCTTGTACCACATTATGATTCCCCCTGAGACGTAAGAGAGAGTTCCAGTGGCCCCGTGTCCTCACCGGCACTTGGTACTGTCAGTCTCTTTAATATGAGCCCTTCTAGTGGGTGTGAACGGACGTCTCATCATGGCTTGAATTTGCGTTTGTCTGCTGACTGATGGTGTTGCCCATCTTTTCACAGGTGTATTGGGCATCCGTATATGCTTTGTGGAAGGATTGTTAAAATCCTTTGCCCTTTTTTTTCCCCCTTGGGGGGGTGGTTTGTTTCATTATTTATACATTTTGCAATCAAGAATGATGTCAGAGAGAGGTGTTGTGAATATTTTCTCCCGTTTACTGGCTTAACCGTTTCACTTTTTTTTTTTTTAAACAGTGTCTTTTAAAGAACAGTTTTTAACAAGGTGATATTATTAATTTAATTAGCTGCAAGTTGTGGCTTTGAGAATCGACCTGAAGCCCTAGCCCCAGATATAGGACATTTGCCAGATTTTATTATTTTTGTTTGTTTATGAATAGCATTTATTTTTAAGGTCAGCTTGAGGCTTATAGAAAAATCGAGCAGAAAGTAAAAAAAAAAAAATTTCTCATAGAGTCCCTCACCCTCCCCAACATAGCTTCCCCTACTATTCACATCTTGCATTAAGGTGGTACGGCCATACCCCCTCTTTATCCATGGGGGATTTGTCCCAAGACCCCAGTGGATGCCTGAAACCACGGATGGTACTGAACCCTGTCTACACTATGCCTTTCCCCGTACACACATACCTGTAGTAAAGTGTAATTTATAAATTATGCACAGTAAGAGATTAACAACAAAATAGAACAGTCATAACAATATAAGGTAATAAAAGTTATGGGAATGTCCTCTCTCTCGCAAAATTCTTGCTGTGCTGTACTCACCCTTCTTGTGATGATGTGAGATGATAAAATGCCTCCGTGACAAAGTGCCTGTGCGGGGAGTGACATGGGCATTGTGACGTCACGTCAGGCTGCGGCAGACCCTCCGATGGTGCAGCAGAACCTTGGACCGTGTGGTTGACTGTGTGGTTACCGTGGGTAACTGAAACCGTGGTTGGCTGGGGCGGGGGGGGGAACTACTGTACATTTGTTGTAATTGATGAGCCAATATCGATACAGGGTTATTAACCGAAGTCCCTGGTTTACGTTCACGTTCACATGCTGTGTGGACATCCTCTGGGTAGCGGCATGACGTATAATGGCAAGTATCCACCATTCCGATGTCAGACACAGTGGTTTCGCTGCCTGGACATTGCCTGTGCTCCACCTGTCCATCCCTCCCTCCTTCCCAGAACTTCATTCCGTAGCGTACTAGAACTTCTCCTTCGTGTGAGTTTGGAGTAAAGATGTTAGTTTGGTTTTCCATTGGAAGTATAGGAGTCAGAGTTCAAGAAGTTAAAGACTGTCCACGGAGAGGGAGAAGCGTAACAGTGGTCTCATGACCGTCTCAGGATCTCTCAAGGGGGAAAAGCTGGAGGTTGAACCTTGCCTTGTTTTTAGACTGTGGACCAGGTTTAAAGTTCGACAAGGGAGGGCTGCAGCCGAAGTTAGGGCTGACTGGTCAGGAGTGATGATCCGATTCTAGCATGTGGTCTCAGGAGCATTTGTGAAAAATCTATTTCCAGAAATATTTTAAAGAAGGGAGGAGAAGAACCCCCCCCCCAAGCCCTCGTTTCCGTGATTTGAACATATGAAAACAAATTTTGAAATCTTATCCTTAGGTCCTGGTACTTCCAGTTGTCAATTTGCTCGGTTTCTTTTCCACCTGACTGTGTTGTACCACAGAACCTGCCTGCGGGAAAGTGCATAGAATCGGCAGAATTTAGCAAGTCATCATAAGGGGAGTCGGACTCAGGGCAAGTAGCGGGACAGCGCGGGCTCCCTGCGCGTTCCCCCATATGTCCTTTTCCAATCGTAACTGCCTTCCTCTCCCCAGAGATAACTTTTTTTTTTAAATGACTGCCAAGACCATATTTTTTTATAATAATTTTTTATTATGTTATGTTAATCACCATACAGTATATCCTTAGTTTTTGATGTAGTGTTCCATGATTCATTATTTGCGTATAACACCCAGTGCACCATGCAATATGTGCCCTCCTTAATACCCATCACTGGCCTATCCCAGTCCCCCATCCCCTCCCCTCTGAAGCCCTCAGTTTGTTTCCCAGAATCCACAGTCTCTCATGGTTCATTACCCCTTCTGATTACCCCCCTTTCTTTATCCCTTTCTTCCCCTACCGATCTTCCTAGTTCTTATGTTCCATAGATGAGAGAAATCATATGATAATTGTCTTTCTCTGCTTGACTTATTTCACTTAGCATAATCTCCTCCAGTCCCATCCGTGTTGCTGCAAATGTTGTGTAATCGTTCTTTCTGATGGCTGAGTAATATTCCATTGTATAGATGGACCACAGCTTCTTAATCCAGTCATCTGTTGAAGGGCATCTCGGTTCCTTCCACAATTTAGCTATTGTGGACAAGGCTGCTATGAACACTGGGGTGCATATGGCCCTTCTCTTCACTACGCCAAGACCATAGTTTTCACTAAATGTTGAGCCAACACAGTGCTACATACATTCAAATGGAGCAACAGCATTTTACTCCCTGTGCAAAAGTCTGCAGGTGGATTTTCCTGTGTTTGTTCTTTTTGTACATGAGGTCCTGGATCTCTGCGAGGATCCGACGTTAACCGTGACTGCAATCACATTTCAAACACACAACGTGTAGTGTTAAAAGGGTACGGTGTTCTGGGGCCCAGGGGTATCCCGAGCAAAGGTATGAAGTCGTAAGCCCTGAGAGGAGCTGGTGAGAATACGGAGCTCTGTTTTGTAGAGGTTGTTCAGGAGTTCCCATCGACAGGGTTGTGTCCACAGACACCAGATTATCAAAACGAAAGACTCAAAGCCAAACGACTTGGAAGTCATGTTTGAGGAATCACTTTGTCACTGTGATTAAGGGCTCAGACGAGTTTAAATCTCAACCCCGTTGTTCACCGCTCTGGGCAGGTTGTTTATTCTTTTGGGATAAAAAAAAAAAAAAAGCCTCTGTTTTCCCCCCTGTAAAAGGTAGAATACAGTCCGAGCTTCCTCATGGAGTTGTCGTAAGACGGTGCACATAAAACATTGAGGACAGAGTAGGAAGTCATTTAGAGCTGGGATATTGCAGTATGGATTGAAGAGTGTGAGGGGGAGGCAGTCGAACGTCAAGCATGTGGGGAAAAAAGGCCCGTTGTCTATATTTGTTTTGTTAAGAATAAAAAATCACACACATATGTATACTCTCTAGCTTTGGATTCCTAAAGAACTTTGTTAAGAGCCAGAATAAATAGATCTTTCAGTAGTTAGGAGGAAAAAAAAAAGATGTTTCACTTTCTTGAGCTGCTCAAAGTTGCAGGGACTTGCCATCCTTGCTTGGAAAGTATCGGATGTCCAGGTGGTGGGTTGGCTCAGTGGGCAGCGTGCCGGCATCCACCTGGGGCTGCTGTCATTGACGGTGGCAGTTGCAGTGCTTGGCTTTAGGGCTTCGTTGCGGAAGTTTCTGGAAAAGCTGTGATCGTATAAAACACATGGCAGCACATCCCCGGGCACACGGGGAGCTACTGGGATCTGTAACCTGGCCCTGCCGCTTCCTAACTGTGGGAGGCTGGGCAAGTTACTGGAATTCTCCAAAGTCCCTCAGTTTCCTTGTCTGTAAAATGGGAATAGAAACGTATCATGAAGTTGTAAAGATCAAATAAAGTTAAGGCAGGAATGGTAAACATTATAGTTAGCTATGCCGCTGCTGTTATTGGGGCTGTCTCGTCGTCAAAGATGTATTCACACTGTTGCTGTTGGGTCATTCTTTTTGATTTTAATAACGGGACACTGTAAAGTGCAGATCTTAAGTGGTCAGTTCAGTGGATCTTGACAAATATGCAACTGTGCGACTGCCACCAAGACCAAGATGGAGCCCATTGCCGTCACCCCCAGAAGTCCTCTGTGCCCTTTCCCAATGACTTCCTCCTGTCCCTGGGCATTGCTGTTTGATTACCATCATCGTCATCATTATTGATGGTTGTCATTCAGTTTATTCTTTGAAAAAAAGGAGAGTGGAGAAAGAAATGCATGAATGGTGGGGAGGGGGGCTGGGAAAAGGGTGGGGGCGGCCCAGGGAGGACTTGTCACTCTGGGCTTGTCATGTCTTTCATGCAGAAGTGCAAAACCGAGCTCCAGACCAGGCCTAGGAAATGTTCGGCTGGAGGAGTTTAAGAGCCGTTGGCAGGCTGTGGAAGGTGCGATTCACTGCCACGAGCTGTTAGGATTCAGAGACCAAGAATTTGGTGGAGGCGGGAGAGGGATGTGTGGCTGATGGCGTGGTGGCAGAAATACACCCCAGACACCCAGTGACTTTGAACTCTATCAAGACAACATGGAGCTTTTGAACCAAAACGGTGTTGGCAGAACCAAATTCAGGATCAGGAGCTTTGCCCCCACCCTTGCTTGCTTTCCAGGCTGTGCTGATCCTGTGAACCACTCTGACGGTCGGGGACTCAGCAGGCCGGTGCGGCTCTCGGCTCCTGGCTCTCGCTGCAGAGGCCGCCCAAGGTCTCGGGCCAGCCAAGGGAGTGAGCTTCCCGCGTCCTGAGCCAGGCGGGGAAGCTGGAGGCTTTTAAAGGCCACAGCTCCGGCTCTAGACACGTGTTCCTTTGGCGTTCACTTTGTTGAAAACACATTCCCTAGATAGTTTCTCTTCTGCACAGACCTCTGGGGCTCTTGGGCGTGCTGGAGGGCCTTGCTGTGTGAGGAACAACCCGATTTCATCTCTCCTCGGGGAGGCTGTAAGCTGATGTTTGTGGAGGGTGGTGTGCCTTGTCGCAAGCTAGACACGTTGCGAGGATTCTCGTCCCGACTCTTCGGTGACTTCATGAAGTGGACACCATTCTCATTTCCATCTCATGGAGGAAGAAATTGAGGCTTGGACAGAAATTGATACCACACCCAAGGGGACCCAGCTCCTGCCAAGTCGGCCTGCAGCTTTTGCCCCCGCTCACAGCCTGACTGGGCCTAGAGCCGGAGCCCTCTCTCCCCTCGTCCTTCCAAACAGCCTTTGAGGCCTGTGGCTCGAACTCCTTAAATGGCCTCAAATCCATCTTGCCTGTCCAAGCTGCTTGTCAGTTGACTTTTGCTTCCAGTCCACCTGCTAAGTTCCAGATACTGTTCTAGGCCCTGAGGACGTGGCCAGGACAGTAGAGATGAGTTCCTGATTTTGGGGGGCTGACATTCCCTCGGGGAAAGGACAGATACCAGTAATAAGCTGGAGGCCACTGGGATACCATCTCCCATCCGCCAGGACGGCTACTATCAAGACACCAGAAAAAAAAAAGAGTGTTGGCGAGGATGTGGGGAGATCAGAACCCTTGGGCGCTGTTGGTGGGAATGTAAAATGGCCGTGGCCTCTGTGGAAAACAGTATGGCGGCTCCTCAAAAGACGAAACATAGAATCACCCTATGACTCAGCAGTTCTTTTTTTTTTTTAAGATTTTATTTATTTATTTGACAGAGAGAGACAGCCAGCGAGAGAGGGAACACAAGCAGGGGGAGTGGGAGAGGAAGAAGCAGGCTCCCAGTGGAGAAGCCTGATGTGGGGCTCGATCCCAGAGCACCAGGATCACGCCCTGAGCCGAAGGCAGACGCTTAATGACTGCGCCACCCAGGCACCCCTGACCCAGCAGTTCTGCCTCTGAGCACACACCCCAAAGAATTGAAAGCAGAGACTCGGAGAGAGGTTCATGTAGCCACGTCCACAGCAGCAGTATCCACAGTGGCCAAAAGGTGGAAGCAACCTAAAGGTCCACCAACAGCCGAATGGATAAACAAAATGTAGAGTATATCCAGACAGTGGACTATGATTCAGCCTTGAAAAGGAAGGGAATCCTGATGCCTGCCACGACGTGGGTGACCCTTGAGGAGGTGAGAGGAGCCAGACCCAGAAGGACACATCCCACGGGACCCCACTCCCAGGAGGTCCCCAGAGGAGTCCCGCCCACACAGACAGAGAGGAACTGGTGGGAGCCAGGGCTGGGGCAGGGGCTGGGGGGTGGTCAGTGCTTCCTGGGGACAGAGGTTCAGTTTGGGGAGATGAGTAAGTTCTGGAGACGGAGGGTGGGGGTGGCTGCAGCATGGTGAATGTCTGACCTGTCCTTACAAATGATTGAGATGGTAAATGTTATGTATATTTTATCACAATTTAAGAAAAGAAAAAAAGGGAAAGGACAATAAGATGAGTTGTGGGACGACGTAGGGGTTTCACTCCAGTGTGTTGTAAAGTCCTTGGCATCCTCGGAAGTGTCTCGTCCCACTTGGAGAGCTGGAGCTACGTGGCTTTTTCATCTTCCGTGTCTCCAGTAGCTGCTCGGTGGCTGCAACGTGGCAGGCAGCAGTGCCATTCAGTGCATGAAAGAGTAAGAAGTGTGGGTCTGTTGGGGGACAGAAGTGGGTGCTGGTAAGCGTGCTCAGGGCAGGGGGGCCCCTGTCAGGGAAGTGGAGAAGAGAGGTAGGTTCTTGTGTTCTGGCACCCATGGGCTTGCTGTGGCTGAGCGGGGGCGTCTGCCACGTTCTGGGACCCTACCTGCCACTGTGGCCCTAGTGGGCTCTGTTCCGGGTTGGATTGTGTGCCCCCCAAAAGAGATGCTGGAGTCCTAAGCCCTAGGACCTCAGCGTATGACCTTATTTGGAAATAAGCCAAAATGAGATCATTAGGGTGGGCCCTAATCCGAATGACTGGTGTCCTTAAAAGAAGAGGGAAGCCAGACACAGAGACAGATACCTACAGAGGGAAGATGATCAACTGTAAGAGAAGGGGACACGCCTGGAAAAGACCCTTCCCTCACAGCCCTCCAAGGAGCCAGCTCTGCAGATACCTTGATTTTGGACTTCGGGCCTCTAGAACCGTGAGACATTTCTGATGTCATAGCCAGGTGGTGTGTGGTCCTTTGTTAACAGCAGCCCCAGGACCCCTGCGTGAGGCCCATCTCTAGACAGAAATGGGTGGAAAGCCTCAACAGGGTTGACGTGAGGGGGGTTTGGAGTTTATACTCACACGCCCCTCAGGCTTCTAAATTTGGACTTGTGCTCCCATCTGCCCTCCAATTTGTAATTTCCCTTATTGTCTTATTCTGGAAAGTTTTTCTCCTCCCATGTGTAGGAAACAGCTATCCATATGTTAGTTGTTGTGTTTTTTTTTTTTTTTTTAATCTATGCTTTTCACACACCTCTGGGGTTTACCTTTGCCGAGAGGTGAGACTGTGACAAGTAATCAAATTTGTCAGCACTGGGTGTTGAATGGTCCGTGTCACGGACGGGAGTTCCTGTGTATTTCCTTGGTCTCGGGGGAATCTGATGTTAGAACCCCTTATTCTAAAGCATCAATCTTTGCATTTCTTTTTTTTTTTTTTAAAGATTTTATTTATTTATTCGACAGAGATAGAGACAGCCAGCGAGAGAGGGAACACAAGCAGGGGGAGTGGGAGAGGAAGAAGCAGGCTCATAGCAGAGGAGCCTGATGTGGGGCTCGATCCCATAATGCCGGGATCACGCCCTGAGCCGAAGGCAGACGCTTAACCGCTGTGCCACCCAGGCGCCCCCAATCTTTGCATTTCTTATTGCCTTCATGTCACAACTAAAGTGTTCCTAGAAATATCTTCCATGTAATTTCCTCCTTCCTAGCTTTTGAAAGCACCCTAGCTTTGTTCGTTCTTCTTACAATGTAGAAGATGTAAGAAAGTTTCAGGAAAGAAAAAGGAGGGGAAGAAAAAGAGAAAAAAAACCCACAACAGACTTGGAAGCTCTGTGTGGGTTTTATTGTGGGATGATAAGTCTATAAACTGATTTGGAGAGAAGTGGCATCTTGACAATATTTCTTTGTACCCTTCCACTTTTCCAAGGGTTCCTTTGTATTCTTAGACATGTCTTATGATTTTTCTTCAGATAGGAGTCTCGTGAGCACTGTTCTTAGGTTGACTGGCTTTCTCTCTATCCCTCCATTGCTCCATTAACCATCCATGTAACTATCCATCTGTCCCTCCATCTCCCTAGTCATCTGTCCATCCATTCACTCATTTGTCTGTCTGTCTGTCTGTCTATCTCATCTATTCATCCACCTGCCCACCTGTTATCTAGCCATTCTTTTTATTTCCCACCCATTCTTTCATCTACCCATCCATCCATGCTGTACCTTTTCATCCATCTATTTATCTGTCTGTCTAACGTGGGAGAGATTTTTTAAAAAGCATGACATGAGGTGATTTTCCAGAATACGAGACAGGGATTGTGTTTTCTCTGTTCACTGCTCCTTTACGAAATGTGTACTAATTCCGAAAGCCATGGAGTTGATTTCCTTCGGTTTTCTAACTCTATAATCATAGCACCTGCAGATAATGATGATTTGCTGCCCTTTACCAATAATTACGCCAGTGATTGCTGTTAACCTTGTTACAGCAGGGACTTTCGGAGCAGCGTTAAATGACAGAGTTGAACGTGGTCAGCCGGGCTCACTCCTCATTGGACTGGAATGCTTGAATTGTTTTACTGCGGAGGATAATTATATAATTGTTAAGACTCTTGACCTTCCTGTTTTTAGCCTCCTTTAGTAAATGGGGTGTGATCATGAACTCTTGACTGTCTCATATATCCGAGAGATACAACTGCCAGTTGTCTGTTTGTAAGTAGGGCAGATGCGGTGTGTTAAGCTGTTAAAATCGCCTTGAAGCCCCCACCCCAGTTTTCAAGCAGGGTGGAGTGTTGGTTTGTTGCCTCCTGCCGAATGGCCATATTCATGCTGGAGCAGCTTTTCCAGGGAGGCTCTTCATACCCACCGTGGGCTTCAGACGTGGGAACTCTTGGGACCCTCGTTGTCTGTCTTCACTGGGGTTGGGGTAGGTCTCAGAGCTGCCCTGCACAATGGTAGCCAGAGAGAAGCTGACTTTGTGAGCAGGACCCACTGGGGACCTACAAGAGTTGTTTCTTGTGCCCTGAGAGAGGCCCCAGGTTTGGGACAGTCTGGTCCAGGTTTGCTAGAGGTTTTTTTCCAGGTGATGCTGCCCTCATTCCTGTGTTGAAATAGAACCTTAGAGTGGGTCTCAGACTACCTTGTTCCAGGTACAATAAGAAACAGAAAAACACTTTCCAGAACACATTGTTAATACTTGGCGACACATGTCGGTTTTCAGGAAAAAAACCTCAGAACCCCAGCCGGAAAGAAGGTATGGCCGCTGGGGTCTTCGTGGAGGTGGGCTGCCTTTCCAGTCCGCGACCACGCGGGGCTCAGTGCAGACACTGTTGTGTAATTGACCAGAGCATGCGCAGTAAGGGCGGGTTGGTGCAAGGGGAGCTCGACCTCCCGAATTCGGTTCTGAGCCGGCTAGAATAGACACAGAACTCTAACGTGCTTTGGAGAACGCACATCAGCCTTAGGCAAACACGCAAGTGCTCGCCCGATGAGGGCGGCTCAGCCCCTTCGCGGCGCTGCTCCCTTTGTCCCAGACGGGCTGTGCGTTCTTTGGTTTTCTGACCTTGTCTGTTGCTGCTTGTTCCCTGGCCATCTGATCTTTCACCCCAAGCCTACGGAACATAAACGGGGAGCGTATGTGCTGGAAGACCCAAGCCATTCTAACCGCATCCGTGTTTACCCCTCCAAGCGTCGAGGTCGCAGAGTGCCTGATGGCTGGTGTTGAGAGGAAGGGATTCACGGGGCCCTGCGGCCAGCTCCCCTTGTTTCATTGGTTTCCAAGGTAAGATTTGAACTGTTTACTGAAGGAAATTAGTGTAATAAGTCTCCTCTGGCATATATTTCCAGTGTCCAAGTGGAGCTGCTGGGGTGTTGCTCAAGAGCACCAGAAGGGTGGGGGGAGCACGCGTCACGTGCGCCCGAGGGGTTTTTATCGCGTTTTTGCAATAGGGGAAAGCTGTTTGGGATGTGGGTGTATGGGGGAAAAACGGGGCTGGTTTCTAGGATTTATCTCTTCTTTGGGCATTTACATTTTTTTTTTAATTTTTATAGATTTTATTTATTTGAGCGAGCATGAGCAAGAGAGCGAGCACGAGCGGGGGTGGGGGAGGGGGAAGGGCAGAGGGAGAGGGAGAAGCAGACTCCCCGCTGAGCAGAGAGCCTGATGCGGGACTTGATTCCAGGACCCTGAAATCATGACCTGAGCTGAAGGCAGACACTTAACCGCCTGAGCCACCCAGGCGCCACCACATCGTTTTTTAAATTTCGATTTTAATTTCATTTTTTTTTTTTTTAATGTTGTAGCCAAGCAAGACTTTTCCTCTGAATTTGTGTCAGAGTTAGAGACGTTTTGATCTTGGCTTTGATGCAGTTGAGAGGGGGACCTTCTCATGCTGGGGCAGAGTTTCTCTGCCCTGGCACTTTGGGTGATCAAGGGCAGCCCGTTCTGTGTGGTGAGGGCCTGCCCCGTGCTCTGTGGGGTGCTGAACGGCATCCCTGGCCTCCACTGTCTCTATACCAGTAGCCCCCTTCCCCCAGAGTTGTGACAACCACACATGTCTCCAGACACCATCAGTGTCCCCCGGGGGGTGGGAGGAGCATACAGAACTGTCCCCTGTTTGACCGGGACAGTGGAATCTAGCAAAGGGGAGGCACTCCAGAGTTTTCTCCTTTTCATGGCATAATGGAAACCTGGAGCAAGCAGCTGTGAGCCACGTGTGTGTAGAATCAGTGGTTTGGCATTGCTGTGGAGCCTGCTGACAAAAACCACATCTCCACCCCAGGGGGACCAAAGAATCCGAGGGAATGTGATTACAGTCCATGGCGGGTGGGTTTATGGATTTCCCAGGTACTGTGCTTAGGAGGAGAGGACAAAGCGACGGGGAGCAACACGGACAGGTTACCACCCTCTTGGATACCATCTGTTAAACACCTGATTAATGACATCGTTGACTAGGAAAGCACAGGGCACAGGGCAAGTTTGTTTGGTTCGGGGTGGGGTCCAGGGACTCGGGTAGCCCCAATCTAATCTGGAAGAAGAGCCAGGGAAGGGGACTTTCAGCATTTCCCCCAGGGTGCTTCTTCACACACGGTAGGACAGAATAAAAAGGAATCATCTTATGCCTGTGACGGCCACTGGCCCACAGCAACATTGTCTCGTTGTGGCTCGGCCACTTGCTTTGCTGTGTGACCACAGGCAGGTTGCTTAACTTCTCTGTGCCTTGGTTTTCTCATCTGTAAAATGGGGATAATAGTGCCTAAGGTTGTTGGGAGGAGTAGCTGCTTGATCGTTGGAAAGGTGCTTGGAGTGCAAGAAAGCCCGTCTAGGTGTTAGGCGGCACTTGGGGACAGACTTTCTTTCCCCTGCTACCTGGGTGGGGTGCTCGCCTCTCCCCACATCAGCTGTGACCTCCCCACCCCACCCCTGACCCTGCGGCTTGACCTTCTCCTGGTCAGCAGGCCAACTTAGAGACAAGTGCAACCTGGCTATTTAATGGAGTCTGGAGGCTTCTTTCTGTACAGTCCCTGGGCCTCTGTGGAAAAAGGCCCGGGGTTTATTTGTGCAAAAGCCCACCTGCGGCTGCTTAGCGAGGACCGTCTCCACTTTCAGACATGAGCCTCATCAAAACACCTTCCGCTATATTTAACCACGGTGCGCTTCCTCGGGTCTGCACGTCTTTCAGCTTCTTTGCCCCTTGCAGGGTACTGGCTGAGACCTTCGGCCTCTGGTGGCGACAGTGTGTTTCTTTGTGCATTCTTGCTCCTCTGGTCAAGATGTGGCTTGGTCGCCTGGAGTGGGGCCGTCGGCAAGTCTCCCGTGGCTTCACGGAGGCTCCTTGTCCCCATGGCGGAAGACTTGGCTGCACACGCTGGCTGCCCGGCACCTTTGAGCTGCCCATGAATGGGTTTTCAGAGCTTTCCTGTTTACTTCACTGCACGCCTCTCTGTGGGCTCTTGTGAAATCATCGGGAGAGGAAAAGCCAAGTGGAAAACAGCCCTGCTTGGTGTCAGGCCTTGAGGGTGATGGAGAGAGACCGAAATGGAGATTTGCATGAACTGGTTTGCACATGTTATAAGATTTTATCTTTTTTTTTTTTTTTTAAATTGTGTGTCAGTCTGTTCTGGTGGTTCAGAGAAGGGAAGTAGGGAATGCTGGGTCTAAGGAAGGACAAGGATAGGTAACAGATAGAGCAGATTAAGGGCTCTAGAGCACCTGGGAACACCCACAAGCCATTATTTGTTAGGCACCATCTACTGGATACATGATCCTCCTAACTGTCAAAAGAGGTAGGATTTGAGCCTAAAGTCTGGCTCCAGAAACCCAGCCTTTCTTGCTCTACTCTGCCTTACAGAGGAAGGGACCTTCTGCACTGGGTTTTGAAGGTTGAATAGGAGTTTGATGAAGAAGAATGATCCTGTACTGACTTTGGCCTCCTGTTCCTCCTAGAATTGGCCAGAGGTGAATACCTTGGAGGCCATAATTAGGTGACAAGGGTGACCAACTTTCCCTGGCTTTCCCAGGACTTTCTTAGTTTTAGGAAGCCCTGCTTCCTGGGAAACCCACCAGTCTCAGGCAAACCAGAACTGTTGGTCTCCCTAGGTTTCACCCAGCAGCAGAATTTTACACCAGTGCCTGGAGACCCACTGAATTCCCTTTAACGCATCCCCAACAACGCTCATCTCTCAAGATGCTCCCTTATTTCTTCATGCTGAGGTTCTTTTCCTAGATCCTTCCATTTCATGGTTTGGGTGAGAATGAAAGGTCATGAATGCTTTCGATGAGCTAAGCAAAGTTCCAGCCACACAGTAGCCCCTTTTGGTTTTAGCTGTTGTAGTTTTGGCCCTCTTCGCCCTCTTCATGTAGGAGCGGCCACCCCTGTCCCTGAAGCGAGCGGGCTTCCTTGTACCCTCTTCTGAGGGAACATAATCACTCCAGCCTGGCCCTCCCCAAGGACATGGCTGTTTCCCCGTGCAAGAGCCAGCCAAGGTGGGTATAGTCACCATTAGTTAGCGAAGCCACACGTGTGTCGGAGTTCTGGGGCAGTGTGGGAGTGTCGAGTGTCAGATATTAGCGGAATAAGTAGGAAACAGGTTCGGGGTTAGGATTCAGGGCCAAGACAACTAAAGGTCATCAGAGGCCAGGCATTTGCATTCCGGCTGCAGCCCAGAGGGTCAGGCTGGGCCAGATGTTAGTGAGTCCCTTCTCCTTCCAACTGCTGCTACCATCTTTCCATTACCTTGCTGCTGTCCGCTGAGCACCAGTCACCCCTGCTCCTTTATTTTTATTTATTTATTTATTTTTAAAGATTTTATTTATTTATTTTTAAAGATTTTATTTATTTATTTTTAAAGATTTTATTTATTTATTTTTAAAGATTTTATTTATTTATTTTTAAAGATTTTATTTATTTATTTTTAAAGACCCACAATCCCACGACCCTGAGATCACGACCTGAGCCGAAATCAAGAGTCAGACTTTCAGTTGACTGAGCCACCCAGGCGCTCCAGACCTGCTCGTCTGTTGAGGACACCGAGCCCAGACACCAGCCTGCCCTGGACTCGGATGCAGCCTTTCTGAACGGGCGTTCTGCAGAAAAATGATAACCACGAATATTCATGGGGTGCTTAGGATGTGCCCGGCACAGGGCCGAGTGTTCTCCACCACTTTCCCTTCAAACGTGGCCATGGGCTTCAGGAACCCGTTTCAGTTTTCATCCAAATTCCCAAACAGGCAGGGCCTTGTGGTTCGAACATGTCCTCGAAGGAAGACAGGGAAGCAGAAATGGGGAACGTTATTGGGAAAGAAGACTCCGTATTTTCTGGGGCTCGCCAGCGCTCCAGGCAAAGCGCTGAGCTTGAGTCTTGGAGTCCTGAGGACGTGGAACGGAGAAAGGGGGATTGTGTGAGCAGATGTGGGTCGTGGTGGCGGCAGCTGCCTGCTCTGCTGGATCGAGAATCTGGGAGATTATTGTGGTGTTTCGGTTGTGATTCTTTCCCCAGATTTAGACAGTGACACAGAGGACAATTACGAGGAGCCATGACCTTCCCCGTGTCCTCGTGGGAAGCACCTGACGCTGCCGAAGAGGGCTGGGTGTGCCTGGGCTCACTGGAGTTCACGGTAACATGCGTGGCCTGGAGCCCGCAGTCCTGGGTTCGAATTCTGGTTCTCCGCATTCCTTGCTGTGTGACCTTGGGATTTACTTAACATCTCTGTTTCCTCTTCCGTAAAATTGAGGGAAATGATTGGATCTGCCTCATACGGTTGTGGAGTGGATTACACAAGACAGTGTCCACAGATCCCATGACACAAGTGCCTGACATGGAGCTGGCCTTGGTTATTTCTCCTTGGACTCTAGTAGTGGTGGGTTGAAAACCCCCAAACTTTGGCCCATCTGTAGAAAAGGTTTTTTTTTTTTTTTTTTTTTTTTTAATCCTGGGCAAGCTCGGTAGCGAGGAACGAAGACCTATAGCCAGGTTAAAGAGACCTGGCTCTGTGACCTTGCAGAAGCTTTTAACTTTTAACTTGAGTGCTGAAGACTAGTTCCCTCTGGTCAGGCAGCTGGCGGCCCAGGCATCTTGAGGTTTCTGCTGCCTCCAACCCATTGGTTTACTTGTTCGCTAAATGTTCATGGAGGGCGGGCACAGGCGAAACATGACCCAGACCCTGCTGTCTCAGGCGCTGCGGTGGGCCTAAATGAAAGGTCATTGGAAGAAAGGGGTTTGGGGCCAGCAGAGGGAAGGTCACTGCCTGCGTCCCTTCTGGGGGAGGGGGAGTGTTTCCTGTCCAACCTGGTTTGCTTCTTACACTGCATTTCCCCCCTTTGGACACGTACATAGTTTTTTTTTTTTTTTTTTTTAAGATTTTATTTATTCGACAGAGATAGAGACAGCCAGCGAGAGAGGGCACACAAGCAGGGGGAGTGGGAGAGGAAGAAGCAGGCTCACAGCGGAGGAGCCTGATGTGGGGCTCGATCCCAGAACGCCGGGATCACGCCCTGAGCCGAAGGCAGACGCCTAACCGCTGTGCCACCCAGGCAGCCCTGGACACGTACATAGTTTGATCCCAAAGAGAAAAGTCCTTCATCGGGTTAATATCCTTGACAGGAGCTGATTTATATCTTGTTTGGCCAGGCTGTTACTAGCCGACTGGCTTAGGTTCTAGAAAGTTCAAGAGCCTATGTCCTATGTATCAGCCATTGTTCCTTAAAAAACCCACATTCACAGGCATCTCTTCCAGAATCATTTCTCAGGCTTACAGAATTCTGGCTCTGTTCTTGGTCCCCTTTTAGCTCTAGGTTTCTCCTGTCACTAGGACTGTTAGAGACTTTTACTTTTGTAATAGGATATGTGACAGTAGCATCTTCTGTTTATCGAGGACTTCTGATTTTCTAGGACCTGGGTTAGTCACTTTCCGTGCGTCAGCATGTTTAATTTTCTAACCAGCTGTTATGTAGGGATTGTTACTCATTAACCCCTGCTTACAAATGGGGAAACTGAGGCCCAAGGATGTTGGCTCACTTGCCTGATTTCACATAAGGGCAGAATTGGTCATTGACCTTGGGTCTGCCCGACCTCACAGTCTGAGCTCTGAGCTCTAGTTGGTATCTATTCTGTCCTGCTCCCCACGGGTTGGGAGACGCGTGAGCCCCCCTGTGTCCCCAGGGCCCAGCCCGAGGGCAACCAGAGAAGGAGTGTGTGTGGCTTGGCTGGGGGTCCTGTGATCATCACAGTTCCCACCCGTCGTCTTGGTGATCATGGGTAGAAAGGCAACATTTGCAGATTCACTCAGGGAAGTGGAAGGAATTTACTGGAAGGCAGGGGGTGTTGGCAGAAAGTCAGAATTAGGAATCCTGAATTTGAAGACTCTACAGTGTGAAAAAGTTCCGACTCTGGAGCCAGACTGCCTGGGTTCAAATCCTGCCTCCATCCGCCACGCCCTTGATGTGTGATCTTGAGCAAATTACCGAACCTTCTGTTTCCTTCTTTACAAAGTAAGGATAATTTTGTACCTGATGTGGTTAGCCGGCGGAGGCAGACCTCTTATGGGGCTGGCTACCATTATCACTCCTTGAGAGAGTGTGTGTGTGTGCGCGTGTGTGTGTGCGCGTGTGTGTGTGCGCGTGTGTGTGTGCGCGTGTGTGTGTGCGCGTGTGGGGAAATATACATAACGTGACATTTACCATTTCAGCCATTTTTAAGCGTCCAGTTCAGCGGCATTAAGTACATTCACATTGGTGTGCAACCATCATCACTGTTCATCTCCAGAACGTTCCGTCTCCCCACACGGAGACTCTGTCCCCAGGAAGCACGGACTCCCCATCCCCTGCCCCAGCCCTGGCTCCCACCAGCTCCTCTCTGTCTGTGTGGACGGGACGCCTCTGGGGACCTCCTGGGAGTGGGGTCCTGCGGGATGTGTCCTTCTGGGTCTGGCTGCTCTCACTGAGCCTGGTGTCCTCGTCGTGGCAGGTATCAGATTTCCTTCCTTTTTAGGGCTGAATAATATTCCAGTGTGTGGATGGACTGCATTGTGTTTATGCATTCATCCATCAGTGGTGAGCCTTGGGTTTTGTTTTGTTTTCTTTTCTTTCTTTTGTTTTTTCTTTTCTTTCTTTCTTTCTTTCTTTCTTTCTTTCTTTCTTTCTTTCTTTCTAAGATTTATTCATGCAGTGGATTGCACGTGCGTGTGCAAGTTGAGAGCTGAGCTGGAGATATGAGACGTGGGTTGTGGGGACTCTGGAAACTGAGGTGTGACAGTGGTGGGGTGGGGTGCTGGAGCGTCTGCAGCTGTACCTTAGGGCTGGATGGACAGACAGACAAACTTCCCGATTTCAGCCCCACTCACTTTTGTGATTTCCTTCTGTCTTTGCCACCGGTCACGCTCTGAGGCAGTGGTTCTCACTGGAGGGTGACTCTAGCAATATCTGGGGACATTTGTGGTTGTCATGATTGGAGGAGGGAGGGTGCTGCTGGCATCTAGAGGGTGGAGGCCAGGGATGCGGCTCAACCTTCTCTCTTGCACAGACTCCCCCTCCCCCCACGACAGAGAATGATCCGGCTCTCGATGTCCAGCTGTGCTGAGGTCGAGAAACCCGGTCCAAGACAACAGTGATGGTGGAATTGTCAGGCCCAGATCGGTCCCACATCTCCCAAATCTGTGACTTGGGAAAGCACCCCAGAGTTCCCAGGTGTGCAGTTGGCAAGGAAGGAGCTGGCAGGTGGTCCCGTCCTGCCTCGGACAGATCAGTACTCCCTCCAAAGCTCTGTTTGGCAGAAGGTGTATTTGTTGCCTCTTGCGCATGGTATCTCTCTCGATAAGCTTTGTGGATTGTTTCGGATGGCGTTGTCGGGGCAGCTCCCCACTCCCCAGCTACTGGCCCCGAAGCGCTCTGTCGGTGGGAGAGGAGGCAGCCGCCCAGCTCATTATTTGGCTTCCGTGCAAATGCGCTCGTGTATGCTTTGGTTCAGAGGGTCACTGGATTGTGTGCTTTCCTTTTGTTGTGAGTCAATTTAATTTGTTACTAATAATAAAATCCGGAACTTACCTGGCCCTGAAGCCCCAGGTCATTGAGAAAGCTTGGTGGCATGCACGTCCTTTTCAAAGGCTGGCTTTGGAAAAAGCAGAGGGTGGAGTAAAATTGTCCCCTGTTCCAGGACAGGAACATTTCCTGAAAACTGAATTTACCTTATTGCTGGCTAAACCAACAACTCGATCCCAAGGGGTCAGTTTTTCTAGAATTAAACCTGCTTGTATCAAGGACAGATTGAGGTCTCTGGATAGGGGCACAAAATTTAAGGAGGCACCAGAAATATTCAGTGTATTATGCTGTATTTAAAAAAAAAAAAATCAGGGGCGCCTGGGTGGCACAGTGGTTGGGCGTCTGCCTTCGGCTCAGGGCGTGATCCCGGCGTTCTGGGATCGAGCCCCACATCAGGCTCCTCCGCTATGAGCCTGCTTCTTCCTCTCCCACTCCCCCTGCTTGTGTTCCCTCTCTTGCTGGCTGTCTCTATCTCTGTCGAATAAATAAAAATAAATAAATGAATAAATAAATAAATAAATATCAAATTTAAGGTGAAAATATTTACAATGAATAAAATTTAAAAAAAATTTAAAGAGAGTGCACACACGTGCATGAGCTGGGAGGGGACAGAGGGGGAGAGAGAGAATTCTAAGCAGGCCCTGTGCTGAGCACGGAGCCGGATGTGGGGCTCCATCTCTCTACCCTGAATATCACTACCAGAGCCAAAATCAAGAGTCAGATGCTTAACCGACTGAGCTAACCAGGCTCCCTAAAATTTCAAAATTTTAAATAAAAATGGGATCTAACCCTACTCACCTCACTGCAGTCTTGGTCCCACTGAATCGTGGTTTTAAGTATTTGGTTACACCATGGACTTTTTGGCCTTAATTTTGATTTTTCAGAATATTGTTTGTTCTGATGACTGTGCTTTGGCACCCCCTTTACATTTGTGCCTGAGGCGAGTGCCTCATTCGCCCTACTCCAGTCCCTGGGAGTCTGGGTCGTTTTCTTAGCTCATTCTACAGATGCGGAAACTGAGGCCCATGGAGGCTGGGTTTCTATCGTGGGGTCACAGCCAGCAGACTGGGGCAGGGACTCGAGCCTGAGCGGGGACTCCAGAATCCAAACTTTTCTGGCTTTCAGCTTCTTGTTGACTTCCTAACTTTGTGTGTTTTGGGAGGCCAGAGTCTCTTCTACCCATTTACAGGGAGGAGACACCTGTTTCTTTTCGGCTTTTACCTTGAATTTAATCATGGCAACATGGATTATGCAGAACCTTGTCACTTACGTGCTCAAACCATCAGATTTCTACCTATCTTTTTTTTTTTTTTTACTAAAATTTTTTTTTATCATGGTGAAATGTATATACCATAAAAGTTACCATCTTAACCATGGTTAAGTGCACAGCTCAGTGGCGTGAAGCACACTCACACGGTCGTGCAACCATCCCCAGCCTGTGTCTCCAGAACTTTCCATCTCCTCAAACCGAGACTCTGTCCCCATGAAACACGGACTCCCCACCCCCTGCCCCAGCCCTGGCTCCCACCATCTACCTTCTGCCTCTGTGGATGGGACTCCTCTGGGGACCTCCCGGGAGTGGGGTCCTGCAGTATCTGTCCTTTTGTGTCTGGCTTCTGTCACTAAGCGTAATGTCCCTAAGGTTCGTCCAAATTATAGCAGGTGTCAGAGCGTCCTTCCTTTTCAACATTGAGTAATGTTCTGTGTGTCTACCTATACATTTATATTTATATCTGTCTAATCACAGTTTATCTATTCAACCGGTTTTTAGAACCGAGTGTTATACATGCAGTGGTCAGCCACCGTAAAGAGGCGTACAGGGAAAAGTAAGGTCCTGCTGCGTCTGCTGTCTCCCCAGAAGCAGTTGCTCCTCTGAGTTTCTTGTTCACCGCAGAGAGGAATTGTATGCACACGTGTGTGGATGCCGCTCACATCTGCCTGCCCCCGTTTTTGCACAAATACACTCTCCTCACCGCTCTGTGCCTTGGCTTTCTCCCTGAACAACAGTTCTTGCAAGTCATCTGCAGCTTCTTCTTTTGTGGCCAAGCCATTTGTAATGGACTTGTCCAGTCTGCAGTCAACGGACGTTTGCAGCCCTTTGTTCTTATAAACGGTGAAGCAGTGGGCTGTCCTTGTACTTGAAATGCACAGAATTTTCCTGGAGGAGGGGCCGTCCCGAGTGCCGAGAGCATCCCAGCCCTTGCTCTTGAATTGCAGTAGGGTGGGTGAAGTCGTAGTCAAAGATGGGGCGATGGAGAACATTCTGTAGTTCAGCTTGTAAGTTACTCACGCTTTATTTTTATCCTCAAACCCACATGGATCTTTTATGGGGTAAAATACACAACTTTTACAGAGTTGATCTTGACATTTGCATACATTTACGAGCAGAAGCTAGAGGTTTCAAATAAATGTCTGGTTTATTCGGGCTGTCGGGGGTGAGGTGCAAGTTATATATTCATTGCTCTCTGCACCGTGAACTTGGAGGAACCAAGTCTTAATTATTACGGTGACGCCCAGGCTCCGGTGGGTTTGCAGGCACCTCCAGGTGTGGGCCATTCCCCGCAGCGCTCCACCTGGTCTCACCTGTACCCGAGGTCGTACTGTCAGCCTTGCTCTCCCGCGCCACTGGAAGATTCCAGCGAAGACACGATGGCGAACAGTAGAACCACGTGAGCCGGATGCACGTTTTATGTTTGCTTCGGCGCAATCCTGTTTCTGAGAAACACCTGGCGAACTGAACTCAGAAAACCGCTGCCAGCCGAACCCAGCCGCGTGGGCTTACACACTCATGTGCACGCGGCTCCAGCATCAGCCGGCTCCTCCAGGCCCCTCATAGGTGGCGGGTGGCATCAGCCCGAGGCCCAGCCAGTCACCTGCAAGTCCTCAGTCTTGTCACGTCCAGGCTTAGGGCTGGCGCCAGACTCACTGTGGCTGGCGGAGCTCTCAGCCCTGGCACGTGACGACGTTCTTAAAAGCAGGGGCCACTGTTCTACCGCCCTTGCTCTTTGCTGGATAAAAAAGAGGGCCCAGCTCTCATGCAGCCCGTACTCAGTGGGTCTGATGTTCAGGAAACATGTCCACAGATAGGCGCCCAAGATCATTTCAGGTTGCTGATAAGTCTAGGAAGGAATGACGGCAGGGTGACAAGACAGGCCGGGGTGAGTGGGGGCTCCATTAGGTGGATAGGTCAGGGGAGGGCCCTTGAGGGGAAGCTTCTCTGGGAGGCACTCAGGAGCAAAGTGGCTGCTAGGGGGCTGGAACTGCATGTGCAAGGGCCCTGGGGTGGCCTGTTTTTTTTTTTTTTTTTTTTTTTGAGGTGTTTTTTTTTTTTTTTTTTTTTTAAGGAATTGCTTTTTATTGCCTGGTCATTCAGTGCCACAATCAAGGCCCAGAATGAACCTCAGAGCAACTCTGCAAATGGGTGGCCAGATGATCTTCCATTTTACAAAAGGGGAAAGGGGCTCAGAGAGGTCAAGACACTTGCCTAGGAGCTCAGAGTCAGGCAGTGGCAGATGCCACCTTGGACCTGATTCTCTGCACTGAGCTTGTAGCCATTGGCATGCCTACCGTGAACCGATGACAGCCCTGCCTCCCATCCCTCCTTTAGACCACCTCTGTCAGCTCGGTAGCTGCCTCCTCCACCTCTCCTGCGAGGGGTCTCCGGTCTGGCACCAGTGGGCCAGTGTTTATCTTGGCCACTTCCCACGCCTGTTTCCCTGGCTGTTGGTTTCTCACACATGTGACGATTGTTCTCTGAAGTTCCTCAAGGTTATGATGCTTGTGTGTCTTTGTGAGTGACCCCGTTTTTCTAATGCAAAGTTTCTATTTGGGTACCTGCTGTTTAATTTTCCAAGGTGGTTTTTTTTTTTTTTTTTTTTGGTTGCTAAGGAAAAGTGCATTAATTTTTATCTTTGCATCCTGTGGAACTCTTTGTGAATAATGGGCAGCGGGGGGGGAGGGGTGAGGACTGCCAAGGAACAGATAGGAAGGAAATTCGGCGGGTATGTGGGGTGGATGTCTATTTGAGAACCAAGGTGCACCTTTGATCTTCAGATGCCACGGAGGGAAACTCCAGGTGAGCTGAGAGTGAGGGCAAGGGGCGTGCCCAGGAAGGCCAAACCCGCACGCAGGTCCGGCCAGTGGCTGCACAGGGAGTTCGTGGCACAGGCGCAGTGACATCTCAGAGGGGTGGCTGTCATTGCCTGAGAGCAGTTCCAAGAAGTGGAGGTCTGTGAGCCAAATATGAGCTGTTTTCCTGCGGGTGCAAGGGACAGGTCTTCACCATAAATCCCCTTGCAAGTCTGTCCTCTCTGTGCACCGCCCCCTGGCCTCAGCCAGGCTGGGGAGACCTCACAGAGGGGGAGCCGTGTCTCTGTTGAGGCTGAAGGTTTGTTTCTCTGCATGAGGATTTCCTTCCCCCCAGCCTTTCTCTTAGTGTCTGTGTGTGTGTGAAGGGACCCAGTTATACCTCTTGCTTTGGGTCTTAGTCGTTTTAAGTTTGAGCCCAAAGTCACTGAAGGCCCCAATTCCCAACCTTTCCCAGCATTCCATAATCACAGGCCTCGGGGAGGAATGTGCCCCAAAGCCCTCCAATTATGGTTTCCTTAGGGGGCTATTAAATCTTGATTTCTGAGAGGAAAATTGGGCATTCTGTGTTTTCCCTTTCAGTCTCCAGTGTTCTGCTACTGTGGGTGAGCTCTTCTAGAAACTTCCAAGTGGTCTCAAAGGCCGTTAGGTAGCATCGGGAAGTGTGGTGGTTTTACGATGTTGTTGGGCTATAGAAAGAGCACATCCGGTGTTGAGCTTAGATCCCTGACAATCATGTTAGCTGTTTCCTTTGGGGGAGCAGGTGAGTGTGGGGTTGATGCAAACGTGGAGAGACTGGATTTGGATCCGAATGGACACATAGAAGTGTCTGGCGGGGACCTTCCTGTGCTGGCCAGTGGTGATCCTGGGGAGCACGGACAGCCCCCGTGTTTTCTGCCTTGGGCGCCTGCCTGGCCTCGGGCTGCCTAGCACAGAGCACGGAAATGTTTGCATTTAGGGAACTGAATGGAGCACAGTGACAGGCTGGGTTTCCAGGATCACCAGATACCAAATCTGTCTGCCTCCCCTCCCCCACCTCTGTCCCATACTTAGCCGATTGAGAACTAACCTACAAAATTGTGGATGAACACACTTTCCCCAAAAATACTTTGGGGGGAGGGGAATGAAAGTTTCTTGGGGCATATTTTAGATTTGGTCATTTAATCCATCCAATGCCTGCCCGCCAGTGGGTTGTAGGAGGTCCACCACTTTGTGGAGGAATCAAGGCCGACACGTGAGATACCTGACATTGTTGCTGGTGCTAAGGACACCTCGGAAATGCCTTTCTTGGCTCTGCATGGGGCCGGACGCTGTGCAGAGCACATTTCATGCATTATCCCATCTGATCCTCAAGCTAGCCCAAGCTGCTATTACTATGCCCATGTATATACATGGGGAAACTGAGGCACGGAATGCTGAGTCATGTGACCAGAAAGTAGCATGCATCCACACCCAAACCCAGGTCTGCCTGAAGTCATAATTCTTCATGCTCCATGCTGGGGTGCTTTGAAGCTACGGATCCCAGGTCTGACGAGAAAGCCTCCAGAGAGCAGATTTGGACAACGCAGAATTTCTCCAAGCCCATCCATTATACGGCCCACATTCCAGTCCTGGTGGCCAAGGGACTGGGATGTGTGGCTGACTGTCTGGATAGCAGCTTGATTCCAAGTGGTGACGATGGAGAGGGAGGCCGTGGGGACTAAGGCAAGGCAGAGGGTTCCGCCAGAAGATGGCATTTAGCTCTCTGGCTGTTCAATGCAAGAAAGAAACACGTTAGCTTTTACAGAATAACCCTCCGAGGAAATTAACAGGCCCCTGTGAACTGTCTGGAGTGTCAGCACTGTTGGTAACTAAATGTTCTTGATATGTAACTAAATGTTCCCTTGCTCCCGAGCCCTTCTGTCTGTCTCCCCAAGAGGTATGTGGAGCTGTGTCTGTTCTGTTCACCAGCTTGCGTCCAGAGTTTAGGATGGTGTTGTGGCTCAGTAGGAGCTCAGATCTGTGGACGGAGGGGACCAAAAGGAAGATGGGGATGCTTCACGAATTTGCGTGTCATCCTTGCGCAGGGGCCATGCTAATCTTCTCTGTATTGTTCCAATTTTAGTATATGTGCTGCCAAAGCGAGCACCCTAGTGAACTTTTTAATTAAGAAACGAAGAGTTCACAGTCAGGCAGCCTGTCTGTAAAGGTCGAAGGGGTTTCCAGGGCATCTCCATGGTGCAGAAAACAATCCACCTGTGAATAAATACTGGCCAGAGAGCGAGGGCATGGACCTTGTTGATCCTGGTGGGGAAGCACAATTCCTCCGTGGTCATAGCGTGCATGTAAAAGAGCCCAATGAGCCTTCTCTCCATCAGGACAGAAGGTGACTTTGTTTGGGTGTGGTGAAACTACCCATCTTTTTTAGATGATACGAGGCATCCGGTCTGATGGGAAAGCATTTCTCCGGCTTTATTTTCCTTCATGTACTTTCCCTAAGTGTGTGCCCGGACTTGGCAGCGTAAACAGAGGTGGAGCCAGGAAGTGGCAGGTGGATGGGCTGTTTGCTCAGGTAGACGGAGGGCTGCAAAGTGGGTCTAAAGAGCTAGCAAAGTCTGAGGCCAGTGGCAAAAGGGCAAACTCTTTCTTTTCCGTGGCTGAAATAAACACGGGCAGGAAATGGGTTTTCCCCCAAATCAGAGAACTTCTTCCCCCCACCCTCCCATAAAATAGCAGTGTCTGAGGTATACACACTTTAGTGTCCCAAGAACAGCCACGGGGCTCTTGGCATGGAGATGACACATGGAGCTTCTGGTCTTTTCTAGACAGAAAATAAAGCAGCCAGACTAGCTTTAGGAACCAACTCAGTAAGGAAATGAGCCGAAGGTTTTCTCCCTTTGGTCACAGTGGAATTTGAAATAGGTGTCTTTTTTTTTTTTTAAAGTAAACTCGATTCAACTTCATGGTGTGTCTCTGCAGAAATGCAGTACATTCTGCTGTTTACTTTTGTCCTTGAGAAGTTGGGGAGATTTTCTCCATTCCCTGTCACTGTGTCTAAACCCTCCCAGCTCATGTGTGTAGCAGCTCCCAGGAAACTGGCTTCTGTCTACCTGTATACATTCAAGACCACCGTGTACTTTGTTATTGAAAAGCCATCAGTCATGTGAGCCGTTGGACCTTTTTATGGTTGAGATTGTCCCCAGGGAAACCCTCCTTGCAATTCAGACCTTCCACAGTGACAGATTTCAAACTCTGACATTCCCCATTTCTACTTCCTTGTTCCCATGGAGGCTGCAGTTCTGTCTCCACCCCCCCCCAACTAGAAAATGGTTATACCTAATTCCAAAAATGACGCAGAACACTTGACCATGTGTGTAAATAGCAGCAGAGAAAAATATGCAGAGAACTCAAGGCCAAAGGCATTATTAGGGAGTAAAGGAAAGGTTTTGCCTCGTGTGAAGGGACAATCCTTAATGCGGGTCCGCTAGCACAGCATCAAACTTCCGAGAGTAAATGGTAGGAAATACAAGAAGAATTGAGAAACCTTTGGGGAACCTCAGCGCAGTCTTGATCATGTAGCTAAACCTCAATTAAGCAACAAGCAGTTTGGATAATACGGTTAATAAGATCGTGGTAACAGATAGAGACTGAACTTTGTACTCTACAAATGATACACATTTGAAAGCGCTCTTCTCTTGGAATATTTAGCAAAATTAATCATCTGTTAAATCTCAAAAAAAAAAAAAAAAAAAAAAAAAAAAAAGCCCCAACACAGCCCCAAAAAGCAGACATTGCACTGGCCTTAATCGCTTGCTGCAAGTAAACGTAAGTGGAAATTAATTTTTAAAAGCTTAACTGAACAAGCATGCGAGACAAACTCCTACCATGTGATGATGAAAAACAAAACACAACTCTTAACTTTGGTTAGGGAGGAGCTCAGTACTGGAAGGAGAGGCTCTTTAGGAAGCCGTGGAGTGGATGCAGAGACATGCAGGGCCATAAGCGATCGCCTACAGAAATCACAAAAACGACACAACAAATAGTAGAACAGATCTACCCAGGAAGAAGGAAATAATAAATTAACAGAGACTGACTGGTTTAGAAAACAAATAGAACTGACAAATTCAAGAGCTGGGTCTTCTAGAGCTGCAGTGCTCGGTAAGGTAGCCACCAGCCACGTGAAAATGAATTGTTTTGCCATCACATCAGACAGATTTCCAGCTCTCAGTGACTACAGGTGGCTAGTAAACTTGGACAGGACAGACACAGAACTTTTCTGTCAATGCAGAAGGTTTATAGGACAGTGCTGTTTTCCAAAGAATTTATGAAGTAATGTAACTAAGGGAAAAAAATTAGCGGGGGGGGGGGAGGACAAATATTGTAAAATTAAGAATGAAAAGAGAAATGTTTATTTATTTATTTATTTATTTATTCTTTTTAAAGATTTTATTTATTTATTTGACAGAGAGAGAGAGCACAAGTAGGGGGAGAGGGAGAACAGGGAGCCCGATGTGGGGCTTGATCCCTGGACCCTGGGATCATGACCCGAGCTGAAGGCAGACACTTAACTGAGCCACCCAGGCACCCCCATAATTTAAAACCCGGTAAAAAATTATAGATAGCTCTGGTAATACTTTTGGGAATATTATTGGAATAACTTCACTTCGTGTTTTAAGTGCTTATTTTACTAGATTGATCAGTACCTTATAGAAGAAATTAAGGCTGTGATTTTGCCCCCAAGAGCAGCTATGCCTGTATCTCCTAAGCTGGGCCATTGCCATTGTTCATTTCCAAATAGCCTTTAAAGTTTACCTGGGCTCAAGAAGCCACAAACCTGGGTAGGTGGAAACAACTTTTAAAAAGTGACTCTTAGAGTCACTGCCTAACACGTGTATGTATTACATACACAAATGAACACAACTTTAAACATGTCCACAATAAACAAAGTGGGGTCCTCGCACCTTGCAAGAGTGGTTTTTAGGACCAGGCTGGGGTGGGTTGAAGAGTGACTTAGCAGATGTTCTGGACTCTACACGTCAAACCCAGGTCAGGGAAGTCTGAGGACCCAGCTTCCTTGCCTGTCTTATGAGTCCTGTCCAGCGGCCCGCAGTGGAAACTTGGGAACCATCTGGGAGATAAGTCCTGAAGGCTCCACGTCCCTGGTGGTTTCAGAAGCCAGCCTCTTCCTTCCTGTCCCCTCTGCCCTTGCCTTCCTCAGCTGTGCACCAGAGTGCTAGAAAATTGCCCCCAGCATGGATCCGATGGTATCTTTTCTGGTTGAAGCCCTTCTTTGGTTCCTCCGGAGGCGCAAAGTCCAAGCCCCTCGGCTCCCTAACTTTCCTGTCTGCCCTGACCTCCCATGCCTCTTCCCCTGTACTTTGCCCTTCATCAACTCTGAACTGTTTATAGTTGCCCAAAGGCAGGCCCGATGATTCATGCATTTGCACGTACTGCCCCTCCCCCATGGGATAAAGCTAGTCACCTGATTCCCTACCTTTTTTTCCCCCACTATGAGCTTTATTGTGCACCTACTGTGTGCATGGCTCTGGGACCCAGTATAAGACAGGCGAGGTCTCCCCTTTCACAGTGCTTATTGAGAGAAAAGAGACAGTGTCTCCATTCATTTCTGCATACCAGTGCCTCGAAGGGGCCAGATCCAGGTGGGCCAGGGTGAGGAACAGGTGAATAAACCCCAAAGAACTCCATGATGCCACACCAAGCACCATTCTCCTTGGAAGACCTGGGTTCGAGTTTTGACCTTGCTAGCTGAGTTAGCATTAGCAAAGCAGCCTTTCTGTGCCTCAGAAGGAGATGGTTGTTTGAATAATAGGATTAATAGCTTCCTAACCGATGTGGGTTGAACGTTGTACTCGGCAAATGGAATATACATTTTAAACTGTATTGTTGGGGGGAGGTGGTTAGAGATAATGCCCATTCGCTGCCTCGGTTTACTGGAATTGCAAATACACACGGAGCACCCAGGTCTGACGTCTTCAAATCTATAGGGAACATTGGCTGGAGGGCACCCCCCCCCCCCACTAAAAGCCTGTAGATTTTCTTAAAAGTGTAATTTATGAGTATGGCCCTTGGTTTTCTGGGTGAGTGATGGGTGGAAATACTGGGGGTAGGGTCCGAGAGAGCGCTGTCCCGGTTGTGCGGACTCTTCCCTTGCCGCTCCCTCCGGCCTCCAATTTGGGGAATTTTGCTGTTTGACCCTGGAGAGCCGCTGCCCCTCTCTGGGCCCCTAGCGAGTGAGGCCTGGGGCCAGGGCGCCCCTCGGCCATCCCAGGCGCTGCCACGCGGTGACCCGATCTCCTCCCGGGCACACGCCCAGCTCGCGAGCTGCCCAAGTCGCGCGGTGGCTGCTTGGGGCGGCCCACACACTCGGTTTCATCTTTTCTTTAACTTTTTCCGAAGTTCCATTCTTTGCAGGCCCGTCCTGCAGGGTCTGCATCCTCGGGAGGCCCTCCCGGGGGCCCCCTCAGCGCGGACCGCCTAGCGGCGGTCACGGCCCGAGCACCAGTCAGGCCAACCGAGCCCCGCGCGCCTGGGGGCGGGGCCAGAGCTCCGGCAACACGCCCGTCTATTGGCTGAACGCGAGGGCGGCGCTGCGGCCACCGCCACCACACGGCCCGGAGTCTACGGAACGGAACGCGCCTCGGGCTTTGTGCGGCGCGCGGACGCCGCTGGCTCGAGGGGCGGGGCCTCTCCCGTCCTGGGCCCGCCCGTTAGTAACTATACACACGCAGATGCCTGCCACCGACCAATCCTGAGGCTGCCTTAACGGGGAGCACCCCTCCCCTCCCCCTGGGCCCGCCCCCTTCCTGGCCTGCGTGCGCCGTATGTCTCCTAAGAGCTTCGCAACTCGATTCCAAACGCATCTGGAAAGCCAATCGGTGCGCGCGCGTGGGGGCGGCATTGTCAGGGAAGCAAAGGGGGAGCTTCCCTGCTTCAAGGACACGCGTCCTTGCAGTCGTCGCTTCTCGTGGATCGCGGACTTGGAAAGGGCGTCTGTTGACCGCCCCGCTGTCAGAAGTTCGCCCCCGGCCCCTACCCCACCATTAAATCACCAGGGGGTGGAATTTCTCGAGGCTGTGCTGCCCGCGCTCTGGGCTCGGGGGCTCGAACCTCCGCCGCCAGGGATCGGGCGGGCGTGGGGGAGAAGGTCTGTCAATGGCAACCGGGTAAATGACTGCAGAGTTTATAAAATTCATACTTCCAGGGAGAGCCATGGGCCCTGCGGGGAATGTGTCTGCAGGCCCATGACGCAACTGTTCCGTTTGGAAATTTCTGGAAAGCAGTAATTTTGGGAATAATAAATCTTGAGTTTTTTTTTTTTTTTCCCCAACTGCAGGGTTTGGAAAGAAATGTAACAAAATGTTATTAACATATGTCGTGCTATGGAAACATAGTGGCTTTTTTCCTTTGGCTTTAGTTTTGCATTTTACCATATAGCTTCTTCTTTTTTTTTTTTTTTAAAGATTTTATTTATTTGTTTGACAGAGAGAGAGAGCCAGCGAGAGAGGGAACACAAGCAGGGGGAGTGGGAGAGGAAGAAGCAGGCTCCCAGCCGAGGAGCCTGATGTGGGGCTCCATCGGAGAACGCTGGGATCACGCCCTGAGCCGCCCTGAGCCGCCCTGAGCCAAGGCAGACGCTTAACGACTGCACCACCCAGGCGTCCCCTACCATATAGCTTCTTAATTAAGGAACACCAAACCGATTTGAACTTAAAAAAAAAAAGGCAAAGAGGAAAAAAAAAGGTGGATGTCGTTTTCTAAGCATGTCGTTTGCAACGCGGCGCTGCGTTAGTCTTTCCCACTCTCCTAGCCTTTTAACCTTACTTTGGATTTATTTTAACCTTTTAATTTTGATGTAGTTTTCAGGTTTACAGAAAAGTTGCAAGAATTGTATCTAGATTCATTGTTGTTTACATCTTACCCTATTTGTTCTATCTCTAAAGCATTTATATACATACATTATATACATATATTTGTTTTTTTCCTGAGCTTTTTGAGAATCAGTTGCTGGCGCACTGGGCCTTTACTCGTAATTCTAATTCTTCAGTGGTTTTCTAAGGACAAGAAAATTATCTCGCACAGCTGCAGTGCAATGAGCAGAATCAGAAAGTTAACAATGATGCAATATTTTAATCCACAAGCTTGTGCATAAATCTCATCTCTCCTGCCAGTGTTGTCTTCATCAATACTATTTTTTTCCCTGACTTTCTTTTGAATCTAAGACCACACTTCTTATTTAGCTGCTTTGGCTGTTGATTTTGTAATATAGCAAAAATGATCTTAAGAAAACCTTTGTAAAAGCTCCCGGTGATGTCAGGCAGCTTTTCTCATATAATTTTACTGGGGAATTTGGGGGTAGAATTGTATGGTTGATCAATAGTATTTATTTATTGTCTACCAGAGGCTTTTAAAAAAATGTATTTTCAAATAGATGTTAGTTTTAAAAGGGTCGTACACCTACACAGCAAAAAACCCCCACCAAATTTGCTGGTATGTAAGGATGTCCTGCCTACCATCCACTCCAAGCTCATTCCCCTCCCCACAGTTTTGGGGCACATTTCTTGTGTCCCTTCCGGAGGGATGTACGTCTCATTTGACCTTTTCTCCCCCCCCCCCGGTTCCCATTTAAAGATAAAATTTATATATACCAGAATCTGCCCGCTTTTGGTGTAAAGTTCTGCGAATTTTGACTGATACATACATTCGTGTGACTACCACCTCAGTCAAGATATGGAATGGTTCCATCATCCCCCCAGATTCCCCTGGACCCTTTTTTAGCCCCTTCTCAGTTCCAACCCACTGATGTGTCCCCTGTCCCTACAGTTTTGGCTTTTCCAGGATATCCTGTAAATGGAATCATACAGCATATAGTATTTAAGACTGGCTTCTTGCGCTCAATACAACACACTTGAAATTCATCCACGTTACTGTGGGTGTCAGCTCATCATTCTTAGTTGATTGCTCTCTAGTGTTCGTTGTATGGAGGTATAATGTTTATCCATTCCCCAGTCCAGGGTCATTTGGATTGTTTCCATTTTGGGGTGATTACGCATGTAGCCACTATAAACATTTGAATATACAGGTCTTTGTGTGAACACGGGAGATTTGTTTGTTTTCCATTTCACCTGAGTAAACCCATAGGTTGTGTGGTAAGGATAAGAAGCGCACGTTTAACTTTGTAAGAAACTACCAAACTGTTTTCTAAATGAGCTGCCCTGGTCTGTATTCCCGCTATGTGTGTTTCCTTCCTTTCTCTACGGAGTTCTTTATTTTTATTTTTTTTAAGATTTTATTTATTTATTCGACAGACATAGAGACAGGCAGTGAGAGAGGGAACACAAGCAGGGGGAGTGGGAGAGGAAGAAGCAGGCTCATAGTGGAGGAGCCTGATGTGGGGCTCGATCCCAGAACGCCGGGATCACGCCCTGAGTGGAAGGCAGACGCTTAACCGCCGTGCCACCCAGGCGCCCCTCCACGGAGTTTTTTTTTTTTTTTTTTTTTTTAAAGATTTTATTTATTTATGTGACAGAGAGACAGCCAGTGAGAGAGGGAACACAGCAGGCGAGTGAGAGAGGAAGAAGCAGGCTCCCAGCAGAGGAGCCCGATGTGGGACTCGATCCCGGAACGCCGGGATCACGCCCTGAGCCGAAGGCAGACGCTTTAACGACTGCGCTACCCAGGCGCCCCTCCACGGAGTTCTTTAGACACTGTTCTGTATCTTGCTCGCTTCACTCTGTGCTCCCTTGGAAGTGACTCCAGCATCAGGACGCGTAGAGCTGCTTTCTGTTTTACAACTGCGTACTATTCCACGCCTGGATCCACAGTCATTTATTCACGTGGTCTCCGTATACGGACCTTTAGGTTGTTTCCAGTCCTTTGCTGTTATCAACCCAACTGGTAATGTCCTGCAGGGTGAAGATGACCCTTGTCCAGATGTCTGCACACACACATTCTCTCTCGTCTGCAGGGTAATTCGTAGCAGGAGAAATATGGGGCCAAACTGCACTTGCCTCCTCGGCTTTGAATCCCCTCTTCTTAAGTAAGTTGCCTTTTCTGTAGGTCTCCCTCTGGGGCAGGCATCATTTGGTGGGAGTGTCGCGCTTCCTTCAGAGGGTCTAACCAGAGGATTCTGACGCCATTACCTCCATACTCTGTGGATTTATTTAGAGTTCAGTTATCAATCTTCTCAGCAGGGCATAGTGGAAAAGCCACTTGAGGTCAAGTTTCGGGAAGGTTGGGGCTGCTTCTCCTAGTGTAACTGGAGGCCAGGGGTTTGGGGAACCTTTAGGGAGAAGTGGGAGGGAATTGGGGCCAGCAGTCCAGGGCAGCTTGTGAGGGAGACGGAGATGGATGGACAAAGGACTTGTGTGTTTGGAGGAGGAAGGACTGGTACTTGCTGTCTCTGGAAGGTCCGGGTGGATGCTTCCTACACATGTAGCATGCACCTGTCCTGGGAAAGTGGGCAGCCCCTGGACTGCCTGGCATTTTCTGGAAGAGGCTGCCATTGTCTTTGGCAGAAACAGCCTAGGGCCGTGGCCCTCTGAGCCTGAGCTGCTGGGACTGCAGCTGGGGCTGGGGATCGGTGTCTATGAGAGGGGGCTGGTGGAGGAGCTCGGGGAGAGGAAAGTCCTCCATCTGGTCGTTTTTCATCTTGCACAACCTGTGGTTTTCATAATTCTGCCTGGGGAGGGGGGCAGCGGCTGGCCCAGTGGCATTTCTGTTAAAAAAGTTCAAGTACTTGGAAACAGAATGGGAGACACCCCCTGGTGGCTTATCATTATCAAAGCATAGTCCTCAAAAGTGAAAAACACGACTTTTATGTAAAAAGAAAAAAAAGCCGAAGAACATCCGTCAACACATTTCTTTTTAACTCTTTAGTGAGGGGGACTGCAGGAGGGCAAAGCCAAAGGGTTTGTTCTCTCTGAAATAGGATTGCAAAGTTAGATACAGGGCTGTTTCATGTCCTCTGGGGCCACAACGCTGTCCTCGCTGGGAGGTTGTGTCTTCTGGTGGATAAAAGTCATTTACAGCGGGGCACCTGGGTGGCTCAGTCAGTTGGGTGTCTGCCTTCGGCTCAGGTCATGATCCCAGCATCCTGGAATCAAGCCCCGCATCGGGCTCCCTGCTCTGTGGGGAGTCTGCTTCTCCCTCTGCCTGTCTCCCTGCTTGTGCTCTCTCTCCCTCCCTCTCTCTCTCAAATAAATAAATAAAATAAATCGTTTACAGCATATCCATCTGTGAGATGACATCTGACTCCCTGGAGTTAGGCCCTGATAGGAATAGTAACTCAACTCCTGCAAACCCTCCAGCCCCTTGCCTGCTTCCTGCTTCTGTGACGTTTCGCTGGGCACAGTCACACCCGTGTGCGCGTGTGCGCGTGTGCGCGTGGCTTCTCTGGGGCTGCTTTGTGACCCTTTGCAGAAAAAGCTTGCCAGCTGCTTTGCTAGGGAATGAGATGATTCTCAGGTGGGCTCCAGCTTAAAATTGGAAACTCCTGCTGTCAGCTTCCGGCCTTGTGTGCAAGTGTTGAGTATTTTTTCTTGGCATTGTCTGGGCCGGAAGGCTTATGTGTTTGGGAAGTTTTTGTTGGGTCTTTGCTAATGCTGCTTTTGAACTCAAGGGCTGACCCTCAGACACAGCTCCAGCCCAGGAAATAGAGCCCTTCCTGTTCTCACATGTGCCTTCCCAGAGGGTGGGGTCTTTGTGAGTCCTAGGTAATTGTCTGCCTTAAATATTGCTTCCTGCCATTGAGTCTCAGCCCTTGGGGCCCTGCAGACAGATCATTGATAACGATGATGATCGTAATAATAGGACCCGTAGTAGCTAACTTATATAAAACCTGTAGGTTGATCAAAGAATCCAGCCGGCGGGGGGTGGGGGGCGCCTGGGTGGCTCATCTGGTTAAGCATCTGATTCTTTTTTTTTTTTTTTTAAAGATTTATTTATTTATTTATTTGACAGAGAGCCAGCGAGAGAGGGAACACAAGCAGGGGGAGTGGGAGAGGAAGAAGCAGGCTCCTAGCGGAGGAGCCCGATGTGGGGCTCGATCCCACAACGCCGGGATCACGCCCTGAGCCGAAGCAGACGCTTAACCGCTGTGCCACCCAGGTGCCCCAAGCATCTGATTCTTGATCTCGGCTCAGGGCTTGAACTCACAACGCTGAGATGTTGGGCTCCATGCGGGGCTTGGTGCCTACTTAATAAACAAACAGAACAAACAAAAATCCCCCAAAGAATCCAGTGTTTTATTCACATCATCTTGTTTAGTTGTGAGAAGTTAAGGGACTGTTATCCCCTTTTATAAACAAGAAAACTGAGGCTGTTGCTTCTTTAAGGAAATCCTTACGGTGCGCCTGTGGGGTGGTGGGCTCTGTGTTGCCCAAGCTGAATCCAGGTCACGTCTTCCTTAACTGCATGGACCCAGTGGATGGCCTCGGTGATTCTTTAGACCCAGAAATACCAGATTCAGAGCCAAAAGATCAAGGGTTTAGCTTTGGCCCTGCTGCTTCTCACAACGGCCTGTGGCCTTGCTTCTGTGAGATGGAGAGACGTACTTACCCTCTCCCTGCCGGAGTCTTTGGTAGAATTAAGTGCGACTCTAATGGGCGGCATGTAATCCCTAAAAAACCTCTACGGACCTTCTCCCATCACCCACGTTGCTCCTGTTACAGCTTCCTTGTTCTTTCTGGGCCCGTGGCGTAGAAAATCAGAATATGCTCTATGTGTGATGCCCCAGGGTTTGCATTTGCGTGTATTTTCATGGTCTTTGTGGAGCACCTGCAACTGGGGGCGGGGGGGGGGTGGATCGTGGATGCATTCTTGAGCCAGTGGCTGAAAATGGGGTACTTGGAACTGCTCCAAAGTCATTCCTTTTCCTCCTGTCTGATTGGAGCCGAGCGTACTGAACTCCGGCTGGTGCCAGCCCCGTCATAGGAGTGGGTGTCCTCGGAGCTGGAGCTGTGAATGGAGCGGGCACGGCCTGTCCTCTAGCCTTCCCTCTAGACAGACGGTCAACAAACACGCAGTGTAATTTTTGAGAGTGATAAATACCGTAAGGGAAATGTAATCAGATAATGTGTTAGAACGTGGTTGAGAAGGGGGGAGGAGTGACTTCCAGTGGGGAGGTCAGGGAAGGTCTCTCTAAAGTGTTGGGACCTGAAGGTCACGAAGGAGCCGTCATGGGAGGATAACGGGGAGGGCGCTCCAGCTAGCAGGAACAGCAGATGCAAAGGTCCTCAGGTAGGAGTGTGTGTGTGTGTGTGTGTGTGTGTGTGTGTGTATGTATGTGTGGACGGGGTGGGGGGAGCAGAAAGGAGACCCAGATGGCTGCTGCCTGGGGCTGGGAGAAGGACTCTAAGAAGCCAGCAGGCTAGACCACAAGAGACCTGTAGGCCTTGGCAAGAAGTTTATTTTCATTCTGGAGGCCTCTGCTGTCCAATGCAAAAGCCAGTTGCTACCCATGGCTGGTAAAATCAAAACTGAAACACAGTGAAAAGTGTAGTTCCTCAGGAGAAATCGGAACCCTTGTGTGCTCTCGGTGGGAATGTAAAACGGTGCAGCCGCTGTGGAAAAAAGTATGGCGGTGCCTCAAAAAATTAAAAATGGAATTACCATGTGATTCAACAGTTCTGCTTCTGGAGTTTTCAGTTCTAGGAGAATCGAAAGCTGAGTCTTGAAGAGGTATTTGTGTATCCATGATCTTAACAGTGTTATTCACAATGCCCCCAAGGTGGAAACAACCCAAGAGCCAATTGATGGGTGAACAAATACATAAAAGGTGGTATGTACACACAGTGGAATGCTATTCAGCCTTCAAAAGGAAAGAAAGTCCAACACCTGCTATACCGTGGATGAATCTTGAAGACCTTATGCTCAGTGAAACAAGCCAGTCACAAAAAGACAAATAGTGTCTGATTCTACTCCCAGGAAGTCCCCAGAGGAGACCCATCCACAGAGTCAGAGTAGACGGTGGGAGCCAGGGGCTGGGCAGGGCGTGGGGAGTCCGTGTTTTAAGAGAGACATAGTTTCAGTCTGGGAAGATGAGAAAGTTCTGGAGATGGATGGTGGGAATGGTTGCATGACAACATGAGTACACTTTGTGCCACTGAGCTGTGCCCTTAAAAATGGCTAAGATGGTCAATTTTATGCTGTGTGTATTTTGCCACGATTAAAAAACATTGGTTCCTCATTGCAGTAACCACACACAAGAGCCACAGGGGAGAAGTGGCTACTGTGTTGGACAGTGCGTCTCGAGAACGTTCCCGTCCTTGCAGAAAGTTCCATGAGACAGCACTGCTCCTGTGTGAATGCAGCTTCAGGGGCCCCTTCTGTTTCCTGGGGCCAGTTGTTGGGGTCCACTGGGGCCTTAAAGTTGCTGCACCAAAGAGCCTGAGGACTTGGGGTCAGTAACACTCCCCAGCTTCCAAACCGTGTTTCAAGCCGTGCAGAGTGAGTGAGCGAAGAAAGAGACTCCAAGAACAGGCCGTGCCGCAGCCGAGGTCTGTCCAGCCTCAGGGAATCCATTTGTCCACGGACAGATTTGCCGACAGCCTGGGCAGGGAGGCCTGGTCATTAAGGACCAGGCCAGATGCCAAGGGACTGAAATCAAGGGGTAATTAGGAAGCGATGAGTAGCGAGACATGGGGAGAGAGGGGGTGGGTGACGAGCTGCTGCGGGAACCCGGGGCAGAGTCCAGCCTTTGGTGGACAAGTTCAGTTGCAGGGGACCAGAAACTCCCCCAGCCACGAGATCAGAGGCAAGCCTCTGGCCTCCCCATCTGCAGGGCCTTCTCTTTTCTTCCTGTTCATTATCTCCTCAGGTTGCAACAGACATGTCCCCTCCCCTTACCTCCAGCTCCGTGCTTGTGGCTTATGGGATTGCGCATCTGTGAGTTTAAGGAACGAACCTACCTCCTCCATCGGACCCTGTGCTCCGGAAGGAGGGGCTGCGGCCACCTTGTTGTTCCTGCACCTTGTTCGTTGTTCCTCGGCTGCAACAGCTAGATCAGGGCAATCAGATGTCTGTTGAAGTGATAAATGACCTTTGGGTGACTTGCTTCACCTTCTCGTACCTTGGTTTCCCCGTTTGTAACGCGGAGGAAATGGCCCTAATAATGTATCTGTTTATACGGGTGCTGCAGAAGCTTGCTGGAGCCAGCTTGCTAGAACCGACTGTCAGATTTTCAGGAAATTCGTGAACTAGCTATTAAAGTAGCTGTTAGGAAAATGTACACAGTACTGACTCACGATGAACAAATCATGTTAAAAACAGCGGTAATAAATACTCAGAGCTCACCACTTCCTATTCTCTCCCTACATTTTTTGGTTACTTACACATTAGAGGTTATGTGCTACTATTGTAGCTAACGGTGGAGATGCTGTTTAACGCTGGGCTACTTACTGTGTGTCTCTCCTCAGCACAACGTTGAGCAGCATTTTGCTGGTAGCTTCCAGTGGACCAAGGTGGGGGTATTTACACCAGGGCGCTTTGCAAATGCTGCGAGTCAGAGCCTCTCTGCCTGCCTGCCTCCCCGACGTGGTCTCACACGCTTAGGAGCACACCACTGGTTGGGTGGGGGGGCTGACCTGAGTTAATAGCCGTGCCTGGCGCGAAGCGAGTGCGGTAGTAGCGAGACCCTTACTGTTATTATTTTGTTTGGCTTGCCCTCCCTCATCTGGACTTGCCGTCCTGTGCAGACGGCAGTCGGGCAGAGCTGCTGACCAGCTGTTGTCTCTGTCCCTCCAGTTTGTCCCACCATCTGCAAGTCGCACGGCTGCACCGCCGAGGGCCTCTGCTGCCACAGCGAGTGTTTAGGCAATTGCTCCGAGCCCGATGACCCCACCAAGTGCGTGGCCTGTCGCAACTTCTACCTGGATGGCAGGTGCGTGGAGACCTGCCCGCCCCCGTACTACCACTTCCAAGACTGGCGCTGCGTGAACTTCAGCTTCTGCCAGGATTTGCACAACAAATGCAAGAACTCCCGGAGACAGGGCTGCCACCAGTACGTCATTCACAATAACAAGTGCATCCCCGAGTGCCCCTCTGGCTACACGATGAATTCCAGCAAGTGAGTCCTGGGTACAGTTTCTGGGTGGCCGGGGGTGGTGGTCGGCGGGGCTGCAAAGACGGGAAGCGACGCGGGGTTGGTGGTGGTAGTGGTGTGTGGGGGGTGGCACCTGCTAAAACTGTGTGAAAAACTAGAGTTAACTGGCAGCGAGCGAGGGGGTGGCTGCCGCGTACCGATATTCTTGAGTCCGTCGGATGTTGTTCCTGCCTCCTGTGTTGGTCCTGGTCTTTGGAGCCGGAGTCGACAAACTTTCCGTAAAGGACGAGGGAGTAAATATTTTCCTGTCTTAACAGACCATTTTTAAAAGTTTTTCTGTGCTTGGCTTTGGGAACAGAAGACAGAAAGACAGGAGTCCTTGGTTTCCACTAGAATCCTTCACATGGACAGGACTGTCCCCGGGGATGCGGCTGCCCAAATGTTACAGCCAAGGACAGAGCTGAGGTTTTTATGTTTTCTCCACGCTGGAGCTAGACAGCGTGCTGAGATTAGCCCGGAGCACAAGGAGGAAGAGGCTCCATTCTAGACTCGTCTCAGAACTTTGCTGCATTTTGAAGGACAGTGCCATCAAACCGTTCGTTCCCTAATGTTCGGGTGAGGAATACGGTTTTCTGTCTTTGGGGGTGAGTCAAATTTCCTATGCACATCGCAGACTTTTTGTTCGTGCTGTGAGCTTCTTAGATGAGCTATTTCGGTGTCTCGGGGCTGTAACCAAGTTTAAAAAATCTGTTTCCTGGTTTTTGTGTTGAGGGTTTGAAAAAAAAAAACCCCACAAAACAACAAAAAACAAATCAGAAACAGACGCACGTCAAGGGGCCTTGAGCTGATCTGCTTACGTAAAAAATCTTCCTCTTCAGACTTGAGAATTAGCCAAGCGAGCGTGTTCTGGTGGGAAATTTTATTTCCCCGGGTGGAGTGGGTGGGAAGGAAAACAATCTTTATTTCAGTTCTTACGAGCCTCTCTTTGAGTGTTTGTGAAACCTGCAAGTACAACGTGTTTTGTTTTACTTGTTTTTGATAAAACCTATCAAGTGGCTTTGTTGACCAAAAATAGGCTTCTATAAATCACCTTTGGAGGCCAGACGGAGATTTTTTTTTCCTTCTTTTTTTTTTTTTTCCTTTTTTTCCCCTGGCCAGTTTATCAGTCAGGTTGGGAAAATGACCATATTCCTTTTGATTTATTTCTGTTTTTTGTGTTTTTTTTTCCACGTTGGAAATAAAGCATGGATATTAACATCTTCCGGTGAGATGTTTGTTTCAAAGACACTGGCTTTAAATAAAAGGTATTTTTTTTTTCCTGACCGTAACTGAGACTTGAGACGTAGAGGAGGATTTCTTTGATGTGCTGGCCGATGGTGCAGCCATCCCCAGAGCCCAAACCCCGGGAGATTGGCAGCTTGTCCTATGAAGCCTGGGACCTTTACCGAGGGAACGAAGGCAAAGTGAGGGATGCCAATTATAACTTGTCCCAGCAATATTTTACTTTGTTGGTTTTTTTTTTAATACTAGCTTTCCTTCTGAAGCTTTTATTTGACGAAAGACTCCAGTGCTCTCATTTTCTAATGTGGTTTGATATCAAATAGGACCAGATAGGTTTTCTTCCATTCTGGTGGTTTATCTGGGAAATGGTTTCTGATAGTTTTGGAACAGAGGACTGGGAAGCCACGTGATTCATTAAAAAGCCCCACCAGTATCTATGGTCACTCTGAGGTTCCTGGTGGGAGCGCCGGGGTGCTCTTTCCTGGGACGAGGAGGGCTTGATATTTGGGGTGAATGTTAAGAGTGTGGTGGGCATCGGGCATCCCTGTTCCTTCCCCCTAGAATGATCTTTGCCAGGCCAGCTTCTTGTCAACCAGGTCCTGCCGGAAAGTTACTTCCTCTAAGAACCCTTCCCTGTTTGACCACCCTGTCTAAATTAGCATTCAGCCACTTCTTGGCCCATGGCGTCATTTTCACTCTTCATGGCATTTACGGCTAATTGATATTTTAATTGCGATTTGTTACTTTTACCCAACCCGACCATATGTTTCACGAGTGTATGGGTGAGCTCTTTCTGTGTAACAAACCACCCAACACTTAGTGGCTTAAAACAACACTCATTTGTGATTTATAATGGTTTCATGGGTTGAGGGGCGGTTTGTCCGGTCTGGGCTGAACCGGCCACGACTGGGTGCTATAGCATAGCCTCTCATATCTCGGATGGGCAGCCCTTGTGTGGTTCTTCAGCCCCGCAGCCAGGAAGGGCCTGCCCCGGTGTGCAAGTACTTCTCAAGCTTCTGTTTGCGTTACATCTGTTAACATCCCATTGGCCAAAGCAAGTCACGTGGCCAAGCCCAGATTCCCTGAATGGGGATGCACACGGCACTTCGTGGTGGGGTGGGCTGCAAACAACTTGGGGCCGTTGTAATCTCCCACAGGGAAAGTAGATCGTCTGTTTCACTCATGCATGCCTGCAGCTTAGAACGGGGGCTGGCAAAGGGCCAGATAGTAAATATTTCCAGCTCTGAGGGCCATATGGCCTCTGTTGCAGCTAGGCAGCTCAGCCCCTATAGTGCAAGAGCAGCCCTCAATGATATGCAGACCCATGGGTGCGGTCGGTTCCAGCCTACTGTTATTTACAAAGACAGGTGGCCAGCTGGATCTGGCCCGCGGGCCCGTCGTTGGCCGGCCCCTGGCTTGGAGTATCACCTGTCACAGTAGGTGCTCCGGGAGTATTTGCAGAATCAACAAAAGAACCCAAACATTTGGTCCCTAGTCCATTTCCGCCCCGCTGTTCTGCTATCAACCGGGTGTCTACAGAGCGATTCTGCGCCTGGCTACCCGGAGTGAGCATCAGACTCTGTCCTCCACAGCACTGCTTCCCCGCAGACGCCGGCCACGCTTTGGGGTACCCAGGCCACCCATACTTCTCATCAGTTGGCAAAACATGTAGGGGTTCTCACATAGCCTTTTTAGGTTCAGTAATTTGCTAGAACAGGTCACAGTATTAAAAAAAAAAAAAGAAAAAAAAAAAAAGCCATACCTCCAGCCAGTCCTGAGCCTGTTCATGGTAGCGCCCTCGGTTAGGGACGCCGGCAGGGCTCGCCCAGGAGGCACACGTTGCTTGTGGCGAGCTCCAGATGTTTCCCCATCAGGGCCTCTATGTATGGCTGGGCTGGCCCTTGTGGTTCTTATTATGATCGCTAGACGCACTTCAGCAAAGACTATCCGGGAACTTCGAGGAACGAGGGTGATGACTCACAAGTCCTCGCAGGAGGGCACACGGCACCCTCGCGGGCCGCACAGCAAGATCATGGGTAAAGAGAGAGGCAGTGTGGACCTGGGGCTCTCTGTCTTCGTTAGGGTCCGAGGGCGGGGTGTCCAGGGTTTCGTGGGTTCACCCTTTACTGGTGAATTTAAAGTGTAGGAAGAGGAATTGGGGTGGGGAGGGAGAAGTGGGGTCACTCAGGCAGTCAACTATCTGGGCCACCCAGGGCTTTCTGAAAGAGGGAGCTTCAGGGGCGGGGCAGCCGAATTCCTTATCTGGCGGGGTTGCTCAGAGCTGGGCCCTACAGCTGGGGGTGCGTTTATTCCAGAGCGATGTCTTCTGAAATGGATGCCTTGGCAGTCAGAGCGCACTGTCGGGGGCTCACACGGCACTTACAGCTGCAGCTTTATTATTAAGGACGCGCACGTTATCATGGGGAATCCCAGCTCTGTCCCGTGGAATCAGGGACATGGCCCTCCCAGCATGTGTTTGCATTCACTGTCCAGGAAACTTCACCGAGCTGGTGTCCAGAATTTTCCGTGGGCTCTCATTATGTAACTCTGATAATTGACTCCTTGACCGTGTGATTCAACTCCATCTTCAGTGGTTGAAAGATCCACAAATCTGAGCCCGTCTGTGGTCTTCTTGGTGACCAGCCCCCATCCCAAAGCTACGCAGGGAGGGCCACACCGTCATCTCACTAGCATAACAAAGATGCTCCTTCCTCTCAGGGAATTCCCAGGGCCTCTGAAGCTCTGTGCCCGGACCTGGGACTGCCGTCACCAAGGTCCTTCTGAAGAACTGGGTATGCCAGGGGTGGGTAACCAACCACGGTAGCCACAGTGATACCACTAATAAAAAGTGGTCAACAGAGCAAGGACTGACGATTCTTGTTTTCTACATGCCAAGTACTTTAGATAGTTTCTCCCTCTGGGAAATTCTGGTAAAACCCTCGCTGGACTGACTTGGGTGCGTGCCCACCTCTGAATCCCCCAGGGGGTTGGAAGATGGTGCCCAGCCTGACCTGGATCCTGTGTCTTGCCTGGACCTAGGAGTGCTGTGCTAGCCAAGAACCCATGTCAGACCTTGGTGGGGGAGGGCTGGTTCCCGAAGGACTCCCGGGGGCTGTGTGTTCGAGGCCCATAGGCTCTAGTCACCCAAGCCGAGGGCTGCCGCCGCCATGCACTATCCCGTGAGAGGTGGTGTTGCAGGCGTGGGCACATCAGACCCCACGCAACAGCAAGCACCTGGTCTCCTTGGGGGCGGCGGCCCAAATTCTGCCCTGTGGGCACAGCAGCACCGTGGTATGGGGCCGTGGAAATCCTCCGGAACGTCCATCAGCTCGGAATAATTCCCATCACTGTGGTTAACACGCAAGTCCCGTCCCTTGAGTATGATGACGTGAGTCCTGCGTCTTCGGGGTAGAACGGGATCCTCCTTGGGGTGCAGTGTCAATCCCATTACTTTGGGGAATGGCAGGAGCCCCATCGTTTTAGGGGAGAAGCATGAGTCGCCTGCCTTCAGGGTAAAGCTGTAGGACTTGCCACCATGGAGGACGGCATGCGCCTGCCCCTTACACGGTGGTTCTTACCAGGGGTGATTTGTCCCCTGTCCCCACAGGGGACGATGTTTGGGGACATTTTTGGCTGTCGTGCTGAGGGGCAGGTGCTACTGGCATCGAGTGGGTGAGGCCCAGGGAGGCTGCGCACCGCCTTCCAGGCTCAGGACACGCTCACGATGGAGAATTCTCCGGCCTCAGATGTCAGCGGTGCTGTGGTTGAAGCGCCCAACCTTAGGGTAACAGAATAAGTCCCGTCCCTTGGGACCCTGAGCAGTCCTGGCACGTGGGGTCCTGGGTGCCCTGACCCCCTCTCTCCGCTCTTTCTTCAGCCTGATGTGCACCCCATGCCTGGGCCCCTGTCCCAAGGTCTGCCACATCCTGGAGGGCGAGAAGACCATCGACTCGGTGACCTCTGCCCAGGAGCTTCGAGGCTGCACTGTTGTCAACGGAAGCCTCATCATCAACATTCGAGGGGGCAGTGAGTGCTCGGGGGGTGGGGGCTGCTGCCGGCTGGGACCCGCCTTCCCATCTACACACCAGGGGAGTCAGTTGAGGAGTTGGCTTCCAGACCTGAAATTCGAAGCTCAGTCCTGGCCCCGCCTACCCAGAGAGTCTAATTTTCCGAGTTGGAAATTGATGTTCTTACGCAGGGATCTGCATTTTTAACAAGTAGGCCGTGTGCCCTGTGTCAGGTCTGGGGGCCCGTGTTTCCAGAAATACCGTCGCAGGCAAAAAGGCATCCCTTTTTTATTTATTCAGCAAACATTTATCGAATACTCACAGCGAACAAAGCAAAGCCCAGGCAGGATGGATCTTACAAATAAACACATCAACGTATAACTTAAACTTGGGGTGGACCCCACTAGGAAGGGAAGTAAAGCAGGGTAATGGGGGGAGCCGAGATCGGTAACGTCTTCTTATAAGGGGCCATATAATAAATGTATTCAGCTTTGCAGGCTGGATGGTCTCTGCCATAACTACTCAACTCTGCGGCTGTAAAAACAGCCGCAGAAAACCTGTGAACAAATGGGCGTGGCTCTTTTCCAATTAAACGTTATTTACAAAATCTAAGACTGGATTTGGCCACTGGGCTGTCTGTCATTGGCCAGCCTCTGAATAAGAGAATAAAGGGGTCTGCTATTTTTGAAGGGTTTCTGCTCTGAGGAGATGCTTTGAGCTGGAGATGAAGCAAACCAAGCAGATCTATGAGAGAATAATATTCTGGGTAAAGGAGGAAGCCAGTGCAAAGGTCCTGAGGCAGAAGGATGCCTGGCTTAAGGGATGGTGGGGAGGCCCATGTGTCTGGAGGCGGGCAGACAAGGTAAAGGATGAGAAAAAAACGCGCGCTGGTCACTTATATAGGGACTTGCAGACCCTGCAGTAAAGGCTTTGGGTGGTATTCTAAGGACGAGGCATTTTGATCAGGGTACTTCGAAGTCACTTGAAGCCTCTAGGTTGACGCCTCACTGTGAGAGATTATGGGAAGATTAAAATATTTCTGTAGAAGCTCACTGGATATTCTCTCCTTTCCTTAGACAACCTGGCAGCTGAGCTGGAGGCCAACCTCGGACTCATTGAAGAAATTTCCGGGTATCTGAAAATCCGGAGATCCTACGCTCTTGTGTCCCTTTCCTTTTTCCGGAAGTTACGGCTGATTCGAGGAGAGACCTTGGAAATCGGGTACGTGGCCTGGTTCCGTGTGTGGCCCGAATGCTCACTAGGGGGTTCGGGAGTTAAAACAACTGAGGGGTTTTTGCCAAGACACGGAAACACCTGGGTCCATGGACGGATGAATGGAGAAAGATGTGGCTGGTACATACGGTGGAATATCACTCAGCCATAAAAAGGAAGGAAATCCTGCCTTTTGCAACAACACGTATGGACCTTGAGGGTGTTACGCTGAGGGAAGCATGTCAGAGAAAGACAAATGCTGTAGGACCTCACTTATATGAGGAATCAAAAACAAGACCACACCAAGCTTCAAGATACAGAGAAAGAGTGGTGGTTGCCAGAGGCAGGGGTAGAGGGTGGGGGAAACAGGTGCGTGGGTCAAAAGGTACAGACTTCCAGTCATAAAATAAATAAGTCGTGGGGACGTAATGTACCCATGGTGACCGTAGTTAACAATACCGCATTATACATTTGAAATTTGCTAAGAGCGTAAATCTTATTTTTTTAAATTAATTTTTTTTTATTTATTTGACAGAGAGAGAGAACACAAGCAGGGGGAGCAGCAGGCAGAGGGAGAGGGAGAAGCAGACTCCCTGCTGAGCAGGGAGCCTGATGTGGGGCTCGATCCCAGGACCTTGGGATCACGCCCTGGGCCGAAGGCAGACGCTTAACCCACTGAGCCACCCAGGCGCCCTAAGAGCATAAATTCTAAAAGTTCTCATCACAAGAAACAATTTTTTTTAAAAAAAATCATGTGAGGTGATGGATATGAACTGAACGTATGGTGGTGATCATTTCACGATATCTACAAAGAGCAAATCGTAATGTTGGATGCCTGAAACGAATACAGTGTTATAAATCAGTTATATCTCAATAAAACTGGGGGCGGTGGGGGGGAACTTGCGTTTTTTGTTTTTTTTTTTAATTGAGGTGCAGTTGACCTGCAGTATTATGTTAGTTTCGGTGTATGACATAGTGAGTCTGTATTTGCATATATTGCAAAATGATCACCATGGTAACTGGTTAACAACCAGCACCACATACAGTTCGAATTTTTTTTCTTGTGTTGAGAACTTTTTTTTTTAAGATTTTATTTATTTGAGAGAGAGATAGCAAGAGGGAGCATGAGCAGGGGTGGTGGAGAGAGAGAAGCAGGCTCCCCACTGAGCAGGGAGCTGGATGTGGGGCTCGATCCCAGGACCCTGGGGTCATGACCTAAGCCAAAGGCAGGCGCCCAACTGACTGAGCCACCAGAACTTTTTAAAGATCTCCTTTCTTAGCAGCTTTTAAATATGTGATACAGTATCATTAGCTGTACTTATAATGATAGAACTTAGGGGTTTTTAAAGCCCCCCCAAAGGATCTGTTAGGAGACAGTGCCTGCAGAAGGAATGTGCTGGGACGTGTCGAGAGATCTAGCCAAGGAAATTGATACAGTCACTCCTGGGAAATCGCAGGGGGTACTGCTCAGACTTTGTGCCCTCCAGATGTGCTTTGGGCTTCGTTATGAGTTGGAGTGCTGGCTTAACCGGGACCTGGGAGTGTTGTGTCCTGTACCTTCTCACCTCCTGGTCCCCTTTGACATTGGCTGCACCTGCTCCTTGCTGAAATTCTCATCTCTGGCCCATAGGATTCTACTTCCTGGAGATACTCTCCCTGCCTCCTCATCTCCCTCCCAGATCCCTTTACTCCACCTGCCTTTGAGAGTTAGTGTGCTGGGCTCCCAGCCTTGGCTGTGTCTCTCACGATGTCCTATGTGTGCTGCGACCTCTAGCCCTGGCTTACTCTCGAGCCTGTCTCTAGCGGGGTGACCCCTGGAAGCCTCGAATGCCACATGTACAAAATGGAACTCCTCTCCTTGCCCCAGCTGTCCATGTTCATTTCTCAGATCCTCTCCCCTCGAGGTCTGCTGACTCTATTTAGGTCAGTAAAACAGCAGAAAGCCAGACTAGCTGTGTTTCATGCAGACGGAGATAGACTCATGAGCAACAAGTCTGAGGACGGCTGTCCAGCAGTGCCATCAAGGACCCAGGTTCTGTCCGTTTTTGTGCTCCTCAGGGTCACAACTCCAGCCATGGCCCTGTTGTCTTGGCGTTGGAGGTGACAAGCCAGTGAATGACTAGGTTTGTGTATGTTTCCATAGGAACTACTCTTTCTACGCCTTGGACAACCAGAACCTAAGGCAGCTGTGGGACTGGAGCAAACACAACCTCACCATCACTCAGGGGAAGCTCTTCTTCCACTATAATCCCAAACTCTGCTTGTCGGAAATTCACAAGATGGAGGAAGTTTCAGGAACCAAGGGGCGCCAGGAGAGGAACGACATTGCCCTGAAGACCAATGGGGACCAGGCGTCTTGTAAGTGGGGATGTCCTGGTCCTTCCAGCCCAGGTGGCTGCCCTCCTCCTCGGACACTGCACTGGCCCTCGGGGCAGGTGTCATTGCCCCCAGTGAGCTAAAACAACTCTGTCTCACAGAGTTCTAGTTTGAAATACCGAGGACAGGTGTATCTTATCTCTGTGATTAGAGAGATACAGTGCCTGATGCTGGAAGGTGCCACATCGGCATTGAATGAATGAATGAATGATTTGATTCCTCTGTGTGGATGGCCTTGGCTCCAATGCTGTAGCAGGTCCCTTAGCGGCTGTAGAGCTGGAGGCTGCTAGCTGACTGCACTCCTCTGGCAGGTGCTCTCTTGAAGGGACACCTGAGCCTTGAGGCGCCAAGGCTTCCATATAATACCCTCGCGTAGAGTTGGGTCCTTGCGGCAGAGTGTGGGAATTCAGGGGAGGGAGAGCGCAAGGTTGGGGTGGAGCTTAAGGGAGGGCTTACATTGCACTCTTTCTAAGGCATTGTCTCTCCGAGATCTGCACGCTCTCTGCACTCCCTTGGCGTGTGTTCATTTTGCACTGGAGTTATGTCTTCCGACATGTAAGGCTCGAAAGCCCACACATATGACAATATTGTGCCCGGACAAATGTTACTCTTGAAAATCACTTTTCCCAGCAGTGATTGGCCTGGTGTCCTTCTCGGTTCGGTGCTGACTGCCGTTACTCTGTTGAGCATCTGGCCAAGTCACTGGCTGATGGTCGCAGCCAACTCACATGACCAGCTCTTGCCCCCAGACCCCGGGAGAAGGTGCGTGGGAGTGAGACCCATCGAGGGAATAGCAGATTGACGTGCCCCTTCTCACGGGTGCTCTTAGGGATATAGGATCCCCTGTTTCGGGCTGGACTGAAACAAGTTTTTAATACTGTTACTGTTTTTAATCTTTCCTAGGTGAAAACGAACTCCTTAAATTTTCTTACATTCGGACATCATATGACAAGATCTTGCTGAAATGGGAGCCATACTGGCCCCCTGACTTCCGAGACCTCCTGGGCTTCATGCTTTTCTACAAAGAGGCGTAAGTAGGAGGGTAAAGAGGTGTGGGGGTTGTGTGTGTTCGAGGCTCCCCCTGAGACTCCTGTCTCTCTCTTCCTCGGGGAATAGCTGTCATAAGTCCCTTTCTGCCATCTCACAAGCTGATGGCATGTGAGGTTAGTAACACCCCCATTGTTAAAACCAGAAATTAAAACAAACCGGTTTCTTTTGGCCCATTCCCTACAGCAGTGTTCCGTTTTGCCTCACGTCCATATATCTCACCAAGATACCCTTAACAAAACTTGCTCAGTCCACTTAGTGGGTTTTTAAAGATTGACTTTTGTGTCTATTTTGTATTTTTTCCCAACATTTAAAGAATTGTGGCAAAACTTACAAAACATAAAATTGGCCATTTGAGCTGTGTTTCTGTGCAGGCTCAGTGGCATTAAGCACATTCGCAGTGTTATCACCTGTCTCCAGTGTCCGTCTCTAGAACTTTCTCTTCTTCCCAAACTAAGACTGTCCCCATTAAACAACACCCGGTCATTTTGAGTACAGTTGACCCTTGAACAATGCCAAAATTAGGGGCACTGACCACCCCCCGAATAAAAAAACCCACATATGATTTTTGAATTCCCCACAACTTAGCTACTAATAGCTTACTATTGACCAGAAGCCTTACCAATAACATAACCTGTCGATTAACACGTATTTTGTATATGTATTATAGACTGTATTCTTACAAGAAAGTCAGCTAGAGAAAAGAAAATGTTATTTAAAAAGTCATAAGGGAGGGAAAGCGTATATGGTCCTGTACTGTAAAAAATCTGCACGTGAGTGGATCCACGCGGTTCGGCCCATGTTGTTCAAGGGTCTCCTGTATGCGCCTGTGCTGAAAAATTTTTTTTATAGGTCTTATTTTTAAGTAATCTCTATACCCAGCATGGGGCTTGAACGTACAACCCTGAGATCGAGAGTTGCATGCTGCACTGACCCAGCTAGCCAGGGACCCCTGACTGTGCTGAAATTTTAAAGGGAGGTGATGGAAGTCTTGATAGTGTTCATATTAATAATTGTTTCGTCTTCGAAAAATATTTTTATTTATGTGCCGAGAAGTAGCACACAATCTCTCATGCAGTCTTTTTTTTTTCTTTTTTAAGATTTTATTTATTTATTTGAGAGAGAGAGCGCACATACACAGGGGGTGGGGGGAGGGGCAGAGAGGGAGAGAGAATCTCAAGCCGACTCCATGCTGAGCGTAGAGCCTGATGCGGTGCTTGCTGTCACAACCCTGAGGTCATGACCTGAGCCGAAATCAAGAGTTGGATGCTTAACCGACTGAGCCACCCCGGCGCCCCTCTCATGCGGTCTTACCAATAAGTATCGAGGTAGTTGGTATCGTCATCACTACTGATATAGTTAGAAAATTGAGCTAGGGGTCCCTCCTCTCTGGGATCTGTGTCATTTTTCCTTGTGGCAGAAGATTGTCGGTGAACAGGAGGCAACCCTGTAGGATGTCACCTTCCCTGCTGCATTTCTCGGTCCTCAGAGCGAGAGTCATGGAATGATAACCGCCGCCTTCTGCTTTGTCTTGAAAGCCCTTATCAGAATGTGACCGAGTTCGACGGGCAGGACGCGTGTGGCTCCAACAGCTGGACGGTGGTGGACATTGACCCGCCTTTGCGGTCCAATGACCCCAAGTCACAGAACCACCCAGGGTGGCTGATGCGGGGTCTCAAGCCCTGGACCCAGTATGCCATCTTTGTCAAGACCTTGGTCACCTTTTCTGATGAACGCCGCACGTACGGGGCCAAGAGTGACATCATCTATGTGCAGACAGATGCCACTAGTGAGTGTTTCTTACGTGAAATGGACATCTGGCCTTGAACACGTTGACATGGTGATGTTGCAGGACGTACTCTTTGATGTGGTTATTGGCTTCTGAAAGAGCCGGGTGCCGAAGTTTATAATTTCAAAGGACAAGGCAGTGGCAACAAGCTGTGTGTGTGTGTGTGTGTGTGTGTGTGTATATTCCTTCCCATTCTGGAAAATTTCCAGAAATTCACAAAAGTAGGAGAAAAATGAGCCCCACAGACTATCTCCCAGCTTCAACAATTACAATGTTTTGTTATTTTTATTTCATCTCTGTGCTCCTCCCCCCTTCATTTTTTTGAAGGGGGCTGAACTGTTTCTTAGCAATTCAGTGGGGTTTGTATTTCCATAAAGCCTAAGTCCTTCTCCGATCGTAGAGGTTCTCAACCCTGGGGTGATTCTGCCCCCTCCGCGGACATTTGGTGATGTCTGGCGACAGTTTTGGTTGCGATGACGGTGGACGTGGGGCTATAGGCATTCTATGCTGCTTAGCATCTGTGCACAGGGTAGACCCCACAACAAAGAATGATCTGGCCCCAAATGTCCGTAGCACTGAGGGTGAGAAACCCTGCCCCGTGGGATTCACTCCAGGCCTTAGGAGCCAGCCCAGCTCTTTTGGCCGATGCCCCCCTCTTCCTGTCTCCTCCAGCAATACCAAGGACTCCACAGTTTCTGGAAGCTTCTAGCTTCTGGATCTTTGTACCCACGATGCCCTCTGCCTTGAGAGCCTCACTCCTCCACCCCTCGCTGAGTCCTTCAGCCATCTGCTTTCTTGAGGGGCAGGTTTTGTGGAGCCCAAAGGTGGTGCGTTTTGGGGGGTGTTAGAGGAGGTGCCGTCTCAGAGATGTGGATGCCTGGCATCCAAGTGCTGAAAGTTACCCGGTGACTGGGTTCAACGTGGGGCAGATGTTACCTGGAAAATGTGAGTTTATTCATCTCTTCCCACTGCCCTCCCTTTCCCCAGCATCTTTCCAGTGCCTGGAACAGAGACAGCTTGGCACCCAGTTTGGGCCTTCTGTTGCATAAATGAGGAAACGTATGGCTGTGTGATCTGTGGTATGAATGGACTGTAACTTGGTACCCCGTGCGCTTGCCCGGTGAGCTTTCCACACGTCCTCGGTTTCCTCTGCTATTAAATAACACTGCAGTGAACATCCCCGTGATATCTCTAACCAGTGTGTTCTTTCGTACGTCCGCCCCACCCTCGGTTCCCCTCCTGCTCACCAAGCACCTGTTCCCTTCTCCTTTGCAGACCCTTCCGTCCCCCTGGATCCAATCTCCGTCTCGAATTCCTCATCCCAGATTATTCTGAAGTGGAAGCCTCCCTCTGACCCCAATGGCAACATCACACACTACCTGGTTTTCTGGGAGAGGCAGGCAGAAGACAGTGAGCTGTATGAATTGGATTATTGCCTCAAAGGTGAGTGCAGGCGGGGAGTGTGGGAGCAGATGAGCCGTTTGGTTCTGCTTCCGGGCAAGCATCTCCCCCCGTGCTGGCTTCCCAGTGTAAGTGTGGGGCCAGGTGCCCACACGCTCCATTGCCTCTTGTACAAAAACACACGGACACATTTCTACATACCACCGCCTCACGACACTCTGAAGACTCGTGTCAAAACCAGACAGTTCCCATGTCTTGGCACCATTTCCTTCTGAAATTTTCTCCCCCTCCCCCTTGCCCGCTGTGGGGATGCAGCTCTGTTCACCCCCTGGATTTTGGGGCTAAGCCAGGAGTCGAGAGGTTAATGACAAAAGTCAGGGAAGAGTTTTAGCCCCCACATTTAGACCCTTACATTGTAAGGATTGAGGTAGCGAGGAGTGATAATGTGTTCCCTTCTGTGCTTTCCATGAAAAATTTATACTAGTGATGATTATTCCCCCCTCCCCGCCGTCTTTAATCTCGTTTACTTAACAGGTTTCATCTGTTTGCAGGAAAATAGGAAATTATTTGAGCCTCAAACTAGTTTGTATAAATTAGCTTAAACTTTTAAAGCTGGATTTAAAAAAAAAACCCATCAAACCAGAGAAACAGATGTCATTTTTTTCCTTTAGTTTTTTGTTTGTTTTTTTATGTTTGTATTTATTTTTCTTTAGATTGTTTTGAGTGAGTGATTTCCTCAGCCCTTGATCTTGGAGGCAGAGGCTCAGGGACCTCTGGCGAGGCATGGCGGAGGCCTTGAGTCTGAAGCCGACTCCTGGCTGGACTTCTGACCTGCTGTAGGGCTTTGGGCAAGTCACCGAGCTTGTCACTGGCTGCCTCCTTTTCGGGAGAAGGGGCAGGAGGCCAGATGATCTCCGGGAGCTGTCCCAGCTCTAAGATCATGTGCTATATGTATGCCTGTGACCTCATTCCCCGCCTGAGCTGAGGCTTGCAAACGTGATTTATCTCCTCAGATGCTTTATATAACTCAGCAGCAAGCCCAGGCCTCGGCTTAGCTGTGAGCTGTTGGCCCTGCATTCGAGTAACCGAAACCACCAGCTTGAACCACCACCAGCAGTGGCCCTCAGTGCTTTCCTTTTTTTTTTTTTTTAAGGAGTAACAACTTTAATTCTGGAAGTCTAAATCTATCATTACAATGTGGCCATTTAAACCTGGCTTAATTTGTAATGATCACAAAATTTATGGAATTGAAAAATAAACTTACTAAGGACAGCTATGGTCCGATTCCACCATAGGAGGTCCCTAGGGGAGTCCTGTGCACAGAGGCAGAAGGTAGATGGTGGGAGCCAGGGTTCGGTTAGGGGGAGGGGAGTCAGTATTTCATGAAGGCAGAGTCTCAGTTCGGGGAGATGAGAAAGTTCTGGAGACGGAGGGTGGGAGTGGTTGCACGACAGTGTGAACGCACCTAAGGCCACGGAGCGGTGCACTTAGAAATGATTAAGATGGTAAATTTTATGTTACATGGATTTTGCCACAATCTGAAAAAAAAACGCAAAATAAATAAGCTTACTATGACTAGTCGTGGTTTCCCATTAGTATTACCGGTGGGTTTTTTTCCTCCAAGCTTTATTGAAATATGGTTGAATTATAAGACACTGAAAGGTAGAGCTGTAAGATATTGAAAGTGCCCATCAGGATGATTTTGATACACGCGTATGCCGTAAAGGGATTTCTCCCAGGTAGGGAGTGCGTTCATACGCCCATCACTTCGTATTTTTGTCTTTGTGTGTATGTGTGTGGGGGGACATTTAACTTCTGCTCCCTTAGCATATTTCAGTTCTAGAATACAGTGTTATCAACTGCATTTTTAAAAATTGTGGTGAAATACATACAACAGAGAATTGACTATCTTAACCAGTTTTCAGTGCGTGGTTCAGTGACGATAAGCACACTTATTGGTGTCCCCACCATCCGTCTCCAGAACTTTCTCATCTTCCCTAACAGACTCTGTCCCCATGAAGCACGGACTCCCCACCCCCTCCCCCAGCCCTGGCGCCCACCGTCTCCTCTGTCGTCTGTGTGGATGGGACTGTCCTAGGTGTCCCATTACCTATACTTCTACTGTCATCACAGAAAAACCATGGGACACTACGTGCCCTGCGGTGGGGGCCGGAGAGGGTAACAGGAGTGAGGAACTGTGTCTGGCCTGATGAAAAAGTCCTTTCCTCTCCAGAAAATTCTCAGGATGCTCCCTGACAAAGGAATCCCGACCTTTTTCTTCTACCCGTAATGCCCTGACCAGTCCCTCTAATGGGTAACCCAGCCAGGTTAGTCTGTGTCTATTAATAAATGTCAGAAGTATTTTTAAGAGTCCCTTGTAGCCGTTCACAGCTGTATAAATACTTGAGCTTCCAAGTGGATACTCACCATTCATGGGGAGGTACTTAGAGCCCATTGTCTCCAGGACCCATTCAAGGGGAGAGGAAAAAAAATGCTCGGTAGCCCTTAGGAGGCTTCGGGCACAAATGCTGGCGGCGGGAGAGGTGAACCCAGGGCCCTCCGTGGATTTTGCCCGGAGAGAGTAGCATTCATCCTCGCAGTCACACCTGAAGCGTCTCTGTGGCCCACACGGTGGATGGCAGGTGTCCCTGGGATTGGACTCAGGGGTCGATTCACGGCCGGCTGCGGTACTTACAAAACGACTTTGTGTTTTTAGGACACTGCCTTCCAGAAGTTGGTGTTCTTTTTTTTTTTTTTTTAATTCTTTTTTCTTTTTCAATCCCTTTTCTGTGCTTATTTGAAAAAAGTCTTCCCCCATCTCCCCTCACGTTGTGCAGTTTCTCCACCTCAGCCCTGTTGACATTTGGGGCCGGATCGTTCTCTGGGGAGGGGCTGTCCTGTGCCTTGTCCGATGGTGAACAGCACTCCCGGCCTCACCCCCCGGGTGCCAGAGTCTCCTCCGCCCCCCAGCGTTCCTTACCGCCAGAACACCTCCAGCCCTTGTCCAGTGTCCTGGGAGTGGGGGACGGTGCAGAATCACCCCCCACCCCACAACCCTGGGGAAGAACCACTGCTGTACTCTGACTTCTGGACTCCTGAATGAACTGTAGATTCTTTTATTTGTAACCACTGGGTCTGTAGGGCGGACCCTTTCTATGGCCTCCCGTAGTCTTTTTCTAATCCCACCTCCCACCGTCCTGTCTCTCATTCTGTCCTGCTAGCTACTTGGGGTTCTTGGTGTCTTCTGGCATGCCAAGGAAATTCCTACCCCAGGGACTTTGCACTTGCTTTTTGCTCCATCTGAACTGTTTTACACTGAGATGTGTGCATAGCTCATTCCTTTCTGTCATTTGGGACTGCTCAGCGGTCACTTCCTCCGAGACCACCTTGTGAAAAGCATCAGCCCGACACCCTCTGTGCGTTCACCCTGCCAGCTGACCCAGGGCGTATGTGTGTGTGTTTATTATGTAGCCTCCCCACCCCCCCCGCCCATTACCAGCCACTAGACTGTAGGTTCTGTGGGGCTGGGACATACCTGGTTACCTTACAGTCTCCAGCCCAATGGGATTATGGCATCTTCTGGTTTCTGGAACACCCTGACATGCACAGGTGTCCCATATGCCAGCACCCCCGAGAAGACCCCCTTGGCGGTGTGTGTGTTACGGGGTCGGGGGGAGGATCCAAGGCCACCCGCTCTGCCTGTCTCTAGGGTTGAAGCTGCCCTCCCGCACCTGGTCTCCGCCGTTCGAGGCCGAGGGCTCGCAGAAGCACAACCAGAGTGAGTACGAGGAGTCTGCCGGCGAGTGCTGTTCCTGCCCCAAGACGGACTCTCAGATCCTCAAGGAGCTGGAGGAGTCCTCGTTCAGGAAGACCTTCGAGGATTACCTGCACAATGTGGTGTTCGTCCCCAGGTCAGGACTCTTCGTTGGCTCCGCGGCGGTGGGGGGGGGGGTGTTCATTACC
>NW_024423786.1:51193953-51267333 GCF_017311325.1 Ursus maritimus | reverse complement strand
AACGAGACGAGGAGGGGACGCAGGGGTGGGCGGGGAAAGGAGGAGATTCGGTAGGAACCTTCCCAGAAAGGGCAAATAAACACTCCAAATGGGGAAAAGTTAAAAACAAAAAACCCGCAAACCCTCAACATGTGCTCTCCCACGTGGCCCAGACTCCATCCCAGCTCGGGCCTCCGTTGGCGTTCTTAAATAAGCTCCGTGAGGTTTTGTGGCACCCTTGAGGAATGCCTGCGTGGCCCCACGCTTGGTTTATCTTCAGGTCTCAAGCTTGGAGCATTCTCTGTTCATCTCTCCAGCCTTCTCATCCTTCTGGAAATTTCTATGGCATCTTCAACACCCGGAGGCTTCTATTTAACTCTGTTGAGTTTCCTTTAGTGAGTGCAGGGATCTGCTGATGTACGTCGGTCCTGAGAGGGTTTGCAGTGAGAGTGACCCCAGGCTACTTATCTGTCTTTGCCTTTCCCAGAAGCAGAGACGCTTTGGTAAATGGCACGCTTCTCTCGATGCCTCAGTTTACTTACCTGTCAAGTGCAGATAACAGTAGTTCTTATTTGTTCGGACTGTGGGAGCACACGAGTCACCCAGGCTTCACAGCCTTGACCCTGTGGACGTTTGGAGCCAGCTCGTGCTCTGCCGCGGGGCCGTCCTGTGCAGGGAGAGGAGCGGCGTCCCTGCCTCCCCACCCGACATGACCAGCGCTGTCTGTATCGTACTCATTCATGGGTCTTTAGAGTAGCCGTCCCCTCCCCTTCATGGGTCCAAAGCCGGTGTTTTGAGCTGGCGAGGGATCCGACCCCTTTTCCAGCAGCTGGCGAGGGGTGTGGGCTGTGAGCCGCCTCCTGTCCCGCTCCCCTTACCGCCCACAGCAGACGGGCCCCCCAGCAATGCCTCATGCAATGGGCTGTTTCCAAAGTGCATCGCAACCCCAAAAGGGTGACGTGGGGATAAAATACGATTCTAAAATGGGTCCCTTCGAATGCCTACCATCGCTTCTCATATGAATAGACGTTTTCCCAGAGCCATCGATGTGTGACATTTAAAAAAAAAATTCTTTCTTGGGTTTTTTCCCCCATGACCCTGAGTCCAAAAGAGCATTAAATGTCACTGTCATGGGGGCGGTTACTGTTTTACCCGTTAAAAACAAAATGCTGCTGGGCGTAAGGAAACGGCTGAGTCAGTTGTGATGTTTAAATGTAGTCAAGTTTGGCATCTGAGGGGGACCCCAGCTGGCCAGGTCTCCCGGGGCGGGGTATTTTCTCTGACTCCCCCCACCGCCCGCCTTGCTGTGTTCCCTGCATCTGGTGGAGACGATGTCATTTGGCGGGTGGGAGACGTGGTCCACAGTCCACGGGCAGGGCACCCTTGGGCTGCTCAGAGGGAATGTGGCTTCCACTGTGTCAGAAGCAGGAGGTCTGTCTGAATGAGTTCTGTCTGTCCTCAAAGTGGTTGGTTTTGTTTTCACAGAAAATCCTCTTCAAGCCCTGGTGCTGAGGACACTAGGTACGACTCACCTGCAGGAGGTCTGCGTGGCCGCTGGGGGCTGCCCAGCGCGGGGCCGCGGGCCAGGCAGGGCAGGAAGCATGCCGTGTGCCTTTGAGACTCCAGAGGCGTCCATGGCTTTAATGCATGCGGTGGGCTGCTCTGCCGAGACCAGAGGCTTCCTGAATTCCTACGTGACCTGCCTTCACCCTCCAATGGGCTCTGGGCGTGAATGTCGGGAACAAATCCGCACTAACGCACTCTTACTAAAATAGAATCAAGGGGCGCCTGGCCGGCTCAGTCAGTGGAGTCAGTGACTCTTGATCTCTGGGTCATGAGTTCGAGCCCCACGTTGGGGGGCTTAAAAAAACCAACAAAACAGAATAGAGGGGGTACTTTCTGGGCACCTGGTAGATGCCACACATTTCCCTCCATGCACTCACTCTCTGAACATACATTTATCGGCACCTATGGCGTGGGTCGGGCTATGCCTGGAGCTGAGTCTGAGCCACGTGCCGCAGGTAGTGGGGGGAGCCTGCTTTGTGTGCAGAATGTTTTTATTTGGTGTGACAAGTACGGGGCTGCAGGCGTGAGAGCAAAGGTGTGCCGTGTTGCAGAACCCCACCGAAGACCGGGTGGGTGGCTTCCCTCCGGTTTGCGTCTTGAAGCCCCAAGGGTGTTTGTCCTGGAGGAGAGGACAGGCAGAGAGAAGCTGGGGAAAGGAAGGCCTTGGGATAAATCACGGGTCCCTGGGAGGAGCCAGAGGGGAGACTGGAAAGGCAGGTCAGGGCCATGGGGAGGGGTTTTATTCTCTCAGCGGCGGATTTGCTGCTTAGTTTCAGGCTTATTTGTGTGGCCCTGATCTGACCTCTAGTGGCGATTTGGAATATAACCTGCAGTAAAGAAAGGCCTAGACATTGGAGGCGTGGGTCCAGATCAGGGCCTCTCAAATCTTCAGACGTACTGACATTTAGGGTCAGATCATTCTCAGTTGTGGGGCCCGCCCTGTGCGTGGTAAGAGCGGCATCTCTGGTCTCTGGTCTCACAACGTCCGTAGCTCACAGTTCCCCCAAGTAGTGGCAACCAACCATGTCCCCAGACACGCCAGACGTCCCCCAGTGAGGGGGTGGGGGGAGGAAGAGGGGCAGCCCCGGCCCTGCTTGAGGGCCACTGGTTTGGTATGAGATTGTGGGGTGTGTAGGCAGCGGAGACTGTGGGAACCCAAAACCACAGAGAGCAGGGGGTGACTGCATGTACGTTCGGCTTGTTTGATGAGAACTTTTCATGTTTCCAGTTGTTTGGACAACTATTTCTTGGTAGTTATTCCTCAGGCACTAGTGTCGTGGTCATTTGGGAAAAGGCGCATTTGTGCCTGGATGGAAATATTCTGAATCTTGGAAACGTGAGTCTCTTTTTGGTTTCTGTCCAAGAACTATCACTGGTCTTTGCATATGAAGAGACCATACAAATAACTTTAATGCGTGTCATCCCCCCCCACCACGTAGGGTTTGTCTTCTGACTACAGTGCAGTAGGAACTAAAAATTGGCTTCAAACATTTGAACAGAACAGTGCTTCTTGGTGATTTGAAGTTGATCACGTTGATACCTTTCGGGAGAAGCAGACGTGGAGACTTTCATTAAAGTCCTTTTGGAAAATAGTGGGAATGAGAATATCATGTACCTTAAATTTGTAGAATATTGCCCAAGCTGGGCTTCGATGTGAATTAGTAGCCTTCAGTGATTTTGCAAGTTAAGAAAAAAACCTAAAAAGGTAAAAATAGAAATGTATTGCAGGGGAGGGGACATCAAGATCGCTGAACTTGCAAATATAAGGGTGAAAACCACAAATAACCAGAAGTAAAACGGGTGAACTAAAATGACGGTTGAAGGAAGATTTTAATGTTGACAGTCTTGGGTTATTCAATTTGAAGCTTTCGATGAGGAGGGAAGTTTTAATTTGATCTGATTCAGGATGAAGCAGAAAAAATTAAATATTCTAATAACTTTGGTAAATGACTAAAAATTACGTCTCAGAAAGGCCCTGGGCCCAGAGAATTTTACAGATGAGTTATTTCAAACTCTGTAATATGGAAACTTTTCTTTTCTTTCTTTTTTTTTTTTTTAAAGATTTTATTTATTTATTCGACAGAGATAGAGACAGCCAGCGAGAGAGGGAACACAAGCAGGGGGAGTGGGAGAGGAAGAAGCAGGCTCCTAGCGGAGGAGCCTGATGTGGGGCTCGATCCCAGAACGCCGGGATCACGCCCTGAGCCGAAGGCAGACGCTTAACCGCTGTGCCACCCAGGCGCCCCCAATATGGAAACTTTTCTGAGCATAGAGATCTATGGAAATCTTTCCAGGGCATTTATGAAAGTAACATAACGCCCCTTAGCAGAACTTGGTGTAGCTGCTCTGTTGACAGAAGGCCCAGGACCAGCCAGTGTGAGACTTCAGGTCCAAATGTCCTGAATGAAACAGCGTGCTGATAATATCGTTTCACTCAGAAGTACAAGGATAGTTTATGATCAGGAGATAAGGATAATTCATCAAGGGGCCCAGTAAGGAAAATCATATGATAATCTCATGAGACAGCATTAATGAACAATTCCTAATTTAGGGAAACGAGTGAAAAAGAGGCCTTTTAGAAAAGCGGGAGTAGAATACTTCTGCTACAAGGTAAATAAATATTACCTAGATGAAACCAACACCAGGCTAACATGGTACTTAAACTGTCCCTGTTATGTTGAGAAGGAAGCCCAGTGTCGTCATTACCAATTAACGTGTTCCTGGGTATCTAGCCAATGCAGTAAGACCCAAAACAGAAATGAGAATAGCGAAGAATGGATTGTGGGAAGCAACGTCATTGAGATTCGCAGATAGCCCCGCACAAGGGGTGGACGTGCTGTGGCGTTAGGGGCGTGGCAGGCTGGCTGCCCTGGGTGGGGCGGGTGTGTGTGTGTGTGTTTGTCAATGAAGTTTTATCAGAACGCAACCACTCCCGTTTGTTTACACTGTGTGTGTGCTACTTTCAAGCTACAATAGCTGGAAAGCCATTGGAAGTTGAGTAGAGGCAAAAAGAACTTGGTGACACAGGTCCCGCAAAATCCAAAATATTTCCTTCCTACCATCGACAGGAAAAGTGTGCGGACTCTTTTTCTAGTGTGTTCCTTGAAAACCCAAGGATGTCAACTATGAGGCTCTTAGAGGAGAGTTTGGGAAAGAAGGTACAATATGAATAAACAAAAAGCACGGCGATGCACTAGGAACAGTTAGAACAGAAAACAGAGGAGACGTTCCCTTTTGTAATCGCCATACTACCTTGGTAATGCCATGGAGAATTAACTGTAAGGAGAAAACGTAAACGTCTGCTGAGCGCCAAGATTGTCCAGATACATGTGAAAGACAGTTTCCAATCATTTAAAGAAAAGTCACGGGTCGTAGGGTTGATACAGTGTTAATATCCTTAGTGAATAAACAGGCAGAGTAGGAACAGTGAGGAAAGCACTAGAACATCATAAAACGGAGGAGAAAGGAGGACACTTCCCTAGAGAAACACAAGGAAGGAAAGACGAGATCACACGGGATGGTATCAAGAGATGTGAAAAAGGAACAGTGCCTTGTTTTTCAGTCAATCTCTTGGGTTGAAAATCGGCAAACAAAGAAACAAACGAACCCCAAAGAACCCTTCAGCTCTGAGTACTGATGAGGTTATCCCGAGGTGCAGTTTCAGGGGCTGTTGATGAGACACCCTCCGCCACCCGCCGGTCAGTATAAAGGTCCCGGAGAGCAATTTCGCTGTACCGATGAAGAGGCACAGCCTAGTGATTTCCCTTCTCAGAGTCTAGTTTTAGGATCTAATAAGACAATCCAACAATGATCAAAGCAATATTTATAAGAGCAAAAAACCCTGGGGATACTCTCCTCAGAGGTCCTGCGGGCTCGGTTCCAGACCCACCTTTGTAAGACGAATACTGCAATAGAGCAGGTCACATGATCTTTGATTTCCCAGTGCGTATAAGTGTTCTGTTGATACCAGACTAGTCTACTAGGTGTGCCATGGCATTACGTCTAACAAAACAGTGCACACACCTTAAGTAAAAAATATTGCTGCAAAATGCAAGCTATCATCAGGGCGTTCAGTGAGCCGCACCCACCGATCACAGGTCACCGTAACAAACATGATAATAATGAGGAGGCTTGAAATAGTGGGAGAATCCCCAAAAGGTGACCCAGAGACACAGAGTGAGGAAATGCTCCTGGACAGTGGTGCTCGTAGACTTGGCCGACGCGGGGCGGCCACAGACCTTCAGTTTGTAAAAATGCAGGATCTGCAAAGCACAATAGAGCCAAATGCAATAACGTGAGGCATATTTGTATTAAGTAAAATAGGAGAATGGTTGGTCATTTATGGTTCGTGCATTAAATTGAGTATTTTCCAGTTTTCCAAGTTTTCTGCAGTGAGCATGTGCTCCTTTTGTACCAGGGAGGGAAAACCTTCACCTTGAAAAAGACAAAACATCAATTCTGTGCTAAGTACTTAAGGCATTTGTTTTAAGGGAGCTCTTTGATGAATGTTTCCAACAGAACAAATGAACAAAGGATTACAAAACTAGCCTGGTCCTCATTATACCTACACATAATATTTCTAGGGAAAAAAAATTGCACCCAGGAAACGGAGGGCAGTGGAATGATGAATCATATAAATTTTCTCTATGCTGTTTGTGTATGTGTGTTTATAAATTCTTAGGCTATTGAATCTATTTCTTAATTTCTTCTTAATTGGGGGGAAATGTGTGTCGACTGCATGGGTTTGTTTTTTTAACCCACTTGAGTGGTAAGTTTTTTTTTTTAACCCAAGAATTGAAATGTAGTCACTACGATGGTGCAGATGCCCTATGTGGTCATAAGAATTAGAAGATGCGTGTTTCCTGTTTAGACTGATGATGCTGGCCGGTAGTTTGGGCTGTTGGGCTCATGCCATTTGACAGGGTTCCTGAAGTTAGATTCTGACATGCTTTGGGCATCTCATCTTTAACACTGACCCGGGGTGGCTGATTAATCTGCGACATGACAACGTGAAATCAAGCATGTTGAGGGGAATATTGGTGTGTGTCCCCTGTGGATGGTCCTGGAGCCCCGTCCCCTCGAGGGCATCCTGAAAGCTGCTCTGGGTTGTAATTCCGGGCAACCTGCATTTAATCTGTGTGCCTCCTTGCATCCCCACCGCACCAGTCTTTGATTTTTGAGCCTTTTATTCCCCAGCAGCATTTTTGTCTTAAAAGACGGCGATCGCGTGACCATGTGTGCCCTGCTTTCATGACAGGCCATCGCGGAAACGCAGGGCCCTCGGTGACGTTGCCAATGTGACGGCGGCCCCGCCCACGGTTCCGGGTTTCCCCAACACCTCCACCAGCGCACCCACGAGCCCGGAGGAGCACAAGCCCTTCGAGAAAGTGGTGAACAAGGAATCCCTGGTCATCTCTGGGCTGCGTCACTTCACTGGCTACCGCATCGAGCTGCAGGCTTGCAACCAAGACTCCCCAGAGGAGAGGTGCAGCGTGGCGGCTTATGTCAGCGCCAGGACCATGCCCGAAGGTGGGTGGTCACGTCGTGGCGCCTGGAGACCCAGGCTGACCAAGGGGCAGCTCTCTGTCCGTTAGGCAGTGTAGGTGTGTACTTGAACTCACCTGCCTTTATGGTTTCTTATTTTCATTTGCGCCCGACGTCATTGAGATACCAGTTGACCTCCAGCATTGGGTATGTCTAAGGTGTACAGCGTGTCAATTTGATACGTGTACGTGGTGCAGTATGATGACCACCGTAGCATTAGCTGCTCCCTCCGTCACAATACATGGCTGCCACTTCTTTCTCTATAGTGAGAACACTTAAGATCTCCTCTCTTAGCACGTCCCGGGTGTGTAGTAAGGTATTGTTAACTCTGGTCACCATGCTGTACGTTAGATCGCTACGACTTCTTCGTCTTCTAAGCTGGAAGTTTGTACCCTTTGGTTCATATCCTTGCATTACCCGCCCCGCCCTGCCCCGCCCCCAGCCCCTGGTAACCACCATTCTGCTCTCTGTTATCCGTGACTTCTGCCTTTTTCGAGTCCACGTATAAGTGAGATCACACAGTGTGTGTCTTTCTGTCTGACGGATTTCAATGAGCAGAATGCCCTTAGGCTCCATCCGTATTTGCCTGTGTTACTGTTTGATTGCACGAGTCGCGCCACATGTATGGTATTAATCAGGGTTCTCCAGAGAAACAGAACCAGGGGGATATGAGCTAGATGGACAGATGGGTAGACAGGTATGTAGACAGTCCCGTGAAGAAGTGAGTTTTACATGTCCATTTTCCCACGAGGAAGGTGGGAGACAGGAAAGTTACGCAAGCAGCCCCGAGGTGGTTTGCTCAGCGGGTAGGTGGTGGAGGTGGGATTTGATCCAGGGGTCAGGTGCCAGGCTCTAAACACTGCTCTTTACAGCTAAGGCAGACGACATTGTTGGCCCCGTGACCCACGAAATCTTCGAGAACAACGTTGTTCACTTGATGTGGCAGGAGCCAAAGGAGCCCAACGGTCTGATCGTGTTGTATGAAGTGAGTTACCGACGCTACGGTGATGAGGTAAGACTCCTGCTGCTTGGGTGTGTCAGAGCTGTCGCTGGTACCCCTCCCTCTTCTTAAATCCGGACCCAAACGCTTCGCCAGTTAGCTGTGTTGTCATTAGGACTCCATGCCTCGATTTATAACTTTCCAGGGAGACGGGTGAGAAATCTGCAAAGTGTGCCCATCTGCAAACTGACTTATTCCCTCAGTTTCTCACATCGCTTCTCCCATTTCAGCCCCGTCCGACAAGACGAATGATGGCAGCCTGCATTTGTGTCCCTCCTGACATGACAGGAGACCCGTTTCACTTTCGACAGACTTCTCTGAGTCTGGGGAGAAATCACTTAAGATCTTAATAATAAGGAACGTTTCGTTCACTGCCAGACGCCGTGCGGGGTGGTGGGGGAACACAGAGATGCCCGAGATAGGGCGTCTACGCAGAGCAGAAAAGGAGCCAAGCTGTCCTGAGGGGTCACCGTGTGTCTCGCACACATCACACACCGTACACACAGCCGTATCTCCTCGATCCTGTTTCATCTCGTCTGAGTCAGGCCAAGCGGCCCCATGATTTCTAGGGACTGCTAAAAACGAAAATGCTGCCAATTCTAATTGTAAGTTGGTGTTGCTTCTGAGCTGCTTTGCAGTTTCAGCGATGCCAAAATGTGAAAATAATATGCCTCTCAGGACGGATGAAATGCAGGAAATCCTCAGAATAACCCAGCGAGCTTGGTATGGAGGCAGCCAGAACTTTTTGTCCAGGGTCCATGAGAACACAGTCAGGATTCAAACCCAAGACGCTCCGATGTTCTAACCCGAGGGTTGGTACCTTTATTTTTCTGTCAAGGGCCAGGTACTGAACATACTTGGCTTTGCAGCCGGACGGCCTCTGTCGCCAATACTTAGCTCTGCTGTTGCAGCTTGAAAGCCACCTTAGGGGCGATGCACACTAATGGGTACGGTTGTGTGCCGATGAGACATGTGTTTACAGAAACAGGCAGCAGGCTGGCGTTGGCCTGCCCCCGCCCTAAGCCGCGCCCGTAACTACTGTGGGGTGCATCTCCATCCCCAGAAGGGCTGGGGTCTGCTCCTGCCTGGAGGCACGCTGGCCGGGGCTTGAATCACCTGCGGATAATTCTCCCCTTGACCGTGTGACCTCAAGCATATAAGTCGCATCTCCTCCGGGTTTGACGGAGCCCTGCCCTTGTCCCAGACACAGCACGGAGTCCTTTGCAGCCGTCCATTTGAACCTCGCAGTGACCCGATCAGGTGGGATCTCTTAGTGTCTCCTTTCTTGGCCAGGAGTGTGGAGGAGCTGAGTGGGCTCGCTCAGGGTCACGCACCCAGCGCTTAAATCCAGGCTGTTGGGCTCTGGAATCTATCATCTGCCGCCGAGGGCGGTCACTTAGGTCAGAGACCGTTTTCTATAAATGGCCAGAGAGTTAAAGTTTTTAGTTTTGGGAGCCATAAAGTCAGGCTTGGCCTGAGGGTTTTTGTTTGTTTGTTTTAGAATAACACCTTTATTGTGATACATTCACATACCATAAAATTGGTGGAGCGTGCAATTCTTGATCTTGGGGTTGTGAGTTCGAGCCCCACCTTGGGCGTAGAGATGACTTAAAAATAAAATCTTTAAATACAATAAAATAAAATATACAATTCAATGGTGGTTTTTTTTTTTTTTAAGGTATTTTACAGTTTTTAAGTAATCTCTACACCCAACATGGGAGTCACACTCACAACCCTGAGACCAGGAGTCGCACGTTCCACCAACTGAGCCAGCCAGGCGCCCCCTACAGTTCAGTGGTTTTTAGTAATTCACAGAGTTGTGCGACGATGACCACATCAATTTCAGAGTATTTTCATCACCCTAAAAAGTATCCCCCAATCTCCCCTGCCTCGTCTCCCTCCAGCCTCTGTGCACCACTCACCTACTTTCTGTCTCTCTGGATTTGCCTGTTCTCGACACTTCCTATAAATGAATCGTACAGCACATGGCCTTCTGTCGCTGGCGTCTGTCATCATCATAACGTTTCCGAGGTCCTTCCGAGCCAGCGTGTCAGCGCCCCCTTCCTTTTCATGACTGAGCAATACTCCACATGTGGATGGACCACATTTTGTTGTCCACTCATCTGTCGATGGACATTTGGGTCGTTTTCACCTTCTGGCCGTTGTGAGTAATGCTGCTCAGAGCGTTTGCGTGCACGTGTTTGTGCGGACGCGTAAGGTTTCAGATCTCCTGGGTGCATATCAAGGGATGGAACTCTTGGTACTTGTGCCAGCTCTTTTAAGGAGATGCCCACTCTTTCCCCAAGTGGCTGCACCATTTTCTGTCCCCACCGGTAGTGTCTGAGAGTTCCAGTTTCTCCACACGGTCGCCGACATGTGTTCTGGGCTATCTTTTTGACTAGAGCCACGCTGGTGGCTGTGAATGGTATCTCGATGTGCATTTTCCTGATGGCTCATTTGGACCTGAGTTTTTGTGCCTTTCCCTGAACCCATGGGACTCATCAGCCTCAGGCAGCCCCGGGCAGTTGGGCTCGGCCCTGGAACCGGGGTGGGGTTGAGGATGGGAGGCAAGAGCCCCTCAAGGGGGAGGGGCAGCTTCCAAAGAGAGTTTGGGGTGTTGTTGGCAGCAAGGAAGAGAATATGGATTCTGGGCAGTGAGCAACACATTTCCACTGCAGACCCTCCTTGGTTTNNTTCCTGCTGCTGTGACCAGCTCTTTCCCATTTGCATCATATTTGCCAGTGTTGAGCACTGAAGTCCTACATCCTAGGAACCCCATGGTCCTGGGTAAACTGGGACAGTTGGGTACCCTACTGGCATAAATGCTCCCAGCTGTCTTCCACTGGACTGCCTCCCCCGTTCCTGAGTCACCAGTAGGAATCCCCACTAAGCCTTTGTCCCCCATGGGGCAGCACCAATCCCAGACAGAGTGGCCCTGTTTGCCCTTTAGGGGAACAGATTTTGGGTGTGGAGGGTTGGAAATAGGAGAGAGGGAGAAATTACGATCACCTTTTAAAAAACCTTTTCATGGACAAGATGGTGGATCACCTCCAGTATTTTTGTTTATTGCCTGGTATCACTTTGAAAAAGTAAGAAAATATTGTAAAAAAAATTTTTTTGTTTACACACCATTAATACTGTTGGGGTATGATTTTGCCAAAATCTACAAAATCGTCTGTAACATTTGATGGGAGGTTTTTTTGGTTTTGGTTTTTGGTTTTGGGGTTTTTTTGGTATTTGCGAGGTTAGTAGCTGAGATCACCTCTAGCTGCTTCACTTTCGAATCTCTCTTTCCCTGAATCTCACATTCGAGTCATTTGCCCTCTTACCTCGTCTCCTCTCTGCTCAGAAGACCCTGGCCCCAGGGACCACCCCCTCCCTGAAAGGAGCATGGCTTTTGACTTGTGGTGTTCTCCTATCTTTCAGTGTCTTTCATGGTTTTTAGCTTCTTCCTTGTTGGCACAAACCTTCATGTCATTGGCTTCTTTACTCTTTGTCAGGTTTCGCTTCTCATTTCGCTTTTTGTTTTTGTTTCTCGGTATCTGTGGAGACAGCTGCCTCAGGGTCTAGTTCCTTCCCTTCAGGCTCCCTTCCCGGTCCTCTCACCCGATGAGGTGTGTGGGGTCCGTGGCCGGCCTTAGAGGGTACATTTCCCCTTTGTCCCCGATAGCAGCTACCTTCGGTTTCTATATTTGCTTATTTGTCCCGTTCTACTTGGTGACTCATCGGACTTGGAGGAACCTTTGGACCGGAGCCCCCACCCCTGCCGCCAGCCTGATCCAGCCCGATCTGTTTTCTTGCTGTTATTGTCACATGACGAGCACGGGAGTTTTTACGTTTCTTTCTCTGCCCACTAAAATTTTCCAGTCCAGCTCTCTGCATGCACTATTAACTTGGAGCTGTTTTGGAAAGTTTTTAAAATTTGGCCCGACGCGTGCAGGGTTCATGGTCTCACTTCCCAGTGAGCCTCTCGCCTCTCCTGCTAAGCTCTGGGTTGATCTCTGTGTACGCAGTTATCACTGGGGTGTGTGTGCTTTACTTATCTCCTCTCTGTTTTCAGAGATGGAGGTAGGTGCCCACTCTTTTTCAGAATGGTCAAATACATCAAATCAAATCAAGAGGCCGCACCAGGGGAAGGAAGGAGCTTTAAAATTTGACCTTAAGACATTAAGCCCATGCATGTGTTTGGTTTTGAGGCCAGGAGGTGTGGGGGCAAAGCCTGAAATTTGATTTAGGTCATGTGGGTCTCTTCTTTCCCATCCTTCTGGGGCTTTCGAGCGGCCTGGTGACAATGCCCCACAGTGGTTCCAAAAAGGTTGGGAGCCAGATGGCTCTGGATTGAAGGGTGGCTGGCCCAGGCACTTACCAGCAAGGAGACCTCCGACCAACCATTTCGTCTCTTCAACCAGGGGTCGGCAAACTATTTTCGTACGCCTGGGTTTGTACAGCTTGAGATCTAAGAATCGCTTTCGTATCTTAAAATGGCTGGAAAAAAAATTCACAACGTCGAGAGAAGCATAGTGTCACGACACGTGTCAACTGAAGGTGAAGTTCGGTGTCGGGCGTCCACCACCTTCCGTGGGCACACAGCCACGTCCGTCTGTGGACGGATGTTACGGATTTGGGATTGGTCTCCGGCTGCCTTCTCGCTATAGCAGCAGAAGTGAGTGGGCCACAGAGACCGTCCGGCCCCCTTTACAGCCGAAGTTCACGGACCTCTGCCCCGGGCCCCCCGCGTCCTTGTCTCCGGCATGAGGCGGCGCCCCGGGGCGGTTGTCGTAACCGGTCCAGGTCAGATGCGTGGCCTGCGGTTTAGGAAGGTTGGCTGTTATCCGTGATGACAGCCTCCGCGTCTGCTCCTTCCCCGGAGAGCGATGGGGGATGGGCACTCCCGAGTGGCGAAGGACGACCGCACACCCGCCCCCTCTGCGCCCTTGTCTTGCAGGAGTTGCACCTCTGTGTCTCCCGCAGACACTTTGCTCTGGAGCGGGGCTGCAGGCTGCGCGGGCTGCCGCCGGGGAATTACAGCGTGCGAGTCCGGGCCACCTCCCTGGCCGGCAACGGCTCCTGGACAGAAGCCACTTACTTCTACGTGACAGACTATTGTAAGTCTGCGCGGCGACTCTGGTCGGGTCTGCGCTTGGGGCTGGACATGGCAGGACATTTCAGAGGATGGCCGGGGAAGCCTGGAGGCTGTGCCCACTGGCCCTGGACTTGACCTCCGGGTCTGCTGGCTGCCGCGGTGTGACCTGGGCAATGTGCTTGCCCTCTCTGAGCGTTTACTTCCTCATCTGACCATGGGGATAATAATAGGAGCCCCCCCCCCCCACCTTGGAGGTGAAAGGAGGTTTTGGTGATATGATGAATGTCAAGTGGCTGGCCCACGGCATGTCTGATGAATACATTAGCTCCTGCTACTAGTGTCCTAATATTTGATTTTTGATGGGTTGTGCCCTCCAAGGGAGAACATGGGAGCTTGCCTACTGAGTCTCAGATGTTCTCTTGATATGCAGGCAGTGAGTGCTGCCATTGGGTGAGCAGGGCACACTGTGGACAGCAGGGTGGGAGGCTGGGGAAGGCTGAAGTGGTCAGGGAATGCTTCCTGGAGGTGGTGACATCTTGAGTGAGACCCGGAAGAATGTACAAGTGGGGACAAAACAAGATGGTCATCCTGGCATGTGATAGGAGCCTAGACACTTGACTGAGTGAACAAATGACTTGGAAGGAGGGGAGATTCTAGACTGGGAGGAGTGGGAGCCTGGGTGGGAGAGGTGAGACAAGGCTCCTGCTTGGCCGGCTGGACTGTCACATACCAGGCCTGGTGGGACTTTGGAAAGTGGGAAGTGACTCTTGCTGGGAAGGCTCTGGCCAGCGTCAAGGCTGGGGTGAGCGTCTGGACACCAGCTGGGTGTGCGACACTGCGATTCTGATGCCGCCTAGTGGAGTGAGCACAGAACCTGCCAGGTTAGGAGCACGGTTCCCAGCAAGACGGCCCTCACTTCAGATGGCAGGTGCGAATCGAAGGTTCTCCAAGCCCCCCGCACATCTGACCAGCTGGCAGCAAACTCAGGGGTTCCCACGACCTCCCTCAGATTCAGTCATTAGCTCGATCAGCTCGCAGAGCTCAGGAAAGTGCTGTATTACAAGGATGGTGTCACATAAAGGCTATCAGTTGGGACCACCCAAACGAAGAAACAGAGGGGAGGGCTGGGAGGGTCCAGGACGCTGAGCTCCTGTGTCTTCTCCCGGTGGGATCAGGACGTGTGGCGTTGCCCTCCCGGCATACCCGTGTGTTCACCAGCCAGGGAACCCCCCTGAGCTCTGGTGTCGAGGGTGTCACTGGCTAGGCATTGCTGATCATATCGTTGGCTGTGTGATGGAACTCCATCTCCAGCCCCTCTGCCCCCTGGAGGTCAGACTGGCGCAGGCCCCAACCTTCCAATCACATGCTTGGTCTGCTGGTGACCGGCCCCCATCCTGGGTCGTCTCATCTCATAGCATAAGCTCAGGTGTGTTCCAAGGGGCTCGTCAGTAGCAAAGACACTCTTATTACCCAGGATAATTTAAGAATTTGGAGTCTGTCTCTCAAGAACCAGGGATACCGTGAATAAAATTCCAAGGAAAACATCGAAGTGGGAGAAACATTTGTGACATCATTGACAAAGAGTTAATATCCTTGATATAAAATGAATATAAATATAAATATAAATAATATAAATATAAATATGGTACATGAATAGAACATATATGTATCCTAACACAAGACTAGGCAAAGAACTTAAATAGCCAATTTAAAAAAATATGTAAAGATAGAAAACATAAGAAAAAAAGTCCAACCTCAAAACCACACCAAAAAAAAAAAAAAAAGCACATTAAAACAAGATGTAATTTTTAACTTATTGAATTGGCAGGGCTTTTGTTTCTGTTTAATTATAGTACTTCGTGTTGTCCAAGAGTATAGACACATGGACATACTTTTTCGTGGTTGGGGAGTGCTAAAATATAGCAGTTTATTTAATTTTTAAAAGATTTTTATTTATTTATTTGAGGCAGCAAGCAAGAGAGAGCACATGAGCTTGAGGGGAGGGGCAGAGGGAGAGGGAGAAACAGACTTCGCACTGAACAGGGAGCCCGACGTGGGGCTCGATCCCAGGACCCTGGGATCACAACCCGAGCTGAAGGCAGACACTTGACCAACTGAGCCACCTGGGTGCTCCTAAAATATCCTACTTTAATAATATGTATCAAACATCTTATAAAGGCTCTTGCTATGTGAACCAACAAATTTTGGTTTTAGAAATTTTAGAAGTGGGATGGGGCGCCTGGGTGGCACAGCAGTTAAGCATCTGCCTTCGGCTCAGGGCGTGATCCCAGCGTTATGGGATCGAGCCCCACATCAGGCTCCTCTGCTATGAGCCTGCTTCTTCCTCTCGCACTCCCCCTGCTTGTGTTCCCTCTCTCGCTGGCTGTCTCTAACACTGTCGAATAAATAAATAAAATCTTTAAAAAAAAAAAAAAAGAAAGAAATTTTAGAAGTGGGGCGCCTGGGTGGCTCAGTTGTTAAGCATCTGCCTTCGGCTCAGGGCGTGATCCCGGCGTTCTGGGATCGAGCCCTGCATCAGGCTCCTCCGCTGGGAGCCTGCCTCTTCCTCTCCCACTCCCCCTGCTTATGTTCCCTCTCTCACTGGCTGTCTCTCTCTCTGTCAAATAAATAAATAAAATCTTTTTTTTTAAAAAAAGAAATTTTAGAAGTTTTAGAAATTTATCCTGAGGAAATGATCAGAGATGTCCAAAAAAGATACATGTTCAAGGAAATACAGCCCGGCATTACCAAAGATAGCAAAAACTCTGGGGAATTAGAATTCTTTATATTATAACGGGGAGGCAAGCAAGGCACCCAAGGGGCAAATTTTAAGGAGGCGCTCACCCCCAGGGCTGACCCTACATCTCCAGGGCACAGAGCAAGAGTTCTCAAATTTTGCACCCTGGGTGCTTCCCTTTCTTCACCCTGGTTCCAGTGGCCATGGCAATCGGCGGTGTGAGCAGGACTGTGGGGTCTGGGAAGCCGAGGCGGCGTGTGGGGGGTGCAGCCTGGCTCTCAGATTGTGTCCTGAGACCTGCTGAGTCCCGGCCACGTGGGGCCTCCAGCTTCCCTGCTGCTGAGAAGTAGGGACACGGAGGGATATGCAGACAACGCAGGTGACGGATAGGTTTCCTTTTCTCATGTTCCATTCAGCCACCAAATATTTACGGAGACTGTCTGTGGCCGGGAGCTGCCGGGAAGGGGAGGAGGCAGGTGGCTGTCATTTCAGGGAGGGGCAGGAGGGCATCTCAGGGTGTTGCTGGCCCCCGAGCACTTCCTCGGATGGCCTGGCTTGAAATCCCTGTGCCACGGGGGGTCAGCTCTGGGATTTGGGGCAAGACCCCTCCAGTCTCTGAGCTTCTTTTCCCAGTCTGTTAACTGGTCTTAGCCACGGCCCCTCCCGCCTTGGCTTACGTGATGATTAAGTAAAATCACCAGCACAGAGCACTTCAGATAGCACCTGGTGTGTTCCTAAGTGTTCGGTAAACCGCTATTGATAGGAAAGACCTTAGGGACCAGGGACCAGGTGTCCTCCGGGATTCCTTAGAACCCACTTTCCTCCTTGGCTTGGGAGAGTCTGGATACACGGGCATGTGGACAAACAGACAACTCAGCCTGACGTGCAAATTTAAAAAATGAAGGCTCCATAGCATTTCTTCGGTGAATTATTTGAAAGGATTTTTTTTTGAGAGGAGGACGCCTTAGCACCCAGGGTCCTGGTGAATTTTTCATTTGTAAGAGGTGCTGTTGGGCTTAAAATAGGCTATTTAATTTGTGGGGCCCACTGCAAAATGAAAATGCAGGGCCCCTTGTTTAAAAATCATGAAGACTTTTTTTTGGTTAAGATTTTACTTATTTGAGAGAGAGAGCACGAGCATGGGGGGGAGGGACAGGGGGAGAGGGAGAAGCAAACTCCTTGCTGAGCAGGGAGCCCGATGTGGGGCTTGATCCCAGGACCCTGGGATCATGACCTGAGCTGAAGGCAGATGTTTAATTGACAGAGCCACCCAGGCGCCCCTAAAAATTATTAAGACTTTCAAGATGGTGACAGTGGAGTGTTAGGGAGCATGGCCCTACCAAGTGTGGGGACTTGGGCGATGGCCGGGGTTACGTTCCCGTGAAGCTGGCCCTGGATGGAGGGCAGGGGGAAGGCTGGCAGCGGGCAGTGGTCTGGGGGTCAAGGCCTCTGAGCCTGCCGCCCAGCCCTGTGGAGCCAGCTGGTGTTTTAGGACTGCTGGAAAAGAAGGGCCCGGGAGCCCGGTGGAGAGGCTCGGGGACAAGGGAAGGGGCAGATGCGTGTGGGCTCCCATTATAGGCGTAGGTGTGATTTGTGATGTGAACACATTTTGATGTGAACCATTTATTTTCTCATTCTATTTCAGTAGATGTCCCATCGAATATTGCAAAAATCATCATCGGCCCCCTCATCTTTGTCTTTCTCTTCAGTGTTGTGATTGGAAGTATTTACCTGTTCCTGAGAAAGAGGTGGGTCCAGTGGCATCTGGTGAATTGTTAGACCGGCTCTCCAGGAGAGGAAGTATGCCTAGTTACAGGGAGAGCTGTAGCTAAGTGTGTTATAAATTTGACTGACATAAGCGATGTGGATAGCACGCAACTTACAGGTAATGGTCATAATAAGTACGTAACACTCTATCATAAATTCCCTCCAGCTGGTTGATTCTCACCAAATGTTTTGGTAGATTTTTCGCCCCCCGCCCCCCACCCCGAGCCTTTGTATCTACAGCCCTCCTGTGGCTGCAAGTGATGAGTGAGCGTAGCCCCGGCCTGAATGTGGATTGATACTTTGTTTTCGTAAGAGTAAGGTGCAAATGAACTAAGAGGCATAGCTTCATCAACGAAGAAGTGACTTCGCTCAGTCGGGTAGAACTGTGCTGGAGGAACATTTTCTCAAAAAAAATTTATTTTTGCCATTTGCAACATCGTGGCTACAGAGATGACATCCTTTTTTTTTTTTTTTTTTAAGATTTATTTATTTATTTTAGAGAGAGAGAGAGAGCAGGGGGAGGGGCAGAGGAAAAGAGAGAATCCCAAGCAGACTCTGCGCTGAGGGCAGAGCCCCGACGTGGGGCTCGATCCCACGACTCCGAGATCATGACCTGAGCTGAAATCAAGAGTCGGCCGCTTCACTGACTGAGCCACCCAGGCGCCCCGAGATGACACACTTTTAAGTTTAATCTGATTGACATTTTTGTGCCATCCCTTCCTCAAGCCTGGACGGACAACAGAGCAATAGATCAAGTCTTGGTTGGTAGCGTCCTGTTTCTTTCTGTGACGTATATATNNNNTGCTGTGGCCAATTTCAAGCTGCAGACATCCCACTGGTGATAGTAGGAAGCTGTATGCTAGTCAGGCAGTGGTGGGTTCTGTTCTCAATATCATTTCATCTCATCGTAAGCCGGTGTCATTTAATTTTGGACGATGGCTGTATTAACAACCTGCTGTCAGATTTCCTGAAAACTTAGCAGTTGTTTCTCATGAGCTGGGATGAGATCCGCAAAGGGCGAGGGTTTTAGGTGTTAATGGATGAGCATAAATTATAGTTTATGGTCCCACGTTGATGTGCGTAAGTAGTCTGACGGGCTTCTACTCCTGACACCCCAGACTGTGTCGGGGACACAGGGTTGCTGGTGATACGGTTTGCCGTTGGCATCGGGAGCTTGTAGCCCCTCCGCGAGTGACCCGGAGCCCCGTGAGAATATCGAACTGGAATGTCTTCCTCTTTCTCCTCCAGGCAGCCGGATGGGCCACTGGGACCGCTGTATGCTTCTTCAAACCCTGAGTACCTCAGTGCGAGTGATGGTGAGTACCCTCCCCGTCCCCCTGTGTGGCCAGAATCCTGCCCTTTGGGGCTCTTGGCCATCAATGTCAAGTGCAAGTCGGCAGTTGGCACCCGGGGAGGCCGAGATGAGCCCTCTTGTTCACGTGAGCACGCAGACCTGCCCCTTGCTGCAGAGACCGTGTTCCTGGGAGCAGCCAGACACCCGCTGTCTAGCACTATTTGGATGGGCTCATTGAGCTAATCTGGGGCCCGTGAGCTGGGCTGGGAGGCTGAGAGAGAATCCAGGGTCCCAGCTGTTGGGTGGGTGGAACCTGGGACTGTGCCAGAGACCACGCCGAGGGTCAGAGCCAGAGGGCTGCGTACGGACTTGCTATCCAGGCTGGCAGGTGGGGGTCGGACACTGGGGATAAGGGGCGGGGAAGACAAGAGTGAAGGGTAAGATGGGGTACGCAGGAGGCTGTGTGGGCGCCAGGGACTCTATCGGCTGCTGGCGGTGGCTGAACACGAATGGGTCGCTGATGCTGGTGGTGGGAGCGTCGGACTGACACCTGTATCTCCCTTGATTGTACGAAGGGCAGTGAGCAGCCCCTGCAGATAAGACTCTCCTTCCGAGGAGAGAGCATCTGCCACGTTACAAGTTTCTAAAGCACTTCACGCAGCAGCAATCAGAAAGTGACTTGGGAGGAGTGAACGCTGTTGCCTCCGGGGGATACGGGGTGATGTTTTTAAGGACACCCAGGATTTGTTTTCATCAGGTCTGATGAGGGAGTGTGGGAGAAGGTGGACAAGAACCTTTATTGTGGCGTCCTTGGGAGGGCAAGGCGGGGTAAGAGCAAGGACTGGCTGTTTTGATGATTTCAGTGGGTTCTGGGGTGTAGGGCCTGGCCCTGGGGCTGAGTGGGTCCCCTAGAGGTGGGGGTTAGGATTTGGGCTCTGGATTGGTGGGTTTTGCAGATAGAAGGTGCTCTCACAGGCAAGTCATGTGCTGTCTCTAGGAATCGGCCGCCCTTGGGCAGGGCAGCCCCTCCAAGGTCATCGAGGCCCCGGCTGCTAAGGCATCAGAATAGGGAAACTAGGAGAGGTGGTCGTTCCAGGTAGGAGCGTGTGCAGGAGGCAGGAGCAGGAGGGAATGAACACGGACGGAGGGGCCTCCTCTCCCAGTTTGGGGTTGGCATTGTTTCTGCACACTGGAGGTGGGGAAGCTGAACCTCAGGGCTGCCACGGGACCCCGCGATAAGGGGTGAGGCCAGGATGGCTACGCAGGGCTGCCTCTCTACCCTACTGCCCTGCTTCCTTCTGGAAATGCAGGAATGGCCGAGTGCACAAGGGTGCCTGGTGAAAGCTGGAAGTTGGAGCTCAAGGTTCTCTAAGGCTGGAAAGGCCTGGGCCGAGGGGTACACACAGGGAAAGACCCCGGCTCGGAGCCCCGGGGGACAGGGTGCCCCCACTGAGCTTCTGTGCGTGCTCATCTTCTGTAGTGTCCTTGCCCGAGGCCCCGGTGACCGTCGGGGTTTGCCGGGGCTGCCGTAACAAACACCACGGACCGGATGGCTTAGGAAACGGAATTCTGTTTCCTCACGGTTCTGGAAGCTGGGAGTCTGAGATCAAGGTGTCAGCGGGGTTGGTTTCTCCTGAAGCCTCTCTCTGTGGGTTGTGGACAGCTGTCTTCTCCCCGGGTCCTCATGTGGTTGTCCCTGCGTGTATGTCTGTGTCCCAGTGTCCTCTTCTTGTAAGGACACCAGTCATATGGGATGGGAGCCACCCCACTGACTTCATTTGAACTTGATTGCCTCAGGAATGGCCCTGTCTTTAAATATAGTTACATTCTGAGGTACCAGGATTAGGACCTCAACATAAATTCTGGTGGGGGCGGGGGACACGACACAATTTAGTCCCCCTTTGGAGGACAGCAGGAACCATTTTGGCTTTTCTTATGAGGCCTTTGTGCCTTCGTCTGCAAATCATTTTCTGTGTAACAAACCACCCCAAAGTTAGTGGCTTGAAACAACCAGCATTTGTTAGCTCAGGACTCGGTGGGTCCGCCGCCTGGGCTCTGCTGAGCTGGGCAGATCCTTTGACCCCGCCGGGGCTCATTCACACGGCTGCAGCCTGCCTGCCGATCAGCCGGCGCTCGGTGGCCTCGGATGGGCTCACTGGGATGTCCAGCGGTTGCCAGGCCCTTGGCACTTTGCAGAAACAACAGCCTCAGATGGGAAGTAGCATTGTGGGGTGGCGGGGCTGAAATCAGACAGAAAGGACGAGGAGGCAGGCTCAGCTCGGCGCTTACTGGCCAGGACCCTGGACTGGTGGTGTTTCCATCCCAAGCATCTGCTGTCCCCTCCATGAAGGGCAGGGACCCACGGCTGTCCTGTTCTCGGCTCTGTGCCCGGTGCCCAGCACAAGTCCTGGACCACAGGAGTCCCTTAGTGAACCTTTGCCAGGGGGGCCTCTGGTGGGAGATGGCTGGGGGTCCACCGCGGACACGGTGTAGATAAATGAGGAGTAGTGTTTCCATGTTCTGTGTATGTGCCGGACGAGTGGGAGGTCCCCCGGGAGAAGATCACTCTGCTGCGTGAGCTGGGGCAGGGCTCCTTCGGCATGGTGTACGAAGGCAACGCCAGAGACGTCGTCAAGGGCGAGGCGGAGACCCGCGTGGCGGTGAAGACGGTCAATGAGTCGGCCAGTCTGCGGGAGAGGATCGAGTTTCTCAACGAGGCCTCGGTCATGAAGGGCTTCACCTGTCATCACGTGGTGAGTCCTGCATTTGCCCCGAAGCCGACAGAGGCGTCCTTCCGCGCCTGCTTCCCTGTTCCCCTCGTCTGTCCTTCCCCCTCCTCCAGCACAGAGCAGGAGGACTCTAGGTGTGGACCCCCTGCCTGTCCCCCACTCTGCTAAGCACCCTAAAGGTGTGGGGGAGGCTCCCTCCCTTCCCGCTTCTTGAATCCCATCCTCTCCCACCTTGCATGGAGCCAGACTCATTCCCTTGCTTTCCAGAATCTTCTGTCTCTTCCCTCTTCCTGGCCCCTTTGTAACCCTGGAACACATGATGGATGAGCCACGCTGTCCCCGCATCCCTGTCCCCCCACCCCAAGTCGGCACAGACTTCCTGCTCTGCTGCTCCCACGTGGTCCTATAGCTTCTCCTCGAGCCTTGCGTCCTTTCTTCCTTGCCACGTGTGGCTGAGGGGATCTGCTCTGTGCTGAGCCCCAGTCTTGACTCTTCGACGCAGCAGCTTCCTGCCCCTTACGGAGCTTCTAGCACGGCCGTGGAGACAGACCCTAAGCCCAATAAGTTCCTTATGGAGGACGTTAGGAGCCGGAGCCACGGCAGGATGGAACCAGAGAGCAGAGTCAGGGGCTGGGAGTGTGGGTGTGGGGAAGGTGTATTAAGGACGGAGGCACTGAGCCACGGCGACCTGGCAGGGAACAGAGGGGTCAGGCAGAGGGAACAGCAAGTACAAGGCCTGGGAGGTGGGAACGTGCCTTATCTGCTCGGGGCCCCCGAGGAGATCTCCAAGGGTCTGCCTCAGAGTGTTGCTGTGTGTGGACATGTCTCTCTGCTCCCCCCTCCCCCCAGACCATGAGTCCTGAATTCCCCGTCCTCCCCTGACTACCCTGTCCCCACAAGGCATTGACCCTGGCATTTGAGCCAGACAGACCAGGGCTCCCCACACAGGGTGCCGCGCGCATCGCAGACGTCAGATGGGGGGACCTTGGGGGGTGGAAGCCTTCCCCCGGACCCTCCCCCAAGATCGCTCGGTGCTCACTCCACAGGTCCGCCTCCTGGGGGTGGTGTCCAAGGGCCAGCCGACGCTGGTGGTGATGGAGCTGATGGCCCATGGAGACCTGAAGAGCTACCTCCGCTCCCTGCGGCCGGAGGCTGAGGTGAGCTGGCTCCGGGGACCCGGCAAGGCGCCCGCTCCCAGCCGCCGGGCGCCCGGGTCCCTGAACCCGACCCCATGTTTCGACTTCAGAATAACCCCGGCCGCCCTCCCCCTACCCTGCAAGAGATGATTCAGATGGCGGCGGAGATCGCCGACGGGATGGCCTACCTGAACGCCAAGAAGTTCGTGCACCGGGATCTCGCGGCCCGAAACTGCATGGTCGCCCACGACTTCACCGTCAAAATTGGAGGTGCGTCTGGCCCTCTGCTGGGAAATGTGTGGCCCGGGCCCAGTGTGACCGCAGAAGGAGTTGTCTGTCCTGAGCAGTTCAGTCTTCTCCAGTAGTGCAAAGAGGGCCCGGCCCGCAGGCTGCGATCGCACGTGCTCGTGAGCTCGCTCATTTCCTGCTCTGGATCATAACGGAGTTCCCTGGTGGCGGAAGCTGTCGCACTAGGAGCCCGTAGATGTGACCGATGATGGATAAGTCGCCCTGATTTTTCTGCCCGCACGCATCACCCAGCACAGGAGCCACTGGCCGCCTTGGCCATTTACATTCAAGTTAACTTAAATGAACTAGAATTAAAAATGTATTCCTTTGGCTGCGCTGGCCACATTGCAAGTGAGCGTTCGCCACCTTGAGCCTGGTGGCCGCCATATTGGGCAGCGTGAGCGTAGACCGCATTCTTCATCACGGAGGGTTCTACTGGACGGGGGTATTCAAAGATGAACAGTAAAATAGTGCTTGTGTAAACAAGATGAGGAAGACTGGAGATAAGAGGACTGAAGGAAATAAAGAGTTCCATGGTAGAGAGCAGAAGCCTCTCCCTGCACGGAGACAGCCTTTTGGCCCGAATTTGCAGGATGAGTTGACCTGAATGACAGCATCCCAGGGGGCATTCCAGCGTATGCAAAGGCCTGACACCGGAAGGATGGCAGATGTGGTGTGAATAGAAGGAACGTGGAGGGGAGCAGAGCAGCATGAGCTGTGAGGTTAGGGAGAGAGGCAGGAGCCAGACCTGGAAGGGCCTTATTAGTCAGTGAGTCATCTAGCCGTTATCCTAAGGAGCCAGTGGGAAGCTAGAAGTAACGTGATTCTCTTTATGATCCCAAACGACATTATCCGCAAGGGAGGCCGGAAGTGATGTCATCCTGTTTATAATCCCAAAAGACCTTATCCTCCGTTAGCCGTGGGAAGCAAGAAATAACGTGACCCTATTTATGTAGCTTCTCTTGGGCGGTGGGCTGTCAGGGTCAAGACGGAGGGAAGGTCCTGCAGGTGAGAGATGGTGGTGAGCCTGGGTGGGGCTGGAGTGATGGAGAGGGAGAGTTGGATTAGAGTAGGCAGGACTCCCTGATGTCTGAGATGTGGGTATGAGGAAAGGGGCGTGGTCAAAAGGGGACCCGACCCTGGCTTTTGAGCTGGGCAGCTGGGTAGTGGTGGGACCATATTTAGTGGAGAATAGCAGGTTGGCTTCCGAGACCCAACACTTTGGTTCGGAAGTTTGGGATGCCTGCAAGGTCATGGGTGGGAAGGAAGTGTTGCCGAGAATGGGATTCCCAGGCCGTGGGCCGGAATGTCGCTTCTTTCCCACTTCGTGCTTCCTTTTCCTTCCCTGTACGTGGTGGCCCATCCTTTCCCTCCACATCCCCATGAGTACCCTCAGAATCTGTGCTCACGGGATTTGGCCACCACCCAGGTGAGCACACACCTGGGGCAGGTGAGCCCATCCGAGGGCTCTGTAAGGCAATGGGGCAAGATGGAGACAGGGCTGTAGGCTGAATGTTAAGACCATGTGAACCCTTTGTTGTCAGACTTTGGGATGACCAGAGACATCTATGAAACGGATTACTACCGGAAAGGAGGCAAGGGTCTGCTCCCCGTGCGGTGGATGGCCCCGGAATCGCTGAAGGACGGGGTCTTTACCACTTCTTCTGACATGTGGTGAGTGGTGCATGGATCGGCGGACAGAGTGCTGGGCTCGAATCCCAGGTCGTTCTGTTCGTGTGACCGGCAAGAGGGGGCCAGTTAAAACCTGCTTTCCTCACAGCCCCTTGATCAAGAAGGTGAAGGGGAGGTCATGTCGGGGGACCCTTGCACGGCTATTTATGTTCCGATTGAGACTAATCTAGGCATTTCTGAATGCAGCACGAATTGTTTAACTGGCCGACCACGTTCTAGTAAACCAGGGAGGGGTGCGTGCGTGCGTGTGTGTGTGTTTTCATGGCTTCTCCGTTACTACTTTCAACTGTTGTCGGCAGGTCCTTTGGCGTGGTCCTTTGGGAAATCACCAGCTTGGCAGAACAGCCATACCAGGGTCTGTCTAATGAACAGGTGTTGAAATTCGTCATGGATGGAGGGTATCTGGATCAACCCGACAATTGTCCAGAGAGAGTGTAAGTGTGGAAAGAAGACCGGGCGGAGTGTGGGCTCTTCATCAAAAAGGCATTGCCCTTTGGTTTGCGTGTCGTACCTCTATATACGTGCTTATGTTTGCGTGCCGTATCTTTACGCCTGTGCTTTCTTGCATAGCATGCCTGTGGAAGGTTGTAGAGAGACCCCGCATGGGAGAACGAACCTGGGTAGCCGGGGTGGGGTATTTATGTGTAACTGTCGGTCCTTAATATATTTAACATTTTGTCAGGGAATGAATACAATCTGACATGTCTATTATAGCTCAACAGAATTGGGAAAAAAAGAAATCAGAAGCAGAAACATTAAAATTATTTTTTGGTCAAGAATATGTGTTACCTATCTCCCTGCTCCCCTGATTTTTGTTGTAAATTTTGGTCATAGAAAAAATAAATAAATGTTTGTTATAGGACCAAACGGACAACACATACAAGCGGGCCATTGAGCACTTGCAGACTTGTGCAGTCCCACTAATAGTCCGATAAATATAGAGTAAAATGAAGGAAAGTACTATCTTCCTAAATGAGCAAAGAGAGGAAGGAAGAATGGAAGAAAAGAGAGTTTTAATACTCAGTGCTGGAAGTGGATGGCCTAGATAATCATTCTTATCCCCCTGTTGTTAATAGCTGCTCAGAGGATGTTATTTAAAGTTTCAAAAAATGGCAATGATCTAAGTACCCAACAATAGGAGAACTGCCAGTAACTTTATAAATTAATATGACCTAGCAGCTCTGTTGGTGAAGTATCAGCCTTCGGTTCAGGTTATGATTCCAGGGTCCTGGGATCGAGTCCCGCATCGGGCTCCTTGCTCAGTGGGGAGTCCGCTCCCTCTGTCTCTCCACCCTGCTTGTGCCCACACTCCCTCTCTCTCTGTCTCTCACAAATAAATGAGTAAAATCTTAAAAAAAAAAACTATTAATAAAATAAAATAAAATAAAATGATATAGCAATTGAAATTTCAAATGATGCTTATAAAAATATTTTATAACTTGGTGAATAAGCCTATGTTTAAATATTAAGTATAAAAAGTGTGTATATATTACATTTCCAAATGTCTCCAGATAGAAAAGGCAAGAGGTTAGATCTGAAGGAGAGTTGTGTGCCAACTGTATTTCTCTATGTTTGGGATGTTTTCTTTCTGCCATGAGATTGTTCATGTATAAAGTCCTTTATCAGTGTTTCTTAAGAAAAAAGTTTGTGCCCTCCTGAAAAATCCAGGGGGAAAGGCCATTTTGAGGCTTCATCCCTCAAAGAATAAGACTGTTAATTTAGGAAACCCAGGTGGAAGGGACCTCATATGAAAAAGAGTATGAAGCTGAGTTATTTAGAAACTCTGAGCAGAGTATTTCTGAATGTGGCTTCGCGAGAGTCCTTTCCTGGCCAGCTGGAAACTACAGCAGCTGACTGTAGTTCCAGGCCCAGGGAAATTAGGTGGGCCCTAGGGCAGAGGTCCACATTTTCTACAAAGGGCCGCATTGTAAATATTTTCAGCTTTGTGGGCCCTGTAGCTCTCTGTTTCAGCTGCTCCACTCTGTCGTGTAGCCTGAAGGCAGCCATGAACATTGCATAAGTGAAGAGGCGTGGCTGTGTGCCAATAAAACTTTATTTACAGAGACACTTCAGGGGGCCAGATTTGGTAGTTGTAGTGGGGAGAGGAAGAGGTAAACTAGAAACCCCAAGCCCTCAGCACCTGTACTGTGTGCTCTTGGCCGAGGCGGGTGGTAGCCCCCTGCTAGCACCCTGGTGAGCGTGAGCGCTAGGCCTGCAAGATGGCTGCTCAGAGCTGACCCTCTAGGTTCGGTCCACTCAGCTGCCCCATCAAGCCCCAAGCATCTCAACCCTGAAGGATCTTTGACCCTAGAGAGATTGTTCCTTGGCACAGGGAGGTCTTTCAAGCATCCCCAGTAGGAATTAAACTTTATGAAATGCACCAAACGGGAGAAAAAAAAATCAGGACCATATAAAATGATCAACCTTGTCTAACATGTGGGTGCATCAAGAGGGGCCCTTCTTGATCTGGCCTGGGAAGGAGGCAGCCCCTTTGGCTCTCTTTCCAAAACCTTTTTTATTTTTTTTTAAAGTACCGGTAGAAATCCCGTTTTCGTCTTGACCGTTGCCTGCACTGGTGGCCGCCTTCTGACACTGGCACTTGCTCTCGTGGGTGTGGGCCGCAGGCGACAGGGCTGGGGTGGGGACTGCTCGGCCGGATGCCCCCGGACGCATGCCTGACGTGTCCCTCTGTCCTGCAGCACCGACCTGATGCGCATGTGCTGGCAGTTCAATCCCAAGATGCGGCCCACCTTCCTGGAGATCGTCGACCTGCTCAAGGACGACCTGCACCCCAGCTTTCCGGAAGTTTCCTTCTTCCATAGCGAGGAGAACAAGGCGCCTGAGAGCGAGGAGCTGGAGATGGAGTTCGAGGACATGGAGAGTGTCCCCCTGGATCGGGCCTCACACTCTCAGAGGGAGGAGGCCGGGGGCCGGGATGGAGGGTCCTCCCTGGGCCTCAAGCGAAACTACGAGGAGCACATCCCCTACACCCACATGAACGGGGGCAAGAAAAACGGACGGATTCTGACTCTGCCGAGGTCGAATCCTTCCTAACAACGCCTGTTTCGCGGAGGGGTTCCCATCTCCACTTTCCTCTGGTTTGAAGGCCTCCAGAAAACTCAGGATTCTGTGAATCTCCCACAGTGTCAGACAGAGCTCAGAGATCTCTGCTATCCATTGCTGTTCCTCTGCGACTTAAAAACATGTGTTTGATTGCCAATTTGACGAGCTGTCAGAGAATTTAACTGTGACCCTGGAGGAGAAGGGGTTTCCTCGGCTGCTGTCCTCATAGGCAACTGCGGTTTTAAGCCAGGATGTGACTATTTTTTTCTAGTAGATTGAGAGCAAGCACCTATTTTTTACACATCTTTTTTTTTTTTTTTTTCCTCCTGGTGTCTTAGCTACAGTATAAAGCATAAAACTTGTTTGTGGAACAAAAATTTGAAAGAAAGAAAAAAAAGCCAACCCCGTTCCAGTAGAATCCAGGATTTCCGGAGTGGGCTTCAGGAAGGTTTTTCTTCTCATCCAGGCTGAAGGATATATATATATTTTTTCTTCACAAAATCAGTTCCTCAAATTGACCAATAGTTGCTGCTTTTATACTTTTGATAAGGATCTGCAGTCCCCGCGTGTGGCTCACGTGTGTCCGCGTGTGTGTGTGTGCGTGCGCGCTCGTGCCAAGCGTTCGTGCCGAGTTGACGCTTTGGGGGTCCGCTCGTGAAGGTTCTGCTGTTCTCGAGCTCCTGACCTTCCCGTCTCCTTCCTTCTTTCTTACTGGGAGACTGTGCCCTCTGCGGATTCTTCTGCCCCAAGCCTAGTCTCAGGAGTCTTTTCTCCCTTCACTTTGGTAAAAATGTTTTCCAGGAGCCAAGGGAGTAGTTTGGAGTGATAATGGATCTTTTCAAGACCAAACAAAGCTAGGACATAAAAAAGAAAAAAAAGAAAAAGAAAAAAAAAAGAAGAACTGAGATGATTAAGAGTTTTGAGAATATATTTGTAACATATTTAATTTTTTTAAAACTCTCCAACGTCAGCCTCGTAAGTTATTAACCGGTTCCCGGGGTGGGGGGCGGGCTCGGGGGTCGGTCTGCCTGTGTGCAGAGGGGGCGTGAAGCACCAGCGGCCGATAAGTTTGGTCAGAAAGACACCCACCTTTCTGGGAATAAAGCCACATTAGCTGCTGACCCTTTTGGACGTGATGAGGCCACACGGAGGGTGTGGGCGATTGGGGCTGGTGGATGGTTTGGTTTGTGCTTGGGTGAGCCGACAGCCCCCCGGAGCGGAGTCCCGCATTCAGACACCCTTGTGGCCCTTGGATCTGTTGGTTCCTTGTGTGTACCTCGCACGCTTCCTCGACGGGGTGTGCACATACCACAACAAAAGCAAACCCCAAAGTGCGACAGCCCCCGTGGACTTGGAGAACACTAAAGCAATATGAAGCAAGATGCATCTGTCGGTCCCCTCCACCCTCAGGGCATCCAACTGTCCTCAGAGTTGACCTCCCAGAAGCTGCTCCGCGCCCGGCGACCTCAGCTGGGCCAGGTGTGGGGCCTGAGCAGAACTCTCGGGTGCTTACGATGTCGCAGTCCCCAAGCCAGTAGAGTCTGGAGGAGAAACTGCTAAGGACCTTCACGCCGCCAAGAACTTCTGGATGGGCGTGAATCCCGTTTCTTCCCTTTGGGGAAAGAATCACAGCTGCTCAAAGAACATGGTGAACTCATTACTTTGGTTCATCGGAATCATCACCCACGGGTTCTCCCTGAGAGCATTTTCTCATGAGTTTTTGATTGCTTCCTTCTCCGCTTCTCTTAAAAGTTGTGGGCTTAGGAACAGGAGCGAGACAATGGCGACCTCTGACCCTTCTCAATTCTTGATTAAGAACACAGGTAGACACACCTCCCAATTGCCTATCACGATCTTATTTATATGATTTGAGAAATTACAGCATGTGAAATATTTCTGGGGAGCCTCAGTGATTGGGTACAAGGAACAAGAGTACAGAAATTATTTTCGCCAAATTTATTTTGTACATATAAGAGGGTCTGTACGTAAATTAAGAACACATAGGTCTAGGTATTTTGTTCTTTTCATAGTAAATTTGTAGTGGCCGTATACGACACTAGCAACAATTTTCACATTTTTCTAATTCAGAAAGGTTTTCTTATATTAGGGGAAAATTATTTATTTTAATATATAAAAATCACTGTAAAAATCACTTTCGTAAAAAATGGAGTGCATGTAAATTTTTATCAAAGAAAAATAAACCGGTGAATGTGGGGTAATGATTTTTTTTTTTTTTCCAGCACAGTCTACCTCAGTGTATCATTAGGATGTGGTTCAATAATGGACATCATGAGACTTCAGAATTCTGCCTGGATCCAATCTGAATTAGGGAAAATCTGTATCAGCTGATTCCAAATGCCAGGGACCAGTAAGAATTTTGAGGGAGGGAGTTGGGACAAAGTATGGTTTTCGTGGGAGCATAGATCCTTTTTCTGGCTGATAATCTTCTCTGAATGCAGTCCCCCTCCACTATGTTTTGATCCTCCATCCATTGACGTGCTCTCAGACAGGAACTGAATTTCAGGCCATCGTGATGTATCTGATGTGTGGGGTGCCCAGGCCTGAGCAGCCTTCCTTTGGGGAGGAGAAGATACCCCATCTCCTGCTGGGGCAAAGAGGCTTTAGTGCAAAGCCAGCATCCCCACTGTCCCACTGCATCCCCCTGAAGTGAGCACTGAGGTGCCCTGGCTCTCCATGGCTTGTTCCTGCTCCTTTTAAGCCCCGATGCTTTTTGGGAGTGGAACAAATTGCACTTGGGGGCACCTCACATGCAAACACCTGATGTAGCATTTCTGTTCTCTAAGTGGAAAGGGGGAATGTGGAGAAATTCCAGTCCGAAACCCACCAGCATGCTGAGTGCATTTTTTAGCAACAAAACCTTGGACCCTTGTGTTTGGTTGACCTCAGGCTAATACTGTTTGAACTTGTGGGGCTTTGAGAACCCATTTGTAAGTCTGGGAATGGCCAGGGGGCCTGTTGACATACTTGCCAAACCTCACTGCCCCTGTCATACTTTTAGTCACTGCCCCCATGGGCTCACCCTTCTGTGCTTACCCTGGAGAGGCACAGTGGAGTGCTGGGCCCACCTGCACAGATGGGATTTTGTCTATTTCCTTTAGCTGTCTCCGCTACTGCAGTGAGAAGAGCAAGCAGCCATTGGGTCACAAGCCTTTTTCATCACATAATGTTGACTCTAACAACTTTGGGTCCTAGAAAGTCATGGTTGCCCTGGAGAAGGGGTTTATAGTGATGGGCTATACTGGGGGCCTTGTAGTGTTGGGCTATATTGGGGGAGCTTGTAGTGATGGGCTCTACTGGGGGGGGCTTGTAGTGATGGGCTATAAAAAAAAGCAACAAAGCCAGCTTAGGTTGACATTTTTGTTGTTTGCTTTTAAAGATGTCTCATTAAAACCCTTTTCATTAATGTGGCCTAATCCACATAGTAGTTTCTTCTTCCAGGAGGAGAATAGCAAGCACATTACTTTCTCCCAGGACCAGTGATGTCAAACACACTTCTGAAATGTTTGTATTCTGGGAGCTGTCCTTGGTGCTTTCCTGTTATTTCAAGTTAGTAGGAAGAAATGCTGCTGGTTCTCTTGGAGAGATGTTGAGCACAACGGAGAAGGTGTGAGAATTGATGTAAGGGTCTGCGCATACAATCCTGTGACCATTGGAGACTGCTGCCAATTGATGGGCAAATCTTCCACTGTCTCGCGCTAGAGCAGACAATCTGCCATAAGATGTGCTTGTTGGGTTGGAAGGTGTTCATTTGTAGCTGTCAAAACAGTGGTCGGTGGGCAGCATTGCCATCAGAGCATGGCCCATGCTAGCCATCTGGGTAGATGACGAATGTGCTGTAGTCCCAGGGACAATCATTTTTCTACTTAACGGTGGGTGGAAGTTCGGTGTTAAATGTCTTTTGGATACCACTTAGCAAGTGCTTGACATCTCAGGCTCTTCAGAAATTATGGTTTTGTTGGGGGTAGGGAATAGGGAAATGCTGATTGTATATAAATGGTGCACATAGAATGGTATCCCTTCAGAAAACCTTCCAGAATGTTTTTTAGAATATTGATTTACACCGGAGGTGAAGCTGAGATGGAAATAACAAAGGCTAATTTGTTCCTGTGTTTGAAAGAATGGGATGGACTTTCAGGGGCTACAGCTGAAGGTGAATGGTTCCTTTGGGGTCCCCCAGAAGCAGTGGGAAACACTGACTTTTTGAGCTCACAGTCACCTCATACCAGTCAGGGTCCAGAAACAACCTCCAGCCAAATTCTTATTTGGATGTGGGCCCTAAAAGTCCTTGTTAAAAACCAGATCGTGAATCTGAGGCTCTTGGTCCCCTTTCGAAGGAAGGAACAACTTCCAAGACAAGTGTGTGTCTATGCACACATTCAGGAATGGCTTGCGTAGTCTTTCTCCTTTGTGTGCCTGGGGACGGTGTCGGCCCTGATGTCAGCAGCAGACACTTCCCTTCTGCTGTCAGCTGCACAGGATCAAGTGTGCCTTGGTTTATGTGGAAAACAACTCGGAAACACAAAGCCCACCAAAAGCTCAATTATTTTTTCAATGTTTTCCTACAAGAGCCAAGTAGCACCATGTACAGAATATGCCTTTTTTTTTTGAATATTGAAATTGCTCTGCATGTAAAATATGGGATAATTACCTGTTTATATGAAAATTCTGAATAAATTATCTGAGAATAGTCTTGTTTTTGTGTGGTGTTCGAGCAAGGACCCATGACCTGTGTGGGATTGTGGCTATGGGGTGGGCTGTGTTAAGGGAAATCTGGAAGTTGTGGGGATTTGTTTTAAGAAGGAACAAACCTATGGGTTCTTCAGAACAATGGAGCGGGACGTTAAATATTGTTATAATCAGGGCTGGTGATCCGCTAGTACTTACCTGTACGGTTGAACTGGTGGTTTAAATATTGAACTATTTCCATACCAGTTGGTAAGTAACTGCTACCCCAAAGACCCCCAGACCTTCCCATGATGCAAGCACTAAGGGGTTCACTCCAGGAATACGAGGGAATCTCCAGGATCTTTCTCCATTCCACCTGCTGAAGACTTACATATTGGATACTTTTAATGTCATCTTGGCAGCATGGACCTAACCCCAGGGTGGGTGGTCAGTAGGGGACCACAGATTGAAAGAGGATTTTAAGCAGCCTTGCACAAGCTATACACAGAGTGTAGTGGGTAAGGAGATGGACTCCCTGCCTTCAGCTCCCTGTGTGACTTGGAATGAGTCACATGACTTCACATGTTAGTTATTGCTGTGTAACAAACATCCTCAAAACTTTGTGGCTTAGAATAGCAAACATTTATTTCTCACAGTTCTGTGTGTTGACTGGGTGGGTCTTCTGGTCACAGTCTCACTCCATCCATCCATCCATCTATCCATCTGTCCACTCATCCACCCATTTACCCAACCATTCACCCATTCATCTGTCCATTTGTCGTTCAGTCTGCCCATGTTTGCCCATCCATCCATCTAGCCATCCTTCTGCCTCTCCTTCCTCCCTCCCTCCTTCTTTTCCTTCCTTCCTTCCTTCCTTCCTTCCTTCCTTCCTTCCTTCCTTCCTTCCCTCTTTCCATCCATCCATTTGTTCAATCATCCATATGTTTGTATACCCATCTGCCTATCCATCCATTTATCCACCCACCTGTTTGCCCATTCAGCCACCTGTCTGTCTATCTGTTCACCCATCTATCCATCCATCCAAGACTCCCGAACTTCAGTGAGAACCCGGCAAGGCTGAGGAAGCATGGTCTTTGGCTGGGCTTTATAAGCAACAGTCTTGCAACCAGAGGACGAGCTCTGTCTGGGCTCTGGGTTGGAATGGGGATGTGAGTAATTGAATGGCTCAGGGTTGGGAGCCAGGAAGGACAAGCTCTGGCCATGACTCTGCCCCAAGTGTGTGCTGCATGACCACAGATGAGACAGTTATCACCAGCATACTGCACAAGTGAGAGGAAGCCCATGAAAGCTTTGGTAGCTCCAAAGTGCTCCACAGAAGAGGGCAGCGATACTCTTAACAGGGCTGACGTGGTGGTTAGCAGGTGGTCTAGACTATGTGTGATGAGGGTCACGTTTTCTAGCTCTTGGTCTCTAATCTCCTTGGGTGCTGCTGACCCATCTCCTGGGGCATGGTTTCAACCCCATGAAGCTGACTGTGCTGCCTGAGATTGTGCCCTCAAAGCGACTCACCTGGAGTCTTACACCTCCAGCACCTCTAGAAGGTTCCCTTGTTGTACTCAGAGCCACAGGTGGGCACTGCAGTAGATGCTGTAGTACATCTAGTGGGTAGGTAGTGGACTTTTGTGGTAGGTGGTAGACGTAGCGGGTGCTGTGGGAAATACCCCGCCGTGCTTGCTGGAGTTGACGTTGTAGTGCACCATCCAGAACACCTCTTCAGAACCCAGATACTCACCCTTCCAGCTGTCGGGCTGTCGTCGGCTGGGGGCTCACAACTGAGTCCCTCTGCCAGCATTCTCCTAGGCTTAAGGGAGCTGCTTTGCCCACACTTACGGTCCCTCTGTTAGGGCAGCCACATCTAATGACCGGTTTATGTGGGGTACGAAGATCTGGCCCCTGTGCCTGTTATGGATTTGATTGTGTCCCCCCCAACCCTCCAAAACAGGTATGTTCAAATCCTAACCTCCAGAATGTGACTTTCCTTGGCAATAGGGTCACTGGAGATGCAATTAGTTAAGGTGAAGTCATACTGGAGTAGGGTGGGCCCCTGATCTGATATGACTGGGATCCTTATAAAAGGGAAAGTTGGACACAGACACACAGGGAGAACGGCATGTGAAGACAAAGGCAGAAACTGGGACAATACGCCTGCAAGCCAAGGAACACCAAAGATTTCCAGGGAAGCATCAGAGCCTAGAAGAGAAGCAAGGGACAGATTCTCCCTCACAACCTCAGAAGGAGCCAACCCTGCTGACACCTTGATCTTGGACTGCCAGCCCCCAGAACTGTGGGAGAACACATCTCTGTTGTTTGAGCCCCCCAGTCTGTGGTCCTTCGGTACAGCAGCCCCAGTAAACAGTGCAGTGTGGACAGCTCTGAAGGACCACCACAGCCAGAGTGCTCCCTGTGGGACCAGGTAAGGTTTTGGTTGCAGATGCCCTGCAGTGTGATGTTTTTCCTCTGCCCAGACGCGCTTCCCTCCCTTACAGATGCTGATCCCAGGTTACCCCCTGATAAAACTCCCCCATGTCAATAAACTAACCCCTTCTCTCTATTTGTTGCTGTTAACAAACACTCCAATACTTAGTGGCTTAAAACAACAAACAGCTGTTATTTCTCACCATTCCATAAGCCAGGCCAGCACTTATTTAAATCCAGGCTTCTGTGTCTAACCTCTTGGGCCAGCCAGTGGTTTGGCTGGACTGAATGATTCAGGATGGTTTCACTCACTTGTCTGATGATGGCAGGCTGAAAGATCGCAGAGTTTTTTTCCTTGGGGAACCCAATCTACCACACCAGAGATGGTAGGACCTCAGGGAGGCTCTCACTGTCCGCTTTAGAAAATGAATCAGAGAGCACAGCAAGTTGCTTCATTCCACTGTGCTCTGATTGATGGACCTACGGGTACATCTGGCATTCCAGCATTAAGCAGAAACAAGGAACTGAGGTTTGTTTTCTTTTTTAAAAAGATTTTATTTATTTGGGCAGGGAGAGAGAGAGAGGAGAGAGAGTGGGAGGAAGAGGGAGAGAGGACCTGAAGCAGACTCCATGCTGAGTGCACAGCTGGACGTGGGGCTTGATCTCAAGACGTGAGACCATGACCTAAGCTGAAACCAAGAGTCGGACGCTCAACCAACTGAGCCACCCAGGCGCCCCCCTTGTGAGGTTTCTGAGCACAGTCCCTCCATGGCTGCCCTGAGAAATACAGAATGCTGAGCAGTAGAGGAAGGAAGAAGGCAGAGCTCCCGTGGTTAAGGGTATTCCGGAGGTTCCAGCTAGTTCACAACAAGACTTCAAAGTCAGAGATTTGTGAATTGGCTGGTTGTTCACCAGGCAGTCTGAGACGACCCATTAAACCTCCCTAAGCCTCGGTTTCCTCAATTTTAGAAAAAGATAATCACAGAACCTCTATTGCAGGGTCATTCTGAGATTAAATTGGGTAAGACTGGAAAGGCATTAAGCACTGAGCCCGACACGTGGTATAAGCTCAATACAGGTAAGTAGCTTTATTAGTATTTTTATTATTATAAATACACATTCTCAAGCTTCAGGGAATGAGTCCCACGGTGCATGGGGTCCTTTCATGAAGCTCACATGGCGGAATGCTCAGGACGACCCTGTGTTTCACAGGTGTGGTACCCGGGCTTCAGGGGGTTGAAGGAACATCACTGATCTTCCTTTCTGTCCTGTCATGTTGGGGAAAATAGCTGTGGTGGGTACACTTTAGGATGACCCCTCCCCCCATCAATAACTCCTACTTCCTGGTGTCTACCATTTTGTATGATCCCCTCTCCCTGACTATGGGCAGGTATGTGACTTGTTTCTTTCTTTTCTTTTCTCTTCTCTTCTTTTTTTTCTTTTCTTCTTTTTCTTTCTTCTTTCTTTCTTTCTTTCTTTCTTTCTTTCTTTCTTTCTTTTAAAGATTTTATTTATTTATTTGTCAGGGAGAGAGAGAGAGGGCACAAGCAGGGGGAGAAGCAGGCAGAGGGAGAAGCAGGCTCCCCGCTGAGCAAGGAGCCCGATGCGGGGCTTGATCCCAGGACCCTGAGATCATGACCTGAGCTGAAGGCAGACGCTTCACTGACAGCCACCCAGGCATCCCTATGACATGTTTCTAACTCATCGAAAATGGAGAAGATGATGGAATGTCACTCCCATGATTATGGAATACTATACAAGAGTTCATGTTAGCAGGTTGGAGAAAGATTTTACCAGTGGTGTCGAAGAGCAAACAATCCTATTGTGAACTGCCTAAGAAAGGGGTCACATGAAGGGAAATGTGGCTGCCCCTAGGATCTGAGGGTGGCTTCCAGCCATCAGCCAGTATAAAGCTGGTGTCATGAGTCCTATAACCACAAGGAAATTAACTTTGCCAACAACATGAATGAGCATGGAAGCCTATTCTTCTCCAGTTGAGCCTCCACAAGAGAATGTGGACTGGCAGACACCTTGATTGCATCTTGAGAGACCCTAAGACCCAGCTAAATGATGTCCAGACTCCTGGCCCACAGAGATGGTGAGAAAATGAATGAATGTGTGGTTTTAAGTTGTTAAATTTGTTACACAGCAAGAGAAAACTAATAAAATAGCATAGTGACCTGATTTCCGGTATTGTGCAGATGAAGAGTCATTTCATGTGTGGCACATAGAGTGTCTTTGCCAAGTATTAGATAGTATGAATCCCTGGTATTGACATCATCATGATTCTCCTGGTAGGCATCCTCCTGTGCCAGTCTTTTTTTTTTTTTAATACAGATCCCAGTTTTTCTTTTCTTTTAAAAATTGAGATATTCTTGACATGTAACATTATATTAGTTTCAGGTGTACAATATAATGATTTGATATTTGAAAATATTGCAAAATCATCACCACAAGGAGTGTAATTAACACCCATCACTATACAGAGTTACGTTTTTTTGTCATGAGAATTTTAAAAATTTACTTTCTTAGCAACTTGCAAATACACAACACAGTATTACTAACTATAGTCACCATGCTGTACATGACATCCCCCAGTACTTATTTATTTATAACTGGAAAGTAGTACCTTTTGACCCCCTTCATCTCTTGCCTCTGACAACCGTCAGTGTGTTCTCTGTATCCATGAACTGAGTTTTGTTTTTGTTTTTAGATTCCACATATCAGTGAAATCCTATGGTATTTGTCTTTTTCTGTCTGACGTTCTTCACTTAGCATAATGCCTTCAAGGTCCATCTATATTGCTGCAAATGGAAAGATTTCACTCTTTTTTATGGCAGAATAATATTCTGCTTAGATCTGCTTATACAAAATCATATTTTCATTATCCATTTACCCATCAATGGGCATGGGTCGTTTCGTTATCTTGGCTATTGTGAATAATGTTGCAGTGAACACAGGGGTGCATGTGCTAGTCTTGTTCCTTCCATTTCCCCTCACCCCTCAGAGAGTGACCCACAGGTGCAGGATGCTACATGCACAGGCCCCAGATGCCCTTGCCTTGGGCTGTCCCAGCATGTATCCCTTAAAGATTCAGAAACAAAGCCCTGGAAAAACTTGGAAGACTCCAACATTCCAGTGCCACCCTGTGAATCTAGTCGCATTTGGCAAGTTATATTTTTCTAGACACTTGTCATAGAGGTCATTTGCTGAAGTTTTCCTGGTCTCTGATGTTGGGGTAAGGGGGGGGGGTCATGTTCCAGCAGTAAGTGCCTTTCATTTATCTTCTGCTTGATTTTTATGCTGGAGGGGGCCTCAGGGGTCTGTGGATGGATGGACCAAGGCTCTCGACATCACCTGTCCTGTCCTTCCCCCTGCACCCCCATGTCCCAGAGTGTCCATAATTAATTTCATCTCTCCTGCTGACTCTGTTGTTTCCTTCAAAGGAAGGAAGAGAGTTTTCCAGGCAGATTGTAGTTCTAAATATGAAAAGGAAATTTTATTTTATTTTATTTTATTTTAGAGATTTTATTTATTTATTTGACAGAGAGAGACAGCCAGAGAGAGAGGGAACACAGCAGGGGAGTGGGAGAGGAAGAAGCAGGCTCCCAGCGGAGGAGCCTGATGTGGGGCTCGATCCCAGAACACCGGGATCACGCCCTGAGCCAAAGGCAGACGCTTAACGACTGCGCCACCCAGGCGCCCCATGAAAAGAAAATTTTAAAGGAACACATAGAAGAAGGAATGATGCCTCATGCAGAAGGAAAAAAACATGCATTAGTACCTGCAGGAGTGAGCGGGCAGAAACAGTCTGAGAATTGCATGAGGATTTGGGAATCTTAAAAATTAGAGCAGAGCTAGTAGGGGTAGACAAGGCCAAGTTTTTATAGCATCCTTTTTTTTTAATAATAATTTTTTATTATCTTATGTTAGTCACCGTACAGTACATCCTTAGTTTTTTATGTAGTGTTGCATGATTCATTATTTGCATATAACACCCAGTGCTCCGTGCAATACGTGCCCTCCTTAATACCCATCACCGGCCTATCCCAGTCCCCAACCCTCCTCCTCTCTGAAGCCCTGTTTGTTTCCCAGAGTCCATAGTCTCTCATGCTTCATTCTCCCTTCTGTTTACCGCCCCCTTCATCCCTCCCTTCCTTCTCCTACCGATCTTCCTGCTATTTCTTATGTTCCATAAATGAGTGAAACCATATGATCATTGTCTTTCTCTGCTTGACTTATTTCACTTAGCATAATCTCCTCCAGTCCCGTCCATGTTGCTGCAAATGTTGGGTATATATGTAGCATCCTTTTGGTCTTTCTAAGAGTTAGTGGGATTTTTTTAGTGTAGGATAAACATGAGCACATTTACATAGGGAAATGTCACTAGTGATGCCGGGCTGGGCAGGGAGCCAGAGCAGAGAGTTACTTTGATGACATAGGAGAGAAGTGACTAGAATCTTAACAGAGGTAGTGGGAGTGAAGTCAAGATGGAATGTATTGGAGGTCATTTTAGATGGCAGAGAGAGTCATTTTGAAGCTCCCTAGGAGTGAGGTCTCTTGACTTGGTCATCTCTGTTTCCCTGGAACATAGCAAGTTATCTAGCTTATGGTGGTTTCCCAAAGAGTTCTTGCTCATTGAGTGAATAACTCAAACCACAGTGGATAGAGATATAACAGCGAGACCGGGAGGGATTTCAGCTTTCTTGTGAGAAAAAAACAATGCCCCCGTGAATATGCAAGACAGATACTGAGAAGAATAATAGTTTTGTTTACTGAACCCTAAAGATGTAGGCAACATTAAGTGGGAATCGTCCCACGCCAAGCATTCTTTTTTGTGGTGTCTGGAGCAACGAAGGAGGACGTTTGGCTAACCTTGTACAGTGTGCTTCGCTGGGGCCCGTGAGTAAGAGATTACTGAGCCTGGGCTGAACACACTTGGCACTTCCTCCCAGATGTGGATCAGCATGGAAGGTGTCCAGATCATCAGTCCACCAACAGAGAGGGAGATCACTGCCTCCAAAAAGCGGTGACCTTTCTGGTTTAGAAGGACCCCTTGGGGATGGATCTGTGCTTCTCTGTCCTCATGGCTGTGGTCCTGGGGGTCTTTGTGAAGCACTGAGACACTCCCATAGTCAAGGTGAGTAACAGGGCTCTCAGCTACGGCCTGCTCACTTCCCTTGTCTTGGACTTCTTCCGCTCCTTACTCTTCATCTGCTGCCCCAACACAGCCACCTGCATCCTCCAACAAATCACATTTGGAGTTGTTTTCCCTGTGGCTGTTTCCACTGTCCTGGCCAAAGCCATTACTGTGGTTGTGGCTTTCAAGTTCACCACACAAGGAAAAAGAACGAGGCAGTGGTTGGTGTCATCATTCCTATCTACTCCGTTATCCAAGTCATCATCTGTGGACTCTGCCTGGGAACCTCTCCTCCCTTCATTGACACAGATCGCACTCTGAACACAACCACACCATTACCATGTGCAACAAGGGCACGGTCGCTGCCTTCTGTCCCAGGATCCCTGAGCTCTTCAGCCCTGGACAGCTTCGCAGTGGCCTTCCTGGCCCAGAACCTGCCCGACACCCTCAGTGAAGCCACATTCCTGCCATCCAGCATGCTGGTGTTCTGCAGGGTCTGGGTCACCCCCTTCCCCATCTACCAGCAAGGGGCAAGGTCATGGTGGCCATGGAGATCTTCTCCCTCTCGGCCTCAGGTGTAGGGCTATCAGGTGCTACATTATTTTGTTAAGGTCCAATAGGAACAGTCTGCATGGGTTAAGAAATAAAACACATTCTGGGAGCAGTAAGCCTTCTTAAGTTTAACTCATGTGATTCCTAAAATAAACAGAAGGTTGAAGGACAAAGCTACACCATTCTTGCATCAGATGTTAGGCCGTTAGTGGGATTTACTTTCTTCAGTGGACACGTGGCTTTCATTTATTTCTCTAATAATGTCAGGAGCAGCGCTACTGTCAATCAGCCAACTTTTCAACTTTGGATTTCACTCTGGATTCCTCACATTAAATGTACGAATTAATCCTGCTGTTGTGGCTTAAATTGTGTATGTAGTAACTGTTCTTATGTTTCTCACTTGGCTTCTTCCACTTATTTTTTTCTAATTCAACTGGCAGACATCATAGAGTTTCCTTCCCTTCCATCTACCTGTGGTCATCCAGTGATCCAAGAGAATTCATGGAATATTCCTTCCTTTCCCCAACATTTGCAATGTCATTTTTATGTTTATATTTTTTCCAAAATATGTTTATTTTTAAAGTGCTGTACCAGTATAATCTTGGCATTTTTATTTACTCATTTAATTATTAGAAATTTTCCCCCAGGGGCGCCTGGGTGGCATAGCGGCTGAGCGTCTGCCTTCGGCTCAGGGCGTGATCCTGGCGTTATGGGATCAAGCTCCACATCAGGCTCCTCCGCTATGAGCCTGCTTCTTCCTCTCCCACTCCCCCTGCTTGTGTTCCCTCTCTCGCTGGCTGTCTCTATCTCTGTCAAATAAATAAATAAAAAGTCCTTAAAAAAAAAAGAAATTTTCCCCCAGCTTTATTGAGATATGACTCACTATATATGACCCCCAGCTTTATTGAGATATGACTATCTTCTTTGTCAATTCGTTCATTGACATTAAGTTGTTTTTGTGTCTCGGCTATTGTGAATAATGCCGAAATGAATATGGGCGTGCAGATATCTCATCCAGCTTCAGTTTCATTGCCTTTGTACCCAGAGGTAGTATTGCCAGGTCATGTAGTAGTTCTATTTTTAATTTTTTGAGGACCTTCCAAACAGATTTCTATAGTGACTGCACCAATTTACAATCCCACTAACAGTGCACAAGGGTTCTCTTTTCTCCACATTCTCTTGTTACTTCTTGTCTTTTGGATGAGAGCCACTCCGGCAGGTGTGAGGCGATACGTTACGTGGCTTTGATCTGCTTTTCCCTGATGACTGGTGATGCTGAGCATCTTTTCATATCCCTGTTGGCCGTTTGTATTTCTTTTCTGGAAAAAAACCTATTCACTCCTCTGCTGATATTTAATTGGGTTTTTGTGAGTTATATGAGTTTTTATGTATTTTGGATATTAACCCCTTATCAGATATATGATTTGCAAATATTTCTCCTCCAATCCATAGATAGTCTTCTCATTTGATTACTTCTGCTATGCAGAAGCTTTTAGTTTGATGCGGTCCCACTTATTACTTTGCTTTTGTTGCTTGTGCTTTTGGTGTCATATCCAAAAATGTATTGCCATGACCAATATGAATGAGTGTTTTCTCTGTTTTCTTCTAGAAGTTTTACAGTTTTTGAGGAGTAACTAGAATCTTAACACATCACTATATCACATTATTAGAGTATCCTGAACTTCACTATATAGTTACTTTTATCAGTATGCTTTTCGTTTTCATATTATGAATTAGCATTCTTTCATTTCATCTTGAAGAGTTCCTTTCAGCATTTTTTTTAAGGCAGGCCTAGAGGTGATGTCTACTCTCAGCTTTTATTTGTCTGGGTAAGTCTTTCTCGCTCCTACTTCCTGAAGAGTAACTTTGCTGGATGGCGTATACTTGGTTAGTGATTTTTTTCTTTCAGCTCTATGAGTATGTCATTCCACTCTGCCCTGGCCTTAAGGTTTCTGCTGAGAAATCCACTGAGAGCTTTATGGGATTTCCCTTGTAACTTATAAGCTGCTTTTCTCTTGCTGCTTTTAAGATTCTCTCTTTGTGATTTTTGACAGTTTTGTTATAATATGTCTTGGAGAGAATCTCTTTAGGTTGAGTTTGTTTGATGACCTGTGAGCTTCATGGACTCAGATATCCCAATCTTTCCCCAGATTTGAGAAATTCTCAGCCATTACTTCTTTGAATAAGATTTCAGCCCCCTCGGAAGATTTCTTTTCCTTCTGCAACTCTAATTCCAGATTCACAGATTGGCTCTTTTGATGGTATGCTACAGACCACTTCATCTCCTCTCACTCTCTTTAATCCTTTTTCCTTTGTTCTCTTCTGACTGGGTAGTTTCAAAATTCCTGTTTTCTGCCTCACAGATTCTTTCTTCTGCTTGATCCATTTTGCTGTGGGTATTTTCTATTGCATTTTTAATTTCATTCACTGTATTCTTCAGTACCGGAAGTTTTATTTGGTTCTTTTTAATGATTTCTATCTTTTCGTTAAACTTCCCGTTTCATTTTTTATGTTGCTTTCCTGATTTCATTTTTTTTTCTGTGTTACCTTCTGTGTCACTGAGTTTCATGAAAACAGCTATTTCAAATTCTCTCTCTGGCGAATCTCACGTCTCCATGTATCTGGGATCAGTTACTAGAAGATTATTGTAATCCTTCACCGGTGTCAAGTTTCCTTGGCTTTTCATGTTCCTTAAAGTTCAGCACTGCTGTCTTTGTATTGCAGTAGCAGTCACGTCCTCCCATCTTCACTAACTAATTTCAGGAGAGAAATTCCGTCCACAGCCCTGCTAGGAATTCTTGGGCCCACTATACACCTTGGTGCTCATCGTTCTCTTACACGGCAGAATTTTTCAGCTTGTATGTGTTCTCTTGGTCCAGCGATACATCAAACCAGGTGCTGACAGCCTCCCTTTTGTTTTTCCAAAAGTGACGTGAAAGCTCAAGTTTGTGGTCTCTCCCTGGCCTGCAGATTTGGGCCAGCTTTCTGCACATGCTCACTGGCTGCCTGCCAAAGCTCACCTTTACCTCCACCCTTGGGGTCACACAGAGAGCAAGTGGTTAGAGGCGCTGTGTTTGGGTGAGGCACACAGAGCAGTTGCGGTGTCCCCAGGTGAGGCATTTTCAGCAACACATGGGTGGGCTTCTGGAGGGAGTCACAGTGCAGCTAGTAGGACCTGAGTTTCTCTAAAGCCTTCCAGGAGTGAATCTGCCAGTGCATCCAAACCCTTCACCACACGTGCAAACTCAAACACACACACACACACACGCGCGCACGCACACACGCACACACACATGCGCGCGCACACACACACACGCACACACACACACGCTTTAATGGTGTGCTGAAACTTCTCCTCTGGAAACATGGACTTTCACAGAGGGTCTCTTAACCATGTGTCACGGTCCAAGACAGTATTTTCCAGGGGCTCCTACACAGTGGCCAAGACGGGCTGGAACCAGTTCACAGGCCACTGCCGTGTCCACACCTGGGACCAAGTTCTGTCTGCCAGTTACCAGACGCACAGGTAGGAGAGACTGCTCCCGGGTCCCGTGGTGTATAGTTCTGAATCCCACTGCTCTCATAAAGACACTTTCGTCTATGGACAGATGCCAAATTATTGTTGGCAGGGAGGTAGAGGGAGAAAAGTGAGGGGCCTCTTCTTCTATGATGCTGACATCATTCTCCTTTGATCTACAGAGATTTAATTTTGACTCAGCTTTTAGGAACATGCTGTTGCCTAAAAGACTCTACAAACCCAGACCCTTCCCCCTCCATGAATTAAACAGAAAGAAATTGCTCAGACCTACTTTCAAGGTCCAGGCAGATGAAAGCCAGCAAAGTGGTTGCAGTCATTCTGCTGGGCCCTCATCAGACACATGTGACTCTAGCCCACAGGTGTTGCAGGTGTTATGTCACATACACCTGAAGACGTTGCGAGCAAGAAGTTTCTAGCAAGATCTCTCCTGTGCAGGCTAAGAGGCTGAAGAGGCCCCCAGTGGCACAAGGGCTTTTCCAGGACAGAGAACTGACAGAGAAGAAGAAGACTGAACTCGGTTCTGACCCCTCCGACCTGGGACCCTGGTTACACTCCCAAGGAGTGGCGGGGCAGACTGTGGTGGGTATGGTATACAGTTACGGAGATGACACGGCCAAGGAGGGTGAGCAGTCAACAGGCTAGTGGAGGCTTTGGGTGGGTTTCAATGACAGAAAGGGCCCAGGTAATGGAACTTTGAAAAAGTGACCTCACTTCCTTGGTGACAGACCCCCAATAGGACTTAGAACTCTCATCCCCAGGCACCCACATTCTAGAGACAGCCCCTCACCCAGCTCACCTGACCAGAGGTGCTCCACAGAGCAGCATGTGGTCCCGTCATTTCCCCACTTTCCGAGGCTCTGGCCTCGGGAGAGCCAAGAGTGAGAACCCTATCAGTCGCTGCAGACATTGGCTCAGCCCTTATTTCTGGGCCTTTCTCGGCACAGGGTACCCTAAGGTAACACGGGGCAGCCCACACAGGTCAGGCCAGGCCAGGCCACAACTGTGATCCCACCAGGGCAGCCTCACGCCCTTTCCCCCTTCCTGTGTGTGTGGAGGGAAGGGGGGTATGGCAGAAAACGGGAGGGGGTGCCTTCCTGGGCAGGAGCAGGTTGCCAGGTGTGGGAAACCTGGCACTCTGTCACATGCATCCCCCAGCTCATGGCTGGCAGGATGGGAAGGTGAGTTCTGGGTACCAAGCACCTCCACCCCCATTCCAACCCTTGAGGTGTCATCTCGTTCCCTCCCTGGCTGGAGGTCTATGCAGATTCTCCTCTGTGCTGGGTCTTGGAAGAAGAATTTGTGGTGGGGTACTCCCCCTGTGGAGGGTTTACAAGGCCCCTAAAGCCTCCTCCCTGGCCACCAGACCCTGTCTTGGCAGAGCTCCACCCAGGAGATCATGAAGGAGCTGCTGGGTGGGTTCAACTACTCCATCTCCCCGGGCAGGGGCCGGTGCATCAGGCCACCACCAACAGCCAGGGTGCGTCTGAGGTGAGAGCGGATGCCCGAGTCTCTATCCAGGATGCTGTGATGAATGAGCAGGGCCCAGAACCCCAAATCGGGGGATTCTTCTGGACCTTCCTAGGGCTTCTGCAGTAGTTTCACGGTCTCACTCCCGAAGGAGTCTGCACCTGCACTTCCCCCCCCCCCAGCTAGGTGGGAGGGTGGAAAGATAGTTTTCACATATTCATATATTAGCGAATAAAATTAATGTTGTTTTCACTTAAAAATAAATCATGAGTATCTTTGAATTTTGCCCTTTTTCTGATTCTGGGATCTCCATACTGAGGGTCTCAAAAATCCCTTTATTTTTTAATTTAATTTATTTATTTGAGAGAGAGAGAAAGCACGAGCAGTGGGAGGGGTAGAGGGAGAAGCAGGCTCCTCACTGAGTGGGGAGCCCGATGCAGGACTCGATCCCAGGACCCTGGGATCATGTGACCTGAGCGGAAGGCAGACGCTTAACAGATTGAGCCCCCAGGTGCCCCTCAAAACTCCCTTTAATGTGAAAGAAAAATCAGTGGCTTTAAAGTGATCAGAAGACACACCCTGTATGCTGTCTCCAAACTGAGAAGGGCCTTTCCCTCCACATCAGGGGCAGACCAACCCTCAGCTTAGAGGCCGCGTCATGCAGCCCTGGTGTGCGCAGTCCTAGTTCCGACCCACAGGACTGTAAGCGGCCACTTGACATCCTTAAGCCTCTGGATTCTCATCTCTATAATGGGGATGTTTGTTGAAGACTTGCTTGGACAATGCTCTTAATACAAGCTCTTAATACAGGGAGGTCTATTGTTCCCCAGCTAACAAAATGCCTTGAAGGCACTAATTGTATAAATAGTCCCCCTAAATTTAAATAGTACTTCTAAAGCCTAGAACCTTTATCGTTGCGGGGACTGCTGTCCTGCCTCCTGCTCACGTCACTGAGGGGCTGGGAGTTCCTAGTAGACTCCAGACCACGATCCTCCTGGTGGCTCACAGTGATGCTGCTGACCTTGTGTCCCTCCTTGTCCCGCCCAGTGTGAAGATGGGTCCACCCTGAACATGGATGAGAGCTGTAGGACGTGGGCCCTCTAGGCGAGCACGATGGGGAAACTGGCAGAGCCCATGGTACTAGTCTTCCCAGGTAGAAACTAACTCCACATCACCATCTTCCCATTCCCATGCCCGGCCTTCAGCACCACCCGACAGCTGCTGGACCAGCTGTTCACCCGGGGAGCACCCACCCCTCCTCCGCACAGTGCTGACTCTGCCCACCGCTCGCTATGTGTCCTGTGAACGTCACTGCATCTCTCTGAGCCTCAGTTTGTTCCTCTGGAAAGTGGGGTCACAGATGACCAACCTCAGAGCGTTCTTGTAGGAACTAATGGAGGATCCTTGGCAGGTGCTTACCTAGCACCTGGCTCTGCAGAAAGGGCTGCGGTTGAGCTGTGGCTGTTCTTGGTTGTTACTTCGCTCTCGTGAGAAGCCATCTGTCTCACCCATCATCGGCCTGTGGCCTGAGTTTGGAAAATCATATGGAAAGCAACTTTTTTTTTTTTCCTCCACGAGTAAAGGAGGTTTGAGATTTTATCTAGCTGGTCCTGGTCCTTGGTGTGGCCAGATGAGGGATCTCTCGGGGCAGCAGAGGGGCTCCTAGCCCACTCGGATATCTTGGAAAGGTTCTGGTTGGAGTTAATTCAGTCAACAGTGTGTCTTAAGCACCCACTCATTACATTCAGCCACTTTTTTAGACACTTAGCATAACTCAGTGAATGAAGCAGACACAATTCCTGGGCCCTAATTCTATTTGGACGGTCAGACATTCACACCAGACATCTAGCCTGTCTTGTCTGGACTGGCAGGAGGAGTGTGTTTGGTCCCGGGCACAGGGGAGCAGTTTGAGAGCAGGAGGCCCTGCTGGTGGGATGTAGTGGTGTTGGCTGGAAGGTTCCAGAATGGTGAGCAGTTGGCAGAACTAGCAGGTCTCTGGCTTCCATGCTGGTCCATCAGCTGGCAATCCTCTCCTGGCTGCTGGGTGGATACGGTGGGTTTGATTTCCTTTCTTCCTAAACCTGCTCTTTCTGTCCTCAGGAAGCCAGCCCCCCACTGCTCCTTCTGTCTTCAGTGAAACTCCACGGGAGGGCACACTGCCTACACCAGGGATGGGCACTGCGGGATCCCATGGGCCAGGGGGACACAGAGTCTGCTTAGCCTTGGGTCCGAGTCTGCAACTGCCCACTCTGCCCCTGTACCAGTCACCGCTAGTCTTCCCAGGTAGAAAGTCACCGCTAACCAGTCCCAGCGGGAGTCTCGGCCGGTGCCTACCGGGCAATGACATATCCCCCAAATGGGGATGAGAAGTGTCCATGGAACAGATGGGTTCCTAATGGATCCTTCCTGATGGGAAGTCAGAACTTTCCATGTAAAAGAGGAAGTGAAGGGTTACCACCCAGTGCCCTGGACACCCTGGACTCTGTCAGTCTGTGGTAGCACCTGGGGGTCCCTTTCCTGAGCGGATGAAGGAAGGGTTCTGTGTAGGGAAAGCCCTGGGGGTTCCTAGAGCGGTGATCCTGGGCCTTGGCTGGGGTTAGAGACCCCTGGGGGCTGAGGCAGCCAGGAGCCACTCAACCGGGCACCCCTTGGCACCCCATCTCTCTCCCTGGCTGGGGGCCTGGACACCCACCAAGAGCTCAGAGGTTGGGCCCCTGGTCAGTGGTCGGGCTGGGGGTGGATGAAGGCAGGGGGACAGGGGGACAGGGCCTGTGGCCTCTGGGGCCCCTCAGCACCTCATGAGCCATCCTGGGAGCGAGGGCGTCATGTCTTAGAGTTAAGTGAGGGCAGCGCCCACCTAAGCCGCGGTCCCGGTTCCCTGTGCAGAGGGAGGTCAGGGCTGCCTGACTACAGAGCTGTAGGAGGCCGTGCCGGAGCCCGACTCAGCCTCTCCCTCCAGCCCTGCTGTCAGGGGAGAGAAACCGGGCTCCACCAATGCAGGAAGCACACCAGTGCGCAAGCAATCCCTTTCTGCCTGAGGCCTCAGTCTCTCCGTCTGTCATCAGAGAGGGTTGGGCTGGAAGTTCTGGACCCCGCTCCCTTGTCCCGGTTCTCTGGAGCCCAGAGCCTGGCGCCAGGTCGGGCCCCGTCTCTGCACGTGGCTGCCCCCTGGTGGGCCCTGGCGGTTGCGCAGCAGGAGAAGCCGTGGGGGTGCCGCGTCGTGACGGGCCAGGGGGACTGTTTCTGATGGAATTTGGCTGCTGCTTTCCAGGGGGAAACGATCAACTTCCAGAAAAAGAATGAGGTCAGCAGCTGTGGCCTCACTGCAGGGACAGAGGGGTGTGGAAATCCGAGACCCTCCTGGGGCGGATCCTCTCTGGCTCCCTTCCTTGGGTCTGCAACCTGTCCTCCGCCCCAGGAATAATTAGGGAGATTCAGCTGCTGCTCCGGGAGGCTGCAAATCATTACAACCTGGAGCCCGAGGAGCAACTGGGGGCGTGGCTTCATGCCCTGGAGCCCCTTATCAAGGCTGAGCGAGGAGGCCTGGGCAGGAGTCGGGTGGTGGCCCCCGTCAGTGGACACCTGGTTGCACGGCGACCCCTGGGGCATCTGGACTCCAGTTGCTGGCTCGCTCTGGGAGGGACACCTGAGGTGTGGCTCCTGGTAGCTCACAGGTGGCCCCCTGTGCTGTAGCTACAGCCCCTGCCAGTGGGTCAGCGAGATACGACGGTCCTTCGAGGCTGAGAAGCGCTAGCCGTCCTCAAGCCGAGGGCTGAGTGAGTACGCAGGCCGACAGTGGCTAAATTCGGGCGCTCAGTAATGCTTTGGGCTGAGGGTGGGTCTGGGGTCTCTGAAAGCTGCCACTGGAGGGACCCCCAGCTCCTCTGTTCACCAGTCCCATGACGGGGTGGGGGGGATCCCCTCACCTTCCTGAACATGGTTTCCCCCCATCATGATCTTGGGGAGGACCTTGCCCCAACTCCCTGACTCCCCTACCTCAGTGTTCCCTCTGGGGAGGGGCAATAATTGTCGTAAGTAGTAAATATTCGAGTCGTGTTTCTTTACAGCCTGGGAGTCGAGGTGTGGTTCTTTGACTTCCTGGGCTCATCTGTTAGACGTACAGAATCTCACCTTTCTCCTTGAATTAAGAACTCCTCTGGGGTATCAGCTGATTGTAGGGGGAGAACGGAGAAGGGCTAGTCCTGCCTTGGCTCCTGAAGAAGACCCCCAACTCCCCTCACTCTGGAGGCAGGTTTCTTTTGACCAAATATTAGGAACTTGTGGTTTTCTCATTCAGTCTCTGGAACCGCATCAGCCTTAGTGGGGGAAAACCGTTTGAAAGGTTGGAACAGGGGCGCCTGGGTGGCTCAGTCGGTTAAGCGTCTGCCTTTGGCTCGGGTCATGATCCTGGGGTCCCGGGGATCCTGGTGTTGTTGGGCTTCCTGCTCAGCAGGGAGTCTGCTTCTCCCTCTGCCCCTCACCCCACTGGTGCATGCGCGCTCTCTCTTTCTCTCTCGTTCTTTCTCTCAAATCTTTAAAAAAAAAAAAAAGTTCAGAACGTGCATGTGGAAGGGACAAGGCCAGGAGGGCGGGCAGGACTTTCCATCCTCAGGCCCCTCTAGGGGCTCCCTGATTGACCCTTTACCTAGGTGTGAGTCTCCTGAGAGCCTTGTCCACGACCTCTGAATTCCTTTTCCTGTTTGTTTCCCATCAGAGGGAATGATTTGTGATGCAGCTTTTCAGGCTACAGCTGGGCTTCGGTCCATAAACATCACGGCTCCCTGTGAATTAGGGTTTCCAGCCTCCCCACACTTTCTTATTCAATTCTTTTTAGGGCTGAAATTCCCTAGAGGCCCTGCCTCTCTATCATGTCCGTCCTCTCTGGCGGGGGCCTGATGGATCATGGGTGAGCCCCGGTTTGCAAGGGTAAGGGACCAGAATGCTTGTCAGTGAGTGACCCCACATTCTCCCTTGCTGTCGAGGGTGGCTTCTGGGTGCCTGTGGTTCTGAGGTCCCCGGTCTCAGCAATCACCAGTTTCTACACTCAGTCGTGTTGTTACTGATTTGTCCTAAAGAGGGGCAGCTGGGCCCGAGCCTGTGTAGCGTGTAGCCCCGGGCATGGCTGTGTTGTCTTCCCCGGGCTTGTGCTGTGGTTACGGCATGGGGCTGTGAACCTTTCCTGTCGGGAGCTTTGAAAGCTGAGGCATGAGGGGGCAGGGGTAGGGGTCCAGCAGGGGGAGACCCCCAAACTGATGATCCGTGGACAAGCATGGACACAGCCTTACCAACTGAAATACTGAAATGCTTCCAATCTGGGTGGTCAGCTACATACGCTGCTCTGAGCTCGGCCTGAGCTCCAACCCCCCCCCACCCCCCGCATGACCAGGACCTAAAGGGTTACCACCTGGCAATTTAAAGATCACCCCCTGGTAACACCCGGTAAGAGCAAGGCCCGGACGACTCGACTGACACACGGGGTTGTCTGCCACATTTGTGATGGCTGCAAGTGTCGCTCAGAAACACAGCAGGCTGGACTCTGCCAGGGAGGCCTTTTCGGGATAGCCAGCAGTGAGGACGAACCCAGGCCCTTCCGGACATGGCACAGTCCTCCCGGAAAGCGGCTCACATAAGGAGAGTTGGTAAGTCTGTACCTTCCCTCCGAAGAGAAAGAGCAGGCCCAGGTGCCAGGGCTAACCCGGGGCCGGGCAGGAGGCACGGGGGTCGCAAGGGTTTCTCGTGCAGGACCATGAGGCTTCTGAGAGCAGACCCAGCGCGCAAGAATGTTTAAGTCGCGCGCCTACCATATGGCTGGGAGAGACAGTCTACTGCATCCTTGGACACCATTGGCTAATAGTGTACTGGGAAGCACCCGACAGGGACTCATGGTTGCAGTGAGGGTCACATATGTGCAATATTTGTGTTTTATATTCATGTAAATTAAATACACACACACTCAAACTTATTCATACCAGAATAAGGAAGGAGTGGAGCAATCAAATGTCCATTTTGCAACTGATCAGCTTTTCATAGCTGGCGGAAACTATCTTCCTGCTTTATTTCATATTTGCTTTGTGCTCCGCAAGCCCCGCAGCTGGTCGTGGTTCTCTGCCTGATGAGGGAGCCCAGTCTTCATTCCCGAAGGGCCTGGGCCATTAGTCCCACCTGGATTGGTTTCTTCTAGTGTTCCGGTGACTTCAATCACAGGGCACGGTGATACTAAGAAAACCTTAAGGAATCTCCTGACTCCAGACCCAGGCTTCCTTATCCACACCGCAGAGCCGCAGACCGATTTCCCCTTGGTAATCCGGGTCAGTCATCTCAGCTAGTACTGAAAAAAATTTCTTTCTTTGCCTGTAAATTCAGAGGCAGTCCTAACCTCCAGTTCAATGGAATCAACGTGTCTCCTCTTTTTTTTTTCTTTTAAAGATTTTATTTATTTATTTGAGAGAAAGAGCGAAAGCGTGCACACAAGTGGGGGGGGGGAGGGGCAGAGGGAGAGGGAGATGCAGACTCCCTGCTGAGCAGGGCTCAATCCCAGGACCCTGATATCATGACCCGATCCAAACGGAGATGCTTAACTGACTGAGCCACCAGGCACCCCATCAACGTGTCTCCTGGTTGAAGTCTAACTCCCTTAGGAATTAAGGCTTCTAGATGGGCAGGAACTCTGCTAGTGGACTCCTAGGGGTACTAGTGGTAACGGTGAAGGGTGTCCCTCCCATTTCCACCCTCAGTCACTGGACTCCTGCATCTGGGCTATGGGAAAATCAGTGCCATGTAATGGGATGCTGGTTTAGAACATCTACAGCCTCCTGGAGAACCTCACCCCAGCCCTGCGAGGTGTTGCCATGGGGGACACTGTCCCTCGGTCGTCCAAAGCCCATTCGGCTATTCTCTCAAGTCAACCCCGTCGGCATGGTGGGAACTGGGGCAAGTCAGGGAATCCCTGTGCTCCTGTTCGTTGTCCACACACGGCCTGGCAGTGAGTCCCCCAACAGAAGCTATGGAATACAGGGATGGTGGATAGGGCATCTGTGGGTCGGTGTGTGGCAGTTTTGACCGAAGAACTGTGTGCAGGGAAGGCGAATCTGGATCCAGAGTAAGTGTCTAACACAGTAAACATGAAACACTTCCCTTTCAAAGGCCAAAATAATCCAATGGAATCTCGTGCCACCCAGGGCCGGTCACCCCAAGGAATGGTGCCTTCTCAAGGGCTCCGCCCTGGCTTCTCGATGCAGGCAAACTCCCACCTTACCTTCCAGTTGCCACTTGCCCCAGTATGATTTGTGGGAAAACGGTCCTTTCCCCCATGGAATGGTCTTGGCCTTGTTGGAAATTGTTTGACCCTGTATATGAGGGTTTATTTCTGGGCCCTAGAGTCTATTCCACTGGTCTGTGTGCCGGTACCCCACTGTTTTAATAACTGTAGATTTGTAGTAAGCTTTGAGATTAAGAAGTGTGATGCCTCCGGGGCACCTGGGTGGCACAGCGGTTGAGCATCTGCCTTCGGCTCAGGGCGTGATCCCAGCGTTCCGGGATCGAGCCCCACATCAGGCTCCTCCGCAATGAGCCTGCTTCTTCCTCTCCCACTCCCCCTGCTTGTGTTCCCTCTCTCGCTGGCTGTCTCTCTCTCTGTCAAATAAATAAATAAAATCTTAAAAAAAAAAGTGTGATGCCTCCAATTTTGGTCTTCTTTTTCAAGATTGTTGTCTGTGCAGAATCCCTTGAGAGTTGATATGAATTTTAGGATGGATTTTTCTGTTTCTGGGAAAAAAAAAACCCCACTGGAATATCGATAGGGATTGCATTGAATGCGTAGATCACTTTGGGTAGTATGGTTGTTTTAACAATACAAAGTCTTCTGATCCACGACGTGGACTGTTTTCCCATTTACTTACATCTCCTTAATTTCTTTCAGCAATGTTTTATAGCTTTCGGTGTTCAAATCTCTTGCCTTATTGGCTGAGTTTATTCCTAAGATGTTTATTCTTTTCAATGCTACCGTAGATAGAATTTTTTAAAAAATTTCTTTTTGAACTTTTGTGTATTGAAACACAAATGACTTTTGTGTGTTGATTTTTGCATCCCGCAGCTTTGCTGAATTCATTTAGCAGTGCACGTGCTGTGTGTGTGTGTGTGTGTGAGAGAGAGAGAGAGAGAGAGAGAGATCTTCAGAGGTTTCTACATGTGAGATCATGTCATCTGTGAGCAGAGATAATTTTATTTCTTCCTTTCCAGTTTGGATGCTTTTTAATTTCTTTTTCTTGCCAAAAAATTGCTCTGGTTAGGACTTCTACTATCATGTTACCTAGAAGTGACAAAAGCAGGTATCCTTGTCCTGTTCCTGATCTTAAGGAAAACACTTAGACTTTCACTGCTGAGTATGAGGATAGCTGTGGGTTTTTCATATATGGCCTTTATTATGTTGAGGTAGTTTCCTTCAATTCCTACTTTGTTGAGTGTTTTTTATCATGAAAGGGTGTTGAATTTTTTTCAAATGCTTTTTCTGCATCAATTGAGATCATGTGGGTTTTTCCCACCATCGTTTTGTCAATGTTGTATTATATTGATCGATTTTCATATGTTGGACCATCCTTGGATTCCAGCAATAAATCCCACTTTGATGTGATGTATGATCCTTTGAATATGTTGCTGAATTTGGTTTTTTAGCATTTTGTTGAGGATATTTCTATTAATATCCATGAGGGATATTGGTCTGTAGCTTTCTTTTCTCGTATTGTCTTTGACTCTGGGATCAAGGTACTATTGGCCTTCGAAGAATGAGTAACAAAGTGTTTCCTCTTCTTCAATTTTTGGGGAGCATTTGAGAAGGATTGATATTAACCATTCTTTACATGTTTGGTAGAATTCAACAGTGAGGTCGTGTGGTCCAGGGCTTTTCTTTGTTGGAAAGTTCTTGATTACTGATTCAATCCTCTTACTAGTCGTAGGTCTATTCAGATTTTCTAGTTTGTAACGATTCAGTGTTGGTAGGCTGTGTTTCTAGGAATTGGTCCATTTCATCTAGGTTGTCCAGTCTGTTGGCATATAATTGCTCATAGCACTCACAATTCTTTTTGTTTCTTAAAATCAATAGTAGCACCCCCACACTCATTTTTTATTTTAGCAATCTGAGTCTTCTCTTCTTTTGTCTTAGTCCATGTAACTAAAGTCGTGTCAATTTTGTTGATCTTTTCCAAGAATCAACTTTGTTGATTTTCTGTTTTCTCTTGACTATTTTATCTCCATTCTAACCTATATTATTTCCTTCAATTCTTTAAGATGTCAAGCTAGGTTGTTGATACAAGATAAATACATTTGAGATAAATGAATATTTATTTGAAATAAAGCATCCTCTGTGGGTTAAATAGGTCATTACCAATGACTGATGTTTACCCTTTATCTTCTTGCTAAGACATCAGATGAAATTATGCTACAAGGTCCTTTGTTGATTCAAACACCAGCTTGTTCTAACCCTGCCAAGTCTTTCAGAGCAGTAGTCTGACCACCACCCCAAGCTCCTTGTAGGCATGGGAATTGTGGGCACAGGATTATGGAGCTCTCTATCGTGGAATGAGCTTGTCTTCACCGCCGCCTTGGAAGGTGTACTGGTCATGGACCATAATTATAGAGGTATGAGGAACAACATCTTTTTCCTAATTGTTTTTTCACCAGGGTGGAAGGAAGACAGGCGCACAGCCCCGGGATGGAAGTATCCCCAGAGCTTCTCAATGAGGTGCACAATTCACTCTTCTCGATGGGGTGCCTCTGTCCATAATAGTTTTTTGGGGGGATTACTTCACACTTGTCATTTCAGTAGGTGCCGTTGCATTGGAGGAAATTGACGGTCAGGCTGCTGATCTTTGAGGTTAGAATTTCGGTCTTGTTTTCTCTCATCCATGTGAGGACCTCTTCGTCCCTTCTGGCCATCTCATTTCATGTTTCCTTCCCTCTTGTTTTTTTTTTCTTCCCTCTCTCAATCTTAACCACAATATGAAATTGGAGTATTTTATGCAAATTATCTCATAAATAATGGTGGGATAATGACGGAGGCTACTGATTACTTTCACTGTACCCAAGTTAGGACGGCAGGAGGCTGCATATCAGGGGGTGAGGGAACCTCTGATCTCAGGCATTGTGTGGGGGAAAGAGAATTGTTCTGTCCACGAGGCCAGTGTGGGATGAGGTGTGAGAGTCTTTAGTAATGTCATACGAGGCTGGAGGCCACACTTTGCACTCTGCCTTCTGTCCTCCAGCCCGAGCAGTTTTCTGGCCATCTGTTCTAAAGAAAAAGATTCATGGCAGCCATACTCTTGGTTTTGAAGGGGAAGAAACACTTTATTGATATTATAAAAATCTAATAGGAACAGAAAGAAGAAAAAGGGAAATCTGCGTATAGGTGAGGGCAATAGTAAGCAGTAAAGGAGAATAAGAAAGAGTTACGTCAAACCCGGCACTTACAACATCTAACCTCATCAGCTGCGGACGCCCCGTGGAGACAGCAGGCTGAGTCCCAGTTGAGAGGCTCAGGTAGAGTGTCCTCCCCTCAGGTGGGACTTCCCGCCGACCATCCCCATAAGGGCCGTATTTATAGGGCCAGTGACGGGTCCGAAGTTAAATATTTGTTTGCCTACGTGCAGTTTGGAGCCAGCCGCATTTCTATGTTATCATGTCTCTACATCTTCAAGGAGGCTGGGCTAGATGTGCTGGCCTCCCCTCCCGGATTCCATTCTGGGGGGCCAGCCCAGGCTGGAGCAGGAGGGGATGCAAAGCAAGATTTACAGCTCTCGGCGTCCAGACCGGAAGGGCTGATTCTGACCTGGAGGCCAGCTAATGTCAACTCATCAGGCTCCCGAGGTCACTTAGGCAGCACAAGTCTCACGAATAACATTCTTTAGCCTGCCTGCCTAGGGTCAGGTTGGGGTGGTCATTATGCAGGACAAATCACGGAAACCTCCATCCATCCAATACACCATCTCCGTTCTGGGCAGAAGCATCCCAGGCATCATGTGATTGTCAAGCTCTGGAATTTTCCTTTCCTAAACTCTGTGGGTTATAATGCGAATAAATATGGTCAACTTCACTGCACAAATAGCTTCTCCTACATAATACTATATCACGAACAGAATTTAAGTAAATGTACATTGACATTATTATTTTAATACCTTCAAATGTCATTTCATATAGATACGCCAATACTTAGCCATTGTTACTGCTTGTATGTGACAGTAAATGAATGATGATCCATTCTTTTTAATAAATCCTCAACATTCATAAAATTGTTGGATCAAAAGAAACCTCTGTACAGCTTTGGTATATGTTGTCAAGTGCCGGCTGGGAAGCCCGCAGCTTACAACGCCGTAAGTAGAGAACGGGGTCGTCCGCTTCCTAAATTCTTGCCAAACTAGACATTCTACTTTTGTATTACTTGAGAGACATTATTTTAATTCGTACCTCTTTGCTGATTAGAATCTTAATATTGTTGCCTACGTCTATAGGCCATTGTACATCTTTGTGAATAAAGTATTCATAGCCTTTATCTTTAATGATTTTTCTCCTGGGGTGTTGGTCTTCTGCTTGTTTATCCATGATACTCTTTAATAATGATCTGAGCCTATTGTCACGGATTTAATTATTTACCCCCAGTTTCTGTCTGGCCATTTGATTGTGTGACGGTGTGGAGAATTTAAAAAGTGCTCACATTTATATAGTAAAGTCTTATTTTTCCACTTTTGTTTTATTATTTCTCTAACTCAAGCACTTATGTCTCTATGCCTATATTGAATTTTTATTTATTTATTTATTTATTTATTTTTTTAAGATTTTATTTATTCATTCGACAGAGAGACAGCCAGTGAGAGAGGGAACACAGCAGGGGGAGTGGGAGAGGAAGAAGCAGGCTCCCAGCAGAGGAGCCCGATGTGGGGCTCGATCCCGGAACGCCGGGATCACGCCCTGAGCCGAAGGCAGACGCTCAACGACTGCGCCACCCAGGCGCCCCTGAATTTTTAAAATAAGCTTTACTGAAGTATAAGTCGTATAACTTAAAATTCAGGCTTGTGCAGTGTACAATCAGTGGTTTTTGGTATTTTCAGAGTCATGTGACCATCATTACAATCTAACTGTGGAATATTTTCATCACCCCACAGTGAAATCCCATACCCACTACTGGTTTCTTTCCAGCCCACTAATCTATGGTTGCTATAGATTTTCCTATTTGGCACATTTCATAGAAATGGAGTTATGTCACGTGCAGTCTTTTGTGAGTGACTTCTTTCACTTAGTTTCCTTATTGATTTCCTGTCTGGATGATCTATTCACTGTTGAACGTGGGGTGTGGAGGAAGTCCTCTATGATTACTGTATTGTTGTCTATTTCTCCCTTCTGATCTGTTAGTATTTGGTTAATATATTTAGGTGTCCCCATGAGGTAGGATCTATGTAGTAAGTTTTTTCGTACATGTGTTTTTTACCAAGTTGAGGAAATTCCCTCTGATGTACTTTGGGAATGTAGGTGAGGTTTGGTGGGGTGAGGTCTAGAGCTGATGGCCAAGAAGGAATTCTTCTCCCATTCTGTAGGTTGCCATTTAGTTTTGTTGACTGTTTCCTTTGCCGTGCAAAAGCTTTTGAGCTTGACAAAGTCCCAATAGTTCATTTTTGCCTCTGTTTCCCTTGCCTTAGGAGACGTGTCTCGCAAGAAGTTGCTGCGGCCGAGGTCAGAGAGGCTGCTGCCTGTGTTCTCCTCTAGGGTTTTGATGGATCCTGTCTCACATTGAGGTCTTTCATCCATTTGGAGTCTATTTTTGTGTCTGGTGTAAGGAAATGGTCCAGTGTCATTCTTCTGCATGTGGCTGTCCGATTTTCTCAACACCTTTTTTTGAAGAGACTGTCTTTTTTTCCATTGGATATTCTTTCCTGCTTTGTCAAAGATTAGTTGACCATAGAGTTGAGGGCCCATTCCTGGCTTCTCTATTCTGCTCCACTGATCTGTGTGTCTATTTTTGTGCCAGTACCAAACTGTCTTGATGATCACAGCTTAGTAATAGAGCTTGAAGTCTGAAATTGTGATGCCTCCAGCTTTGGTTTTCCTTTTCAACATTCCTTTGGCTATTCAGGGTTTTTTTCTGATTCCACACAAATTTTAGGATTGTTTGTTCCAGCTCTGTGAAAAAGGCTAGTGGTATTTTTATAGGTATTGCATTGAATCTGTAGATTGCTTAGGGAAGCATAGACATTTTAACAATATTTGTTCTTCCACTCCACAAGCATGGAAGGTTTTTCCATTTCTTTGTGTCTTCCTCGATTTCTTTCATCAGTGTTCTGTAGTTTTCAGAGTACAGATCTTTGACTTCTTTGGTTGGGTTTATTCCTAGGTATCTTATGGTTTTTGGTGCACTTGTAAATGGGATCACTTATTTTATTTCTCTTTCTACTGCTTCATTGTTAGTGTATAGAAATGCAACACAGACTTCTGTGAATTGATTTTTATATCCTGTGACTTTGCTGAATTCCTGTATCAGTTCTAGCAATTCTTTGGAGTCTTTCAGGTTTTCTACATGGAGTATCATGTTGTCTCTGAAGGGTGAAAGTTTGACGACTTCTTTGCTGATTTGGTTGCCTTTTATTTCTTTTTGTTCTGATTGCTGAGGCCAGGACTTCTAGTACTAGGTTGAACAGCAGTGGTGAGAGTGGACATCCCTGCCTTGTTCCTGACATTGTGGAAAAGCTCTCAGGTTTTCCCCATTGAGGATGATATTCACTGTGGGTCTTTCATATATGACTTTTATGATGTTGAGGTTTATTCCCTTTATCTCTACATGGTGGAGGGTTTTTTTTTGTTTTTTTTTTTTGTTTTTTGTTTTTAATCAAGAAAGGATGTAGTATTTTGTCAAATGCTTTTTCTGCATCTGTTGAGAGGATCATATGGTTCTTTTTTTTTTTTTTAAGATTTTATTTATTTATTCGACAGAGTTAGAGACAGCCAGCGAGAGAGGGAACACAAGCAGGGGGAGTGGGAGAGGAAGAAGCAGGCTCATAGCAGAGGGGCCTGATGTGGGGCTCGATCCCACAATGCAGGGATCACGCCCTGAGCCAAAGGCAGATGCTTAACCGCTGTGCCACCCAGGCGCCCCGGATCATATGGTTCTTGTCCTTACTTGTATTAATGTGGTGTATCACATTGATTTGTGGATATTGAACCATGCTTGCACCCCAGGAATAATCCTATCTGGTCGTGGTGAATACTCCTTTTAATGTACTATTGGATCCCCTTAGCTAGTATCTTGGTGAGGATTTTTGCATCCATGTTCATCAGGGATATCGGTCTGTAATTCTCCTTTTTGGTGGGGTCTTTGTCTGGTTTGGGGAGCAAGGTAATGCTGGCCTCATAGAAGGAGTTTAGAAGTTTTCTTTCCATTTCTGTTTTTTTGAAACAGCTTCAGAAGAATAGGAATTAATTCTTTAAATGTTTGCTAGAATTCCCCTGAGAAGCCATCCAGCCCTGGACTCTTGTTTATTGGGAGATTTTTGGTTACTGATTCAATTCCTTTGCTAGTTATGGATCTGTTCAGGTTTTCTACTTCTTCCTGTTTCAGTTTTGGTAGTTTATATGTTTCTAGGAATGCATCCATTTCTTCCAGATTGCCGCATTTGTTGGCATATAATCGTTCATCATACCTCTTATAATTGTATTTCTTCAGTGTTGTTGTGATTTCTCCTCTTTCATTCATGATTTTATTTGGGTCCCTTTTCTTTTTGGTAAGTCTGGCTAGGGGTTTTTATCAATCTTACTAATTCTTTTAAAGAACCAGCTCCTATTTTTGTTGATCTGTTCTACTGTTTTTTTTTTTTTTTTTAAATTTCTGTATCAATGGTTTCTGCTCTAATCTTTATTATTTATTTTCTTCTTCTGGGTTTAGGCTTTATTTGCTGTTCTTTTTCCATCTCCTTTAGGTGTAAGTTTAGGTTGTGTATTTGATACTTCCCTTGTTTCTTGAGGAAGGCCAGTAGTGCTCTATACTTCCCTCTTAAGACCGCCTTTGCTGCAACCCAAAGGTTTTGAACAGTTGTGTTTTCATTTTCATTTGCATCCATGTATTTTAAAATTCTTTAATTTCCTAGTTGATCCATTCATTTTTTAGTAGGCTGTTCTTTAATCTCCACGTATTTGTGGTCCTTCCAAATTTCTTCTTGTGGTTGACTTCAAGTTTCATAGCACCGTGGTCTGAAAATATGCATGGTATGATCTCAATGTTCTTGTACTGGTTGAGACCTGATTTGTGACCCAGTATGCGATCTGTTCTGGAGAATGTTTCATGTGCATTCAAAAAGAACGTGTGTTCTGCTTCTTTAGGATGAAGCACTCTGAATATATCTGTGAAGTCCATCTGGTCCAGTGTGTCATTCAAAGCCCGTGTTTCCTTGTTGATCTTCTGCTTAGAGGATCTGTCCATTGCTCTGAGTGGGGTGTTAAAGTTTCCTACTATTATTATCAATGAGTTTCTTTAATTTTGTTATTCATTGGTTTATATGGCTGCTCCCAAGTTAGGGGCATGGATATTTACAATTGTTAGATCTTCTCATTGGATAGACCCCTTTTTGACATAGCGTCCTTCATCTCTTATCATGGTCTTTGGTTTAAAATCTAGTTTGTCTGATATAAGAATGGCTACTCCAGCTTCCTTTTGATGTCTATTAACATGATAAATGGTTCTCCACCCCCTCACTTTTAATCTGAAGGTGTCTTTGGGTCAAAAATGAATCTCTTGTAAGCATCATATTGATGGGTTTTGTTTTTTAATCCATTCTGATACTCTGTGTCTTTTGATTGGAATATTGAGTCCATTTACATTTAGAGTAGTTACTGAAAGATATGAATTTAGTACCATTGTATTATCTGTAAAGTCACTGTTGCTGTAGATCGTCTCTGTTCCTTCCTGGTCTTTGTTACTCTTGGGCTCTCTCTCCCCTCAAAGGATCGCCTTTAATATTTCTTTCTTTTTAATTTTTTAATTTTTTTGAAGATTTTATTTACTTGAGAGAGCGAGCATGAGGGGGGAAAGGTCAGAGGGGGAAGCAGACTCCCTGTTGAGCAAGGAGCCCAATGCGGGACTCGATCCTGGGACTCCAGGATCATGACTTGAGCCGAAGGCAGTTGCTTAACCAACTGAGCCACCCAGGAGCCTCCCCCCCTTTAATATTTCTTGCACGGCTGGCTTAGTGTTTACATATTCCTTCAGTTTTTGTTTGTCCTGGAAACTCTTTATCTCTCCTTCTATTCCAAATGACCTCCTTGCTGGATAAAGTATACTTGGCTGCATATTTTTCCCATTTAGCACATTGAATGTATCATGCCAGTCCTTTCTGGCTGGCCAGCTCTCTGTGGACAGGTCTGCTGCCAGCCTTACGTGTCTACCCTTGTAGATTATGGACCTCTTGTTCTGAGCTGCTTTCAAGATTTTCCCTTTATCTTTGTAATTTGCAAGCTTCACTATAGTATGTCGAGGTGTTGAGCTATTTTTGTTGATTTTGATGGGGGGTTCTCTGTGCCTCCTGGACTTGAATGCCTGTTTCCTTCCCCAGATTAGGGAGGTTCTCAGCTATAATTTGTTCAAATAAACCTTCTGCCCCTTTTCCCCCCGCTCTTCATCTTCTGGGACTCCTATAATACGGATATTAGTTCGCTTTATGGAATTGCTGAGTTCCCTAAGTCTACCTTTGTTTAATAGTTTTCTTTCCCTCTTCAGCTCCTTTATTTTCCAACATTTTATCTTCTATATCACTGATTCACTCTTCTGCTTCATTCATCCTCATTTTTAAGGCCTCTGCTTGGGACTGCATCTTGGTAATGGCATTTTTAATTTCAGCTGGACTAGATTTTAGCTCTTTTATCTCTACAGTAAGGGATTCTCTAGTATCGTCTATGCTTTTTTCAAGCCCAGTTGTTATCTTTATAATCACTGCTTTTAAATTCTAGTTCAGACATCTTACTTACATCCATACTGATTAAATCCCTGGCAGATGAGTACTACTTCCTGTTCTTTCTTTTGGGGTGAATTTCTCTGTTTGTCATTTCGTACAGAAAAGAATGGAAGAGAGAAAGAAAAAACAACCAACCAGCAGCAGCAGGGGGGAAAAACACACAACTAGATCCCAAGTGTGTATTAGTCTGCTCGTTAAAAGAAACTAGATCTCTGGGACGCTTGGGTGGCTCAGTCAGTTAAGGGTCTACCTTTGGCTCAGATCATGATTCTAGGGTCTTGGGATCGAGTCCCATGTCAGGCTCCTTGCTCAGCTGGACTTCCTTCTCCCTCTGCTTGCTGCTCCCCCTGCTTGTGCCCTCCCCCAACAAATAAATAAAATCTTAAAAACAAAAACAAAACTAGATCTCAAAATAAGAAGGAAACACACATGTATATATGTACACACATATATACGCATATATAATAAAATACAATGAAAAGAAACAAAAAATATAAAGTACATGTAAAAATTAAAATTAAAGAATAAAAAAGGAATTGAAAAAATAAAATAACTGAAATAATACTAAAAGACTAAAGAATAAAAATACAAAGCATGCTATATACGGTTTTCCCCAAGAACTGCAGCTTTGCAGCCCTCTATGATCAGTAAACTTGGTGAGAGCGAGTTGTTGGTGCTGGTCTTCTGGGGGAGGGGCCTGTTGTGCTGAGTGTCACGTGGACTTGCTCTAGTGGAAATGTGCCTCCTGTGCTGAGAGGCAGGGCTCAGTGTAAGCTGCTCTGGACTCCACTAGGTGGCGCTGTTTTGCTACCAGCACTGACGGGCAGGATGAATGGGTATGCCTTGCTCTCTAGCCCCTGAACTGAAAATTCCTGTCTCCCACTCTTTAGTGAGCGCTCACAGAGAAGCAATCAATCGCTCCTGTCTCCCCAGTTTCTGTCAGAACTCTGTTCACCTGGCCTGTGACCGAATGTTTTTATCTCGGGCACACAGCTGAGTTTCAAGATGCCACATTTCACAGACTCCTGCCGAGCAGACGCATGCTGTTCCTGGACAGGTGGGGGGATGTCTCACCGTGCTTCTGCCTTTTGCCAGAACGCTGCCAGGAAAGTGGTTGCACATCCGTGCCGCGGTTCGCGGTTTATGGCCACGCAGAGCAGAAAGCCCGCACTGTTCTTAGCTGGCTGCCCTGCTCCTATGCCTGGGGACTTCGCTGCACTTAGGCATCCCCATTCTTCCTGCGACCCCAGGGATCCTGAGACCACACTATCACACCTGGGATTCCGCCCTGCTTCACCACCTGAGCACCGTTAAGTCAGGCACGTCCCCCACGGTAGCCGACTTCTGAAAGTTCGGATTCTGCAATCTGCTGCTGACAGTATTTTGCGGTGGCCTCGGTAGGCAGGCTCCCTCCCCACCGCCCTGTCCTCTGCTATATCACACCTGATTCAGGTCTCCGCATCTCCTACCTTACAAATGGCGGTCACTTCTCTACTTGTAGACTCGCAACATTTGGTTTCTCAGATCCCTGATTGAATTCTTGGGTGTTCAGAATGATCTGATCACTCTCTAGCTGTATTTGGGGGACGAGACAAACTTAAGGTCCCCCTTCCTATTCCTCCACCATCTTAACTCCTCCCACCCAATTTTATTCTTGATACCTTGTTGGAATTCATTAGCCAGCATGTTTTGTAGAATGATCACGTCTAGATTTATCAGTGCAATGGGACAAAAATAACTCCTTCATTATCTGGATTTGTGTCATGGTCCTTCTAGCCTCAAGAAAATAGGTAAGCATGGGGCGCCCGGGTGGCATAGGGGTTAAGCATCTGCCTTTGGCTCAGGGCGTGATCCTGGCGTTATGGGATCGAGCCCCACATCGGGCTCCTCCGCTGGGAGCCTGCTTCTTCCTCTCCCACTCCCCCTGCTTGTGTTCCCTCTCTGCTGGCTGTCTCTCTCTCTGTCAAATAAATAAATAAAATCTTTAAAAAAAAATAGGTAAGCGAATCCTCCATGTCATTTTCTGGCACTGTACCCTGGACTTTATTAACCACCACTGGTAAAGCAGTCTCTCTCTGGGAGCTGTGTGTGCTGTGTGGAAAATTAGGGTACAAATCTAACCTCGTTGATGTTTATGATCTCTTCAGGTTTTCTACCCATTAGGCACAGGGTCATGAACTTAACACCTGACACGTTAAATCTGAGGAATAGATAATGAAACAAGACCACTTTAAAGCGGTCTTCAGGCTTTGTACTCCAATAGCAAAAAGATTGCCTCCATAAAGAAAGTAAGATATAAGGCAAATCTTAAAAGTAAAAGAAAAAAAAGTGAATTCACCTCTTCTAGTCTATGATCATTCATGAAATACATGAAACTAAGGGGAAGAAAGCTCCGAAGAGCATAATTAGTGCAGAGGATATGTGGGAGTTAGGGGCACCAAACCAGTGCACACTCGAAAGTCCACACACAACTTTCGACTCTCCCTAAACTTAAGTACTAATAGCCTACTGTTGACCGAAAGCCTTGCCGACAATATAAAGTCAGTGAACACATATTGTGTGTTACATGCATTATGTATTCTCAATAAAGCAAGCTAGAGAAAAGAAAATGTCATTGAGAGAATCATAAGAAAAATACACTTACAGTACTTTTCTGAATTTATTGAAAAAATCCATGAATAAGTGGACCTGTGTAGTTCAAACCCACATTGTTCAAGGGTCAACTATAGTTTACATCAAGTCAGTCCTCTGTATGTACGTCTACGGTTTTCTTTCAAAGGTTTTTGGAGAGGAAAAAGACAGGTTTAGGCAACACAAGAAAAGCTAAAATTCCCAAAGTAGAAGTAATACACATAAAATTATTTGAGCACAGAGGAATGACCGATTTTAATTTGAAATGTAACTACTACTTAGGAGCTATTGAAACAATATCTCATAATATTTCAGTAAAGTTAACCCCAAATAAAATTCTGCACATTATCTAGACAGTCGCAATCTTGAAACCATATAAGAACCACTAGAAAACAGCCAGAGCACTGTTTGTGTGAAAACATTTAATTTATTATAATTAACAACCCAGAATTGATTTTCAGAATGTTTAAGTTTGAAATTCACAAAGTTAGAAAAATGCCAAAATAATGCCAAGGAAAGGAGAAGATAGGAATTAACAAAGGGAAAGACGACATTAATTCTTTAGGAAATACAAAAAACCGAAATATTTTAAATATCAGAGAACTTATATTTTTAACTAATGAAATTAAAGAAAAAAATAAGGAAAGTCACATATAAAATAAGAAATAATGAAGGAGAATTCACCACAAAAAAGAAAACTTATTGGAACAATTGGCTGAAGTCTATGAATGTAAACTAGAAAATGTGGATGAAATGTTTATTTTTCAAGAAAAATACAATTTAACATAATTGGCTTCAGAAGAGCTGACTACTTAGAATAGGAGATAACTGTAAAAGTCCCTTAAAATGTCCCAGGTGAACACGGTGTCAGAAAGAAATCTTCCAAAGTATTTGAGGACTTGGCAAGTCCAGTGTTACTTAAACTATTCTAGATGTAAAAGGGAAACAAGGAATGCTTGCATCTTGGCTCCCAACATTTGGGATTCAACTCTTTCCAAAATGGCATATGAGATGGTTCTTGCACTCCTTACTTATGTACCTAGAGGAGACTGTCTTGCTGTCTTGTCCATACGCTGATGCACCTTCCATTTATGGCCAACAAAATCACTGTCCAGTTGACAGCTACATCATTCAGCTAAATGCCACCTAATCCCACTCACAGTGGCTTGCAGACCTCTTTTGGTGATTTGGACACAGTGAGCTGAGTGAGAGAGCCATGCCAGGATCTTTAGAGCCTTGGGAAATCATTCATACCATCTCCATGAGCCAATAGACAGGAATCTCTGAATGGAAAACGTGAGTCTAAAACCCTTCCTCCCCTTGGCTTGGCTTACTATTGGTCCCTGAATTACATGACTTGACCATCCTCCCTAATCTTGTTCCCTGTGTTTAGGTCGTTCTTGAAGAACTACCAATATGTTCTGGCCCTTCTCTTCACCACCGAAGTGGTTAACAAGAATTCCCATTTCCCCACCCATCCCTGGGTTTTGATCTCTACAGTGCCTTTCCTTCGGAGCCTGCCCTGTTTTGGTTCTCTGGAGGGAGTCAGACTATTCTACAGTCTACAGCTGCCAGAGACACAGCGAACCCGTGGTTATTGTTACAGGAAGAGTGTCAGAATTTTCAGCTGGGACTGGAACACTTCTGGGGCTCTACAAAAGCCCACAGCTAAGTGGGCCTGAGTTCTGGAGAGAGATGTTTTGCTTTTCCCCAATGCCTTTTCCTCAATCAAAAAAGAAAAGGCAGAAGCTGTGTGTATGTATGCCATCCCAGGGACGTTCTCAGGTGGTGAGATGATTAACCAGGTTGAGAAAGAGGAAGAAGGTGAATAAATGCAATAGATCATGTGAGAGCCCAGATTTGTGCTCAGGGTCAAGGCATCCAACCCACAGCGACTGAGAATATTGACTGATGCCAGCTCACAGCTCAACCTCAGAAGAAGTGCCCACATCATTGCAAGTGACCTTACTCAAGGATGCAACTCTCTTAGGGAAGAGCCAGAGGCCCATCTCTGGCAGACATGGGAAGATGAAGCGTGTTTTCCCGGACTTCATTTGGGACAATGCTAAAGGGTTGTCCCAGTCCAGAGATCCTTGGGATTGGCTGACACTCGGTTGCAACTATTTTTTTTTGATTCATCTTCTCCTTTCCATTCCTGCCTTTCCTCACTTCCCACAGAAACCCTCTATCTCAGAGTCTCTTCCTAGGGACTGATCTGTGGCCAATAGCAATAGGGAGACATTACTCCTGAACATAGCAGCATTACATTAAAAGGGTTCTATTCTGGAAAAATTATTTTTTAGAAAACCTGAGAGGGTAGGATAACATAGTAATGCTGTGGTGATAAATTTAATCCCCTAGTTAAGAGTTCAGTAATTAAAGATTTGTTGCATCAAACATCGGACTGCTTTACTAGGCACATAGGGCAAGGCTGATGGACGCACCATGATCTTGTTGGTATGTGATCCGAAACTCATGCCAAGGAAGGAGATGAAAAGCACCTAGGGATAACACACATCATTTTTTATTCTTTGGCTTAAAAGTGATGCCATTGGCTAGAAGTAACCACATATCCTTTCTAAAAGCAAGGGGTCTAGGAAACATGGTCTTCTATGTGCCCAGAATGAAATGAGAATTGCGTCATGTCCACCATAGTCCCTTTTCACCAAATCATCTGGTCACTCTCCCTCTCACATAGAGAATTCACGTACCCTCTTCCCAAGGAAGACATTCCAAAATCCAGTAAACTCAGAATCCTATTTTCCTTTTCTTATTCAGGTCACATATGGTTCTTTTGATCCCATTCTGAATGATAAAGACCAGTTCCCATCACTATCAGATGGCCCCCAGGGACAGCTCTCTCCTCCGTGGAATAATCTGGTTATTGCTGCATTTTGGCTGGACCTGGATGGCACTTTTTTTTTTTTCTCTGATGATAGGCAAAGGGAGCTGCTCCTTGAGGACCTGAAAACAGAAGGCACAGAAAGGTGCATGTGGACTTCATAGTGCAAATCCCTACCGCTAAGAGAAGGTATGGACCAAGTGACATAAATTTCATAACCAGGACCAGAGTTTCATCTGCAAAGGCGCATGTAGCTAGCTTCATGACCATTGGCAGGATGACAGAATCCTAGTTAACCTTGGAGAAGGTGTGGATCATCATAGCAAAGTGCAATATTGTTTGTATAAGATGGGCCACGTCTGGCATTCTTTCCGTGGAAGTTTTCATTTCACACCAGAAGAGGGATATCCCTGCTTTTATGCACTTTCGCAAGGCAGTTAATCCTTCCCAATATCCAGAGGACCTTAACTTCAGTAAATTTTGGCTTGAAATTTGTGATTGTTCACTTTCTGGATCACTAGGTGGAAAAATGGCAAGCGCCCACCAAAGTCTTGAGCTTATGCCAGATATTGACTTAATGACCGTGTCTTACTCTATTTCATCTGTGATGCTGTGTACACCATGGCCCAAGCCCGCCGTGAAACGCTTTTGGTAGAAACAGAAGTGCGTTCTATAAGAGATATAATCTATGCTTCTTCCCTGGAAGGTAATTCTTCAGATGTAGGATACGGACAGAAAACCTGATGGTACCTGGTGGTATTTCATTGTGATACAACATCATGACTATATTTTTGTCTCAAGGTCAACAGGAGTAGGCGACATGGATAGTTCTTTCATAGTGGTTATGTGTAGATCTGTAAATGTTATATCTATTTTGAGAATTCTACCATTGGGGACTTTAATTTCAAACTATTAGAAATTATACCAAAAAATTTTCCTAATGTAGGATGAAATGCTGTGAAATATCCACACAACTTAAAACATAGGAGAATCAAACATTAGCAAAATCTATACTTTTTTGGGAATTCACCCAATGCCAGAAGATATTGACATAATGAGCATATTTGACTCCAGGTATTGCATCTATGATGTTGTATGTATTGCAGTCCAAGTGTCCCATGAAGTGATTTTGGTGAAAACAGAAGTACTTACATGATGTTCTTACATGACTGACCCTGGAACATGAATTATTTTTCTCAGCACCACGGTCTAACCAACTGAGCTAACTGGCCAGGAGGCCAGTCAGATGAAGGCCAGTCAAAAAAAAAATGGCCAGTCAAATGAAGGCCAGTGAAATGAGGCCAGTCAAAAAAAAGAATTATTTTTAGAACTATTTTTACAAAACCTGCAACAAACACAAGAGCAGGACTGTGGTCCTATATTTAACTCCGACAACAGTGATGATGCGTATAAACTCAGTGTCTCTTCCCAGGCTGTAAATGAATTTGCCGGAATTTGGCCCCAGGCTTATCTGAATCCATAACTCCTCGATACCTAGAAACTTCTGTTTCTATGCACAAGGGATAAATACCTTTAATCAAGCTGTTGATTAAATCCAATAAATTTATCAGATCAAATACATGCAGTATCTTTTAATATAAATTTAAAGCAAACATGTACATGTAAAATTATGTCAGTTAATTTACTAGCTGATTTTCATTTTATTAACAGCTGTAATGTTTGATATACACCTTCGAGCTCATCTAGTGTTTGTTCTTAGAAAAGTAAATGGCCTTTCCAAGATTATTTTCGTGGATGTGATTCTGGACTATTTAGGACGCTTCCACCACAGGCGATTGAAAACTTAAACATCAGTTGCTTAAACAATAAGAATAGGATGTCAGCAAAAATGGCAGAGAACTCTAACAGTATGTCCTTCCAAAAAAGTAAAAAATAAGGGGAAGCGGGTGGAGGGATGGGGTAACTGGGTGATGGGAGTTAAGGAGGGCACTTGATGTAATGAGCACTGGGTGATATATACAACCGATGAATCACTAAACTCTACCCCTGAAACTAATAATACACTATATATTAACTAAATTGAATATAAATAAAAAAAATCTGGCCCCAAAAAAGTCAGAATTAACTTCTTCAGAATTTTGGCATTCAATCAAAAGCTTACAACAAGGCAAGAGTCCCTGGGTGGCTTAGCTGGTTAAGCGTCTGCCTTCGGCTCAGATCATGACCCCAGGGTCCTGGGATAGAGCCCTGTGTCTGCCTCCCTGCTCAGCGAGGAGTCTGCTTCTCCCTCTCCCTCTGCAGCTTCCCCCCTGCTTGTGCTCTCTCTCTCTCTGTCAAATAAAAAAAAAAAAGCTTACAACAAGGGAAATGCTTAATGAAGAAGAAAAAACAGCTAATGTTGGTAAGAGAGCTTCGTGATGTTTCAGTTTACTCTAGTGCCATTCCCCACCCCCAGCGTGAAAACAACCCCCCATATTCCTAACACAGATTACTAATACCAGAAGGAACACTATGGACCTTACTCTTACAAATTGTGCTTGGTTGTTCTGAGCTATCTGGTGGCTCCCCGAAGGACGTTTTCAAAGACCTACCTTTATTTTGCCTTTTCTTAAACTTTCCTAGTGCTGAGTTGGCTACCTGGGTGGGTCTTTGTTGAAAACTTTTAAAGGTAAACGTATTAGCCGCCACCCTGGGTCAGGAATAACAGTTGGAGAAAATTATAGAAAAACTAATGCATAGGAGAAAAGGCTGGGGTAAGAGATACTTCAGAGAATAAGGACTTTGAGAAGCTCCCATATATTCCATGGAATCTAGAAGGCCATGCACAGTGTTAGGCCTATAATCAACAAACAAACAAAACAAAACCCACAAAACCCTGAGAAGGCCCTAAACTCTCATCTTTGACCTTCAGGCTTCATCCAAACAAGAAGTGAAGGTTACAGCAGAGCTGTAACCACATGCCTACATGTTAAAGGCTTGCTCCAACATGCACGGAGAGTCCGTCCACAAAGTTAGGGAAAAGTTTTGTTTTTATTCCTAGCATTGAAGGAATTTAAAAAAATTCCTGGCTGATCACTAGGCTAATGGAACGAGTTCAGTGGCCACACATGACGAAGACTACCGGGTATGCAAGATTTGATTAGAAAACACGCGAAGCATCCTAACAACAATTACAATAAGCAGCGACAACAAATACTGGGTAGGGGGGAGCTTGATTTCCACCGATGTCACATTATAATATTCCAAATATTAAGTTTTCAACAAAAATTACAAGGCATACAAAGAGACAAAACAGGATGGCTCATACATAGGAAAAATTAATGTAAATAAAAATGGTCCCTGAGGAAGCCCTCAGGGGTCACTAGACAAATACTTTATCTGGTTGTTGCTGTTCACAGCCCTTTGTTGAGCCTACTTCTTCATAAGGCTTTTATCAGGTATATGTGGAGCCCTTCTGTTTCATGGTCAAGATAGAATCAGAAGCCATAGACACAACTGATAGGTTGTTTTTCTTCTGCTCCCCCCCCCCCCCCCCCCCCCCCCGNCCCGAAGCCTATAGCTACTGATTTATCTTGATTTCTGGGCAAAACCTAGAAATCTACAAAAATAAGTGGTTTTTTTTTGGTTTATCTAGGAATAATAGAAAATGCTGTCATTTTTGGTGTAAAACATTAAATTCATGGAGTTTATTTCAACCTAAATGTGAATTTTGTTTTAAAAAAGTAAACATAGAATTATATGACCCAACACTTCTACTCTTATTTCCTCAAAGAAATTCAACATAGGTGTCCAAACCAAAATTTGTATATGAATATTTACAGAACTGTGCCTAATGGTCAAAAGTGGAAACAACCCCAATGTCCAACTGAGAGTAGATGGGCAAAATATGGTATATCTATGTGACAGAATATGATTCAGCCATTAAAAGAAATGAATTATTGATACTTATAAGTGTTGAAAACATTATGCTAAACGAAAGAAACCAGACACAAAAGGAACAAATATTTTATGATTATAGACATATGATATCCAGACAGGCAGATGTATAGATAGAAAGTAGATTCATGGTCGCCAGAGCTGGATTTAGGGTGGAATGGTGACTATCTGCTTAATTAGCATGGGATTTCCTTTGGGATGATGAAAATATTCTGGCATTAGACTGTAGTGATAATTATACAACATTGTGAATGTACTAAAACCCACTGAATTGTACCCTTTAAAATGGTGAATTTTATATTATGTGAATTTTTTAAATAATTTTTTATCATGTTAGTCACCATACAGTACATCCTATGTGAATTTTATTTTAGTTTAAAAAAAATAATTATCTCCCACAACAATGTCAAGAACTGCTCTAGTTCAAGGATTAAAAGGTAATATCAATAACCTCATCAATACTCTAGGAGTTGTAGTTTTTTTATAATAATTTTTTATTATGTTAGTCACCATACAGTACATCCCTAGTTTTTGATGTAAAGGTCTATGATTCATTACTTGCATATAACACCCAGTGCACCATGCAATATGTGCCCTCCTTACTACCCATCACCAGCCTATCCCAATCCCCCACCCCCCTCCCCTCTGAAGCCCTCAGTTTGTTTCCCAGAGTCCACAGTCTCTCATGGTTCATTCCCCCTTCTGATTACCACCCCTCCTTCTTCTTCCCTTTCTTCTCCTACTGATCTTCCTACTTCTCATGTTCCAAAAATGAGTGAAACCATATGATAATTGTCTTTCTCTGCTTGACTTATTTCGCTTAGCATTATCTCCTCCAGTCCCGTCCATGTTGCAGCAAATGTTGAGAAATCGTTCTTTTTGATAGCTGAGTAATATTCCATTGTATATATGGACCACATCTTTGTTTTGTTTTGTTTTTTTTATTATATGTTAGTCACCATACAGTACATCCCTGGTTTCTGATGTAAAGTTTGAGGATTCATTTGTTGCATCTAACACCCAGTGCACCATGCTGGACCACATTTTTTTTTTTTAAGATTTTATTTATTTATGTGACAGAGAGACAGCCAGCGACAGAGGGAACACAGCAGGGGAGTGGGAGAGGAAGAAGCAGGCTCCCAGCAGAGGAGCCTATTGTGGGGCTCGATCCCGGAACGCTGGGATCACGCCCTGAGCTGAAGGCAGACTCTTAACGACTGCACCACCCAGGCACCCCTGAACCACATCTTCTTAATCCAGTCAACTGTTGAAGGGCATCTCGACTCCTTCCACGATTTAGCTATTGTGGACAATGCTGCTATGAACATTGGGGT
>NW_024423786.1:51100070-51193943 GCF_017311325.1 Ursus maritimus | reverse complement strand
AATCGGCATCAGTAAAGTGGTAAATCAGGATGCGTTTAAAACAATGAAATGAAAAAATCAGAGAAATCTTAGTAGAAAACGTGACAGGCCAAGTCTTACCAGATTGGCTTCCTGACCTCATTTCCATCTCTGATGGGAAGCACTGCTCCTTGTTCGCGGGCGCTGGGACACCACCGGCTCAGGCTTCAGCTGGGTCGGCAAGTCCAGGCAGGAGCGCCCCTTGTGCGGTCGGTGCGTGTGTCCCCACATTCTTGTCCAAATACTACTTTGTATTCTGTTTAATGCCTTTACTAGTATGGAAGTGATACTCTGCACTTTGTGTGTGTGTGGTTGCACTGAGGACTACAATACGCATCTTTTATTTATTTAGTTACTCATCATACAGTACATCATTAGTTTTTGATGTAAAGTTCCATGATTCATTATTTGCACATAACACCCAGTGCTCCGTGCAATACATGCCCTCCTTAATACCCATCACTGGCCTATCCCAGTCCCCCACGCCCCTCCCCTCTGAAGCCCTCAGTTTGTTTCCCAGAGTCCATAGTTTCTTGTGGTCCATTCCCCCTTCTGTTTACTCCCCCTTCATTCTACCCTTCCTTCTCCTACCGATCTCCCTGCTATTTCTTATGTTCCATAAATGAGTGAAACCATATGATAATTGTCTTTTTCTACTTGACTTATGGAACATAAGAAATAGCAGGGAGATCGGTAGGAGAAGGAAGGGTAGAATGAAGGGGGAGTAAACAGAAGGGGGAATGGACCACAAGAAACTATGGACTCTGGGAAACAAACTGAGGGCTTCAGAGGGGAGGGGCGTGGGGGACTGGGATAGGCCAGTGATGGGTATTAAGGAGGGCATGTATTGCACGGAGCACTGGGTGTTATGTGCAAATAATGAATCATGGAACTTTACATCAAAAACTAATGATGTACTGTATGATGAGTAACTAAATAAATAAAAGATGCGTATTGTAGTCCTCAGTGCAACCACACACACACAAAGTGCAGAGTATCACTTCCATACTAGTAAAGGCATTAAACAGAATACAAAGTAGTATTTGGACAAGAATGTGGGGACACACGCACCGACCGCACAAGGGGCGCTCCTGCCTGGACTTGCCGACCCAGCTGAAGCCTGAGCCGGTGGTGTCCCAGCGCCCGCGAACAAGGAGCAGTGCTTCCCATCAGAGATGGAAATGAGGTCAGGAAGCCAATCTGGTAAGACTTGGCCTGTCACGTTTTCTACTAAGATTTCTCTGATTTTTTCATTTCATTGTTTTAAACGCATCCTGATTTACCACTTTACTGATGCCGATTTATTCAGGAAGAATCATTGTACCTGGTGGTATAGATAATAGAGAGGCCTGGGGTTGGAAGCTGTGCACCTTATGGAATATCTTAATAGAATAAAATAACTTTTATTCAACTATAAAAAATTAGCAAGCCAAACCCAACAACACACTTAAAAAAAAATCACACACCATGATCAAGTGGGATTTATTCCTGGGATGCAGGGTGGTTCATTATTTGCAACAGTCAACACGATACCTCACATCAGTAAGAGAAAGGATAAAAACCATATCATCATTTCAGTAGATATAGAAAAAGCATTGGACAAAGTACAACATCCATTTTTATTAAAAAAAACAACAACAGCCCTCTGCCAAGTAGCTCTAGTGGGAACATACCTCAAGATAATAAAGGCGTTATATGAAAAACCTATAGCCAACATTATACTCAATGGCAAAAAAGAGAGCTTGTCCCATAATGCCAGGAACAAGACAGGGATGTCCCCTCTCACCAGTTATCCAGCATGGTACTCAAAGTTCTAGCCATGGTAATTAGACAACATAAAGAAATAAGTCATCCAAGTTGGTGAGGAAAAAGAAAAATTCTATTTGTAGATGAAGGGTGCTATATATATAGAAAACCCTAAATACTTCAAAAAACTACTAGAACTGATAAATGAATTCAGTAAAGTTGCAGGATACAAAACTCAATGTATAGAAATCGGTTGTATTCCTATACACTATTAATGAAGTAGCAGAAAGTGCAATTAAGAAAACAATCCCATTTACAACTGCACCAAAACCAATAAAATATCTAGGAATAAACTTAAAGACGTGAAAGACTTGTACTCTGAAAACTATAAAACAATGATGAAAAAAATTGAGATAATGCAAAGAAATGGAATGACATCCTATGCTCATGGATTGGAAGAACGAATAGTGTTAAAATGTCTTTACTACCCAAAGCAATCTACACATTTAGTGCAATCCCTTTCGAAATACCAACAACATTTTCCACAGAACTAGAACAAACAATCCTAAAATTGTATGGAACCACAAAAGACCTCAAATAGCCAAAGCAACCTTGAAAAAGAAAAACTAGAGGCATCACGATTCCAGATTTCAAGGTATATTACAAAGCAGTAGTAATCATCATAGTAAGTACTGGCATAAGAATAGATACATAGATCAATGGAATAGAAAACCCAGAAATAAACACATGATGATATGGTCAATCTTTGACAAAGGAGGAATGATATTAACAGGAAAGAGACAATCTCTTCAACAAATGGTGTTGGGAAAACTGGGTACATGTAAAAGAATGAAACTGGACCGGTTTCTTTCCTCATACACAAAAATAAACTCGAATGGATTAAAGATCTAAATGTGACACCCCGAATTACAAAAATCCTTGAGGAGTGCACAGGAATGATTTCTTTGACATCAGCCATAGTGCCTTTTTTTTTTAGCTATGTCTCCTGAGGCAAGAGAAATAAAGGCAAAAATAAACTATTGAGACTACAACAAAATAAAATGTTTTTGCACAGCAAAGGAAAGAATCAACAAAATTAAAAGGCAACCTACTGAATGGGAGGAGATATTTACAGATGACATATTTGAGAAAGGGTTAGTATCCAAAATATATTAATAGCTAATACAACTCAACACCCCAAAAGCAAATAATTCAATTAAAAAATGAGCAGAAGACATCCAGATGGCCAACAGACACATGAAAAGTTGCCCAACATCATTCATAAGAGAAATACAGATCAAACCACAGTGAGATATCACCTCACACCCGATAGAATGACTAAAATAAAGAATGAAACAACAGCATTGGCCAAGATGTGGAGAAAAATGAGCTTTGGGCACTGCTGATAGGAACGCAAACTGGTGCAGCCTCTGAGGAAAACAGAATGGAGATTCCTCAAATTAAAAATTAGAGCTACCCTATGATCCGGTAATCACATTACTGGATATTTACCCCCAAATACAAAAGCGCTAATTCAAGGGGATACATGTACCCCTTTGTTTATTGCAGCGTTATTTACAATACCCAAACTATGGAAGCAGCCCAAGCGTCCATCGATAGATAAATGGATAAAGATGTGGTATATATTTACAGTGGAATATTATTCAGTCATAAAAAATGCAGTATTTCCATTTGCAACAACACGGATAGAGCTAGAGAGTGTAATGCTGAGTGAAATAAGGCAGAGAAAGACAAATACCATATGATCTCACTTATATGTGCAGTTTAATGAAACAAATGAGCAAAGGAAAAAGAGACAAACCAAGAAACAGACTCTTAACCCAAGATAACAAACTGATGGTTACCAGAAAGGAGGTGGTGGAGGGGAGAATGGAAGAAATAGCTGATGGGGATTAAAGAATACATTTATCATGATTTTAAAAATAATTTTAAAAAATCCTGTATGATCTCACATGTGAAATCTTAAACAACAAAAACTCCTCATAGGAAAAGAAATCAAACATGTGGTTACCAGAGGTCGAGGGTGCGGGGAGGGGGAATTGGAGGAAGGGAGTCAAGGTTACAAATTTCCAGTTGTAAGTCGGTACTAGAGATACAAGGTACAACATGAGGACTCTAGCTCATACTGCTATATTATATATAAGAAAGTTAAGAGCGCAAATCCTAAGAGTTCTTTTTTTTTAAATTTTTTATTTATTTGACAGAGAGAGAGGCAGCGAGAGAGAAAACACAAGCAGGGGGAGAGGGAGAGGGAGAAGCAGGCTTCCCACTGAGCAGGGAGCCCGATGCGGGGCTCGATCCCAGGACCCTGGGATCATGACCTGAGCCGAAGGCAGATGCTTAATGACTGAGCCACCCAGGCACCCCAATCCTAAGAGTTCGAATCACAAGGAAATTTTTTTTCTTTCTTTTACTGTATCTATATATGATATGACGGATGTTAGCTGAACATAATATGATAATCATTTCATAATATATGTAAATCGAACCTTCACACTGTGTACCTTAAACTTATACAGTGATGTATATCAATTATTTCCCAATAAAGCTGGGGAAAAACCCACATTAAAAAAATAAAAATAGAATTACTATATGATCCAGTAATTTCACTACTGGGTATTTACCCAAAGAACACAAAAACACTAATTTAAGACACATGCACTCCTATGTTTATTGCAGCATTATTCATGAGAGCCAGATTATGGAAGCAACCCAAGTATCCCTCAATAGATGAGTGGATAAAGATGGTGTGGTGTGTGTACACACACACACACACACACACACACAAACACACACACAATGGAATATAACTGAGTCATAAGAAAGAATGAGCCCAGGGCTCCAGAGTCCCAGCTGGTTCCTACCACAGTCCCACCATTGCCCACCTCCTCTTTCCTTGCAACATGACAGATGCCACTGTGTCCTTTGCCAAGGACTTCCTGGTGGGTGGAGTGCCTGCGGCCACCTCCCAGGACTGGAGCCGTGCCTACGGAGTGGGTCAGGCTGCTGCTACAGGTGCAACATGGCAGCAAGCAAATCCTCAGATAAGCAATACAAGGGCATTACAGACTGCAGGGTTCATATGTCCAAGGAGCAGGGCGTCCTGTCCTTCTGGCATGCTAACCTGGCCCAGGTCATCTGATACTTCCCCACTTGGGCTCTTAACCGTGCCTTCAAAGACATACAGGCAGATCTTTCCGGGTGGTGTGGACAAGAGAACCTAGTTTTGGTGCTGCTTTGCAGGGAATCTGGCATCAGGCGGTGCCGCTGGGGCCGCATCCTTGTGTTCTGTGTATCCTCTCGATTTTACTCATACCCGTCCGGCAGCTGATGGACAAAGTGGGTAAAGCTGGAGCTGAAAGGGAATTCAGAGGCCTCACTGACCACCTGGTTAAGATCTACAAATCTGATGGGAGTGAGGACCCGTACCAAGGCTTTAATGGTCGGTGCAGGGTATTATCATCTATCAAGCAGAGGCCTACTTCAGAATCTACACCCTACAAAGGGAATGCTTCGCGATCCCAAGAAGATGCACGTCTCTGTCAGCTGAATGATCGCACGATCTGTCACGGTGGTTGCTGTGTCGACTTCCTATCCATTCGACATTGTTCATCACTGTATGGTGATGCAGTCAGGATGTAAAAGAATTGACACCCTGTACACAAGCACACTGGGCTGCTGGAGGAAGACTGCTTGCAAGGAAAGAGCCACAGCTTTTATTTTCAAGGGCGCGTGGTCCAATGCTCTCAGAGGCCTGGGCAGTGCTTTTGTGCTTGTCTTATGTGAACTTCTTGATTTCATCAGACAAGTTATTTCCTAGTTCCCCCCCAACACCTTTGAAAAGGCATATTTTATTATATAACATATCTTGAGCATTCTTGATAGACTGTTGGCTGTCTGTTTATTAATGGAAACAATTTGCTGGTTGAAAATGGGAAGCAATAATATTCATCTGACCAGTTTTCTCTTAAAGCCATTTCCATGATGATGGGACTCAATTATATTTTTCATTTCAGTCACTCCTGATAAATAAGTTTGAAGAAATGAAAAATATCTGAAATAAAAACAAAATGAAAAGAATGAAACCTTGCCATGCGGAACAACATGGATGGATCCAGACAAATAAAGCTAAGTGAAGTCAGTGAGTCAGAAAGAGTACTGGATGATTTCACTTATATGTGAAATTTAAGAAACAAAACAAATAAAGAAAAAAAGAAAAAACCGGACACTTACCTACAGAGGAACAAAAGAACAAACTGATGGTTACCAGAGGGGAGGTGGGTGAGGGCATGGGTAAAATAGGTGAAGAGATTAGGAGCACGCTTACCGTGATGAGCACTGAGTCATGCATAGAATTGCTGAATCACTATATTGTACACCTGAAACTAACATTGTATGTTAATTACACTGGAATTAATATTAAAAAAGAAAATGACAATTCTCCAGCAACCAAACACAAAGGCATGGAATACTGTGACAGAACTCATACAGAATTAAAATCGTTGTTATAAAGAAACTGAACGAGCTGCAGGAATTCTCAGACAAGTCAGTGAATTCAATAACAAAGTTAATGAGCTGAAGTTCTTTACCAAATAGACTGTAAGAAAGAACCAAGTAAATTCTAGAGCTGATTAAATCCGTGAATGAGGTGAATAATACAACGGAGAGCATTGGCAAGAAGGCCGACCAGATGAAAGAAAGAATAAAGGGCTTGGAGAATAGGAATAGAGAAATAATTTACCTAGAGAACTAAGATTTTTAAAAAGTGAAGTAACCTTCTGAAAGCGATCAGATTTTATCAAAAGGCAAATAGAAGAATAATTGGCGATGCGGGGAAGATGGCAGAGTAAGAGGCGCCTTAGCTCACGCATCCCACGGATACACGGAGATATCTGCCACATCAGTGTAGATAGCCCAGAAAAGGACCCAAAGATGGGCAGAACAGACTGTCCAAAGTTAGTAACAGAGAGGAGGCCACATGACAAATGGTAGGAGGGGTAGAAACGCAGTTGCAACCCCCCAGCGAGACTAATCACAAACAGCAGGGACACCATAAGCACAGAGAAGGGAGAAAAACATCCCACAGCAGGTGCCCCAGACACGGGAGACCTCACTAGGAAGATAAGTCCCCATGACATTTGGCTTTGAAAACCAGTGGGGCTTAACTCCCTGACTTTTTACAGTCAGTGGAGCTTAATCCCAGGCACTTTAAAAATGAGCATGCTTAGGGGCGCCTGGGTAGCGCAGTCGTTAAAACATCTGCCTTCGGCTCAGGGCGTGATCCCGGCGTTCCGGGATCGAGTCCCACATCGGGCTCCTCTGCTGGGAGCCTGCTTCTTCCTCTCCCACTCCCCCTGCTTGTGTTCCCTCTCTCGCTGGCTGTCTCTATCTCTGTCAAATAAATAAAATCTTTAAAAAAAAAAATAATAAAATAAAAATGAGCATGCTCAGCTCTGGGACAGCCAGAGGCAGTAGGAAACCGAGTCTCCACCCTAAGAGATACAGCAGAACAAGCCTGCTGAGCTAGAGGATAGAAGCAGCAGTTTGAAAAGTGCCTGGGGTGACATGAAGATTTATTTACCAATCTCAGAATGTGCCCTGGAGGGTCAGGGATCTTTAGGAGACTTCTCCAAGAATTAAAAAAAAAAAAAAAAAAAAAAAAAAAAAAAAAAAGCTGGTGGACACCATTTCTTGCCCTCTTCCCGCACAACACCCCCCATCCTAGATAGCAGGACACTTTCAGGAACCAGCAGGAACACTCTGCACCTGCCTTGATAGCATCACCTGTCCCACCCTCGAGCTCTCCTGAGGATCTGCCCCCAACCAACCTGCCCCACTCAGCACGAATCCTTCCAAAGCAGCTACTGCCCAACACACCCTCCAAACAGCCCCAGCAGGGACCAGCACCATTCCAAAGTGACGCCTGCTCTAGGGAGAGAAGACAACCACACACACCAGTGTGCCTGTAGTCTCAGAAGCCAAACTTTATAGCTGGCAATGCAGAGAGTACGCTGCCGATCAGTGTGACTACAGTCCTGGCAAATGGGCTGAGGGCAACCATCTGGTCTGACTGCCAACTACAAACCTGTCCCAGGCCAGACTAGCCCCTTAACAGCACAGGGACCCAAACCTGCCTGGGATGCTCTTAACATGCAAAGCGGACCACTGCAGCTGAGGAAATGAGGCTCAGTCATAACTGTAGGACACATAGTAACCACACAGTAGGCACCCCTGAAATACCTGGTCTAGTGACCACAGGATCTCTTCTTCAGAAAGGCACTGCTTTCATGATCAGGAGACATAGTTAACTTTCTTAATACATAGAAACAAAGACAGAGAGCTGGACAAAATAAGGAGACGGGAATATATTTTGAATGAAAGAGAAAGACAAAACCGCAGAAAAAGAGCTAAATAAAGGAGAGATAAGCAATATGCCTGATAAGAATTCAAAGTAATGGCCATAGAGATACTTCCTGGGCTTGAGAAAAGAGTGGAGGACATCAGCGAGGTCTTCGCAAAGAGATAAAAAATACGAAAAGGGACCAAATGATGAAAAATTCAATAACTAGAAGGAATCAACAGATTAGACGAGGCAATGGCACCAAAAACCATAAGATATCTCAGAATAAACTTAACCAGAGAGGTAAATGATCTATACTCTAGAAACTACAGAACAATGATGAAAGACATCGAAGAAGACACAAAAAGATGGAAAAACATTCCATGCTCATGGATCGGAAGAATTAACATAGTTAAAATGTCTGTGCTACCCAGAGCAATCTACACTTTCAATGCTATCCCGATCAAAATACCAATGCCATTTTTCAAAGAGCTGGAACAAACAAGCCTAAAATTTGTGTGGAACCAGAAAAGACCCCAAATCGCCAAGGAAATGTTGAAAAAGAAAAACAAAGCTGGGGGCATCACATTGCCTGATTTCAAGCTATACTACAAAGCTGTGATCACAAAGACAGCATGGTACTGGCACAAAAAGAGACACATAGACCAATGGACAGAATAGAGAACCCAGAAATGGACCCTCGACTTTATGGTCAACTAATTTTTGACAAAGCAGGAAAAAACATCCAGTGGAAAAAAGACAGTCTGTTCAATAAATGGTGCTGGGAAAATTGGATAGCTACATGCAAAAGAATGACACTTGACCACTGTCTCACACCACACACAAAGATAAACTCCAAATGGATGAAAGACCTCGATGTGAGACAGGAATCCATCATCGTAGAAGAGAACATAGGCTGTAACCTCTTTGACATCGGCCAAAGCAACTTTTTCATGACACATCTCCAAAGGAAAGAGAATCAAAAGATCAAATGAACTTGTAGAACTTCATCAAGATAAAACGCTTCTGCACAGCCAAGGAAACAGTCAAAAAAACTAAGAGGCAGCCCACAGAATGGGAGAATATATTTACAATTGACACTACAGATAAAAGACTGGTATCCAAGATCTACAAAAAACTTCTCAAACTCAATACACAAGAAACAAATAAATCAAAAAATGGGCAGAAGATATGAACAGACACTTTTCTAATGAAGACATACAAATGGCTAACAGACACATGAAAAAATGTTCAAAATCATTAGCCATCAGGGAAATTCAAATCAAAACCACACTGAGATACCACCTAACGCCAGTTAGAATGGCAAAAATGGACAAGGCAGGGAACAACAAATGTTGGAGAGGATGTGGAGAAAGGGGATCCCTCCTACACTGTTGGTGGGAATGCAAGTTGGAACAGCCACTTTGGAAAACAGTGTGGAGGTCCCTTAAAAAGTTAAAAATTGAGCTACCCTATGATCCAGCCATTGCACTACTGGGTATTTACCCCAAAGATACAGACGTAGTGAAGAGAAGGGCCATATGCACCCCAGTGTTCATAGCAGCATTGTCCACAATAGCTAAATCGTGGAAGGAGCCGAGATGCCCTTCAACGGATGACCGGATTAAGAAGCTGTGGTCCATCTATAGAATGGAATATTACTCAGCTATCAGAAAGAACGAGTTCTCAACATTTGCTGCAACATGGACGGCACTGGAGGAGATAATGCTGAGTGAAATAAGTCAATTATCATATGGTTTCACTCATTTATGGAATTTGAGAAATAGGAAGATCGGTAGGAGAAGGAGCTACCCATCTGAGCCACCCAGGCACCCCTCTTACCTAACTTTTTAATGTTCCTTTAGTCTCTTCATTTGACTTCCTTTGAATATTTCGTTACTTCATTGTCCCCTCTACAATCTCATTAGATTCACAAATTTCTGTGAATTTGCGCCAATGATTGTGAATCCTTCACTTAATAGAGCTTAATATAATTATTTTCATAACCCCCCCAAAAGCTACTATATGAAAACACTTTTAATCCCATTTTTACCTTGACTTTTGTATTACCGTTGTTTTAATCTTACATTATTTTAATCTTTATGAGACTTTTCTAGGGTAGCTTTATAAAATAATTATTCCATAATATTTATCTATATACTAACCTTTCTGGTGCCCTTCATTCCTTCCTGCATTTCCAGTTTTCAACCTGGAATTATTTTCCTTTGGACTGAAGAACTTACTCTAGTATTTTTTCTAATTCGAGCCTGCTAACAATGAAATGTTTCGGCTTACACATTTCTTCAGGCATTTTTATTTTGCTGCTGGGTATGGAAATCTGCTTCGACAAGAGACTTAACACTTAAAAATGGCTCTCATTAAGGTCTTGTTTTATTCATGTTGGGATGTCAGCTGTCCATTTTCCTGCTTATTTGGCCCCTGTATTCTCTAAAAATCTTTCTCATTTTCTTTGGTTTTGAGACCGTGGTGTGTAGCTGGTTATGGTTTCACTTTGCTTAGGGGGGATTGGGCTAATTGAATCTGGGGGTTGATGTCCTTTGGCAATTTGGAACACGCTGTGTTTCTTCACTTTTGACAGCATTTCCTCCCCTAGTTCTCTCTGCTCCTCTTTTAATCACATCCCACCTGTCTTCTAATTCTGTCCGGAGTTTTCCAACGCTGTTCACCTCATGCTTCTGTTGGGATGTCTGCTCTTGAACTGTACTCAGTTTAGTAGCCCGCCTTTTTGCCGGGTTTAATCTTACCTTCATTTATGTTCTGAATGTCAGATCTAAACATGGACCACAATGGCTTTCAGAAATTACAGAAGAGCAGCTTCACAACTGAGGAGGAAAAAAATTTCTTACGACACAATAAAACACAAAATAGAGGGGAGAAAATTATAACTTGGCTCATATCAAGATCTATTAGGAGCTACTTTTCCTCAAAGTTTACCAGGGAGAAGGTTGGAATACCAGAGTGGGAGAGGAGACTGGCATTCTATATCTGGTGAAGTCCATTAAGCCAGGGTGCGTAAAGAGTTTTGTCAGATAAAAATATATATTCTGAACATCTATTAGAAAAATGGGTAAAGGCTGGAGGAGATAACGCTAAGTGAAATAAGTCAAGCAGAGAAAGACAATTATCATATGATTTCTCTCACCTATGGAACATAAGAACTAGGAAGATCGGTAGGGGAAGAAAGGGATAAAGAAAGGGGGGGTAATCAGAAGGGGAAATGAAACATGAGAGATTATGGACTCTGAGAAACAAACTGAGGGCTTCAGAGGGGAGGGGGATGGGGGAATGGGATAGACTGGTGAGGGGTAGTGAGGAGGGCACGCATTGCATGGTGCTCTGGGTGTTATATGCAACTAATGAATCATCGAACTTTACATCAGAAACCAGGGATGTACTGTATGGTGACTAACATAATTAAAAAAAATAAAAATAAATAAATACCTTATATGTGCTTTCATCTAAAAAAAAAAAGAAAAAAAGAAAAATGGGTAAAGGGACGGCTCGGTGGCTCAGTCGGTGAAGCATCTGCCATCGGCTCAGGTCATGATCCTGGGGTCCTGGGATCAAGTCCTGCATCGGGCTCCCTGCTCAGTGGAGAGCCTGCTTCTCCCTCTGCCTGCTGCCCCCCTCCCCCGCTTGTGCTCTCTCGCTCTGACAAAATCTTAAAAAAAAAAAAAAGAAAGAAAGAAAAATGGGTAACCCCCCCCCCCAAAACCTTGAATAAGCACTACATAAAAGAGGAGAAACAAACGGTCACGAAGGGGAAAATGTTAACCTCTTCAGCTTCAGGGAAATGCTCATAAAAACCACAGTGAGATACTGTTGTATACACATCACACGAGCAAAACCGAGAAAGAGCAAAGGCAAGCGCAGCCCAGGCGCGGGCCCGGCTCACTCACGCACAGCTGGTGGGGGTTTAGATCCGTAGGACCAGTTCGGTTATTGGCTGTTGTTGGTTTACTTGGCAAAGCTCCTTGGCAGCACCCACTAAAGTTGCATATGCACCCCCGTGTTCCCCGCGCACGAACAATCCCCACTTCAGTGCGTGCCCACCGCAGACGTGCCCCCGTGCAGCCGCGGGACCCGGAGTAGCCCCGAGCTGGAAACCGGCCGCACGCGCACCCCCCCCCCCGCCCCGCAGCAACAAGTCGTAGACAACAGCGGCCGCAATATTAAAGAGCCATCTCGCGAACCTAAGTTAACCCACGCCCAAGCCCGTGACGCTGTGGTTCCCTTCCCTGCCTGTAAAACACTAAAGCTGGCAAAACCTATCCGCGCTGCTGTTACAGGTCCGGAGGGGCTCGCCCAGTGAGAGACACCCCAGTGTGACCTGAGACTCAACGGGGTAAAGCAAGGGGGTGGAATCCTTAGACGATATCTGTGCGGGTTCGCATAACCTAGAGAATTTGGCATCCGGGCAGCGAGCACCCGGGGACAGCGAGCGGCCAGCAGAGGCATCATCACTAGAGTGGAGAGCCCCAAACCGCCCCCCCATCCAGGGGGTTTTCTTGGTGTTCCCTTTGCCTCCCTCTTCGTGCGGAGACCACGCACTGTGCCCCGCTCTCATAGCACTTACTTCCTGATCGCTGAGCCTCTCGTCCAGAGCTCCTCTTCCTTCCAACAGCTGCTCCAAAGCCTGGACGTAGGTCCTCTCACACTGAGGTGAAACGGGGTCTGTTGCCCTTGCAGACCGGTAGCCCGGAGGAAGCGGAAGAATCTAGATTTATCATCTGGCATCACCTGATTTGAATCGTGATTAATGGCAGATGATGTGTTTCAATTGCTGTCAGCCTGGACGTACACTGGAATCACCCGGACGGTTTACAACGGCTGATGGCCGTGTCTGGTCCCAGCCCTTCTCTTCTGCTGAGGCAGGATGCGGCCTGGTCTGCAGCAACTTTACAAATAAATCCCCTGGGGTCTAAAGGACAGCCTAGATGAGAAGCTACTCCTCCAGCTGCTTTGGGGGCTGCGGTCCTGGACCCTGACTTGTGTGAAACACACCTGGAGTGCTTTTGACGCTCTGGGTGCCTGGACACGTCCCAGACCAAGTGTTTGACAGTGGCTGTGGGAGGGGCCCCACAACAGAATTTATTTTGTAAGAACACCAAGTTTTTTGACTGCAAGTTGAGGACCTTTTTCTCATTTCAGAGTTTCTCAGGCTTCTCAGCACATTACAATTACCTGGTAAAATTGGAAAGGACTGGATCCCAGGCAGGATCTGTAGGGGGTGGGGAAGGCAACAGTACTTTGAAACTTACCTAGGTGGGGCGCCTGATGGCACAGCGGTTAAGCGTCTGCCTTCGGTTCAGGGCGTGATCCCGGAGTCCTGGGATCGAGCCCCACATCGGGCTCCCTGCTCTGCTGGGAGCCTGCTTCTTCCTCTCCCACTCCCCCTGCTTGTGTTCCCTCTCTTGCTGGCTCTCTCTCTCTGTCAAATAAATAAATAAAATCTTTAAAAAAAAAAAAAAAGAAACTTACCTAGGTGACTTAAACACGCAGCTAATTGTGCCAGCCACAGCACTAACTTTGGAGAAAGGAGAATTCATGGCAATCCGCGAAGAAAGAACTAAGTAGATTACTCTCTGGATCAGCTGGTCTGCGCAGCTCCTTGAGATCAGCGACCTCAGGGATGGATGCATTTAGTTTAATGGCCCAGAGGGCCTAAGGAATTCAAAGAAAGTTAAATTAGAATAAAAACTCTAGATTTTACATGGTGGATATCTCTACATGCAATCAGAAAGGATCAGAAACAAACGTTCAGAGGGACTCATATATTTGTGATGTTAAATTTTTCTTAAGTATTGTGATGCAAACAGTAAACTGAGTATACGATATGAAAATATTGTTCTGAAATTTTTCAAAATAGCAGAGGTAGAGATTAGAGAAAACCCAACTCCCACGTATCCGTCATGTTACCTCAAAAACTGTCAACTCATAAATAATTTGAATGTTCTTCCCATGGATGAAAGCGCAGCCGATTCCTGAGAGTGTATGATTTTATCTGTGAACATTTCAGTATCTCTTAAGGACAGGGATCTTTAGAACAGGAACACAACACCATTACCACATACTAAAATTAAAATAAGTCCTGCCCATAATCAAAGATCTTGTTAGTTTTCCAATCTCCCCAATTATCTTGTTTGTTTGTTCCCTGGTTTTACGTTTCACTTGATTAAGGATCTTTGTAAAATCCACGGTTTGCAACTGGTTGACCTGTACGTGAAATCTCTTCAATCTCCATAGCTCATCCCTGTTGGGGGGGTGGAGAAAGCTGATGATGATGATGACGACGATGATGGTGATGATATGTGTGTGTGTGTGTGTGTGTGTGTGTGTGTGTGTGAATTATTTCTAGAAGGAATGGGGTTGTATGTCTTGCAGAGCTTAATACAGTTTGGATTTTGCTTCCTGCAATCCATGCTTTCACTTAACGTTTAAGTCTGGTGTCTATTGTTCTAGGGGAATAATAGTTGGAAATGAAGGCTTGATGATCGTGTTCCTGTTCTGTTTTTAGAAAGATGAATTCTTAAATGGTTTTGTGACCATCCTTCAGCAGGCAACTGATGTCGTGGAAGAATCCGACTTTGAAATTAACAAAGATTCACAGCTCGGTGGATTCAGTCTGTCATTAGTGGTGGCAAATAGTGATATTCAAGTTATATTACCCTGTTCTCATTTATTACACGGAACCCTTATACTATTCTTTATGCCTTCCATCTTCCATAGTAGAAACAAATTTTAGTATAAATTTCAGTTAAAATTACAATTTTTTGAACATATTGAAAAAAAAATCAGGTGGAGGAGGTTACCTAAAATTCCTAGCCCCAAGTTGGTAAATTAACGGGTATCCGGATGCAAACCGGGAGCACCTGTAGAAGGAAAGTATCATGAGAATTAACGAAAAAGACCCAAGAGCCGGCTGCAGGGCAGAGCTACTGAGACTGTCTTTGTGAGGTGGGAATTTGCGGCAGCTGCTGGTGAGCGGGGCTGGACTTCTGATGACGTAGGAAGGAAGCTCTTAGGGACCTGCTCTCCCCAAGTCGACTACGCTCTCCCAAGAAATGAAATTCCTGTGGAGGCTGCTGTGGAAAACAGGAGGTGGATGAAAGGATTCTCTGGGGTTGAAATTTGAAAAGAGGATCAGGCCTGGGCTCTCTGCCTAAGCCAGTGTCCCGCAGGCAAACCTGAGGTGTCTGATGCGGCTCCCAAGTGGGGGCATCACTGGGCCAAGATCCAGGAGCAAGATGGGTGCTGCAAGAGAGATGGGTGAACAATGAAGGACTGTCGTGACCCAAGATAGAGATTTAAAATGATTCTAAGCATAAAACTTTAGTACGGGGGCGCCTGGGTGGCATAGCGGTTAAGCGTCTGCCTTTGGCTCAGGGCGTGATCCCGGCGTTCTGGGATCGAGCCCCACATCAGGCTCCTCTGCTGTGAGCCTGCTTCTTCCTCTCCCACTCCCCCTGCTTGTGTTCCCTCTCTCGCTGGCTGTCTCTATCTCTGTCAAATAAATGAATAAAATCTTTTTAAAAAAAAAAAACTTTAGTACGTAGCTCAGAAAAGAGCAAGTCAAGGGCACTGGTCGTTAACAAAGGGTGACGCTTTACTCCAGTGGACCTCTGTTAATGACTGAAGACATTTGTCTCTGTCACCAGGTTGGGGGAGAGGACATCCGTCTTTGTCACAAGGTTAGGGGGAAGAGGCTTGCTACTGGCACTAGTGGGTGGGGGCCAGGAGTACTCTTGATGTAGAAAAGAACGTTAGGGTTCAAAGCCAAAGGCCAAGAAATTCTTGAGACATCTTTGGTGCAAAAAAGGTGGTTTTATTAAAGCACGGGGACAGGACCCGTGGGCAGAAGGAGCTGCACAGGGGTCACGATGAGTGGCCCATTATACACTTTCAAGTTGGGAGGGGGTTAGGGATAGCGTAAGTCTCTAAGGAATTTTGGAAGCAAGGTTTCCAGGACCTTGAGGGGGCTAGCTGTTGTTGGGAAAATGTCATTTATTACCGTCTAATAAAACCTTAGTCATGAGACCCCTCAGATTTGTATCAGTGGGCTACATGCTTGCAGGATGACTGCCAAGATGTATCCTGGGGGGTTTAAAGATAAAGGAAATTTCTAAAGGAATTTTTATATGATTAAGTAGACTTACAGGATTAGGGGGGTTGGGCTAGGATTATACTTTGCCCTAAGCAAAGCGTCAACATTCCAGCACTTGAGTTCCTAAAGGAATGTCACCCTGCCAGTTCCAAAGACTCGTCAATAGGTAGTAAGGAAATTTATGATTGTTCTTGTTTCCCACATCACTCTCAAACATCCTACAAAGCAGTTACCCAGCCCCAAATGTCAATAGTGCAGAGACTGGGAAAACCTACTGGTGGGCAAGGATCCCAGCGCCGGCTCCTCTCAGTGCAAACACTGACGAGACGCCCTCAGCAAGGGCCCTAAGGGGCAGAGGTTGGGACAGGTGGTGGCCAGCGAGGTCTCGCTGAAGACTGCATTGCTGTTGGAATCGGAGAGACGGTCAGGAGTGGGCCCACACTCTGCACTCCAGCCTCCCTCTTGGATCCGGGGGTTCTTCCTAGACCCCCACGTCTGCTGGCGACGGTCCAAGTCACCTGGACGGCCTTCCCCCGGCTTTGGGTCAGGAGCGCAGCCCCGATCAGACGCTGCAGCCCAGGGCCGTCAATCCCCACTGGCGGGCATCGGCGCCAGCCTCCACCCAGGCATCGCGCCCCGAGCGAAACAGCGCGGGGAGAACACGCTGCGGGGCGGGTGGGCAGCGGCAGAGCAGGAGGGGCGGAGAGACCCGCAGCGGGAGAGCAGCGGCAGAGCTGGAGGGGCAGAGAGACCCGCAGCGGGAGAGCGGCGTCCGCCATCGCGCGGGGGCGCCAGGAAGGCTCGGGGATCCGCCTCCAGGGCTCCTCCCGCAGGGCACGGTAGCCCTGTTCTCCGCCACTGTCGCCTCCGCCTCCCGCTCCTGCCTGGCCAGCCTCTCCTCCTTCTGCCTCCCAGGACCTCCGTCCTTCCCAGGGAGGACTTGGCTCGGCTCTCTCCGCCACTTCCCACCTCTCCCGTTGCGCGGCGCCCACGCCTCGCCCTTCGCCAGACCTCGGTTCCTTCCGCTCATCTTCGGCTCTTTCCGCCCATCTTCGGCTCTTTCCGTGCAGCGTCGCCTCCCTCCGCTTCTCCCCGCTCCTCCGTGCCGGTTGGTTCCGTTGGGCTCCCTCCGCCGGGTGTCCGCTTTCTCCGATTTCGCTGCCACAGTTCGGGTGTTTCCGCCTCTCCCCGCCCCACGGGGCTCTGGTGGGCTCGCCCTGTCCGGTCAGGTGCTCGTGTCTGTGGGCAGAGGTTCAAATCCACGTCTCAGTCATAGCGGTGTGGTCGTGCCACTCTCCCCACATCCTGGCTGTTAACATAATAAACTTAAAAAAGAATGTTCCCAATCTGATACATGAAAAAAGGAATCTCCGTATTTTCGTATTTTTCTTTTTGATGGGTTAATTTGGGAATCATCTCTTCTGTTGAAACTATTCTGTATTTTCTGTGAGCTCTTTTCCAGCCTTTACATATTCTTCAATGGATTCTTGGTCTTTTTCTTTGGTTGGCAGGATTTATCTAATATTAATTAATAAATTAGCTTTTGGTGATGAGTTGCCAACATTTTCCTCTTAAAAAAATTTTTTTTTGCCTCTAGTTGTTGCCATGCAGATTTAAAAAAATGAAATCAAACGTATTAATTTTTATTTCTTCTTGTTTTATGTATAGTTTTAAAAGACCATCTCTCCTTTGAGATTATATATAAAATATTTCTGCCTTGGTTTCTTCTAGGGCTTTCATAGCTTCATTTTTACATTTGAATCAAATAAAATGTGTATTTCATAGACCAATGTGTGGTTCCATCGTGATTTTCAAAAACAATCCACTTCTCCTTTACTGACTTAGCACATCACTTGCACCCAGTTTATTATGAAAAATTTTCAAGTATGGAGATAATTTGAAAGAATTTTACAGTGAACACTTCGTGTTGTGGACCGAATTCTGTCCCCGCACGTTCATATGTTGAAGCCCAAATCCTTGGTACCTCATAACCACTACATTCAGAGGTTGGGCCTTTTAAGAATTAAGATTAAATGAGGCCATCAGGGTGGGCCCTGATTCAATCTGACTAGTGTCCTTAAAAGAGGGAGATTAAAACATACAGACCAAGAGATGACAGGAGCACACACACTCCGAGGGATGACCATGTAAAGAGCGTGGTCATCTGCAGACCAAGGGGAGAAGCCCCAGGAGAAACCAGCTCCACTGGTACCTTGACCTTGGACCTTCAGCACTGTGGGAAAATAAATTTCTGTTGTTGAAGCCACTCAGTCTGCGCTAGTTTGATATGGCGGTCCTAATACAATCTCGCGCTCCGATCCTGCCACATCACTACACTCGCTTTGCTGCATCCATTCCTCTTTCAGCCAGCCGTCCTCCTTAAAAAAAAAAAAAAAAAAAAAAAAAAAAAAAAAAAAAAGCATTTTGGAGTAGGTTGCAGACAGCAGGAGACTTCACCCCTAAATATTTTAGCACACTTATTAATTAGAGTTGAGAAACTGGGGCTGGGAGATCTTTCGAGGCAGCTCATTGCGTGGCTAGCACTTTGGTTCCTCTCCATGTGGACATCTCCCTGGGGTTGCTTGACTATCTCCATGGAAGGGTAGGTGGCTTTCCCTGGAGAGGAAGCAACTTAAGAGGCTAAGGAGGAAGCTTTAATGTGTTTCATGACATGGCCTCAGATATGACAAACTGTCATTTCTGCCACACTGTGCTTATCACCTGGGTCATGTCTGATTCGGTGTGGAAGGAGGCTGCACGGGACATGAATATCAGGTGGCAAGGACCCTTGGTGGTGATCTTGGAGGCTAGCTGATGCACCCACCTCTTCCCAAGTCCACTTCACTTCATCAAGCCAGAATTCCTTTATTCTGCTCGCTTTCTCCCGAGAGCCTGGTTTCAGTGTCGCTGTTAGGAGCCTCGTGAATTTTCTATGTGGGGGTGGAACAACTGGGAAGGTCTCCTTTCCCCCTTTACTTTCTTTTATTCCTTTCCCCCTCTCTATCCCTCTCAGCCTTGACCCCAGCTCCAAACTTTCTTGCCCACTAGTGCCCCTTTTGAAGGTCACCTGGGAATGCAGCAGATAAGAAGGGTCTGCTAGGACAGGAAATGTCAGAGGAAGAGTTCCTCTCACCTGAATAAGGGGATCTTGGAGCTTGGGCTATCTGCTGGCCTATCAGGACTACGATTGTCTTCCTTATTCTGAGGCTGGGTCCTCAACATTCCCCAGGACAGGGGACACCTGGTTTGCTGGGGCTCTATGTACCCACTATAACCTGGGGACAGAGATATCCGTATTGCAAGAGGAGGCTGAAAAGTTGCCTGCTGGGGTTCAGATTGTTCCTTGTGTTTGGGATAAAGGAGGGGTCATCACAAGGGCAGTCATCTCATGTTGGGGAAGACTTGAGGGATTTGCACTGCGGGCTTCCCTCCTTATTTGGTTAAGGGTGCTGCTTGCTGACCCTTCTTTCAACTTTGTGGTAATGGGAAGAGATGCAGTTTTCTGGGAATGTTCGACACCTATGTTAGAGAACATGGAGTGTTGCCTGTTGAAACTGGTGTTGCTTGCCTTTGGGGAGACACGTTACTCTTTGCTGGGAGTACTAGATCTAGTCTGATGGAGTCAAGGGAGGCAAGCTAGGATTTGTGTTGTGTGAGAATGGTGTGACATTTGCTGGGGCTCCTTTCTCCTTTAGTGTGTAGGGGATTCTAAGCTGCTTTTTGGGGTTTCCATCATCTCTAATCCTGGAGGGATAAGGGAGATCACTTGCTGAAGCTTCCACCATCAGATGGAACCCTCATGATGTTAGGGGTAACTGGGAAGTATGAGGCTGGGGCTCCTATTGTTTCTGATGCCAGGGGATTGTAAGGTCACTGCTTATCTGGGACTCCCATTTTTCAAGTGTTGGTGTGACACGGAGGGACCACTGGATGGAGATCCCATTGTCTCTAATTTGGGGAGAGGACCAGGGGGATAATTGCATGGGACCCCACTTATCTCTAGTGATGGGGACTGGGGAATCTTTTTATATAAATTGTTTTATCTAGTGTGAGGGGAGGACAAGAAGAGTCACTTTCTGGGTCTCCCCTTGTCAGTATTGTTGGTATAGACTGGGTGGGTCAGTGGCCTGGGGCTCCTTTTATACAGTCAACATTCATTTATATTTACTTACATTTTGTTTCCTGCTGATCTTGATTCTTGGAGTTATGTGTCTTCACATGACATGATTTTCCTTCAGCCTCAAAACTCTTTTTTAAAGGTTTATTTGAGAGAGAGACACACGTGGGGCTCAACACAGGGCTTGAACTCATGACCCTGAGGTCATGACCTGAGCCAAAATCAAGAGTTGGACACTTAACAGACTGAGCCACCCAGGCACCCCAGCCTAAAAACACTCTTTAGTTTTTCTTGAAGTGCAGTTCTGCTGTTGATTAATTATTTCAGCTTTTGCTTTTTAAAAACCCCTGTTGGAACACATCTTCAATTTGTCTGCCTTTTCGAAGAATATTTTTCTTAGGTCACTGAATTTTACACTGGCAGTTGATATCCCCCCTCCCCCCCATTCAAACCTTTGGATGTCAGAAGTCCTTGTTTTCTTGCTTCCATAGTTTCTTCTGGAAAATCTTCAGTCTGTTGCTCCTTTGAAAGCAACATGTCCTTTCTTTGGTTGGTTTGAAGATTTGCAGCTTGTCTTTCATTTTCTACAGTTTTTCCACATTTTCTCCATTTTTCTTTTTCTTTGCTTTTTTAAAGATTTTATTTATTTGACAGAGAGAGAGACAGCCAGCGAGAGAGGGAACACAAGCAGGGGGAGTGGGAGAGGAAGAAGCAGGCTCCCAGCGGAGGAGCCTGATGTGGGGCTCGATCCCAGAACGCCAGGATCAAGCCCTGAGCCGAAGGCAGACGCTTAACGACTGAGCCACCCAGGCGCCCCTTTCTCCATTTTTCTTAACATACTATTCACAGTTATTCTGAAATCCTTGTCTGCTAACTCCAGTATCTGGTCTCTGGGTCTGCTTCTACTGATTTATATATTCCTAATTGAGAGATCATCTTCCTGCTGCTTTGCGTATCTAGTACTCTTGTTTGCGGGATCTTGTGAACAATATACTTGATAAAGGCTCTTAATTATTGTATCTTCCTCTGAAGATCAGGTTCTGTTACGGCAGGAAGTTATAGTACTAATGGATCACCCTGAGCCTGTAAAAGGCTCTAAACGCATAGATCTATTTCAGTTTTGCACCGACTTGTAAGATGCAGTCCTTACTTGCAGGGCACGGGACTTACTCTCAGGCTGTGACATTTCTAGCGACGTAATCGAAACCCACTATGTATATATTTATGTAGGTATGTATTTTACCAAGGTCATTCCACTCCAGATGAGCCCAAAAACTAACCTCCAACTCCTGGCATGTGTGATCTTTGAAATTTCTGCACAACCTTCAGCTTCCAATAGCTACTCTCTTGTAAGCCTCCTAGAGTCTTCCCCTGCACACGCACAGCTTAGGTATTATTTAAGGAGGGAATTTTTAAGGCAGATTTTTGGAGTTTCTTCTTTGTCAATCTTTATTTTCCATTAGAAGAAACTCGGATTCTATATTCCCTCTGACAGCCCCCATCGCGCCACAGAGCCCTGGTTCTCCTTGTTCTTGTTCCTCCCCTCCTCCTTTTCCTAGGATGGTGTTTTAGAAACCTAGATCTGGGGAGGCAATAGGTATTCTCATTTCTACTGGACTGTCACTGCTACTAGGCCTTCCGAGCTGACAGGCTTTGAAAATATACGAATGTGCACTATCCTAGACACACACGTGCACACACACGCACACACGCACACAATCTCCATCCATGCATCCATCAAAAAGCATGCATTCATACTGAGACCTCCAATTCCAATTCAATCCAACACCACAGTGTTTATTCCTGTCTTCTCTCTTTCCTGGTTTGTAGCATGTCTCTTGGACAGTGAGAAGAAACTGGCTTTCAGGACCTACAACATGTTTACTTGTTCAGCCCTGGTATACACATAAAATAGTTTCACAATCACTAATCCACAATGTTGTAAGAAACAAATTTTTGAACTAAAGTAGAGGATTTCTGGACAATTCTTTTTGTAGTCAGTCTTACGTATCTGGTCAAAATACAGCTTTCCAAAGTAAATTTGGTTTCCCTCCTCGTGGCTTATTTTTCATTTGTAATACAGTTAGGTTTGTTCGTTATAGTTTATCTTCTTTTGCATTCCCTCTGCTACCTGGCAGATTATTATTATTTTTTTTAACTTACAGTAATAGTCGCTCTTCATGGCGTACAGTTCTGTGGGTTCTGGCTAGTGCATACAGTTGTGTATCTGTGAACACAGTCACGAGAGAACAATTCCGTCACTCCCAAATTCCTTTGTGCTGCCCCTTTGCAGTCATCCCCTTCTCTTACTCCTTGCCCCTGAACACCATTGATCTGTTGTCCTTCCCTAGAGTTTTGCCTTTTCTGAAATGCCATACAATGGAATCATACAAGAACTGGTTTTTCATATCTGGCTGCTTTCACTTAGCAAAATAAATCAAACCGAGGTGTAAGTTACATGCAGTGCAATGTACGTATCTTGAGTGTATCGTTTAATGCATTGTCACAAATGCATACTTATGTAACCTATACTTCGGTTGAGATACAGAACATTCTCTTCATCCCATAAAGTTCCTTCATGTCACGCCTCGGTCAATCCCTGCTCTTTGACCCCTCGCCCCCACAACCTGAGTTTAGATGCAACCACTATTCTGATTTCTTTTCCTATCACAGCTTTTTTTTTTTGCTGTTCTTAAAATTCATACAAATAGATTCATATATTTACTCTTTGTGTGGCTTACCTTGCTCAGTATATTCCTACAATAATTTTTAATGAATTTATAATAAAAAATAAAATGTTTCCTATATACCAGAAGTCTCATAAATGCTTTACATAGGTCAGCTAACTGAAACCTTAATACAAATCTACAAAGGAGGCATTCCATTGTTTCTATTTTACAGATGAAGAAATACAACTTTAGGACAAAAAAGTTTGTCACTTGCTTGAGGTAACATCTCTAAAGGAGAGAACCAGGATCGGCAGAAGGAGAGACTGAATTCTGGTAAGTTAAAAATGGGGATAACAGTTGATCCCATGGGAAGTTCTAGAGCCGGGGTGGCCCTTCAGGGGCGTCACAAATTGAGGCAAAGGAATTGGGCCTTTGTACTCCTCATATCAACTAGTTATTGGAACTGGGCTCCCCCTTGAGGGTGGACATAACCTTAGGTTTGGCACTCTCCTTTGGCCCGAGAATTCCTGAGAGAATGGCAGGACGAGCCATTAGAACGCTTGCAGCAGCTGGGGGAATGAGTGACTTAGTCCTGAAAGAATCTGAGAAATACACCACTGTCTCTATCATGGTCCAACACTTAATGCCACTTAGATGCACTTGCTTCTTAAAAGTAAATGCACACAGGATTCTGGTTGGTCCTCTTGCTTGCAGAAACGTTCAAGAGGAAGACTGCTAGAACAAATTATAGACCTCTCTCAACAGCAGCTTTGCATGGTGTTGCAACTGATATATATATATTTTAAAGATTTTATTCATTTGACAGAGAGAGAGAGAGACAAGGAGAGAGGGAACACAAGCGGGGTGAGTGGGAGAGGGAGAAGCAGGCTTCCCGCCGAGCAGGGAGCCCGATGTGGGGCTCGATCCCAGGACTCTGGGATCATGACCTGAGCTGAAGGCAGATGCTTAATGACTGAGCCACCCAGGCGCCCCGCAACTGATATTTTTTAAGAAAAGATTTTATTTGAGAGAGAAAGAAAGAGGAAGAGAGCGAGCAAGAGCAGGGGAGACGCAGAGGGGGAAGGAGAGAGACAGACAGACTCCATGCTGAGTGCAGAACCTGACACGGCGCTTGATCTCACGGCCCTGAGATCATGACCTGAGCTGACTGAGCCACCTAGGTGCCTTGCAACTAATATGTAATCATCACACTTCTACTATCCCGTCCTAGATTCCCTTCACCCTTGACTACCCTCTGCTGGACTAGGTGTTTTACTTGGAGGGGTGATTCAGATCCTCACCCCTGAGGAGTCTGAACACCTGGTCAACATGCCCTTCTCAGGATATGGCTGCTACACTTATCTATCAACAAAATTGGGGAAAGAAACATCCCAAAGGATTGCTTGACTGCCAAGTGTCTTCTCTGCCCTCACTGCACAACGGAAGCACCGCATCCCCCGGCACAGGATTCCCCATGCCAGAAGCCAGGGTGACTTCTTTCCTCCTGTGGTCTCAGAGCAATCATAAAGCTCGGTGGGACCCTTACTTTGCTGACAAAAGTGTTCCCTCTCTGGAAACTAGGGCTTTTAGGTTATTTTTTGTGCTTTCCTCCCAAGAGCCCACAGCCCATCTTATATGAACACTTGTGAAGGCAAGTGTTCTAGACTGCCGGTGGGAGGATCAGTGCTTTGACAACACCCAAGAGAGTATAGTAGCTGACAGAATTCAGGGATATGAACCTTCTACCCGGGTGACTGACAAGCGGAGATTCTGAGAAGCAAAAGGGGTGAATAGTTCTGGATAGCTTCCATTTGCCCCAATGGCCCCACTTTCTCTTCCTTGCTGAACCTAGTAACTTTAACCAATCTGAACTACATCAGTGGGCTTCCTTGCCTTATAGCCTCTGATTGGATTTGGTTGGTGGGGAGCCTGGGTATGAAATCAGAAGGATGAAAGAAGGTGAAGTCTAGCTCTGGCTATTTCTTGCAAAATGTGGGGCTGGATGCTACCCCTGACCTCCCAGCTCCTGGAATGCAGTTCTCTCCTCTCTTGTCTCTGGATTTCGGGAATTGTTCCCTTCTCTTGCCCTTTCGGGCTTAGGGATGTTAATAGAGCCCTGCCCTTACCAGCTACTAGGTACCAACGACTTCTTGTGGTTTTCCTACATCCTGGCCGCTATTCTGACTTTATGAAAATTCTACTCGAATTGTCCTCCTCTTGGCAGTTGTTTCCTGCTGGGACTCGGACTGATGTGCCCACTCCTTCCGAGTATAAGAAAAAGTCCTCATGTGACCCATAAAACCCAGCAAGATCAGGACCCACCACGTCTCTGACCACCTCTTCCACCACACCTTCACTAAATTCCCAACTTGTTCTACTCCAGTCTCATTGGCTGCTATGCTGTGGGGCTTTGCAGGCAAAGACTGCTCTTGCCACACAAATTCATGACTCACTGTCTCAACTCATTAAGGGCTCTGCGCAAGTGTCCCTTAACTAAGAGACGTTCCCTTCCTGCTTCATATACCACGGCAAGATCCCAATCCCCTGTAACTATTTTATAATGCTTTGCTTTTCCGCTCAACACTTACAACAGCACGTTTTGATTTTTCTATAATCTGTCTCTCCCCCACTAAAGTGTAAGAGCTTCAACAGCAAAACTTGAGTCTCATTCACGGCTATAAACACCAGTGTCTTCAACAGTGCCTGGTATACAGACTGTACTCAACAGATAGACTAGAGGTTAGGAGCACAGACTGTGTGGGTTCAAATCTGGGCTCTACCATTTACCAGGAAGCGCGGGCAAGTTACAGGTATGCCATGTTAGTTTTCTCCTCTGTAAAATGGGGATAATAATAGTACATTCTTCCTTAAGCTTATACTGAGTACTCAAGAAGTTAATAGCCATAAGACATTCAGAAGAGTGTCTCATCTACAGGAAGGGCTATGCAAATGTGTAGTCATTTATTAATGTATTGAAATAATTCACTATCAAAAAATGACCCCTACATAAAAAGGAACAATTCACAAGCAAAAAACCTAATCCTGAACGTTATACATCAAAATATATAAAGAAAAACACGACGGAAATGACAAAAAAGTGTTCATCCATATCCATAGCAGAAGACTTTAATACGTATCTATCACTAAATAAATCTGAGGACAAAAATCTGAATGTACATAATACCTGAAAACACAATTAGCTTGAGTTAATGGGCACATACTCTACATCTAAAACTTGGAGAATATACATTATTTTCAAAGAAACATGAAACACTTATAAAATGTGACCAACTAAGAGGTTTACTAGGTAGATACCGCACCCAGTTAGATAAGAGCAGAACACCCCCTCAAAAACAAACCCAAAAAATGACTTTGGCTTCAACCAGTTAGAGGTTACTTTTAATCATATAAGGACAGGCCTGGGAACAAGGAGTCCAGAGCTGATACCGCCAATCAGAGGTTTTGGGGAAGCCCGTATCATTGTGATTTTTTGCCACGCTGTGGTTTTTGTCGTCACGATCAAAATACAGCTCTTCCAACCCCTGGCCTTGAGTCCACTTTCAAGAGAAAGAACGGGTAAGACAAACAGGATAGAGGTGAGGCAAACAAGCCAGATGATGTTCTCCCCAGTGACTTCTACCTACTTCTCATGGTCAGCAGAGTAAACCGACACCCCTCTGGGCTTCAAAGAAGCCTTATAGATCGAGTATTTTCACTCCTGCTCATTGACAACTTGAACAACGACAAAAATATTTTTAAAGTAAGTAAGTAGGGGAGAATGGACGTTGGGAAAGCAGCTAAACAAAATGCCGTTCCGGGGTAGAAAGAGAAAAAAGAATCAGCATCATAAACTCCACTTACCTGACAGAAATGCCATTAAACTAGAAAAAGTATATAGTAAATATAGTCTAATTTCCACTACGATAAACGAATTCACTCAGGAGATATTCAGAAATGCCTTTTTGAATATGCTACGTACTGATATTTTTGAAGAGTAAATTATAGCCAACATATTACATACAAAACTATAACATAACTTAAGGTTTATTTTAGGGTACGGCTATAGACATGTGCTTATACTAAAACAAAAAGACTGAAAACTAACGAACTCGTGGCCCGATCTTAGGATGAGACACTGATAAAGGTAATCCCACACTCAATATTCTTTCTGTTCCCAGTTTATTTTGGGGCCACTCAGTAAAGAGCTGAGGCATCCAGATACTGATTACTTGTCTAGGGTTTGCCTCCAATGTAAGTTCTCACAAATCAACAAAGAATCGCTGAAAGATTTTTCAAAATTAATACACTCACAAGTTTTGCAACCAAACTTCGTATTTTTCCTAATGTAGGAGGTATTATTCAAGGCATTCCCTTGGTCTTTATATTCACAAGTGTCTGCAGTGAATTCTCAGTTTCCTAAGGAATGTGGGAAAATGACTGTCCAGGACTGATGACATTCCACAGGACCTTCTCTCCGGGATAAATCCTCATGCTTCTTAGAAACTGAGAGAACATTCAAGGCCTTCCCACAGTAATTGTGTTCAGAATATCTCCTCGTCTTTTGCTCAGTAACGCGAACACTTGTGCTGAAGGGTTTTCCACATTCTACAAATACTCCTCTGTAGTGATTTCTCACAGGTGCTCTCAGGGATGGGTGTCCCTGAAGGCTTTTGCACTCTGATGCTATGCATAAGGTCTTCTCCTTAGTGTGAACTGTCACACGACTCATGAGGGCTCTCCTACAGCTACTGCATTCCTCAGGTTTCTCCCCATAAGTAATCTTTTGTGCACCTTAGGGTGAGTCCGAGTTGAAAGCTTCCCGCAAAGATCGCACGCATTAATTCTCTCCAGAGTGAATTAACACGAGTTATCGAAGGCTACTTCATAGGGAATAGATTGAAAGAATGAGAGTCTGCTAAAGGCTTTTCTTCACTGATTTCATGGCAAGCTTCTCGGATGGTTCCTTACGATCTGTCTCCTAATATACATACCCTGTGTAGTTTCTTCCCACATTGTGTGAGCAATACAGTCTGGAAGAAGAGACAGTATGTCCTTCTGAGGCTAGGTCGAAAAAGACAACGTGGCTTCTGCGTCAGCTCTCCCATAGACCAGGTGCTCTGGGAGGAGCCTGCTGCTACATCATAAAGACACCCAGCCCTGTGGAGGTGAGGTAACGAAGGTTCCCTGCCAACCACTGGCATGAACCTGCCAGACGTGTGAGTGAGCCATGACGGAAGAAGATTCTTCAGCAGTAAAGACTCAGATGAGAGTTGCTCCAGCTGACATCTTGACCTCACCTCGTGACAGACCCTCAGCCAGAACTACACAGCTAAGCCATTCCCAAATTCCTGACCTACAGAAACTGTGAGATAGTTAATGGGTGTTATCTAAAGCCACTATGTTTTGGAGGGAAATTTGTTATGCAGCAACAGATAACCCATACATCTAGTGAGTTACCATCAGTTGTCTGAGAATTCAGAGATCGATGAATGCCTTCCTGGTTACTGTATTCATATCCACCTATTATGTATTCTCTTGTGCACAGACAGGTAAGAGTTAGTGGTGAAAGATTTTCCACAATGATTACATTCGTAGGGTTTTTCCCCAGTGTGAGTTCTCACATGTTTCTTAACAGCTGAGAGATTATTAAATGCTTTCCCACAGTTACTGCACTCATAGGGTTTCTCCCCAGTATGAATTCTCTTGTGCACAGTAAGAGAAAAGCTACTGCTGAAGGATTTTCCACACTGATTACACTCGTAGGGTTTTTCTCCAGTATGAGTTCTCATATGCTGGGTCAGATATGAGCTCTTCCTAAAGGCCTTCCCACAGTCATGGCACTCATAAGGTTTCTCCCCCGTATGAATACTATTGTGCCCAGTGAGGGAGGATCTCGTGCTGAAGGCCTTGCCACACTGATTACATTCATGGTGATTCTCTCTCGTATGAATTCTCTTGTGGCTTTTGAGGTTACAACTAGTGCGAAAAACATGAAAACACTGATTACATTCATAGGGTTTTTCTCCAGTGTGAATTCTCACGTGCAGTCTAAGGGATGAGGGATCATTGAAGGCTTTCCCGCAGTCATTGCATTCATAGGGCTTCTCCCCATTATGTATTCTCTTATGAATAGTCAGGTAAGATCTACTGCTGAAGGATTTGCCACACTGATTACAGTCATAGGGTTTTTCTCCAGTATGAGTTCTCTGGTGCTGCGTGAGGTTAGATTTTGTGCTGAAGACTTTAAAGCACTGATTACATTCGTTGAGTTTCACTCCAAGATGATTTCTTTCCTGTTGATTAAGACATGAATGGTAACTATAATTTAAAGTAATTTCAATATCCAATGAATTTTATGCATCTGAACTCTCTTTCCCAGGAATTCTGTTATATTGTTACAATTGATGTTTTGGATATTTTCAGTGCTTGCATATGGCTTCTGCTCACTCTGAGCTCTTAGAAGTTAAAAAAGATGGACGCTTTGCCACAAGTCCTTATCATATTCACAGAGCATCTTCTGATAAACTCTGATAGACCACTTTGTATTTCAAGAGCTAATATTGTATGTCACATTTAAGGAAATATTTACTTGTGGAAAGTCCCAGTGAAGAAACAAGTATGGAGCTAACTTATAGTTTTTTCCAAATTCACAACTTTTCACAGTATCTCTCCAGGGACACAATTTCCTGTTGTGTAAATGACTTTCCTTTAATAACTCTGTTCACTTTGAGACTTTTCTAACCTATTCTCCTACTGTGAAAACCAGAAATCAGCCATGTTATTAGTCTTACCGCTTTTATACCGTTGGAATGTTCTTTTCTAAAATCATGCTTCTTAGGAGTTAACCATTTGGCTTTAAGTACAGTCTCCAAATCTGAAAAAAAAAAAAAAAGAAAAGAAAAGAAATTTAAGTTGATGGAGAAAAGAAACAGTAAAGTGCACACGTGAGTAAATGCAGACTCTGAGGGATCAGCATTTTTGAGAAGGTTTGCCATGAAAGGGATAGGAGTATGAAAACTGTAAGCATTTAAAAAATGATTCTAGAAGGATTAAGACTGATCAGAGATTTACAGAAGGGATTATCAGGAATGTAAAGTAGGAAGGAATTGGACAAAGTGCTCATATGAGATTTATTTAAAAAGGAGAACTAGAATAGCATTATATGGTGACAGATGGTAGCTACACTTGTGGTAAACACAGTATAATTTATAAACTTGTCAAATCACTGTATCTTACACCTGAAACTAATATAACATTGTATGTGACTACACTTCAATTAAAAAAAAATAAAGGAAAAGAGATACATCTTTTTTCCTTTCTCTGACTCCAAGGTACGTATGAGGTGTTGAACAGAAAGGTAAAAAGGAAAGAAAGAACGTACACAAGGAAGCTCATACCAAACGTTCTTGACCATATTTGTCAGAGAAAAGGACACTGTACAAACTTCCCTGTTTGACGTTTCCTAAATGTAATACTCCCGTGCCAAATCACTGGCCAGAGCTATTCCTCAAAAAGACTCATATCCACCTGTCTGCCTGCTGCTCACCTGGACAGGTGCCTGGGAGAATTCCTTGCTCCTCTGTTGTCACCTTGTCTTCTTGCTCCAATTGGGAGATCAGATTGGGTTTATCCACATGATACCCTATTCATGGAGAAAAGATACATGATGTTGGGTGACTGTACAGGTGACAAGCAACCCCGTGAAACTGGAGCCAACAATTCTGAAGATGATCAAGTATGACTTTAGCAGCAGTGGAAAACTACACATAAATTGTAATGAATATAGTAACTGCCAAGAAACAAGAATTCAAGCACACTCAATATCCAGGTGACAGGACATAAACAGTCCCAAAGTTCATGTTCGAGTTTACATACACACTTCAGAAACTCTAAAGCTTTTATCCATGGAGAATATAAAGTCAGGGTAAGGAACATCTATTCAGTTGATAGGGAAGGCATCAGACAGAAAGCTCCATGAGGGTGGGGACCACATCTGTCTCATTCATCACTGAATTCCTAAACCCAGCATAGACCCAGGGACACAGAAGTGCTTCAGAAACACTGGTGAGAAGTGACAATACTGAAAACTGAGGGATACTGAACCAAAAGTCCATAACTCTAAAAAACAGTTAATAAAGTGGGGAAAACCATCAGAATCAACTTTTTCAGAAATTTAGAACCTATCAAAAGTTTACAGCAACTTGGAAAATGTTTAATCAAGGACAACAACCAGCTGACATTTTAACTGACCCTTGTCTCACCCTCTATTCCCTGCTTGGCTGTGACCTTGAAGATGACAGCTCACATTCCTAGTGTTAGAGAGAGCAGGATGGACCTTATTCTCAAAGTTCTGTGGTTGTGTGTTTGGATCTTTCTGAAGGTTTGGCTCAAAGGGCTTGCCTTTATTTATCTAATCTCAAACTCTCCAAGGGCTGAGCTGGGTACTCAGTGGACAAGTGCTGAACATATTTAAAGGCAAATATATTAGCCACCATTGCCTGAGGCCTATGAAATAGTACAGGAAAACAAAAGACTAACCAAGAAACTTGGGAGGAAAAGTGTGGGAAAAGGTGTTTTGGGGAATTTAAAAAAATTTCCCTCCTATTTCTTTGAATCTAGAAAGCCAGGATTGGACACATGCTCAGAAACAGCACTACATCCTCGGCTTTGGCTGACCTTCAGGCTCTACACAAGAAGAAAGTGAAGATTATGGCGGAGTTGTAAACTGCTTGCTGACTTTGAAGGTATGTCCCTATACACACATGGAACACATCTGCAGAGACCACAGATTTTTTACTTTTTGTTCCAGGCCTTCAAGAAAATCTCTGACAAACTACTAGCTAAGCATGAAGTTAACATTTCATGGACCACACATGACAAATACAGATATTACAAAATCAGTTCAGAGTTATCATTAAACATACATACAAGTGGCAACAAATTTTGGTGATAGGGAAAAATCTGATTCCAGAATTGCCATACAATAATGTTCCAAATGGCCATTTTTCAACAACAAAATTTTGAGGCAGGCAAAGAAATAAATGCGTGGCCCATTACAGGAAAAAATTTCCTTCCTGAGGAAGCCCAAACATCAGACTTGCTAGTCAAAGAATTTAAATCAACTATTCTGAAGTATGCTCAAAGACCAAAAGAAAACTCTGTATAAATAATAGAGGAAACCATAAGAATGAATTCTCATGAAATAGAACACATGTTAAAGAAAGAGAAACTACAAAAAGAAACTACATAGAAATTTTGGAGTTGAAAAGTACAAAAACTGAAATGAAAAAGTCAGAAGAGGTGTCCAACAGCAGATGTGAACAGGCAGAAGAAAGAATCAATAAGCATGAAGACAGGACAATTTATATTACCTCGTAGGAAGAAGAGAAAGAAAAAAAGAATGAAAAAAATATGAACACAGCCCTAAAGACCTGTGGGATACCACCAAACATACCAACACACACATCATGGGAGTTCCTTAAGTGGAGAAGAGAATGAGGTAGGAAGAATATTTGAAGAAAGAATGGCCAAAAACTTCCAAAAAACTGAAGAAAGACACAAATGTACACAACCAAGAAGCTTAAGAAACCTCAAGTGGGCTAAACTGAGAGACACAGAGGCCACTAGCACATCTATCCTACAAGAAATGCTAATGGGAGACTTTCAGGCTGCAATGAAAGGATAATGGATATTAACTCAAATCCACACAAAGAAATAAAGAACTCAATAAATGCAAATACAGAGGCCAATAATAATGACATTTTTGGTTTGAAATTTTCCTCTTTTTCTTATATGACTTCTAAGAGGAAATGCCTAAACCAATAATTATGAATCTATGTTAATGGGCACACAAGGTATAAAGACGTAATTTGTGACAAAGCAATAAAAGGTGTGTGTGTGCACCTAATCAAAAGCAAAAATTGTGTATGCTATTGAAACAAAGTTGGTATTAAATCAAAATAGATTGCTATAATTTAAAATGTTAATTGTAGTCCCCAGGGCAACCATTAAAAAAAAAATAACTAAAAAACAAAAAGAAATGAGAGCGAATCAAAATGGTCCCCTAGAAAACATCTAACACAAAAATAACAATGAAAGAACTGAGGAACAAAAGTGGTATAAGACATGTAAAAAATAACAAAATGGCCTACGTGGGTCTTTACCAATAATTACCTTAAGTATAAATGGACTAATCCGTCCAATTAAAAGGCAGATTTTGGCAGAATAGATAAGAACTTGTAAGAGACTCAACTGACATCTAAACACACTAAGAGACTGAAAGTCAACAGATGGAAAAATATACTCCATGCAAAGAGCAGCTAAAAGAGAATGTAGCTATGTTAATTTCAGACCAAATAGACTTTAAGACAAAAACTGTTATAAGACACAAAGATATTATTTAATGATAAAAAGGTCAATTCATCCAGAAGATGTAACAATTACAGACCAATAACAACAGAATTCTACAATATTACATTTCAAACTGACAAAACTGAAGGGAGAAAGAAATAGGGAGTTCTACAATAGTTGCAGACTTCAACTCCCCACTTTGAATGACGGGTCGAACGACTAGTTAGGTTAACAAGGAAAAAGAGGACTTAACAATCCTACAAACTAACTAGACCTAACAGACATATATAAAATACTCTCCTCCACAACAGAATACGCCTTCATCTCAAGTGCATATGGAACATTCTCCAGAACAGACAGACCGTATGTTAGGCCAGAAAACAAGTCTGAACAAATTTAAAAACAGTGAACTCATACAAAGTATTTTCTCTGACTATAATAGAAGCAAATAAAAAAATCAGTAACAGAAAGAGGCGTACTGGAAAACTTAATATTGCTCAGGTGACCATACTACCCAAAGCAATCTACAGATTCAGCGCCGGCAGTACCGAAATTCCAACAAATGGAATTATTTGCACAACCGAAAAAAAACCGAGCCTAAAATTCATATGGATTTGCAAAGGATCCCAAATAGACCAAAGAGTCTTGAAAAAGAACAAAATAGGAATACTCACACTTCCTGGCATCAAAACTTACGTCAAAGCCAGAGTAACGGACACATGGCGGTACTGGCACAAGGAGAGACACAGAGATCAACGGCATAGGACAGAGGGAATGTAAATTCATACGTCCGTGGTCAATTTTTGACAAGGGAGTAAAAACAATTCAATGGGGGAAAGAATAGTCTACACGAATGCTGGGCAACTGGGTAAACACATGCAAAAGAATGAAACTGGTACTTTCTCCCAGACATATAGAAAATCAACTGAAAAAGGACCGAAGACTTAACTGCAGAGAAACTAAAAAACATTCTTGGAAGAAAACATAGGGGTAAATGTTCAAAGCCTTGGTGGATCTGGCAATAATTTCTTAGGTATGATACCAAAGGACAAGCAAAAAAAGAAAAAATAGATAAGACTTGATCAAAATTAAAACGTTCTCTGATTTATCTTGTTTAGCACAAAACTCTCTAGCTCCATCCACTCATTGCAAATGGCGAGAGTCATTCTTTTATGGCTGAGTAAAATTCCACTGTGTATATACACACCACATCTTCTTTATCCATTCATCAGGTGATGGACATTGGGTTCTTTCCATAATTTGGCTACTGTTGATAGTGCTGCTATAAACATTGGGGTACACGTGCCCCTCCGAATAAGTTTTTTTGTATCCTTTGGATAAATACTTAGAGGAGTCCAATTGCCTAGCCATAGGTAGTTCTATTTTCAACTTTTTGTGGAAACTCCATTCTGTGTTCCAGAATGGCTGTACCAGTTTGCATTCCCACCAACGGAGCAAGAGGGTTCCCGTTTCTCGGCATCCTCACCAACACCTATTAATTCTTGTGTTGATTTTAGCCATTCTGACAGGTGTGAGGTGATACTTATTGTAGTTTTTTGTATTTCCCTGATGATAAGAAATGGTGAGCATCTTTTCATGTGTCTGTTGGCCATCCAGAGTCTTCTTTGGAAAAACATGATTTCACTCATACGTGGAATTTAAGAAACAAAACAAATGAGCAAACCGGGGCGGGGGAGGGGGGCAGGAAGAGACACGCAAACCAAGAAACAGACTCGTAACTATGGAGAACAAACTGATGGTTACCAGAGGGGAGGTGGATGGAGGGTTGGGTTAAATAGGTGACGGGGGTTAAGGAGTGCACTTGGGATGAGCACTGGGTGATGTGCGGAGGTGCTGAATCACTGCATTGTACTCCCGAAACTCATGTAACACTGTATGTTAGCTAACTGGAATTTTTTTTTTCACTTTAAGTTCCCTTTATTTCGTTATAAGACTTCATTAATTAACTTTTTTCTTTCATTTCAATAACTTTAATGTACCTGTTATATGTTAAGATGCCAAAAATATTTTCAAATTTGAGTTTAGAAGCATCTCTCTTTCCTCTTTTTTATTTTTTTATTTTTTTAATTTTAATGTTTTTTTATTATATCATGTTAGTCACCATACAGTACATCCCTGGTTTCTGATGTAAAGTAACTGGAATTTAAATAAAAACTTAATAAACTTAAAAAAAGTAAAAACCTCTTGTGTGTCAAAGGACACTATCAAGAAAATGAAAATACACCACAAAATGGGAGAAATTATTTCCAAATCAAGGGACCAGTATTCACAATACACAACCAATTTTTATACTCCAAGAATAAAAGATAAACAACCAAATTTCAAACGGGGCCAAGGACTTGAGTAGACACTTCTCCACAGAAGATCGACAGCCAACTAGCATGTGAAAAAGTGCTCAAGGTCATTCGTCACGAGGGAAATGCAACTCAAAACGACGACGTGACGATGCTATCCCACTTCGTAACCATGAGGACGGCTACAACCAGAAAAACCAAAGTTGGGGAAGATGTGGAGAAACTGGACCCCTCACACCTTGGTGCAGCTGCTGTGGAAAATGGTTTGGCAGCTCCTCGAAAAGCTAAACATGGTAACATGTGATTTAGCATTCCACTCCTAGACACATACCCAACAAAAGTGGAAACGTCGTCACAATATGCACGCCAGCACTGCTTGTTTCCAGTCACTGGAAACCCCCCAAATGCTTATCAACCCGTGAATGAATTTTAAAAATGTGGTATATCCGTAAAATGGCATGTAATTCAATCACGACGAGGAATAACGAACCGGCACATGTCACACCATAGCTGGGCCTTTAACCATTATGCTGCCCGAAAGAAGCCAGACAAGAGAGAGCCCATCTTTTAGAATTCCAATGATATGAAACGTTCTCAAAAGGCACAGCCATAGAAACAGAAGGCAAATTAGTGGTTGCCGGCAGGGGGTACGGCTACTGAGCACTCCGGGGGAGAGGCTGAGAGGTGATGAAAATGTTCCCCATTTGGACAGTGTTATGGCTGCAGGACAATGCAATGTATCAAAAGCTGCTGAACTGTAGGCTTTAAAATAGTTACAATGGTGAATTTTACGGTATGTGAATGTCATGTCAATTTCAAAAAAAAAAAAAAAAGGACAAAAGGAAGCCGGCAGTCATGTCACCTGAGTCGTTCCACACATGCAGGGCTGAGGTCGGGCTTACCCAGCGAGGCCAGGTTCCTGCAGTTCTCCCGCATCACGTCTCTGTACAGTGTTCTCTGAGAAGGGTCCAGCAGTGCCCACTCCTCCTGCGTGAACTCCACGGCCACATCCTCGAAGGTCACCAAGTCCTGAGCCGTCACAAGCATCGTGGCTTAGCCAAGGACCACCCCCACCAAGTTGACAGGAGGATGACAGGAGTAGAAACAGGGAACTCCAAGCACAAGATGTACGGGCAGGGTTCTGAGCTCTGCTCTCCACGGCTTCTGGGCTCAGCCTGCAGTGCTCCTCTCCTGTCTACTGACGCCCACTCCCAAGGTTGAATGTACCTCTAACACGTAGGCGAGTCCCTTATTCCAGTGAGACTGTGAAATCCTGCAGTCTTATTTCCCTCAGTCTCAGGGTTAAGCACAGGCCCGGGACATGGCAGATGTCAGAGAAATACTTGGTAAACGAATGAGTGACTTCCCCACAGCCATCAATTACTTGAGTCTAGGACACTTGAGCTTAGCTTCCCCTTAAACTCTCAGTGGAACATGACGTAGCCAGGGACCCTGGAGGAAGCTCTGCCATGTAGAAAATGCTGACAAACACTGACGCTGGCTGGGCAGCCCCTCACCCCCTATCAGGTGCCCGGAGACCCTGCGCTCTGAGACCTGGTTTGGCTGTGGGGCTCCAGGGCACTGAAAGATAATGAATCCAATTGCTGATCAAAGGAATCATGATTTGGAAAAAGGAGTATCTGACTCACCGGTAACCAGCTTGTCAGGAAGCCATGAACCAACCCTTCCTCCTCTGGGCAGCCTTTTTGTGGAGAGGCTGAGTACAGGGAAGGTCGAGCTACAGGAGAAGAAACGAGTCAGAGGAGTCCAGGACTGCTCTATATTCTAGCACTCGCCAGTCTGGAGGCTTCCCCGCCTACCTGTAATTGACCACACCCCAACACACACACACACATGAGCGTACACACACACACACACACACACACACACACACACACGCAGCTTTCACAGGACACCAGACCAGAGCCCTGTCTCACCAAGGCCAAGCCCTTACTGCACTGGAGGAAAAGATTATAATTTCCATTTCACGGATGAGGAAATTGAAATTCAAGGGGCAGCACTGTTATTTTATCAAGCTCACAGAAAGAATTGGAGGTGTAATTCAAAGGCTCTCCCATATTCACCATACAGATGACACCTCCACAGACACTTAAACCACCAACACCCCAAATCCCAAAAACCACATGGGGTCCCAGTGACCCCCGGGCGTCCAGGGCTCTTCTCCCACCTCAGTGCTCAGCCCTTCCTTTCCTGCTCTGTGGTGCAGGGGACTTTAACGCTTGGACCCTGAGGGCCCTCCAGCTTACCGCAAGTGGGGGACAGAACCATGGCCGCCATCCTATGACTCAGACAGAGAACCCGGATGCTCCTCCTCTCGTCCCCACAGTGCACGCAGGCCAGGCTCTGGAAGAAACAGGAAAACAGTAAGTTTCACAGCCTCTCTCCCTCTCCCTGTCTTAGCCCACCGTGTCCTCCTTCAAAATGCAAGTGGGGTCTCCAATCCTGGGTCTTTACTTTGCTTAGGAGGTGATGAACACAGGGCATGTGAGGACAAAACTTGTCCTTTTCTGTCCTAACTGGGACGACCAGCACATGGCTGCGCCCGCCCCATTTATTTATTTATTTTTTTAAAGATTTTGTTTATTTATTTGACAGAGACAGCCAGCGAGAGAGGGAACGCAAGCAGAGGGAGTGGGAGAGGAAGAAGCAGGCTCCTAACGGAGAAGCCCGATGTGGGGCTCGATCCCAGAACGCTGGGATCACGCCCTGATCCGAAGGCAGATGCTTAACGACTACGCCACCCAGGTGCCCCAGCGCCACCCCCATTTACATCCTCAGCTTCACCCCTGTGCCCTGTGTCTCAGGGCACATTCTTCCCATCCAAGCGGTTGTCACATACACATTCCCAGCCACGACCCTTTACCAACTGGACACGCTGGCACCTGCCTCCCACTGGACTTTCAACGTCTAGTCCTACTGCCCTTGGATGATGTCAGAGGGTGTGAGGATGACCCTCACTGTGTTATGAGTTTGTCCCCATCCACGTTGGCCGAACCTTCCATCGGCACCACCCCAGGTCATCACCTGACCCTGTTCTACCATCTAGAACAACAGCTCAGAAATGTCTCTCTGAACGCAGCCTCCCAAACCTCATCCTTATTCATCATAACAGAGATGCACACTGCAGCCACACTGACTCCATTTTTTTTAATCTGTCGGATCAACAAGGACCCGGTGGACCACATCTCGTCTTGGCAAGCCTGTCTGGAAAGGCACGCTCACGCACTGCTGGGCATAGTTCATTTCTATGGAAGGAAAATTGCCAATTTCAAGCAAAATGCAGCAACATTTACGCCCTCCCTGCCAATCGCGCTTCTAGGGACCTACCTTGAGCACACACAAATAGTAAAGGACAAGGGCGCGATGAGTCGCCTCGGCCTTATTTGGAATATCAAAGCACTGGAAACAATACAGTTGATCATCAGTAGGGAGTCAGCTCAGTAAAGTTACGGCACAGCCACAGAATGAAGAAACTCGCAGCCAAAAAAACAGACGATCTCTAGGTACTGATAGAGATTCTGATCGCCAATACATTTAAATGAAAACAAAATGAAGGTTCAAAGCAGTGTCTATGGGATGCTTCTTTTATAAAAAGGGAATGCGTGCCTCCTTTCCCTGGAGCTGGGAATCAAATGTAACTCCACTGAACCAGCTCCTTGAGGTGTCTATGTGTGCCCTCCCGGCACCAAGAGATAAAAGCAATAAAGGGTGTGAGTGTGAGCAGAGAGGGGAATGTGGGACGCTGAGAGTTTGGCCAGGCGGACAGAAAGAGTTCAGAGCATCTTTGCCTCCAGGGCCTGTGTGGAGACAGATTAACGCCCCTGCCCCAAAGGGGTCCAGATTCTACTCCTCGGAATCTGTGCATGTGTGAGCTTCCATACACAAGGGATTGTGCAGCTGTGATTAAGGCAAGGCTCCTGAGACGGGAAGAGTATCCAGGATTCTCTGGGTGAGCCCAATGTCATCACAAGAGTCCTTACAAGAGGGAGGTAAGGAGGTCAGGTCAGAGAAGGAGCTGTGGTGATGGAAGCAGGAGAGAGAGAGAGATGAAGATGCTACCCACCGGCTCTGAAGATGGAGGCAGGAACCACAAGCCAAGGCAGGCTGGTGGCCTCTATGAGATGGAAAAGACACGGAAAAGGAGTCTTCCCTAGAACCCCTGGAAGGAATGCAGCCCTGCGGACCACTGAGGATTTCTGCCTTCCAGAATGGCCGGAGAAGAAGTCTGTGTTGCTTTAAGCCACCGAGTCTCTGGCAATTTGTCACAGCAACCACAGAAAAGGAATACCGCCTCTCACATCCAACCTTCCGAGGCCTGGAGTGAGTCCCACAGACCCAGACAACCGCTGTGGAGCCTCCTTCCCTTCTGCAGGTGGGGGATGTCTCCTTTCTCCCCCCACGAGGGACCCAATTTGCAGTTAGGAAGAGCCCAGTCACTGAGCTGAGCAGTGAGAGGGCTGGGATCCAGCCGCTCCTGGAGCCCCCAGAGGAAAAGCAGGCTGAGAAGGTGCCTGGGGGCACTTTCAGGCCGCGAAGACCCCATCGAGGTCTCTGGCAGGTGAAATCTCATAGGCAGGCAGAGGGGTCTGTGCTCAGTTTAGCGAGTCAGTGACTCCTGCACCCGGGTGTACGTCAGTGCTGGACGAAGGGCAGAGAGGATGGGCCACTCTAGACCAGTGCTGCCCAGCAGAACTTTCAGGGATGACAGAGATGTCCTCTAACTCTGCTCTGTCCTACTGGCTGCCACAAGCCACATGAGGCTACTGAGCACTTGAAATGTGGCCAGGAGGACTGAAAAAAAATGAAATTTTGATTGTATTTCTCATTTGTTTCATTGAAATAGCTACAGGAGACCCGTGGCTCCCACAGGAGACAGGGCAGCCATGGACATACTCAGGCCTGACTTCTTCCAGGATGCAGAGGAGGGGGCCTGTGAGTGGCAAAGCAGGATGAAAGTGAGGGCCTGGGTGAGGGGGAGGCCTGCAGGTTCACATGGCCAGGAGCTGGGGGCAGAGGAATGGCCTGGTACCATCTGACAAACACAAGTACGAATGAAAGCATCGTTATATTTTCTCAGTCCTAAACTCCCGGGTCTCCTCTTCCCACTTCTTTTTCATTCCACAACCACCATCTGGGCTTGGAAACCATCATCTTATCCCTAAACTTCCTCCTGCCATCCCCAGTCTTGCCTCTGAAGTCTTCCTTCTGAATCCTGAAGTCCATTTTAATCCACACGTATAGACCAAATGTGAATCATATTCCCTGAGCACTCACATCGCCACCCTGTCTCTCCGCTGGTCCTGGAACAGAGTCCAATCTAAGATCTGACCTGGACTGGCCTGCCCTGCCCTGTGCTCCCCACTCTGCTGTCTCAGCTCAGCCATTCCTGTCTTCCCAGCTCATGGAGCACACACAGCTCTCTCCTGCTTCAGGGATTGTCTTCATGCAGCTCCCTTGGCCTGAAATGCTCTCTTGAAAATACTCCCACACCCTTGCTCCAGCAACTCTACAGCTACTAAATCTGACCCCAACCTCAGCTCTTAAGGTAAATATCAGCCCTTCTCAAAAAGGCTTCCCTGTTCCCTCAACTGAGTTCTCTGTGCCAAGCTCCCACATCACTCCTGTCATTAGTTGTTTAAAATCATAATTCCCGGGCGCCTGGGTGGCTTAGTTGGTTAACCGTCTGTCTTCGGCTCAGGTCATGATCCTGGAGTCCCAGGATCGAGTCCCGCATCGGGGGGGGTGTGTGTGTCCCTGCTCAGTGGGGAGTCTGCTTCTCCCTCTGCCCCCCACCCTGCTTGTGTTCTCTCTCTCTCAAATAAATAAATAAAATCTTAAAAAAAAAAATAAAATCGCAATTCCCTATTAGAATTTAAGTTCCATGGAGGCAGAACAAGGTCTGTTTGGCCCAGGGCCTGGCTCAGAGACGATGAGCCATCCTGGTTTGAACACTAAATGTCCCGTGTCCTGGTAAACCAACCTCTCAGTCTCAAATAAACAAGGAGGGTAGGTCACCATAAACTGTGCACTCAAAGAACAGCTATTGCATGACAAATAAACATTCCCCTCCAAAACATTACAGGAAAGTGAGAATGAAAAAGGGACACACAGGCACACATACGTGTAATTAGTAAAACCCAACAATTAAATAGAAACTGACTTAACAGGATCCTCTCTAATGTGAGTCACCAGATCATTACTTCAGAAAAGTTTTAAGAAATAAAGTTAATTCCTGCCAGAAGACAAGGTAGAGAGGACAATCTCTGTGGAAACAAGTGTCCTACTTTCCACATACAAGTTGTTGGATATTCCTCTAAATAATTTTAAATCTCATTAAGAAAAAAAATCCACTTCTTCAAAATGCATCTGGTTGCTGGTCAATTCAATTTTAAATTTCTGTTACTAAAAGAAAGAAGTTCAAAGCATTTTTTCCCCCAGATGTCCCTTTATTGTGAAACTCTGAAGAGGATTTATAGGGCTTTAGAAGTAAAATTGAATGGGCCTGAGGAATGCTGCTGAGGAGTCCTGCTAATCTTTACTGGGATGACTTGTAATACTACATATACATGTAAAAACTTCACATAGTTATGCTTATATATAAAGTCCTGAAATTTTTAGTATTATGGAATACAAGAAAATCTGTATTTCTCTACCGTTACACACATTTAGTGATTTACGTATTTGTTTAATGTGTACTTGTTTGCACATAACTGTATTTATTGCCTATTTCCACACATATAATGACACTCACCTTAGTATCTTTCCTTTGAACATAATCCATCAAACATACAAATAATTTTTCTTAAGATACCCTCACTCTTAGCGGCTCTTTGTGTTTATAGCCTGAGCACAGGAAAGCTGATTAACAGCTCCTCTGCACAGTGGAGGCTGCTGGAACCTGTTACAAGTTCCTCACGGTCCTCACCTGGTCACACAAATCCACGGATCAGTGAGGCTGGTGGACGCTGAGGCTGGTTTTAACGCAAACTTGAGCTCAAGAGATGCTTTTCTTGTCTGGGAAAAAAAAAAAGGCACAAAGATTGTTTTTGAGGCCTTTTTATAGACAGTAATAGTTCTTGGATAAGTAGACCACCCATCCGTCTTTCTTGTGTTCTTTTCCATTTAATTACAGTGTAAATGTTGGTGGTGACTGGATTTACCTGATTCCCATCCAGCCATCTGCACCCCAAGTGGGAGAAAGCAGTGTCATGCTGTGTGTGAATTTGACTTGCTCAACTCATCTGGCTGGATAAAGATTTTATGGCGACTACATACGCTTTATTTTTTTTAAATTTTTAAAAAAATATCTATCTATTTATTTATTTATTTGAGAGAGAGAGAGAGAGAGAGAGAGCGAGCGCGAGAGGGGGCTGGGGGAGGAGGAGGAGAAGGGGACAGAAAGAATCTCAGGTAGACTCCATGCTGAGCAAGGAGCCTGAGGGTGGCTGGATCCCAGGACCCTGAGATCATGACCTGAGCAGAAACTAAGAGTCGGATGCTTAACCCACTGAGCCACCCAGGCGCCCGCTGACTCCAGACACTTTGAAAACGGCTTGTCACTTCGGGGGCGGATAAGTGACTCAGCTGACTTTGAAACAATTTCCACGGCTGACTCAGGACTTCAGAGGTTTTGGGGCCCTGCAGCAGTTTTTCCCGACCCCACACTATTGATAATGCATCGCTGTGGGGGGCCGTTGCTGAGCCGCATCTCTGGCCTCTACCCGCTAGATGCTAGTTGCGCCTACCCACACCCCCATTTGTACAACCAAAACAATGCCTCCAGGCATTGCTCAAAGTCTGGGGGGGGGGCAAAATCACCCCTCAGAGTTGGGGGGCGGCGGCGTCCGGAGTTGAAACAGCAGCTTGGGACGGACCTGAGGAAACAGTCCAGGGGAGGAAACGGGGCTCCGGTTGGGGGACGGAGGGACGCGGGGACGCCAGAGCCCGAGACGGGAATGTCCGCCGCCCCTGTCCCTCCCTGGGCGCCTACCGGAAGCCCCGGACTGCCCGCCGCGCACCGAGTCCGGCCCTCGCCCCGAGGCCAAACATACCACGTGAAACCGGTCCCGCGCGGAGAAAATCGCACACCCCACGCAGCAAGCCACCCGAGGTTTCTTCCACGGCACCGCCCCACGCTTCCGCTTCCGGTCTCGGGCTGGCCGCCTCGCGCCCCAGTTCCGGTCTCTGTCGAGCCGCCGTGGAGAGGGACGTTTAGGGTCTCTGGGTTGGGTCGGGCGAGGTCGACCGCCAAGTACCCCTGCCTCGGGGGAGGATTTCTGCTTCAATTAGTGAGGGCCCCACGGCCTCGGGCTGGGTCAGCACCAGGGACGGAGACCAGACCTAGGGGCGGGGCTGTGGGCGGTGCCAGGCATCCGGGCGGAGACGAGGTCTGTGGGTGGGGCTGTGGGCGGGAACAGCGAGACAGCGGGCGGGCAAATTGGCGGAGACAAGATCTGGGGCGTGGAAGTGGGCGGGGTCGTGGCCAAGGGGAAGTATGGTGGGCGGAGACCAATTCCAGGGGCAGGAGTGTGGCTGGAATAGGCTGACGGGCGGGGCGGTGGGAGGAATTCAGCTCCCGGGGCGGGGCTAGAGGCGGGGCTTTATGTGTATCCCTAGACCGCACTAGCAGCAGGTTGCACGAGAAACTTCTTTTTAATAATATTTTTTATGTTAGTCACCATACAGTACATCCCTGGTTTTTGATGTAAAGTTCAATGATTCATTAGTTGCATTTAACACCCAGTGTACCATGCAATACGTGTCCTCCTTATACCCATCACCAGCCTATCAGATTCCCCCATCCCCCCTCCCCTCTGAAGTTCTCAGTTTGTTTCTCAGAGTCCATAGTCTCTCATGCTTCATTTTATGCAATCCTGTCTCCACCTTCACACAGCTTCACACAACCCTAAAGAACGACGTGTCCATATTTAGGGCTTTAAATTTTTTGTGCATGCTTGCTGTCTTAATTTCTTTAAAAATGGATTACGTACGCACATTGCTCTACAACTTGTCTTAAGAGATCAAACACTATTTTAAGAATTTTGGGGGGACAGGGAGGGTACTAGGTCATAAATACACATATAGGAAAACTTTAAAAAGTGATGCAAAGTCAGTAAAATATCCTCACTCCCAGCACTGTCTCCCAGTCCTTTGCCCAGAGATAAACATCTTTCCTCCTCTATCCTTTTAGATATAGGTGTGTATGTATGTGTATGTATATCCTCAAGCCCAAGAGGGAGGTCTGCAAGCAACAACTGTAACTGACAAACTGTCCCATGCATCTGGATCTACAGAAAAGAGATTTAAATTTCTGGTGGAAAGGGATAAACCAGTGATGAATTGATAGGAAAAAAGAATAAAGAAGAGAATTTCACCATTTAAAAGGTTTTAAAAAAATGAGAGGGGCGCCTGGGTGGCTCTGGGGCGCCTGGGTGGCTCAGTCCTTAAGCGTCTGCCTTAGGCTCAGGGCGTGATCCCAGCATTCTGGGATCGAGCCCCACATCAGGCTCCTCCGCTGGGAGCCTGCTTCTTCCTCTCCCACTCCCCCTGCTTGTGTTCCCTCTCTCGCTGGCTGTCTCTCTCTGTCAAATAAATAAAATCTTAAAAAAAAAAGATATGTAAGAGAACTACATGCTATTTTTTCAGAGGAGTTATTAGAAAAAGTCAAAAGCTGAAAAATGAAAACACTGTATAAGGAGCTAATTTAGGAACACAGAGTTACAATTTACCATAAAGTTGTTTCTGGGAGTCAGAAAAGAGTGAGGAGGATAGCTTTTCATTATAAGGCTTTAAGCATTATTTAAGATATAGGTATATAGGCAGACACACACATGCATACATACACAGAAGCCTGAATTTGTATTCCAAAGGAATCATCAAACTGTAAGAATAATTTATGAAAGTGATCCACTTTGCAACAACAGGATATATTTTGAAAACTTCAGTCTTTAGCATAAAAAAAGCTATAATCATCCTTGTGGAAAAATAGAGCATTACTTTCCAACATACGTGATGATAAGCATTTTACGCACATCACTCCTATTTTCACAGCAGATCTATAAGGAAGGTGCTATTATCTCTCTACAGTTTACAGATGAGGGAATTGATAGCCGCATATTGCTAAAATTTTCATATTTCATAGAACTTCTAACACATATTGTCTGATTTTAAAATTGTTTATTGAATTCTCTTTTCATTAATAAAATAATATGTGCTATTCTAACAAGTAAGCAAAGAGTATGTAAAAATGATTTAATAAAACTACAGTTTTCTTTGGATATAGTTAAGTATAGCAATCACTTTATGATTTTTCTGCTCTCTGCCTCACATCTAGGAAGATACTTCCTCTTCTTATAAAGATGCCAGTCATTTGGGTAAGGGTCTGCCCTGTTGACCCCATTTTACCTTAATTACCTCTATAAAGACCTTATCGTCAAATACAGTCACACTCTGAGATACTGGGAGTTAGGGCTTCAACATAGGAATTGTGGAGGAAGGGGGTGGTGCACATTTGAGCCCATAACAATCACTAACGGTTAAGGACTGGAACAACTCCCAAACTATATGAGACCAGGACAAGGATATCTGCAGCATCATTAATGTTCCTAATGACAAAATCATCTGCCCAGGAAATCCTAGGGGTTCTACTCCCAATTTGATTTTCATTTTATTAATTTTTATTTATTCTTTTAGAGAGAGTGCACAAGGGGGGGAGGGGCATAGAGAGAGAATCTCAAGCAGACTCCCTGCTGAGCACTGAGCCCCACACAGGGCTCAATTTCACGACCCTGAGATCATGACCTGACCCAAAATCAAGAGCCAGACGCTTAACCGACCAAGCCGCCCCAGTGCCCCATCACAATTTGACTTATAATCAGTAAGCACATCATGGTGACTGCGTACAAAACAGATGGATAAGAAGATTTTACACCTGAGGATAACACGTCGAAAATACAATAGATAAAAAGAACTCCTTTTTAGATCAACAAAACATGAAAAATAGGAAGCAAAAACTTAATACCCAAATCGGGGGGGAGGGGAAGAAAAAATACCCAAATAGTAAAGGAAAAAAATGTGGCTCATGGTTTGGGACGAGATGGTATAGACTCACTTTTCCCTGTTTCTTCCTGCTAAACATAATCTAAAGCCTTGGAAATAATTCAACAAATAATTGTATGAAGACTAAAAGATAGAAAGAGGGAGGTGGACTGGCTAAAGACCTCAGCACTCGAGGAATGACACAGCAACAAGTTCCTTACATTTTATTAAAATTTCCTATTTACACAATTCTGATCGCCATAGATACCTGCAACTTGGAATCATCAAGAGACCCAGGCAAAATAAGAGCCCTTAGACAAGCGTATTCTTTCTGGCTAAAGGGTCAGGTCATGGGAAACTCAGCAGGACAGAAACACTTTTTTGCCATGCCCACCCTACCCTACTCAAACTCTGTGCTGTCAGTGGGAACTGAGCGGGGAGTATAGACACCTATTTCTTACCATCAGCTCAGGCAGCCCAGGCAGGCACTTTCTTACCGCTGACTTGGTCTCTACTGACTCCCTGATTCAGCGGCAGCAAATGCCCCAGGAAGACACTTTTCTGTCCCACGAGCAGCACCAACAAAGAGGAAGCCAGACACCAGGACTCTTGCCATTCGCTGGGCAACAGCAGGCATCCCAGGTGGGTGCTTTCCTATTCCACTGCAGCGTCAGTGGACACAGAGCTGGGAGTCTGTTTCTTTGTCTCCCACTGGTGTGGTAAAAGATAGCCTGCTGGATCAGTGTCAGGGGAGAATGAGTAGGAAGTCTGGTCATTCACTCCTTCCCTGCCCAACCAAGTGCTATCAGCAGGCAACCAAGGGTTGTACTCCCTTTCCCAGCTAGCATATTGTCAGTGGAGATGGAATGAGACTCTGAACTTCCATTCCCTTCCAGTGGTGGCACGTGGCATCCCTTATTCTCTGAATTAAAGACAGAGAGAGGATCTTGGAGAGGAAGGAACTGGGGAAAGAACATGCCAAAAGTAAATTTCAGATCAAAGAAAATTACTAGGGACAAGAGAATCACTTGACGGTAAAAGAATCATTCCACCAAGAGGAGAGTGATTACAACAGAGAATCAAAATATGTGAATCAAAAACCGATGTGTCATCACATTGTACACTATAAAAAAAGATACCACATTGTACAACCTAAATATTACAATTTTTGCTCATCAACCGTCTCTTAATAAAGCTGGAAAAAGAGAAAGAGAGAAGTGTATCAAAACATAGGATGGTTTTATTGATGCTAGATGATAGCTATATGCTAAACAAACAAGCATAGCAAAACATTAAAATGGTAAAATCTATGGGGTGAGTATGCAGGGAGTCCCTGTGAAGTTCTTTCAATTGCTGTATCCTTGAAAATGTTCATAATTAAATCAGAATCTAAAACAGAAAGTAACTGGAAGGGAAAATAGAGGGATCCAAAATTATAATCGGGGACTTCAACATCCCCCTCAGAAATTTATGGCACTACTAGACAAAAAGTCACCAAAGATATAGAACTGAACAATGTCATTAAATATCAGTATCCACTTAACGTTTGTAGAACACTCAATGACATTTACAGGACGCTACATCCAACAACAGCTGATACACATTCTTATCAGGTTCCCATGGAACATCCACCCATACTGGGTCATAAAAGAGATGTCAACAAGCTGAAATAAATAGAAATCATACAGGGTGTATTCTCTGACCATAATAGAACCATCCTTAAATCAACAACATAAAGGTAACAAAAGAGTCTCCAAATAACTGGAAATTAATCAACCCATTTATAAATAATTTATGGTTCAATAGACACTCCCAAATGAAATTCTAAAAAAGATGAAATTACATCGACATGGATGGAACTGGAGGGTATTATGCTAAGTGAAATAAGTCAATCCGCGAGACACAATTATCATAGAGTTTCACTCATATGTGGAACATAAGGAATAGCACTGAGGACCATAGGGTAAGGGGGGAAAACTGAATGGGAAGAAATCAGAGAGGGAGATGAACCGTATGAGACTCTTGACTCTGGGAAACAAACTGGAAGGTTGTGGAAAGGGGGTAGTTGGAGGGATGGGGTAACTGGGTGATGGGAATTAAAAAGGGCATGTGATATGATGAGCACTGTGTGTTATATTCAACTAATGAACCACTGAACATTATATCAAAAACTAATGATGTACTATACCTTGGCTAATTGAATTTAAATTTTAAAAAAGGGGCGCCTGGGTGGCACAGCAGTTGAGCGTCTGCCTTCGGCACAGGGCGTGATCCCGGCGTTGTGGGATCGAGCCCCACATCGGGCTCCTCCGCTAGGAGCCTGCTTCTTCCTCTCCCACTCCCCCTGCTTGTGTTCCCTCTCTCGCTGGCTGTCTCTATCCTGTTGAATAAATAAATAAAATCTTTAAAAAATAAATAAATAAATTTTAAAAAAGATGAAAATAATACAACATATCAAAATTTGTGGCATGCAGATGATGCAGTCCCCAGAGGGAAATTTATAGAACGAAACGCTTACATTAGAAAAGAGGAAATGTCGGAAATCATTAATCTAAGCTACCACCTCAAGAAATTTTAAAAAGAAGAGGAAAATAAACTCAAAGCAATTGGTAGTGCTCTGTTTGGCAGCACATATACTCAAAGCAATGACAATAATAATGTCAATAAATTCTAAAACAAATGCAATAGATAATATGAAAAAATGATAAAACATTAAAAAGGAAATAAAGCCCGTGATTAAATAAACTGTATTTATCAATGGTTTACAATATTGTAAAGAATTCATTTTCACCCCAAATATTTGATTCAATGTAATAAAGTTAGAATAGAACCATAATGTAATTTTTAGATGAAGATGTTGTTTCTCAAATTCACAAGGAAGTGAAATTTTTCTTTTCTTTTTCTTTTTTCTTAAAGGTTTATTTATTTATTTAAGAGAGAGAGACGGAAACAGAGAGAGAGGGCACACGCACATGGGTTGGGGTGGGACAGAGGGAGAGAACCTTCAAGCAGACTCCCTGCTGAACTCAGAGCCCCACACCGGGCTTGAGGAGGGGCTGTATCCCAGACCCTGAGATCATGACCTGAGCCAAAATCAAGAGTTGGACACTTAACTGAGTGAGCCACCCAGGCGCCCTGGAAGTGAAATTTTTCAAAGAGAAAGAAGAACTTTTTTTGGCAGGAGCGGGGCTGGGGGGAATGAACAACAAGGGAGGATATGGAAAAAGTAATATACCACAACATTCTCTACAATTTGGTATGGAAGGAAAAACCCCAACAAATTGAAGAAGGATATGGAGGTTCCAGAAGAAAACCCTTGTATATATGGCAGTTTAGTTTTTGATAAATTCAGCATTTCAACTAAGTTGGAAAATGATTATTTAAAATTAAGGAGAATATATTACGTCTTTTAAAATTTGGCTGATGTCTGCATTCAGAGAAAGTTTTAAAGCTAAAATTTAAATTTAAAAACTTTTCTAAAATAGTTCAAGTACACCATGGCAAAAGCATGTATAACTTAGATATTTGACCGAAATATGAATCTTTATACTGTCAGTTGACAAAACAAAACATAGAAGGTACATAAAGGGTGGTCTGAAAAGGTCTTAGTTAGGAGATGAGTTTTCAGGGGCAGAAGAGTGGCTGAAGCAGTAGCGGACATACTTACCGTGTATTCAGTGGTGGAAGACGTAGCTAGATACAGCAGGAAATCCTCAAGGGTAGCATTAATCCGAGATGGAAGACCAACTGTGAGTCTCGATGGCTGAGGGTGGGTGTAGACAGGGACTCTTAAAAAGGGAGGGGAAAATCCCTTGATAAATAGAGGTAAAACAGTTTTGATTGTTTTCTAATATCTGAATGAATAAACATATAATGTTATATATCTGAGTGGTTTATTGTTCGAAAGCCTAAAAATGTGATGGAGACTTAAGAGATAAAACCTGAATGCCTATTTCCCCTGGGACCCATTTTAATCCACAAAGCTCTTAAAGAGTAACTGGGGAGGAGGCTTCAGGCACCTGCTTGGACAAAACCACAGGAGGAAATGAGGACCCTCAGTTTGCTCCCAAGACCCAGCACAGAGGAGCATCTGCATAGACCTCCAGCCAGGGAGGGAACGAGATGACACCTCAAGCGTTGGAATGGGGGTGGAGGTGCTTGGTACCCAGAACTCACCTTCCCATCCTGCCAGCCATGAGCTGGGGGATGCACGTGACAGAGTGCCAGGTTTCCCACACCTGGCAACCTGCTCCTGCCCAGGAAGGCACCCCCTCCCGTTTCCTGCCGTACCCCCTTTCCCTCCACACACACAGGAAGGGGGAAAGAGCGTGGGGCTGCCCTGGCGGGATCACGGTTGTGGCCTGGCCTGACCTGTCTGGGCTGCCCTGTGTTACCTTAGGGTACCCTGTGCCGAGAAAGGCCCAGAAATAAGGGCTGAGCCAATGTCTGCAGCGACTGATAGGGTTCTCACTCTTGGCTCTCCCGAGGCCAGAGCCTCGGAAAGTGGGGAAATGACGGGACCACACGCTGCTCTGTGGAGCACCTCTGGTCAGGTGAGCTGGGTGAGGGGCTGCCTCTAGAATGTGGGTGTCTGGTGACCAGAATTCTGTTGGGTTCTGTCACCAAGGAAGTGAGGTTGCTTCTTCAAGATTCCATTTCCTGGGCCCCTTCCTTCACTGAAACCCACCCAAAACCTCCACTAGCCTGTTGACTGCTAGCCCCACTTGGCTGTGTCATCTCCGTAACTGTATGCCAATACCCACCACAGCCGGCCCCACCACTCCTTGGGAGTGTAACCAGGGTCCCAGCTTGGAAGGGACAGAGCTGAGTTCAGTCCTCTTTTTTTCTCTGTCAGTTCCCTGTCCTGGAAAAGCCTTTGCGCCACTGGGGGCCTCTCCAGTCTCCCAACCTGCACAGTGGGATCCATGCTAGCAACGACTTCTTTTAGACATCACCAGGCGTACATGAGCTTCTATCTGCAACACCTGTGGGTTGGTGACACACGTATCTGATGAATAAACTCAGAGATGAGAATTACAAGCAGGGAACAGAGCACAGAATACCACGCAAAACAGGTCTGGGTTCCAGCTCTATCATTTATTAGATATTTGACCTTGGGAAAATTACTTACCTTGTCTGTGCCTCAGTTTCTCCATCTGTCATTGGCATAACAACAAGGGCACCTACTTTGTGAGGTCATGGAGAGCTATTAAAGGAGTAAATGTTTGAAAAAGGCTTGGAACATCTGACATATCTCAAGTGCTATATCTGTATGTTACAAATAAAATTTATAAATTCTTCTGGCATGGACTGTAAGCTCCAGAGGGCAAGAGCCGGTGCCTCGATGTATGTAGAAAGCACTCCATAACAAAGGATGGATATATGAATGAACAACATTTATGAATGTATTACCTACGTCACACACGTCCTCTTGATATTCTCAAGTAAAATCACACCCGAACATACCTGCTTTGTCTGGCATCCTCTTCTCTGCTTCTACGCAGGAATTACTGGGGCTTCTTGGACCCTGCTAACCCTGTACACTATAGAGTCCCTTCTCTGTGTCAGCAAATCCTAGTCCTTGTCCAATCCCTCCAGCTCCCAGGCCAGCACGCTGATCCTTCTCTTTACCTGGGAGAGAAGGGTGACCCCCACAGCTTGGCACACACACAGAGCATGAACCTTGGAGAAAATGTTTCCTTGGCCTGTAGCAGGTGGAAGAATGCAATGGCAGAGTGAGATGTTGGGAAAATCCTCCAGGTGTTGTCAGAGGGGTGGAGCCAGGGGATTTGCCGGCAACAGCTGGTCTGGTTGGTGGGCCGTGGTGGTTCAACAGTTGGGAGGGCTGCCATGTTAGAGAAGTGTTAGTGTAATATCTATATCGTGGCTGTGCAATTAGAATCAGCCTGATGAGTCCTCATTAATCCAACCTCATCTGTTCCCTGACTCACAAATCCAGCAGTGATTTGATGATGATATTGCGTTCTATCGTCTCATTTTCATTTATTGGCTAGAGTGATTATTATTTACATTTACTGTGTATTTTTAACATGACCGTCCCTGAAAGAGTTTCCCAAACAAATTGAATTTTTGATAGAAGCCAATGATGGGCAACTCACAAAAAATTTTATGCATAGTTTCTGGTTTGGCCATTCCTAGTCGATGAATTGTATGGACTTCTGACTTCTCTCTTGAGATCAAGTCCAGTTTGGACTCTGTGGGAATGCAACCTCATGGCATTTGAGAAGTCATGGTGGGGCGTCTTCTGTGTGTGTGTGTGTGTGTGTGTGTGTGTGTGTGTGTGCGCTGTATATTGCTATGGGGTGGAGGTAGACTCCTCTCCTTGGGAAAGTTTTTCCCAGACATTTTGCTCTGGGCTCTATTTCTACACACGGCTTGATCAGTACTGTCAATAGGACCGCTAAGCACTCTGTAATATGGATTTTTAAAAATTTAGTAGCCACCTTAAAAAGATAAAAACAAATGTGTGGGGCGCCTGGGTGGCGCAGTTGTTAAGCGTCTGCCTCCGGCTCAGGGCGTGATCCCAGAGTCTTGGGATCAAGCCCCACATCAGGCTCCTCCGCTAGGAGCCTGCTTCTTCCTCTCCCACTCCCCCTGCTTGTGTTCCCTCTTTTGCTGGCTGTCTCTCTGTCAAATAAATAAATAAAATCTTTAAAAAAAACAAAAACAAAAACAACAAAAAACCACAAATGTGTGAAATGAATTTTAATAGTATATTCTAAAACATTATAACCAAGATATTTTTACCTGTGCATGCAATCAATGTAAAAATTAACAGAGATAGTTTACATTTTCGTGTGCGCTGAGTATCAGAAATCCAGCACTTTCCACTTACAACACCGTCTCATTTTGTAAGTTGAATTCTGTCGGATGTATCTGCTTTGTATTTAGACTGTATACTATTCACAGATGTCAAACAGGATTCACATATCTAAGTCGTTGCAAACTTACCTGTAAGAGTTCCCCTTAAAGATCTTGTCATCTGAATACTGAAAAGTTCCTACTGGGTCTAGTAACAAAGGAGTCACTGTGACCTTATCAAGGAAGCACCCACAGAATGGGGAGAGCAGGGGCAAGAGTGGGGTGGTCGGAGGAGGTGCTTGAAGATGAGGCCCCAGGAGCACAGGGTGTAGATGACCTTTTCTCAGTGATTCACAATGAACGGGGAGGAGTATAAAGGGCCATTTCTCTGTGAAATATCAGGCAAGTTAAGGGATCTTGGACGTGTATGAAGTAAAAAGAAAAGGAGGGAATGTTTGAAACAAGCTTTGCGTAAAGCCACGGAATAAATATGCCAACATGTAAAAATAAAGTAAAATTTCCAGGCATGATGGATGCTTTGCAGTGGATGCAGATGATTTTGGATTTGTAGTGGTACCAAAGTATGTGTGCTCTTCTCAGCAGTTATCCTAAGATTAGCAGAAGCTGTGGCATGGTGGATAACCAGGGTCTTCCAGATTTGAAATTTTACAAGGCAGATACGATAAGTGTGAAGGAATTCTGAATTATTCCAAGGGAATTATTGAGATCATAGACCATGGAATCCAGGATTGCTAGGAATAGGAGAGGAAGTAAGGTGAAGATATGGTGATCTGGCATCACCTCCAATCTTGAGGGACAGGTAACTATTGTGTAAGTGTTTGAGTGAAAACTGAAAATCAGGAATTGTGGTGGGTGAATATGTTTTCTGAATTATTTATTTTGACCATGACCATGTGAGTTGACGTAAACGTCTGGGATATTGGAGTGAGTTGTTAAGAGTGGGGTAGATGATAATTTCACTATTGGTTTAAGCTCTGAAAGAGCTATGAAAACCAAGTGGTCAACAGGTTGACCAAATGAATAGTCACCTAACGCAGAAGGATGGTGGGGCTGGAGATTTAAGAAAAAGACTGGGCACCGTGTGTCTGGGGGTGGGGAGGAAGGCCAGGATTTGTATGGTTGAGAGTGACAAGGACAAGTGCGAATAAATCATAAAAGAGAGGGTCTTACAAGATGGTGAAGGAGAAATGATCTGGAGTAGGTCCTGAATTTTGACCTTGAACTTTCTAGTTTTGACCCGTCTATTTGATGACATCCCAGGACCCAGGTCAGATCTATCCTCAGAGGTAGAAGGGAAGATAACGGATACAATGGTGCTAAGGCAGCCTTCACTTGTCATTTTAATCCAATCTCATGATTTATTTTTATCGGGTAAAAGGAAAAGAAGTATGATGGTCAGGACTCCACAGAAGAAGCAACATGATTGTGGAAACCAATCCAAACCAAAGTCTCGTTTAAGTGTCTCAATCCCTTTGAGGATGTCCAGTTACATATTCAAGAGGCCAGTTACCAGAATCACATCCCACCCTGGCAATGAGGTCAGATGCCATCACTGGGAGGAAACCCTGGACAAACCCCAACAGGTGTGCTGGCAGAAGAGGCTGCAAGGTCTCCAGGCCCGCAGCAGCACAGGGGAACCATTAAGCACTCTGGATCTTGCCAAAGCCTTGCAAAAACTTGCGCCTAGGCGCACAGGTGAATATCTGCCAGGTGTTCTTGCAGGTGGTCTGAACTCCAGCCCCACGCCCACCCCTGCCGGGTCTTCGGATTTGGCAAAGGAGATTCCAGGAGCTGGTCTGGGTATCCCACAGCTCCTGTGCAAACAATTTCTGGTGACTGAGGAAGATATCAGGAAGCAGGAAAGGAAAGTGAAGATAGCAAGAGAAAGGTTGGCCACGGCACTGGCTGCAGACAGACTCGCTAGAGAGGCAGAGACAAGGAGGGGCCAAGAAGGACATCCCGAAAAACACCACCAAAAAAAAGAGAAGCCAGCGCAGATGACATGGGGCACGGCACTTTATTAGTCTCTCTGCAGTGTCCACTATGTCTTTGCGCTCTGAGCCCTCAAAACTTTAATATGTACCAGTACTTTCTTGTATTAAATTATTCTGTGTGACATAGACAACAGAGACAGTGATCTTTCTGAGCTGCAAGACTGGGTTTCTGGCAAGGAGAGAAAGGAGATCTTTCCATGTTGTACTGTTATCTTTCCTTCCTTTGTATGTTATCTGTATTTTAAAGTCAACAGAGACTGACCAAAATCACGGGATTATGTAGTGTTCTGGCCTCACAGACAGGGTGAAACACGCCTAGCTGAAATGGACTATTCTTTTTGTGTTAATATTCCAATAGGTTCCAACATCGTATTTTCTTTATGTTCTCAAAGAAGATATCTGTTGGTAGGTCTCTATTTTTCTGTTCTTTGTTGCATGCTAATTCAGAGTTCAGTACAAGGGAATAACAGACTTCTCACTTTTTAAAATATCTGTACGTGTTGGAAATTGGACTCGTGAACACTGATGTGCCGTTTTGGAGATCACGATGTCAAGACAGACCGCCTCCAGCATCACTCATCTACCACTGAGCTATGGCTCACTGGGATTCGATTGTCAGCTTACTTGAGCAGCCTGTGGTAACATTCAAATCCTTTTCATCATTACTTAACTTTTGTCTCATGGATTCATCAGTATCTGAGAATGAGTTATTAAAAAATAATATTTGTAACATTTCTATCTTCCCTAAAAAGGAGTTATTTTAAATTTGAATCTTCTCTCCTCTATTCTTCCATGAGGCACTCATCTGGAATTTTCGAATGTGTTTTAACATCTCGTTTTAAAACTAATTCTGATTTAGATACACTGAATTTTTTCTTTCCCTCATGACTCCGGTTGCATTTTTCTGGGTTCACATTTCTGCTTCCTGACGTATATTGTTGACTGGGTCTTTGACTGAAGGCCTTTGGCAGGTCAACGTTGAGTCTGTCTGTAGTTCAGGAAGCTTTTTCTCTTTTTCTTCGACAGATGGTGTGGTGAGGTGTTAATTTAGGTTCTTAGTAATTTTTTTTTTTGCTTCCTGGTTATTTAGTATTTCTGGGCCTCCATGTCATCAGCTATAAAACGGGAATACAGCTCTCAAGGAGGGGGAGGTACCTGAGACGATGCATGTGGGGGCTGGAGATTGAGAGCGCAGCTGGGAAAGTTTGCCACTCATGCTGCTTAGTAGATATTAAGGCGTCAACAATGAGAGTTCTCGTTCTCATTATTATAATCTCCAGAGAAGGCATTCCTAGCGAATGACTGCTTAAGACTGAGGATATGAAGCTCACACCAAGTCAGTCTGAATGGGTGGCATTGCTGTGACTTCTCTGCCCTTGGGTGTCTTCAGCTGTGGTCGTCTGCAAAATGTGTAGAGATCATGCCAATTACTGCCACAGTCCCAAAGCAAGACAGCACAGCTTGCCTCGTGCCTAGCTCATCTGGGGCTGCTTGTTGGGGAGACCCTCCTCTGTCGGGAGACAGCTGGAGTCAGTGCAGAGGAAGATGAAGAAAGACGGTCTCGCTTTCTCCTCCGATTTCTTCTTTCCCCCTGAGTGTTATTTATCTTTATATCCAAAGCAGACATTAGGGCTCTCAAGCCTTGGGATTTCTCTGGCACCGAGGCTTCCCGGATACCTAGTGATTTCAGCTCCAAGTCCTTCCTGACTCACTCATTCCTTCTTGGACCATTTCCCATCTTGGAGGACCCACGAAGGGAGAGGAGCCACTGAGGCAGACTGGTCTGGAAGTCCTGGTGAACCTGAGCTTCAGGGAATGAGACCGTGTTAGGGGGACTTTGGGGGTGGGGAAACATGGAGGAACGGACGTGGGTGTGGTGGCTGGCACTAGAGCCAAGGGGAGGTGTGCTCTACGGTTTCGAGGAAGGGAAACCTCGCACTGAGGTGGGATGTTGATGTTCCGTGATGACAATGTCTGGGTCTCTTGCCAGTTCTGGTGCTTCTGAGGGATGAAATGGCATGAAACCAAAAGACAGTTGTCCTTCAAGACTCACTGAAAGGGAAAACCTTCCATGTTGACCCCCTGTGAACTAGTCAGGGGCCAAGTCAAGAAGGGCCCAGAGACTGTGTCCGACCAATGTGGTTTATTCCTGTTCCAGCCAAGCTCCGCTGGAGCCCCAGGCGGAGCTCTCACTGCAGCTTCCTCAGGTCCGGGTGCGGCAGGTAATAGCCCAGGCTGTGCTGCTGAACCTCGTAGTCTCCCTCCTTCTTCCGCCGGCGGACAGTGACCTGTGAGGGCAAGGAGAGGGCATGAGAATGGCCTGGGACCACAGGGAGGGGGATGGCCAAAGCCGCAGGTGCCTGCTGCCCCCTGTGTGTCTCTCGACCCTTTTCTACTTCATTTTCTCTCATGTATGCCTTGTCCCTCTTTTATCCCTTTCTCGTCTCTCTTCCCTTTAACTCTGTTTTTCTACTCTTTTCTCCGACATCCCATTCATAACCGCCCCCTCCCTCCTCCTCCACACAGTGTACAATGTGTACAGTGTACAAGGAACTGTATGCACGTAGAGTGAACGCTTCGTAAGTTTTGATTATGACTTTGTGAACCATCACAAACAAGACGAGGAATGCTTGTCATCCCCAAAAGTGTCCTCATGCTCCTTTGTAATTCCTCCTTCCCTGCCATTTGCAAACACATTCTCGTTCCCAGGCAACCCCCGATCTGATTGCTCTCCCTGCAGATCAGCTCGTATTCTGCAATTTGTTTATAAACAGGATCATACGCTATGGACTCACTGTTATCTAGCTTCTTCCACTCCACATTATTATTTTGAGATTTGTGTATGTCAGTGCATGTATTCATAATTCATTCCTTTTTATTGCTGAATTAGTATTCCATTGTGGGGTTAACCACGGTCTGTTTATCCATTCACCTGTTGATGGACCTCTGCGTTGTTTTCCGTTTTTGGCTAGTAAAATCAAGTTATTATAAATATTTGGGTACAAGTCTTTGTATAGATTCTATTCTATTCTATTCTATTCTATTCTATTCTATTCTATTCTATTCTATTCTATTCTATTCTTTTATTTCTCTGGCATGAATTCCTAGGAGTGGAACGGCTGGGTAGGTATATGTATCCTTTAAAGATGCATCCATGGCTCCATAGCTCAGGGGTTAGAGCACTGGTCTTGTAAAGATGCATCCATGCTATTTCTCACGAGCACTGTTTGAGAGTTCCGGTAGTTCCTCATCTTCACCACCACTTGTCAGAGTCAATCTTTTTAATTTTAGCCGTCTTCTTGTGTCACAGTAACTCATTATGACTTTCACTTATATTTCCCTAAGACTTATGTTGTTTAAAAGAAGGAAAAAGCAAGGGGCATTGGGTGACTCAGTCGGTTAAGAGGCCGACTCTTGATTTCAGCTCAGGTCATGATCTCAGGGTCCTAGGATTGAGCCTCACATCAGGCTCTGCGTTCTGTGGGGAGTCTGCTTGAGGATTCTCTCTCTCCCTCTCCCTCTGCCCCTCCATCTGCTCATACTCTTTTTCTCTCAAATAAATAAATCTTTAAAAAATAATTTAAAAAAAAGGAAAAAGCAAGATACACACAAACTGTGAGAAAAATTCATAAAACATACTCCCAGCAAAGGACATATATTTATAAAAGATAAAGAACTCTTATAACCCAATAGTAAAAAGACAAGCAACCCTCCTTACTTACCAGGAAGCAGCAGATCAGGCATGTGATGAGTACCAAGAGTCCCGCCAAGCAGATAAGGATGATGGCCCAGAAAGGGAGGTCTGGGGAGACAAGTGCTGGTGTGAGTCACTTCCTGTCATTCCCCTAGGGCTCCTGCTCTCCCTGCGCTGTGCCTAACAGTCCCTGACATGGGTTGTCCAGCTTTCATCATTATCAAGACTCTGGGTACATGGTTTTCTTTGACTAGCTACAGCATCAAGACATTCCTTCCCCATCTTGGGCTGGGGGTTCTTTGAGGCTTACCAGAATTCTCAGTCAAGACATCATTTCTGTTGGGAGAATACCCTGGAAGTGAATGAAATGGAGAATACATGTGAGTGTGTTTTATGCTTTTTTTGGTTTTGTTTTTATGCTTTTTAAATAAAACTTTTCAACAATATCAAAACATACATCATCTAGACTTAACAATGTATATTTCACCCAATTAAAACTATTTCATCCAATGTATAAATTGTCAGCACTTATAGGGGCGCCTGGGTGGCACAGCGGTTAAAGCGTCTGCCTTCAGCTCAGGGCGTGATCCCGGCGTTATGGGATCGAGCCCCACATCAGGCTCCTCCGCTATGAGCCTGTTTCTTCCTTTCCTACTCCCCCTGCTTGTGTTCCCTCTCTCGCTGGCTGTCTCTATCTCTGTCGAATAAATAAATAAAATCTTTAAAAAAAATTGTCAGCACTTGTCAACCTTGCTTCATTCATATTTTCACTGAAATGTTGAAGCAAAATCATGATGTTCATACATTTTTCTCTAAAACATGAGGACACTTTGATACATGAGCCAAGGCTATTATCTCACTCCAGGAGTGTAATGAATTAAATCAAATTCATACCTCTGGGCAAGGAGGACTGAAATTGGGCTGGGTTATCTTATGATGGTTGGGGGGAGAATGGCAAGCCCAAGGGACAGTTCTAAATTTGTAATTCCCACTCAAATGTTCTCTTTTCTGCCCAGAAACACATTCACCCCTTCTCCTTTACCAAGCTGTTTTATACTCATTTTCCAGGATTCACCTACAATGTCATTTCTTCCAGGAAGTCTTCTCTGATGACCACTCCCAAGTATGAATTATATTTCACACCAAATAATTAATACTTTCCAATTGCCTATTCTTGTTATCACAACTGCAACATAAACCCCCAGCGTAGAGACACACACCCATCAGGCATGGGGGAGAGTTTCAGGTCACCCTACTGTACACCCTCTCCCTGGCCAACTCCTTACAGGTGTGCTTTCCAATATGGAGCAGCTACAAGTGGCTTCTTAAATTAAAAATAATTTTAATCAAATCAAATAAAAAATCTGGTACCTTGGTAACATTAAAAATCAGTAACTATAAAAGCCAGTCATAATGGCCAGACTTTAAGTACCCAATAGTCACATGTGGCTATGACACTGGACAGCACAGATATAGAACATCCCATCATGTGGAAAGTTCTACTGCATGGTGCTGATCCAGAGCAGAACTTGGCAAACTACAGCCTATGGGCCAAGTCAGGTCCATTTTTATACAGGTCCTCTTTTTATACAGCCTGTCGTGGGAGAAAAGAGGTCCATCCCCTATGCTTGTCAAGTCTGGTTCACATACAGCTCAGAGCTGGAGTCCCTCACTGACCACTGGCCATGTGACTTTCAGTACTTGGATGAGAAACAGAATTCCAGAGAGGGGAAGTGACCAGCCTGAGGTTACAGACCTATCTCTGAAAAGGCAAGAATCTCCAATATCCCACTGGGTGTCCCTTCTTCTCCCTCAATGGTGGATAAAGCCTGGGGGGTATGCCACCTCCTGTCAGCCTAAAGAAGTTTAAGGCTGACTCAACCCCAGATCTCCAGATTCCCAGGAAAGGCCCCACATGTGAAGGTTGGACCCCCCACTCCTGCCCCAATGACCAAGAAGCCTTACCATCCACAAGGACACTGTTTCTGTCCAGGGTAAAGTTCTGCAGCTGGGTACCATTTTTAGTTAGCCTCAGGAACTCCAAATAGATGGCAACTCTGTCCAGTCTCCGAGCCAATGGTGAAAAGGTACACAGGGAGTCCACCCCAGTGTGGTTGCTATGGGGGACAGACCTAGAAGGGCAAAAAGGATGAACAAGGGTATCTTGAATTCTACCCTGCTTCTAGGTCCTGTTCAAAAGAACTTTCGGCAATGATACAAACATCTGTATCTGCAATATCAAAATACAGTCATTATTAGCCCTTTTGTTGTTGAGCACTTAAAATATGCTAGCATGGGTGAGGAACTGAATGACTCATTTTATTTAATTTAATTAGTTTATAAGTAAAAAGCCATGGGGAGAACATTTTTGAAATGTTTTCAGTAAGGACATCCAAAAATCCATAAAATCATTGAGAACACTGGCAAGAATGGTCAAAATCAACTTTTTCAGTAGTCTAGAAATTAACCAAAGGCTTGCAACAATCTGAAGATCATTTAGTTAAGAAAAAAAAATGGCTGAATCTTAGTAAAGGAAACAAGATTTATGGCATTAGAACTTGCATTATTCCCATCCTGCTCTCATAATATCCACAGAAACTTTGAAAGCCACCAGTATGAGAACCATGGTAGCTGTGAAAACCAGCAGCCTAGCAGCCATAATCTATTTGGAATTCCCCCAAAAGACCCATTCCCATTGAATTTTCAATGGTTGACTGGTCTGCAGATTCCTTTAAAAAGCCCCATTTTCTGGGCTTGTCTTTATTTGACTCAGAGACTTTTCAGTGAGAAAAGCCTATTTCCAGAGCACTGCTAAAAACAATCAGTGATAGTTGTTTAACATGGCAGCTGCCTGAGGGAGCAATACCGGTTGGGGCAGGCAAGAGGTGAGCCAAAAACTTTTTTAAAAGTGGGTATGAGATGTCCCTGAGGGGTTTTGAAAAGCTCCAATGGGTTTGTGGGGGACATCTAGAAGGTCACAAGTGCGTGAGGTTGTGTGAATACTTGAAAAGGTCTTAATCTCACACCTCTAGCTAAAAGGTTTCAGATATTAATATCTGAAAAAAATTATCAGTGGAATAAAGCAAATTAATAGAATAAAGGACAAAAACACACAACCAAAAAAAGACACACCCAAAAAAAAGAATTTGAGAAAATACATCCTTCATGATTGAAAAAATAAAAAGCTCAACAAACTAGGAATAGAAAGAAAGTTGCTCAACCTGAAAAATAGAATCCACGATAAACCGACAGATAAAACCATACTCCGTGGTGAAAGACAAAATTTTTTTTCCTAAGACCACAGACAAGACAGTGTTGTCTTCCCTCATTTCATATCTTATTTACATTTTAATAAAACAATTAGGCAAGAAAAAGAAGAACAAGCATTCAGATTGGAAGGAAAGATGTAAAATTATCTCTATTTGCAGATGACATATTATTAAATATAGAAAATCCTAATACACACACACGAAACTAAAAACTATTAGTTCAGCATGAATGTAGGATATAAGACCAATATATAAAAATCAATCGTATTTATATACACTAGTAATTAACATTCTTAAAATGAAATTAATAAAATAATTCTATTTATAATAGCATCAAAGAAGAAAATACAAAACACTTAGGAATAAATTTAACAAAAGCATTGTGAGACTTGTATACTGAAAACTATAAAATATGTTGAAAGAAATTTTAAAATACCTAAATACATGGAAGAGCACTCCATGCTTGTGGACTGGGGATTTATTATTGTTAAAATACTCCCCAAATTGATCAACAGATTAAGTGCAACCCCTACCAAAATCCCAGATGTCTTTTATAGAAATTAACAAGCTGATTCTAAAATCCATATGGAGTTGCAAGGGACCTCAAATAGCAAACCAATATGGAGGAAGTACAGAACTAGAGAACTCTATTTCCCAATTCCAAAACTTACTACCAAGCACAGTAATAAAAACAGTGGCCATTAGTATAAGAATAAACATATAGTCAGCGGAATTGAACATAGGGTAAGGGAAGGAGAAATAAAATAAGATAAAAACAGGGAGGCAAACCGTAACAGACTCTTAACTATAGGGAACAAACTGAGGGTTGTTGGAGGGGAGGTGGGTGGGGGATAGGGTAATTGGGTGATGGGCATTAAGGAGGGCACTTGATGTAATGAGCACTGGGTGTTAGATGCAACTGATGAATCACTAAATACTACTTTTGAAACTAATAAGATACTATATGTTATCTAAATTTAATTTAAATAAAAAATTTATATGGAACTTGCATCCATGAACGAACTCATGCAATCACGGACAACTGATTTTCAACAAGGATGCCAAGATAATAGGGAAACAATGGTCTATTTAACAAATGGTACTGAGACTGTTAGATATCCACAAACAAAAGAATGAAGTTGGCCTCGGACCTCACAACATATACAAAAATTAACTCAAAATAAATCAAAGCCTACATGTAAGAGATAAAATTATAAAACGCTTAGAAAAAAACCAAGGTATAAGTCTTTGATTTGGATTAGGCAATGGTTTCTTAGATTTGGGACTAAAATCAGAAACAACCAAAGAAAAAATTGATAAATTGAGTCATCAAAATTAAAAATGATTGTTTCAAAGGGTAGTACCTAGAAGGTGAAAATGTAACAAATGGAAGAACATATTTGTGAATCATATATCTTATCAGGGTCTAGTATCCAGAACATACAAAGAATGATTATAACTCAATGATAAAAAAAAAAGGTAAAACAGGGAAAAGGACTTGAACAGACATTTCTCCAAAGAAGACAGAGAAATGAACAATAAACTCATTTATGGAACATAAGAAGTGGGAAGATCGGTAGGAGAAGAAAGGGAAGAAGAAAGGGGGGTAAACAGAAGGGGGAATGAACCATGACAGACTATGGACTATGAGAAACAAACTGAGGGCTTCAGAGGGGAGGGCGGTGGGGGAATGGGATAGGCTGGTGATGGGTAGTAAGGAGGGCACGTATTGCATGGTGCACTGGGTGTTATACGCAACTAATGAATCATCGAGCTTTACATCAGAAACCAGGGATGTACTGTATGGTGATTAACATCATAAAAAAAATATTTAAAAAATTAAAAAAATAAAGTCACTCAACTTCATCAATGTTACCCATTTCATAGGACTATTAAGGGGCAAAATTAAGAAAAATGCATGTATAGCACTTAATACAGTGCCTAGGATAGAAAAAGAAATCAACAAACGTTAATAACTACTATTGAAATCATACTGTTTTATAATCTGTTTTATATTCACTTAATAGATAATAAACATTTTTTGTGCCATTAAAGAAAAAAAGAAATGACCAATAAGTACATGAAAAAATGTTCAACATCAGTAATCGTTAGGAAAATGCAAATTGAAACCCCAGTGAGATACCACTTCACATCCACTGGGATGACGAGAGTAAAAAAAGGGTCATAACAATTGTTGGTGAGGGTCTGGATCGGTTGGGTCCCTGCTATATTGTTTGTGGGAATGGGAAACGGTAGAGCCTCTGTGGTACACAGTCCAGTAGTTCCTCAAAAGTTCACATGAAATTACCACGTGACCATACAGTATCAGCCCTGTGCATACGCCCAAGAGAACTGAAAACACAAACTGATGCAGAAACTTCCACAAGAATGATCATAGCAGCATTATTCGTAATAGGCAAAAAGTAGAGATAACCCAAGGTCCATCAATGAATGGATGGAGAAACGCGAAGTGGTATAGCCCCCCTTGTGGTTTGCTACCATAAGAGACTCTTAACTCTAGGAAATAAACTGAGGGTTGCTGGAGGAGAGGTGAGTGGGGGGATGGGGTCACTGGGCGATGGGCATCAAGGAGGACACTTGACGTAATGAGCACTGGGTGCTATATGCAACTGATGAATCACTAAATTCTACCCCTGAAACTAATAATACAGTATATGTTACTTAAATTGAATTTAAATAAAAGTTTTTGAAAAAGTGGTGAACTATAGGACAGAAGAGTATTTAGTTATAAAAAAAAAGGAATGAAGTATCTATATGGGCTACGACATGGATGAATCTTGAAAACATTATGCTCAGGGAAAGAAGTCAATCGCAAAAGACCACATAGCATATGAGTCCATTTGTATGGAATGTTCAGAACAGGCAAGTCCAGAGAGACAGAAAGTAGATTATTGTTTGCTAGGGGATGGGGATAAAGGGAAGAATAGGAAGCAACTGCTAATGGAGACAGGATTTTTTTTAAATCTATTTTTAAAAATATTTATTTTATTAAAATATTTAAAAAATATTAAAAAAATTTTTTTAAAAAATATTCCATATTAGATAGTGGGATGGTTGTACCACTCGGTAAATATGCCACTAAACTGTACACTTCAAAGGGGTACATTTTCTATGTGAATCATATCTCAGTAGATGTATAAACAGTGTGGATTGTCTCACTGATCAGTGCCCACACTCCTGAGCAGCACAGATAGACCGCTGGATTCTAAGTCATGTGGCTAGCCACCCCGTCTTCTATGGATCCTGACTTCAACAGCTAACTTCTCGAGGCATGGATGCTACACTCCATATTCCGTGGCCCCGACACCAGGCACCTCCATGTCTGCGGAGGCCTACCCTGGCTCTCTCAAATTTCTAAGTCAGTTCAGCTCACTGGTTTAGGAACAAGTTGGGTTTTAGGTAAGAGTTCTATACTCCCAGGGCTATCTTCCATAAGAGCTAGAAACGGGGACCATGACATGGGGACGCTTTTACTGAAAGGACAGCAAGAGTCTCCAGAGTGATTCGGTCCTGAGCTGGAACTCACCTGAATGCTAAAACTTGACAGCCAGAGAAAAAGCTCTTGATGCTGCTGTTTCGGAAGAGGTGGTTGAGCTGAAAGACAGGGCGATGTTCCCTTGATCCTCATCCCGGGCCCAGTGGCATCAGAGAATTTTTAGCCACTGAGCACAGTTCCCCATCTATTTTTCTTATCTCAACAAACATTAGCCCAGATATTTGTACCAAAGGACATCCCATTCCAGGGTATGACCCTGGACTAGCTACTGCAACTCTCTGGGCCTGTTTCTTAATTTGTAAATGGGCACAAGAAACTGTCTTCATGAATTGTTATGAAAAATCACCCTCTGCCCAGTGTCCATAGGTCGGTCTCTACATGGGGACAGAGTGGACACACAACCCCATTCTCACCGCGTTCTCAATACTTCTCTTGTTCCGCTGGTGTTTGGTGGTGCCTGGCTGGGCTATGTCCTGGGAATAGAGTAGGTTGGTGACAGTGAAATTCAGCTGGAAGTGCTCGGGGCTGGGACTGCTGGTTGGTTTCTCTGTTGGTAGATAAGCCGATGGCTCCACTTCTACAATAAAAAGAAGATATTAAAGTCCCAATCAGGTGAAGATTTTAGCGAAGAAGTCATTTCAGCTAGTCTACTTGTTCCTGGCAACGTGACCGGAGCCAGATTTTTAAAGGTGTGTTACAGGAGACCCTCTTTCCACCCGGCCACTATCCATCCAACTCTCCCCAAGCACTGTGAGAGCTCCCTAGTATGTGGGGAAGAGGAAACTTGGCCCGACTGGGGCACAGAAGGCAAGTGCAGGTCCTGATCACCTCGGGGGACCCCGTCATACACCTTTGCTGACCTAGGTTCCTAATGAGTCTTGCTGCCTCTGGTCTTCTCTCCCTCTCACTCCTCTCTCTATACAACACCCAGAGGGTGAGCTTTCTAAAGCAGAACTCTGTGTCGTGCTCCTCTGTAAACCATTCCGGTGCCCAAGAAAGTCCCTCTCTGCATCTATAGATTACCTGCAACTTCTCCCATGTCAAAGTGTTTGCTCCAGCCACACCAAACACCTTCTAGCCTCCCCAGGTATTCTGTCTTTCAGGTTATAAACACATGTAGCTCAACTCCCTATCTCTTCCCACTGGCTAGGTCATGTTCGCCATCACATCTCAGTTTGTTTATCATTTCCTCCGAAAACTTCCCAGTTGGGTTGTGTGTATCCCTCCTTGGGGTTCCCATAAGCTCTTGAAATTCCCTGATTATAGCGGTTATCACAGTGCATCACCAGTACCTATTTACTTTCATGACATATTTGTTGAATGAATGAATGAGTCCTTCAATCAATCAATGCATGACTCATAGCCAGAAGACCTAAGAGGGCAACTCAGGATACTCTACGTTTTGCGTTGGAAAGATTTATGTGTAAAAATAACCATTCCCTTGGGTGCAATTGCTACATGTTTTCTTCCTACCTCCTGTTGGCTGATCCACGGCCATGGGTTGTCAACATGGGCCTCCGGAAAGCCCCCCTTTCCCCTCCAGAACTTCCATCCATTCCACTGCTACTGAGAAGCCCCATCCTTCCTCATTGCCCCATCTCTTCAAGCCATGAAACCAGCCCCCTGTCTTGCACCTGTCACATGCAGGTCTGCCAGCTGATAGGTGGCGCCTAGCCAGTGGGATGAGATATTCAGGGTCTTGTCCAGAAAGACTTTCTTCACCACACTGGGGTCCACATTGGAAGAGAACAGTGCCTTGACGGTGACCAACATGGAGCCCAACCTAGGGACAGAGACCATGGAACTCAGCCATCACTCAACACCAGCAGTGTCTCCCGAGTTCCTGTTTTATAGACCTCAAGACCTAGAGACAAGGAGCGAGAGATTATCTCCCAGGCTAGAGAAGAGACACTGACCAAAAACACCAGGTTTCCAGGAGTTGGGAATAGAACAAATAACTATAAAGATGATGAACATCTACTGAGCATCTCCAGGGAGTGACTGACACGTTCCCTCACATCACTCTGATAGACGGTATTATAATTATCCCCCTCTTAAAGACAAAGGAACTGAAGTTTGGAAACATTCAAAGGCGGCACTGTGTCCCATGATCCTCCTGTTCCCCAGTGTAGATGTCGCAGTTCTTCCAGCCATTCCTCCCAGACCTGGGTTCAAACCCAATTTGGGCAATTCTTGAGCTGTTCACTTCACTTCTCTGAACCTCAGCTTCCCCTTCTGAACAACGGGGATGATCACAGTAGTATCCATCTCAGGGGGGCTGCATGAGAATCCCGTGAGATGACCATGCATGAAAGTGCTCAGCAGGGGTGTGGCCATGGGAAATGTTATTACTGGGCTGATCTTTGTTGAAAGTATCCAGAAGAGGAGAAGGTGGTGGAGGCTAGTGTTGGTGGCCCCGTGAGGTTAATTCTTTTCCTGCCCTCCCCCTTGAAGACCTATGGAAGGAGATGGTAGGAATAGCTGGCAGGGACATGGGGGAGCATGGGTACCATGTCAGTGACTTTCAGCTCAATGACTGTGCCAGGACGGAAGCTCAGAGCCACAAGCTACCAGCTCGGCCAGCTTCCAGCCTCCCCAACTTACGTTAAGTTGGTGACCAGGCAGGAGCGGAATATGTCTTGTAGTTGGCTGCCTCTGTAAAGTTTGGTGACCTGGAACAAAGGGTGACAGTGGGTGAGATGGAGGCCTCCTGGGGCCTTGGAGCAAAGGAGTTCTGAGTTCAAATCCTGGCTGTGTGATCTTAGGCACACCACTTCCCTTTCTGAGCCTCAGTTTGCCCATCTGGAAAAGGCAGGAGGCAGCCGAGGCACCACCTTTGGAAACTGAGAGAACTCAGAACACATAGGTAAAGTGCAGAGTTGAAATAATTACTTAATAGATGTGAATCAGACAGAGGAATGAGGGGGGAACCCAGGGCAAGGAGAGATAGGACGGGTGAGAGAGACGCTACCTTGTCCTGAATGTCCCCCCACAGGGCTGTGTACTCCAAGGATGCGGGGTCTGGGTTGCTCAGGTTCCAGTTGATGATGCGGAAATTGAGCTGATACTCCCTCTGGGTAGATAAACTCTGGGGTGCATAGCCTGGAGCCAATGAGAGGAAGAGAAGACAGCTGGAGAGGCTTACCATTTAGCGCAGAGAGAAGCATGGTGCCTACTGTCACCATCAGCCAAACTCAGGCCCACATGCTAGGGGCTTCCAAATGGAAAGTCACCCCACGGAGGGTGAAAACTGAAATTTTACAGGGATTCTCCCGGGGTGAGCTTTTCTGCTTGTGCTTATGTAGTCCCCACTTGCTGGCATGTTCTTCAATCCTCTGCTTTTCCTGGAAAACTCCTACTCATGTTTCAGAACCCCAATGAAATGGAACCCCAGGAGAGTAGGGATCCATCTGTCTTGTTCTTGCCATGTCCCAGGGCCTAGTACAGTGCTGGGTACATGATATACTCTTCTAGCCCTCCCTGAATTGTCTTTCCTCTGTGCTTCCACGGCACCTTGTGAATAACGGTGTCTCTGCCTTTTCTGTGTGTTCCTAAGTAATATTCGGTTCTCTTGGTTGTAAGATTTTCAGGGAGAGAACCTGTATGTTCTATCTCTGTACCCAGCACGTGGCTTGGGACAGAATGGTAATGTCTATGTGTTTGTTGAATGAGCGAATGTGAACTGCAGGGGATCCTCAAATATGGGGCTGAAATACGCATCTCCCATGTGTTCACTCATTTACTCATTCACTGGGTGTGACGACGTACTGACCCATAAAGAACCGAGGCTGTAGTGGCACGTTACAAGACCTTAATTTCGTAGAGTTGGATAATTAAAGAATTGTGGCGAAGTATGCTTAGTTGGTCTGGTGCCCATCTAGGAACCAGTGGCCATGTAGAGCGGGGTTTCTCATCCCTGGAACTACTGATATTTGGGGCTATGTAAATCTTGGTGGTGAGGATCTCCTGTTCGTTGGAGGTCATTAGCAACCTCCCTGGCCTCTAGCCACTAGATGCCAGTAGCACTCTTCCCCAGTTGTGGCAACCAAAATGTCTCCAGTCATTGTCAATGTCTCCTGAGGGGCAGAATCTAGGGGCAGAACTGCCTCTAGATTAGAATCACTGACATAGAGGGGCCTCACATAGAAGAACTCCTGTCCCAAGAGATTCCATGAGTCAGACTTTTGGGGTTCAAATTAAAATTCATTGTATTAATTTGTCAAAGAATTTCATGCTATTTATCTGAAATAACAGGAAAGACTCTCTCCATGGAGAGTTTGGGGAGGGTGTCTCCTAATCAGAATGTGGGCTGACTTGTTAAAGAGGAAATAAAGTAGAATGGGGACCAATAAGGATTGCTGTAAATCACTCACCATTGACAAAGAGGCTGTCACTGACCAGGGTATAGAAGCCCATCTGGGTGACACCATGGGTCAGTTGGTTCAGCTCCCAGTAGAGCTGCTCTCTGTCCAGCCCATGGCCCATGGAATCATGGCGGTAGGTGCAGATGGCATCAACATGGGTGGCTGCCCCGTCGTTCTCAGGTCTGGGGAGAGAGGGATGTGGGGACTCCAAAGAGAGGTCCTGAAACCTCACTATGGGGTCCACAAGGAGAGAGGAGCAAATGGGAGGTCAGTGGGAAGACTGGAAGGGTTGGTCACCAAAATGGTCACTACTGACAAATGCTCAGGAAAAAGTCCTACCTGAGGGAGATTAGTCTGCAACCTGAGTAGAAGGGGCCCAGACTGCTCTTCTGGAATAAGGATCCAAGCTGGGGAAGGAGGAGGAGGATGAACAAGAGAGACAAGGGTGGGGGAAGAGTGGGGGATTTATCTCACTAGGAGCTGCTGGGAGCAGGGTCTCACCAGGCGCTGCAGGGTCCTCTTGGTGGAGTTGAACATAGCTGAGCCATTGCTCATGTCCATTGAATACTGGAGGTTGGAGATGGTGAAGTTGAGTGTGAACGGCTTCAGATTATGTCCCATAGCTATGAGAAGAGACGGGAGAGATGGCTGCTACTGAGAGTTGGCATGAGACCTGCATTCATTATACTCTGTCATCTTCTCTTCCAGTGGCACCACCACCCACCATTTGGTCGCCCAAGTCAAAACCAGCATGTCACTCATCTCTTCCTCCCTCCCTTCCAAGTAACCCCAAGTCCACTTGCAGAACGGTCCTCACATACATCCTCTCTATCCTGTTCCAGCTCAAGCCTTATCTTGTCTCACTTGGACCAACACCCCTGCAGGCTTACAGGATGTCCTCTCTAAAGAATGTTCTCTACACTGAACACTCGAAGAAATTCTTAAGTGAAAATCTCAGTATATTCACCACTAGCCATGGCTTCCTTTGGCCTTCAGTGTCAAGTTCAAGCTTCTCGACCTGGCACTCAAGGTCCTTCCCAACATGATTCTTGCCAACCTTTCAGCTTCACTTACCCGTCTACTCCAGGTTACGCTTTGTGTTTTATGCAAACCAAATCCTCTCAATTATCTCCATACACTATGCTGTTTCTGGCCACTCAGCCTTTGCTCATTGAATCTCGTATACCAGGAAAACTCTTCATTCCCTATTTTCCTGGATGACCCCTTCTCATTCTTAAAGACTCAGTTTGGGTGAAACTTTCTCCAGAAAGCCCTTCCCTTCAAAATTATACTAGGTGCCTCTCCCCAAAATATCTCACATTGTGTTATAATGGTCTGCTGATCTTGCAAGACTGGGGGCTCCGTGAGGGTATGCGTTAGATTGTATGTGTTAGAGGGTATGCAACAGTATAATCTTTGCGACTGACATGACCTCCTAAACCAGAATTTTATAGCTGACTGGTAGAGGCGTGGGACTGGAGAGCTTTTCTTGGGAAGGAAAAAGAATCTCCCAGATACCTGTGGTGGCTTCTGGTTGCACAGGTGTTGATGAACGAGGCAGGAATGTGGTGGGTGCCTCAGGAGCTGTGGAAAGGGCAGTCATCAGGAAGGAATAGAGTCCCCACGGAGTGGGAGAAACTCTCCAAAGCTTGCCTGGGCTCCAGCAGGGGTTGTCCCAGGACAAACATTCACAGGTGTGCCATAAATGAGAGTAAGGGAAAGAGGAATTGTGTGAACAGAGGGGTGAGTGAGCCCATGAGTGAAATAAACCCAAGAAAGTAAGGGTAGGTGAACAAGAGAGAGACTAAGCAAAGAGAACAGGGAGATGAATGGGAAGAAAAGTGGACAGACAGATGGGATACCTCGAAGGACAGAGGAAGAATGAACAAATGAAGGGTCAAAGAGAAAGCAAGAATAAACACAGGAAGAAAAGTTGGAGATATGGAAGGAAGGACAAAAGGAGGAAAAGACAAGCAAGTGAATAGGCAGAGGATGGATGGATGGATGGATGGATGAAAGGAAGGATAGAAGAATGGATGAAGGGTAGAATGAATGAAGGATGGAGATGGAGGGAAAAGGAAGAAAGCATGGATGGAGGGATGAATGGATGGAAGGAAGAAAATAATGAAAGATGGATGGATGGAAGGATGGACAAAGGAGAGAAGGAATGAAGGATGGATGGAGGGAAGGAGAGATGGAAAGATGGATGGATGAATGGGTGGATGGGTGGATGAAAGAAAAGAGGGAGGAGAAAAGAAGGATGGATGGATGAATGGAAGGAAGGAAGAATGGATGAATGCATGGATGGACAAAGGGAAAGAAGGAAGAAAGGATGGGTGGAGGGAAGGAAGGAAGAATGGAAAAGACTGAGAGAAAACTCAGAGAATGGAAGAATGGATGGATTAAAAGATAGATGAAGGGACCATTGGACAACTGAACAGGCAAATTTGGCCAAACCACTGAGTGGCCACCGCAGTCTGCAGCTTGACATTGAGGCCCCTTCTGTGGCTCTTGTAGGGGAGATCTTGTTTTCAGGAGGCACGGACTCATCGTCTGACCTCAACCTGTATCCCTGTAGGAAATGCTTGTTCAATTTCTTCCTCCAACCCAGAAGGGTGTGGAAAGTTTAGAAAGCCAATGCCATGCCTGCAGGCCCAGAAGAGACCAAGGACTCGGCATTCTTCTTCCCACTGACACCCAGCCCCACTCAGGAGAGCAGGCTGAGTTTGGGGCAAGCTTCCTTTATTAGTGAGGAGAAAAGTTTGGCTCAAGGCCCACAGAGGCTGATACGGGTACTGGATGCAAAGATACGTACTTGGAGGAGGCTCATCTGGACCACGTTCATTATAACCTGGAAACAAAAATGTCACACATGAGGGGAGATGACAGAACAATCCCAGATATTCCATGCCTTTGTCCATGTGGGGCTCCTGCGGGATGCCTTTCTCTGCGTGTACCAGGTAAGCATCCATGCATCTTCTAAGATCAGACTCAAATGTCATCTCCACCATTAAGGTTTTCCTGATCTTCCAGGTAGAGCTGACCCTTCCCTATCCACCTCTTCAGCCTGCCCCCAAGAGACTCTCATCACATTTATATTCACATATTTATTCTGCCACATATCTATCCATCCTACCACCTGCCCTTCCACCCTCCCTCCAATATTTCTCTCCATCCCACAAATATTTATGGAGAACCTACTGTGTGCCAAGTTCTATTACATTTGGGGAATATAGCCCTGAAAAAAATGTCTCTGCCCCTTTGGAGCTTACATTAGGACAGGTAGCCCAAGTAGCCTGTCTGTGTTCCTGGTGCCAGGCATGAGGTCTGGTTTATAGAAGATGCTGGTGACTGCTGACTGAGTGAACAAAATGAAGCATATTTTTCAGGGGGAAGTAGCCTAAGCTGGCCCCTGTAATGGCCAAGGTGAAGGGAACAGATGTGAACTCAGAACACCAAGACCCAGACAGACCACAAACCTACTATTGGCATGGGAAGGTCCCCTACCTTCTCTGTACATCTCCCTCTCTGCTCAAATGGGAGTCATAAAGGACCAGGATGTCTCCTTGCCCACCTGACGTGGCAATGGTGATAAGAAAGTGTGAGTTGCCAAATGCCATTCCCAAGATGGGGACAGAGAGGAGAGAAGCTGAGTTATTCCAATAAACCTCACCATGTTCCATGCTCTGCCTCTTAGAACCCCAGAGGAGGGTCACCCTCTTAAACACGGTCCCTTCCTGGCTTCTAGGCTGATGCCCAGCATGTCCAAAGCTTGGACCCCCCCAGATGTTTAGAGTGGCTGCCTAACTTCCTGGCATTGGGGCCCCAGCCAGAAGAGAAGCCCATCCCTGGTCTAGGGCGAGAAGCTGGGAGGGGAGATACATGTGGGATTTTCTGTCCCCACGTCTCTCCTGGAATGACCCTTCTAGGAGTTAAAGGCATAGGGTGGGGCATAGCATTGGATGCCGACTGCTAGGGCTCATGCCTGGCTCCACCCTTCTCTGGCTCCACCCATGGGGCAAATTCCTTAACCTTTCAGAGCCTCTAATTCTTCATCTGTAAAACAGGTGTGATCAGGGACAGGCTTACAGAGTGACTGTCGGAGGGTGGGGGTCAGTATGGTGTTGCGAGTCACACCTTAGTTTGTTGTAAGGTTTCCCCTAGAGACCTGACCTGTGGGATGGGGGGTGGAAGCAGTGAGGCGGGCTGAGAACCGCTCACCATTGAGGTAGAGGCTGTCCTTGTCCAGAGAATAGGGACCCAGTCGGGTGATGCCGCGGGTCTGCCGGCTCAGCTCATGGAACACCTGCTTGGCAGGCAGACCCGGGCTGCTGGGGGGCTGCCGGTAGGTGCAGAGGATGTCCACCCTTGTTTTGGCGCCATTCTTCACAGACCTGAGGATGGAGAGATTAATGTTTAGGGACTGCAGCCCATGTGGCACCTTGCCACCTGTGGTCACTGCACACCTCACATGCTGTGTTCCAGCCTTGTTGAACCATTCACAGGTTCTCCGCCTGGACACACTCTCTCACCCCAGGATCTTTGCACATGCAGCGACCTCTGTCTGCAGGTCTCTCCCCTTCTCTCCTTACTCTCCAGTAATTTCCAGGTCATCCTCCAGATCTCAACTTAGACACCTCCTCCTTCTCAAGAACTGGCTGAGTCAGGAGAGGGTCCTGGCTGCCACAGGACCTCATGCTTTCCCCATCAGAGCCCTGATGGCCCTCGGTGTGAACATATATTATTTGTTCCTGTTCCCTCCAGACAGTGGCCTCCATGAGGTCAAGGAATGGGGCAGTTTAGCTCACTGTTGTCCTGAACTCCTAGCACCTCACACGTTGCCTGCTCCATGTAAAAACCAAAGTCCTGATGAATGGATAAACAAAATATGATACATCCATACAATGGAATATGATTCCGCTTTAAAGGTGAGGGAAATCCTGACACCTGCCACAACGTCGATGGACCTTGAGGACGTTATGACCAGTGAAATAAGACAGACACACAAAGACAAATACCATATGATTTCACTTGTATGAGGTACCCAGAGTGGTCAAATTTATGGAGATGGAAAGCAGAATGGCGGTTGCTAACATCTGGGGGTAGAGGGAAGCAGGGAGCTGTTGTTTAATGGGTATAGAGTTTCAGTTTTTCAGGTTCTGGAGATTGTTTGTACAATAATAATACGAATATACTTAACATTACTGGACCAGACACTTAAAAATGGTTCAGATGGTAAATTTTCTATTATGTGTATTTTACCACAGTTAAAAAAAAATCAATCCCCACCAAGATTCTACACAGTGTAGACCTTGCTGCTGCCTGGAAACACACCGCCTTTCTCTCTGTCCCTCTCTCTCTGCTCCAGCCACACCGGCCTCCTTGCTGTTCACTGAACATGCTAAACGCATGCCTACCTCAGGACCTTTGCGCATGCTGTTTCCTCTGCCTGCAACAGTTTCCATGGCCAAATCCTTCTTTTCCAACTGAGACACCGATCAAAAATCACCTCCCCAGACAGCTATCCTGTGCCCTGGTAAAGCTGCTTTCCCGTCTGTGCACTTCTGCTTCCCATCACCTTACTGTATTTGAAACCCTTTTAGATAGTTATTCTCCTACCGAGTTTCTGCTTTCTCCGCGAGACGAGTGCAGGGGCAGCGCCTGTGCTGTCACTGCGGCACCCCCACCTGCCTCAGGAGCTGCACCAGTGACAGTGGAATGGACAACACAGATGGAAAAGTGCTTTGTAAACACCGGCAGAACGCACACCGACCCAGAAAAGCGCAAGTCATTGCCCGATGGGTAGAGAGTGATGAAGAATTTCAGCACCAGCAGTGGCGATGGGTGCACAGCACTGTGCACGTAACAGGTGCCACTGAAATGTATACTTGAAAATGGTGAAATGGCTAATTTTATGTCTATACGCATTTTGTCAGAATTATAACAGTAATGTATCATGAAGACACGGATGCCAAAAATGACCCTCCAAGACAGTCTGCCACAACCGGGAGTGGCCCCCGCAGTCAGAAGTCCTATCCTTCGGCGGTGGGCCATGGTGGGTGGGTGGAGGGGTTCTCACCTTAGTGAGGTGACCTTGCAGCCTGCATATCGGGCGCCTAGGCTACTTCTCTGGAACAGCGGGCCGAGCTGGAGAGGAAGGAGAGGGCCAGTGTGGTCAGAGCTGGCGACAGCCCCGAAGAGAGGTCGTGGAGGAAGGGACGGGGAAGCTGGCCTCTCACCAGGTGCTGCATGAGGCTGTCCGTGATGTTGAACTTGAGGGAGCCGGGGCGGCCCATATCCGCCGAGTAGCGCAGGTTGTCGATGGTGAAGTTCAGTGTGAATGGCTCCTCGCTGACCTCCCCAGCTGTGACAGGTGCAGAGAGAGCCAAGGCTTGTGGGTAGTTGGGGCGCCCAACGTCCACCCACAGTGGGGCTTCCAAGGGCCTCTTGTCCTCCTCCCGATAAACCCGAGTGTCGCTTGTGAATGGCGACAACTCCAACAGCAAGAAAGGACAGGCTTCCTGATTTGGGGGCCGGAGATGCTAGTCCCACCCAGGTACAGGAGTGGAGGGCTCTGTGAACACACTAGAGGCTTTGTTCTTTCTGGGAAGGAGAGGCTCAACTTACCACACTGATGCGGAACCGGGAAAAACCCCAGACATTGTCCTCCATAGTCTCTCTGCTCCCTCATCTCTAACTCTGTATCTCTCTGTGCCTCTGTCTTTCTTTTCCTCTCTGTCTCTCTCTTACACCCAGGCATGCCAATCTTCTACGCATTGCGTTAAAAAAAAAAAAAGCCAACCAGGAGCTGTAATCAAACTCTCTGCCCCTTGATTTACTCATCTGTAAGGTCATAATGATTCCTCCTTCGAAAGCTGTGATGCGGTTTGAACAAGTCGAATTCCGTAAAGTGCTTACGCGCAGTGCTGGGTGCGGAGTAAGCACTACAGAAGTGGTCATTGTAGAAAACGACTGAGCAAATACTTTCTGATCACCCACTACATGCGGAGATTCCACCTGGGTAAATACGAGCCGGCGCTAGAATCATCCACGCTATAAGAAGGAGGAACCACAGTACGTTAATGGTCCTCTGCCCAGGGTTACATGACTGGGGAGGGAGCGTCTGGGTTTGGACTCAGGTTCTCCAATCCCAGAGTCCTTGCTCATGACTCCCCTGCGAAGACACACGCTCTTGCTTAGACACATGCAGCTGGCTCAGTGTTCACTAGTTGGGGTGACTTCTGTAGACCCCAGGAGAAGTACTATAAATGAACATCTGATGCAAGTAAGACCAGAGGCCCAGTGGCCTGACTCTAGAATAGATAAGCAGTGAGCAGCACAGGGTTAACTGTTCAGGACAAACCTCTGGAAGAAAAACTGACCTCCCCTCTTCCTTCCCTTCTTTCTGTTCACCACTCCTTCCGAGCTCCCTTCTGTCTATCCTTCCTTCCATCCTTCCTTCTTTCCTTCCATCCTTCTTTCTAGTCATCCGTGCATTCATCCTTTCTTCCTTCAATCTTTTCTTCCATCTAGCCATCTTTTCTTCCACCTCCCTCCATCCCTTCTCTCCTTTCTTCTATCATCTGTCTGTCCACCCAGCCATCTTTCCATCCATCCATCCTCCATGTCTCCATGCATCCACCCATCCAGCCACCCATGACATCCACCCATCCATCCACCCATCCAGCCACCCATGACATCCACCCATCCATCCACCCATCCAGCCACCCACTCGCCCATCCATCCACCCATCCATCCACCCATCCAGCCACCCATGCCATCCACCCATCCAGCCACCCATGACATCCACCCATCCAGCCACCCATGACATCCACCCATGACATCCACCCATCCAGCCACCCATGACATCCACCCATCCAGCCACCGTCCTTGCATACACCATTCCTTCCTTCCTCACTCCTTCTTTTCCTTCCTTGTTCTCCATTCATACCTCTTTCTATGCATTCTTCTGTCTGTCCTTCCTTCTATCCCCACTTTCTTCCATCTATCCACCTCTCCTTGCTTCCTTCTTTTTCTTCCATCTATCCATCCATCTTTCCTTTCTTCCATATCTATTCCTTCTACCTCTTTAGACATTTTCCCTCCCTCCTTTTTTCCCTTCATTCATCTTTTCTTCCTTCCACCTGCCCATCCATCTTCTGCCCTCCTTCCATTCATCACTCCTTTCTTCTTTCCTTCCTTCCTCCCTTCCTTCCATCCATCCATCCATCCATCCATCCATCCATCCATCTTGCCTTCCCTCCATGTACTTTGAATTGATCCTATAATGCTTCTGGCCCTATTCCGAGAACTGGATACTGATCAACAAAACACAGTCAATGTAACTGACTTTAACTTATTTTTCCTCCTATCATTTGGGAAAAGATGGTTGTCATTGGACCTGAGGAGCCCGAAACCTTGCTGATGTTGGAAGGAGCAAGGGAGGGTGCTGTGGCGTAAAAGACCAGAGACGGACCCAAGAAGAGAGCTTGAGAGGCTTGCAAAAACACACTTCTAATGCAAGGGCAATTAATTCTTGAAAAAACTACAAGGTCCTCATTCCAGGGTTTGCTGGGGTAGAACTGGAACACAACAGGTGCACACCAAAAATCAGCATGTCTTTCTAAAGAAATTAACTGATAGATGAGTGAGACTGAGTTTTTGGAGTCACGGGAACTCTTGGTTCTATTATTTATTTGCTGTGTGGCTTGGCAGCCTCTCTGAGCCTGAGCTGAAACGGAGCTAAGTCACATGGTTGTAGCAAGGAGAACTAAAAGATAAAGTGCATGTGTTTTGGATGAATTGTGTCTCCCCCTCGTCCCCGCATACACACCCCAAAATTCGAGAAGCTCTAATCCCTAGTACCTCCGTAGGTGATTGTATTTGGAGACAGGGCCTTTAGAGAGGTAACTGAGTTAAAATGAGGCTTCTGGGTTGGCCCCTAATCCAATCTGGCTGCTATTGGTATAAGACAAGATTAGGACCCAGAGGGACACCGGGAATGTGTGTGCAAAGGATTGACCAGCCAAGAGGTGGCCAGAGGGTGCCACCTGCACGCCAAGGAGAGAGGCTTCAGAGAGACCGACCCTGCTGGCCCCTGGCTCTGGGCTTCCAGCCTCCATCACTGTGAGAAAACCCACTTCTGTCATCTGAGCCACCCGGCCTGTGATACCGTGCTTTGGTAGCCAGAGCTGACCAGACAGCATGTGACGTAGCACGGTGCCCGGAAGGCGGTCAGCTTCGACACGTGTTCACTGAAAACCCAACAAATGGTGCAACACTGACGTTGAGACACTCTCGGAATAGCGGACAGAGAGGTGAGTAGGAGGATACGAGAAGAGTACAGGGCAGGGTTTTAGGAGAGCCCGAGTGATAACCACGTGAGGGTCAGAATGGTAGGAGGACAGATCTGGGTGTGAGATGTTCTTGCCCTGGGCTGGGACTCTCCACCAGAACCCGGGGAGTGAAGGGATGAGTGAGGGGCCCTTCCAGCTGTTTTTCTCACCGAGGACAGGAGGTAAAGGAGAACAGAGTGGGATTGGGACCCAGGAAACCAGGGCCAGGAATACTCACTAGTGGTGGTCGGGGCTGTGGTTCCGTAAGTGTAACCTGTGGAGAGAAGGCCAGAGGAGCTAAGTAAGAGTCAGGGTGAGCACAAAGGATCAAGGGAAACGTAGGATTTAGGGGCCTCTGCAGGAAAAGCAAAGGGGAAGAGGCAGTGGAGGGGATGTTCAGGGAGGAGGTGTCCAGGCAAGAACATTATAGGTGGCTGGAGCCCACGGTTACATTATCAGAACCAAGACCAGAGAAGAAGGAGATGTACCACAGCTCCTTTTAGAGAAAGAAAACTCTGGCCAGGAGAGAGACCCTGCCCAGAGCACAGCTCCTCACCATTGACGTAGAGGCTGTGCCTGTCCAGGGCGAAGGGCCCCAGCTGGGTGATGCCATAGGTCTCCCGGCTCAGCTCCCAGTACAGCTGCTCTCTGTCCAGCCTGGGGCCCGCAAGCTCAGAGTGGATGGTGCAGATCATGTCCACTCCAGTCGCTGCTCCGCCCTTCTCAAGCCTGGGGAAGGAAGGACGTGTGGACGTGGAATACTGAGGAGGGGTCCTTCTGGATGTGGAAAGCAAGAGCGTAGAAGGCAGGTGGCTGAGAGGGGACAGAAAGGGCTGGCTCAAGCCCAGAGGGGGCTCTACGAAGCGTCTCTCGTCTGAGACAACCCCCTCACATCTAAGAACAGAAAACACTTGAATTGGAATTTAAAGACAAGATACAGAGGTTCTTCCAAGAGGAAAGCTTTCATCTAAAACAAATGATCATCTGAATTCCGTAAGGAGAAACGTGACGCTTTATTTCTAAGGACTGAGCGCTCCCACCACCTGGGCACAAGGAACACGTGAAGGTGTTATGGTGGGTGCTGGACACCGGAGCCCTGCCGGCCCGTACATGAAGGTCCACCAGACCCAAGGCATCCCTCCATCTGGGGGTCTCACCTGAGCGAGGCCAGTCTGCAGCCAGCATAGAGGGGGCCGACGCTGGTCTTACTGAACAAAAGCCTGAGCTGGTGGGGAAAGAGGAGGGGGTGAGCGGAGGGGCTGAAGGGCTACACGAGCCAGTGTGTGGAGGGGCTGATGGTGGTCATTGAGGGGCTCTCACCCAGTGCTGGAGGATCCGCTCAGTGGAGTTGAACTTGGAAGAAGCTGGGTGCCCCATGTCTTTCGTGTAGTGCAGGTTGGTGATGGTCAAGTTCAGGGTGAAGGACACCAGAGTGGGGCCAGTGGCTGCAGGGGGGGAGGAAGAGAAAAATGTCCAGTTTGGACCATAGCAAGGACTAAGATTGCTTGGAGCTCTAAGAGTGGAGCACCAGGAATGGACCTAAGTACAGCCATGATGCAGAAGCTGAAGGAGAAAATGTTATGGGATTTTTAGACATCAGGAACTTTCGCTCATTCATTCAGCCAGTGTATATTGGGTATCTAATGTGTGCGAGGGTCTGTGCTGGGCTCTGCAGGCCAAGGGTAAATAGGGCACAGTGTCCTAAAATTGTGGCCAGGAGAGTAGCCAGACTGTCACGCGGAATCAGGAGGGTGTGCAGTTCCAGGGAGGTACCCAGCCAAGGACTGAGGACAGCTTCCGGGAGGAAGCATCATTTTAGGTGAGACCGAAAGCATGAATAAGAGTTAGGTGAACAAGGGGCGCCTGGGTGGCACAGCGGTTAAGCGTCTGCCTTCGGCTCAGGGCGTGATCCTGCCATTATGGGATCGAGCCCCACATCAGGCTCCTCTGCTATGAGCCTGCTTCTTCCTCTCCCACTCCCTCTGCTTGTGTTCCTTCTCTCGCTGGCTGTCTCTCTCTGTGTCAAATAAATAAATAAAAACTCTTTAAAAAAAAAAAAGAGTTAGGTGAACAGGAGCTGAGCAAGTGGAGGAGTGCTCAAGCAGAAGAAATCAGTCTGGGTATGAGCCTGACAGGAGGACAGAGCAGTTGCACTCAAGGGACTTGACTGTTTTCATTATGGCCATGTAGAGACATGAGACTGGAGGGGCCCTCTGAGCCCCAAAAGGGGAGCAGTGACTAGCTCAGGGGTTTGGACATGACTTATGGATAAAGTGGAGTCATCCAAAGATTGTCAACAAGACAGGAATTCTGTGGACAGAAGTACATCGGGAGGGTCGTTGGCAGCTGCTGTGCAGAGGACTGTAGGACAGAGTAGAGGCTACTGCACCAGTCCTAGCAAAAAATGCCAGTGGCCTGAATAAAGGCTGAATGACAGATGCAGAGCAAGGACGTGCAAGATATTATGAAAGGAGAAAAGATGATTTGGTGATGGATGGATGGGAGGTGAGTGAGAGGGAAGGTCAAGGTTGGCACCTGTGTTCCTGCCTTTGGTGATAAGGAAAAGGAGCAAGTTTGGGAGGGTCAGAGACCAAGGGGCTGGGTGATGTCCAGGAGGTGGGTGGACCAAGCGCCAGGAGCTGTTGTGTGGAGTGGGCTGGACTCAGGATTAGGATTCTGAACAGCTGGACTTTGAACAGCTAGATGGTCCCTGAAACCCACAGAAATGCACGAGTTTCCCCGGGGAAGCTAAGTAAGCAATAAGGAGGGAAGAAGTGATGTTGAATGAATGATTTTGCAGTAATGATTTTGGTACCGGTAGGACCTTCCTACTTGCAGGCTTGAAGGGTGGAGCCAGAGAGGATTTGGGGAAGGATGCAGGGGTCACAGCAGCAGAGGAAAAAGAACACAAGGGATGAAATCAAAGGTGTGTTATGCCTGTAAGGGAATGGTGGCAGTGGGGGCTCTAGTTATAAACTGTGTGCCTGGCTCTATGCCCCCTTTAGCCTGGAGTCGGGGCATCGTCCTCGGCTGTGTTGTGTGGGGGGTGGCTCCTGTCCCCTCCAGCTCAGCCCACACTTCCATGCACATCCTCTGGACTCCTTCCCATCCAGAAAGGGGGAACAGGAGGGAAGGCCTGGCTGGTTGAGCAGATCTTATCTTTAGGGAGAGGGTGGTGGGCCCAGGCTCACAGAAGTCTGAAATACTCACTGTTGGGGGCGGTGGCTGAAGCTGGGTGGGTGTAACCTGTGAAGAGGGGGAGTGACAGTGAGCAGGGAAGGGAGAGGTCCTCAGTGAAGAGGCAACCTGGCTGCTGGGGAGATGGCAGCTGGCGCATCGCAGCTGTGATTCTTAAAAAGGAAGATGATTAGGCACCGGAAGGGAGCAAAGTCTACTCGCCCCATCTCCAGACAGACAAAGGACCTGCTCAAAGCCCTTGGAAACGTGAACCCCCAGTGGAGGTCTGAACTCATGCAGAACCCTGACGCAGCAGAGGCCCTCAGCGCGGAGGACGGCCCTACACGGCAGTCACCATTAACGTACACTCTGTCATCGGAGAAGCTGGGAGCAGACGAGTGCTCAGGACGGGGACCTCCTCATCCTGCAGATGCCAGGGACCAGCGCCCATGTCTGGGGTTTTAATGGGTATAGGTCCCCGTTCACCCGAAGCTGGGCTGGAGCAGGGGTGCGGAGGGCAGGCAGTGGGCTCCTGGCTGTTTCCATTCTAAGGTTGCAGAGGGACTCACAGGGTTGCAGAGACTTCTGAAGCCTCTGAATACTCACTGCTCGGGGTGGTGGCCCGGGTCTGGCGGGTGTAACCTGCACAGGTAGAGGGAGAAGGGGTGAGGAGGGCGAGTAATGAGCGAGAGGGAGGAATGGAGAGGAGGATGTGGGGCCTGTGGAAATGTGGATGCAGACGACAATCCCTCACCATTGATGTAGAGGCTGTCCGGGTCCAGCGTGTAGGGACCCAGCCTGGTGACACCACTGGACAGCCGGCTCAGCTCCTGGTACAGCCGCTCTCTGTCCAGCCCGGGGCCCACGGGGTCAGGGCGGTGGGTGCAGACGGCATCCACTCCAGTGGCCGCCCCATCCTTCTCGGGCCTGGGGGTGGGAGGTGGGGGTAAAAATAGGTGGGGTCCCCAGGCAGGGCTCCTGGGACCCCTGGGCAGGATAGGAAGGGGCCAGGGCAAGTGAGGGGCTGTGCACACAGCCAATGGGTGGGAGGATTTGTATCGAATTGCGAGTGTGAAACCTACAACCTCAGGGCATGGGGACAGGACAGCTCCTGCCTGAGACAGGCGAAGAGCTGGAATTTGGGGTTAAAACAAGGAGAAAAGGCACGCTTGTCTTGAGAGTTCCATCCTGGGGACAGAACTGAAAGCCTAAAGGAAATGTCCTCTTTGATCAGAGGGAGACAGGAGGGAATTTGGAAGGATGACCAGACTAGGGTCCCCATCCTGCTGAGGGGCTCCACAGAATCTGGGGTGTTAGTGGGGGTGGGGGGTGGTTACAATCAGAAGAGGCCTTGATCCTAGAGCCGGTGCCCCCTGAGTTCCGCCTCTGCTGAGGACATGGACAGAGAAGGCAGGAAGGAAGCGGAGGGGACTCCTGGACTCTGGGAGCCCTTGAGGCAGCCCTGGTCGGGGATTGCAAGGACTCACCTGAGCAAGGTCAGTCTGCAGCCTGAGTACAGGGGGCCCACACTGGTGTTCTTGAACAAGAGTCCGAGCTGTGGGTGAGAGCAAGGGAAGTAAACAGATGATGTGAGATGCAGGGGCAGGATGGCCATCGGTGGGTGGGGCAAGAGTGAGGTGGGAGGGGCTAGCTCCCAAGACCTGGGCAGAAAAGGCTGGCCTGGCATCAGTAGGCGGGATGAAGGCTGGGTGGGCGGGGCTGGCAGGGGAGGTGGGCGGGGCTCTCACCTGGAGCTGCAGGGACTTCTCTGTGCTGTTAAATTTCAGGGAGCCGGGCGGCTGCATGTCCTCCGTGTAGCGCAGGCTGGTGACAGTGAAGTTGAGAGTGAATGGTACCAGGGGTTGTCCCGTGGCTGCAGCAGGGGAGGGAGAGGACAGGCCACCGTGAGTCAGGCCCGGGGTGGATACAGGGGCAGGGCCTGGGACCTGGGCCTATTTCACTGGAGACCGTAGCACGTGCTGAGGGTCCCTGGGCACCTAATGTCAGAACCCCTAGTGCGGACAACCTGAGACCGTCCCACGCAGCAGGTGAAGGTGGGCAGGACCTACAGGAGACAATCTACCACCTAACATTCTTACTTATTCAAGCCCACGTTGGGAACTTTCTTGCATCCACCCAACCCCCACGCGCTGGCCGTTTCTCTGTGTCCAGCCAACAGCACAGAGGTGACGCACAGCGGAATCTTACTGCAGTGAATTCCCAGCCTGCATCCCCGACCCCTACCCTCCCTGACAGCTGGAGCAGGGGCCTGGTGGGCAGGGGCCTGCTGCTTTCCTTCCCTGGTTGGGGGGGGGCGCTCTGAAGACCCCTGAGTACTCACCACTGGGGGCAGTTACTGGTGTCTGGTGGGTGTAGCCTGCGGAGAGAGCACAGGAGAGAGGGGAGGCGCTGAGGTGCAGCAGGAATAAAGAAGACAGGGGTGAGGGGGTAGGGGGTGGACCGTGAGCTTGACCGCTCAGCAGCGCGCAGGGGGCCGCTGCTCACCACTGACGCAGAGACTGTCCTCCTCCAGGCCGTAGTGGCCCAGCCTGGTGACACCATGGGTCAGCCGGCTCAGCTCCCAGTATAGCCGCTCTCTGTCCAGCCCGGGGCCCGGGGGGTGGCGGCGGCCGAAGCACAGGGCGTTCACGTGGGTGGCTGCTCCAGCCTTCTCGGGCCTGCGGAGGGCAGGACACAGCGGTGCAGCTGATTACGATCCATCTGCGGAGCGTTCTCGGGGGTACCGTTATGGGGGTGCCATGGGGAAGGCTAGGAAGTAGCGGGGCTCCTGCCGACAGGCCCCGGGAGGCCGTCACCCAGCGCGGAGGGAATTTGCTCCACATTCTGAAAAGGCCTCCCCGTGCTTTCCGACCCGCTGTCATCATCACAGCACCAGGTTTCACTTAAAATGGGAATCTTCCCTCATTAGGAGTTTGCTGAAATCCTCTGGCTCCCTACGGATGAAGCCCCGCTGTGCCCGTCCCAACACACACACCCCATCTGGGCGTCCACCCGGCCGCCCTGCGCCTATCTCTGCCTCCGCCCTGGCAGGAGAGCGTTTCTGCTCTGCTCGCCACCTGTGGTTCCCTCTCCCTGAATCTGTCCTCCTGGCCCAGAGCTGTGCCTCCTGGCCACAGCGACCTCCTCTCCAGGTATGAGCTGCCACTCCAAGTCCTTCCACACCCACTACACTTCCATATCCCAACACTCTAATAGTCTCTCTGGGCCTCAGTTTCTCATCTCGAAAATGGGAATAATCATGGTACTCAGGTGTATCTTGTGAGGATTAAGTCTGCTGACAATAGTATCCGGCACATCCCTAAGTGCTAGGGCAGTGTCTGCCACTATTTTATGTGCCATTACTTTTACTATTAATTATATGTGAATTAATTACATAATTCACATATAATAATTACAGATAATTAATTTGTATAAATGTGTTTACATATAATTAATATAATACACTCTTCTTGATGGCAGAGTCTATGCTTTTGGCCTCCATGGAGATTTCGGAGCTCAGCACAGAGCTGGGACACAGTAGGTGCTCAAGCAATGTTTGTGGATGGAAAGAAAATTTGTGGTTCTCCAGGCCAGGGGAGTGGAGAGGTCACTCTGCCATCAGCAACCTGGGCTAGGCCCTAAGAAACAGCGCTTCATTCCATCCCCCTCTATTCCAGCACCACAGCGAGGGAAGCCTTTCTCAAATTCTATTTTTGGAGGCATGGAGATATCCTGGGGAGATGCCCACTGAGGCTTAACTCTCCAGGGGACCTTGGGATGGAGAAGCCCACTCGCGCTCCGAAGCCCCATCGTTCGGTAGAGTGGGGCCCAGCTGCACGTGTCTGCATTGGAAGGGAGCAGGGAATTGAAGGCTGGGATTACGGGGAAGGGGAGCGATCCTATGGTTCTTCCCAGAGAAAAGAAGCAAAGCACGCTTAGTGGGAAAGGGCATGGACCCTAAGGAGTCTGGGCTTGAGTCCTGGCTCCACCATTTGGCAGCCATTGGCTCTGGGGAAGTTCCTTAACCTGCTGGTGCCTTGATTTCTCATCTGTAAAATAGGGATAATAGGAGTGCTGTTAAGAGAGTCTAGGGAAATGATGGCCAGGAAGCATTTCAGCCAGTGACTCAGGAGACCTTTGGCGATGTCTTGTGACAGATCTGGTTGTCACGACTTTGGGGGCTGGGATACCACAGGCATCTATCCAGTGGCCAAGAGGCTGCTGAACCCCCTGTTGTGCAGAGACAACCGCCCGTGACAATAACCATCTGGCCCCCAGTGTCAAGAGTGACCATGCATCAGGAACCCCAATGTCGAACACATGCTAAGTCCTTGCTGTGTGTTAGCCTTCGAAACTATTTACATGCGGTGTGAGGTTGGAGGTACAGTAGACTGGGGATTGCATCCTTTATAAAGGATTTCGGGGCAAACTTTCCAGTTGCTGTGTTTTGTTATTTTGTTCCTACTAAATATTGCATGGGAGATCTGAGGCTCAGGAGGATGGGAAGGTCCAGAACAGGGCCTGGGGGCCAACAGCCCAAAGGACAGTGGCTACTCCAGGTTGGGAGCTGAAAAGGGCTGAGGCTAAAGGGAGGACCCAGCCCATGGTAAGAATCTCCACTGTGCCTCACTGGGCCATCTCCTGGGGGTCCCACCTGAGCGAGGTCAGTCTGCAGTCAGAGTAGAGGGGACCGACACTGGTGTTCTTGAATAAGGGTCTGAGCTGTTGAAGGAGAGGGAGGTGAGTAGAAGGACTGAGCTGGACAAGGGCAGGGTTAGGGAGGGCTGGGTGGAGCTGGCATCAGTTGGGAGGCAGGGAGAGGTGGGTGGGGCATGCAGGAGGTAGGCAGGACGTGGAAGAGGTGGGTGGGACTGGCATGGGGGGAGGCAGGAAGAGGGGGCGGGGCATGGGGAGGTAGGTGGGGCATGGGAGAGGTGAGTGGGGCTGGCATCATTGGGTAGGAAGACATCAGTGGATGGTGGAGGGTTGAGGTGGGTGGGGCTCTCACCAGGCTCTGCAAGATCTTCTCTGTTTCGTTGAACTTGGCTGAGCCCATCAGCTGCATGTCCTCCGTGTAGCGCAGGTTGGTGATGGTGAAGTTAAGGGTGAACAGAACCAGGTCGGGGCCAGAGACTGCAGTGAGGTTGGGAGAGAAGCCGTGCTCTGAGTCCCTGCCTAAGCTGGATTTAGGGATAGTGGGGTAAAGTCTGGATCCACGTCCCTGGTGCCCAGTATATTCACAACCGGTGCGAGAGCTCAGAATATCTCCGCCCCAAATGGGAACCCTTGTTTTGTTATTCTACTAATAGTAATGATATTAATAATGACAGTAAAAACCGCAGTAATAGTAAGACTTGACGTTTGGTAAGAGCTCACTCTGTGCTAAGAACTTTCCATCCACTACCTCATGTCCTCAAACAAACCCTGGAAGTGAATCCTTTTACTCCAAATGACAGAGGCTGAAAAAAAGTTTCAGAGAAGTCAAGTCACTTCCCCAAAGCCACACAGCTATTTTGGAGAAGAAGCTCAGATTCTAGAGTTTGAATGACTTAAACATGAGTCCTGCCCATCCACTGGCTGTGTGACCTCAGAAAAATACCCAGACCCCCTAGAACCCGTCTATGCCTCTCTTTAACAGGGAAACAGCAGCGTCCACCTGCTGGGGTCAAAGCCCGTGCGTGTGAAGCAGGGTGCCCTTGATGTGACCCACAGTCAGTGAATACTGCTGCCGTGCCTTGTAGTCATTTTGTCCTTGCCACCACCTGCTTCCTCTGCTTCAGTCTCTGCCCTTTGGCAATTAGTCCTGGCTTTGCCCGTGACTATTTCCATTCCATTCGAGCAGAAGGTCAAGCTTTGAGAATTGCTCCAGAATGTACCACTGCATCTAATCTCACTAACTGAGCCCCTGGGTCCCCTAAGGCCAACACGGTCACAAGTTGGTCCCTGGCAGGCCACCTGGGGTAGACTGTGAAAGTGACCACAAATTCTTCACTCCGTGCCCTGCACCCTGGAAGTGTGGTCTTGTAGCCCCTTCCACCAACAGGTGGGAGTCTGTTTCTCCACCTCCTGACTCTGACTTGGCCATGACTTGCTTTGGCCAAGGGGACAAGAAAAACGTGGTGCAAGCGGAAGCTTGGGAAGTGCCTGTGCGCCGAGGCTTGCCCTCTCCTGCTTCTAGGAAGCCCACGACCAGCAAAGGAAGGAGCCAGAGCTAGTCTGTGGGACGACGAGAGGCCACCTGAAGGAGACTGAGGCACCCCAGCCATCAGTCAGGCATCCTCCAGAGCAGAGTCTCCTAGCTAAGTTTCAGGGCAGCGCAGACACATAAGGGAGCCTGGCTCAGAGCGGAGGAACTGTCCCGCTGACCTCTATGCCAGCGAACAGCAGTAGAGGACCGTGTTAATCCCGGAGATTGGAGGGCCGTTTGTTAGGCAGGAAAACCTAGCTGATACAAAACCTTCACAGAAAGCAAAGGGCGGATTAAAAGGAGTGACTGGTTCAGCCTAGGACTGAAAACCCAGAGTCACAGAGCTCTCCAAACCTAGGGATGGAGCTGGACTGGTGGTGACGAGGGCGTGGTCCCGAGGATCACCCTCCCCACGCTGTCCCCTCGCTTTGAGCTGTGTGCGCCTACTCTCTTGCCCTTCTTCTTCTTCTCTTAAAAAGAATATTTTACTTATTTATTTATTTGAGAGAGAGAGACAGAGAGAGCACAAGCAGGGGAGTGGCAGAGGGAGAGAGAGAAGCAGGCTCCCCGCTGAGCAAGGAGCCCAATACGAGACTTGATCCCAGAACCCTGGAATCATCTGAGCTGAAGGCAACCGCTTAACCGACTGAGCCACCCAGGCACCCTCTCTTGCCCTTCTCATTTCAAAGCACAAAGGCGTATGGCTGGGAAGGAAGGAGACACGGAGAGAAGGCTCTTACCTGTAGAGCTGGAGGAGACTGGAGCTGCGGAGGTTTCCGAGGGTGTGGAAGTCACGGCAACTGAGGAGGAAGCAGCAGATATAAGAGAGACGAAGCCCCATCACGTTGGAGACGCCAGAGGCAGGGGCGCTTGATGCCCAGCCAGAGCCCCGGAAGACAGCGGCGGGGGAAGGCCGCTAAGGCTCCCTTCCTCCATGAAGCTCTGGGCTTAGGGGAGAGGCAGCAGCTGTTCCCACAAGGTGTGGGGGCATGGGACCATCTAGGATTTGGGCACTTACCACTGGGGATGGAGGTCGGTGGTGGTCTGGTGTAACCTGCAGGGAGTGGATAAGAGCGAGGTGGGATGTCTGAAAGGCTTAAGTGAGGGATGAAGGGGCTGGGCCATTAGAGGAGGAAGAGTTCCCATCAGGAGGTCCTGTCCCAGCCAGACAGCCAATGGTACCTCCTGTAACCTTTCTCTGACTTCCCACCTCCCTGTATGTGACGGAGCCCCTGGTGGGGAAGGGGGATCTCACAAGGAAAGGAAGAACGAGGAGAGAAAAGTGTAGAGGGAGACATGGATGTATCCTCTGGCTAGAGCTCAGAGCATCAACAGAATGGAGACCCCCATCACCTCCAGATGCTCACCGTTGACATAGAGCCTGTCCCTGTCTAGGACGTAGGAACCGAGCTGGGTGACACCATGCGTCTGGTGGCTCAGCTCCCAGTACAGCCGCTCCCTGTCCAGCTGCAGACCCAAGGGGTCAGGTTGGTAGGTGCAGACAGCGTCAACTCCAGTGGCTGCTCCACCGTTTTCAGGCCTGGGGGGAGAAGGACATGGGTACAGGAACAGGACAAAGGGACATCCCTGCCAGGACATCATTTCATCAGCCCACTGGTATGTGCTTGCCTGCTTATCTGCTCTTTTGGTCCAGACATGAGCCGCTCATAAGAGAAGCTGCATCCTTGTGCAACAAAGGACCAGAGTGGGTGTTCTAGAGTCAGATGACTCCAGTTCAAACCTTAGCTCTGTCACTTGTTGAATAATCCATGGAAGTGTGTCTGACTCGGTTCTCCCATCTTTGCAGCGTGGATAATGGTCTAACCCTTTTGTTGGAATGTTCGTGGGGTTCAGAAATGATGGATATACCACACCTAGCTCCGGAGCCAAATACTCATTAATTAACCGTTTAATTAAACAAATACCCACAGAGCCGAACATCGACAGTCCCTAGCACTGGAGAGCGGCTCTGAACAGATTCATCAGCTCTCGGAAGGCTGACTCAACCCAATTCTTGCACTTGAGCATTGAGCCTGAGACGCTGCCCAGCAAAGACCCCCAGCCACTGCGTGCCTGTTTCTTGTGCTCCCAGTATCTGGGGAAGCAGGAAAAACTAACCCTGAAGGGGTAACCTGGGGGATCCAGCATGTTGCACCGCCCGAGAGTATTTCTGGGGAGGAAGAGCGTATCCCTTGCACCTCAACAGGATGGAAGTGACCTTGAGCCAAGCTACTTCTAGCTCTGGTCTCCTAGAAACCTGACAAAGGTGCAAGGTCAGTTGTGTCGCCTGCTATGTTGCTTATGGTGAGAATGAGCCCTCGTCGATGACCCGCATCTTTCCTGGGAGGGCGGAAGATGGACAATAATACCTGGCAGGAAGCTATAGCTTTGGGCTTCCTTAGGTATGGTAAACCTCTTAACTTGGCAGGACTGTTACAAGAGATATTGGTTACCTTTTGGGACATGGGGCACGTAAGCCAGGGTGGCTCCGTCATCTAGCCACCGAGGTTATTATTTCTTTTTTTAATTTAAATTAAAGTTAGTTAACACATACTGTATTATTAGGTTCAGGGTAGAATTTAGTGATTCATCAGTTGCATGGAACACCCAGTGCTCATTCCATCACGTGTCCTCCTTAATGCCCATTCCCCAGTGACCCCATCCCCCCACCCATCTCCCCTCCAGCAACCTCCACTGAGATTATATTTTCTTTGCACTTTAACTGTCACCGGGATGCCAAAAGAATAGTGCTTGGACTGCCAAGAAGGCTCTTATGAAAAAGAAATGCCCAGGGGCGCCTGGGTAGCGCAGTCGTTAAGTGTCTGCCTTCGGCTCAGGGTGTGATCCCGGCGTTCCGGGATCGAGTCCCACATCGGGCTCCTCGGCTGGGAGCCTGCTTCTTCCTCTCCCTCTCCCCTGCTGTGTTCCCTCTCTCACTGGCTGTCTCTCTGTCACATAAATAAATAAAATCTTTAAAAAAAAAAAAAAGAAAGAAAGAAATGCCCAATGCTGCCCGCTGGCATGCCCTTTCCTGTCTCTGTATGGCCTAGTTAGATCTTGCAAGTCTGATCCTCCAATTGGGCTTCAGATGACCTAGAGAGGGCAGTGCACGGGACTGGCACCCGAGCCGAGAGCTGTGTGAGACCAGCAAGGTGCCTGAACACAGCATCGAGGGGAGTGCTTACTTTCAGGGCTGTGCAGACACAGGTTAGCCCCTGAGAGCAAGCACCTCCGTCATTTCTGCGCGCTAGGCATCTCGCTTGTCTCTCTAGCCCGGGCCCCGGCCAGCCCAACCCAACCAGCCCACACCTTCCTCTATCTCCTAAGGCCAGGCAAAGAGGAGGTCTCACCTTAGTGTGGTCACTCTGCAGCCAATGTAGAGCGACCCAATACTGCTGTTGGCAAACAAGGGTTTGAGCTGTGGAGGAAGAAGTGGGGGAGTGAAAAAGAAATGGAAAAGCAATCACCGTTCTAAAACACAAGATTTTCAAATCAAACAGCAGCTCCCCAGTCATCTCTGTATAATACAACGCTGAATTCTCAGAAGAACCCTTTGGGATCTGGGCTTTTCTTGTCTTAGTGTTACAGATGAGGAAACGGTACCAAGAGGCAAGATCACGACTCCGAGGGCCCATCACCGGCCTGTGGCAGTTCCAAGTTTCGAACCCAGAAACTGTCTGCCCCTCAAGCCCTCTGTATCCTCCAAAAGCGTAGTAAGGAGACTCAGAGAGGGTGGGGAGGAAGCCGGAAAAGGGGGATGGGTAGCAGGGGGCTCTCACCAGGCCTTGTAGAATTGACTCCGTGGCATTGAACTTCGCGGAGCCCGGCCGCATGGCCTTCGTGTAATGCAGGTTGGTGATGGTGAAGTTGAGGGTAAAGGGCACCGGGGCAGGGCCAGCAGCTGCAGTGGGGCAGGGAGAGAAGAGGCCGCGCCCCGAGTCAGTGGTAAGTTCTATTGTCCATGGTCTCCAGCTTTGGCCACATAGGGAAGCGGGAGATGCTGGTGTCTGTGTGTTACATAAAGAGACGGAGATGGTGCCTGCCCAGGAGCTCGTAGGGTATTTAATTCTTCACAACAGGCTGGGATCCATGAGCTCAAAGCCTGCCAGGACCAAACTCACAATGTTTCTATCCAGTTGTTTGAAGCATAGCCTGGACAGTCAGCTTTCAGCCACCCCGAGCCTGCCTGCTTTGCATGCCCCATGACACCGCACCCAGCAGCCGATAATTATAAAACAGATCAACCCTGGGCCTCCAAGAGCCTGGGCCACTGCCCCCACCCTCCACTCCGGGCAGAGCTATCTAACCCAGAGACTCCCCACCAGGCTGCTTGCTGAGGGACATCGCCTAGACGGGACACTGTCTTCTCCGACCACTCCCCTCCCCTGGGAGTCCCCTTGCCCTTCTCCCCTTCTGTGTAGGGATCTGCACCCAGAACCTCTTGAAGGTGTCCTGCCCTGAGGCACCTCCCCCGCGCCGAACGTTTGTGGGTGCTACTGCCATCTAGTGGTCGTGTCTTTTTCTCCGCTCAACCCAGAAATCCCTCAAAACCCCTACTCCGGGTTGGACCCGCAGGAGAATCGGTGAGAAACCCAGAGCTAAGGACGGTAAGACTGACTTGGCTTGAGCCAGTTTCTTCCTCTTACCAGGACCGCTTTGGAAACCCTCCCAGACAGGTTCAGCCCTCACTGCTGCATTTGAAAATCTGCCTCAGGAGCAATTTGCCAACTAACG
>NW_024423786.1:51097403-51100060 GCF_017311325.1 Ursus maritimus | reverse complement strand
CCCCCCCCCCCCCCCCCCCGCCATGTACTCAAATAATAAGGTGTACTTTGTGAATAATTCCTCTCAAGAGTAATCTTATTCAAGACAAAATCAGAGAGGGAGACAAACCATAAGAGACTCTTAACTCTAGGAAACAAACTGAGGGTTGTTGGAGGGGAAGTGGGGGGGTAGGGGGGTGGGGTAACTGGGTAACGGCATTAAGGAGGGCACCGGATGTTGTCAGCACTGGGTGTTATATGCAACTGAGGAATCACTGAGCTCTACCTCGAAACTAATAATACACTCTATGTTAATTGAATTTAAATAAAATAAAATTAGAAATAAAAAAGAAATTCTTATTCAAAAGTATATTTAAAGCAAGCAGGCAAAACCAGCTTCTGTTCTGTTGTCTTTAAAAGTCAATAAAAACAAGGTGGTCCTAATAAAAACAGGTGGTAAGTGACATTATTCTAAATTAAGACACTAAAAAGACAATAACCTAATCAATATGGAAAGCTTGACTAAACCCTGGTATGAAAAAAGCCACCCGTAAAAGGGAGACATTGGGGAAAATGTGACTATGAACCGTATGCCAGATGACACCAAAGTATTCTTATTTTTTGAAGCACGGTAATGCTGTTATGGTTACGTAGGCAATGTCCTGATTTTGTGGCGATTCTTGCTGAAATCCTTAATAGTGAAGCATTGTGCTATTTTCAAATTTCAAATGGTTCAAGAAAAACAAATTATGTCTACAGCTTTGTACCATCAGCTCTGCCATAATGCTTGCTTTGAAAACACCATTTTTCAGGGTCATCGATGCATTAGGGAACAATGTGAACGTAACGTAAGTTTCCCATCCGGTCATGTGCGATGTTGTCCGCAGGACACACAAAGGAAACACTAGTTAAACCCAGTACCCAGCTGACGCTAGCTCTGTAGGCATACACGAAAATGCACGCACACAACTCAAACGCCTGTCGGCTTAATCACCACCCCTGAGGTGTTAGGAGGGTCACCCATAGCCACCTCGGGTTCCCAGTGTCTGTAGGATTTCGGGCAACCCTCCCGAACTTCTTCACAATTGCTCAACAAGCTTCAGTCTGTTTGCTGACTACTTCCGCAAGCCAATGTCAGACCTCTTTAGTGCCGTATTTATTGTAGTAATTTCTGTTGTATTTCTTAACCGTTTAACATATATAAAACTATGCTGTTTTATTAGATGTCTACTTTTCATGTCACTGACAAGGTTTTTGAGTGTTGAGCCCTATGCTTTCCATTGTGTGATTTTGCAAGGCATAGTTTAGGGCCACCTGTGTTAGATCATAATAGAACTATGTACAAGAAGTAGATAAGACAAAAGGTCCGCAACTGTGGCGGACAGATGGCTGTTCCCTGCACTATTCTTTCAATGTTTCTGCTACTTCTGACAGTTTTCATAATAAAAAGAGGGTGGGGGGTGCAAACACACACAAAATACTCATGAAAAGTGGAAATGACCCCATGGTCCCTAGACTTTAACAGATCAAACATTCCTTAAAATGCCACTAAAATGAAATGATTTTATGCATTGACTCTGGTCAGGAAGACTATATATATTCACAAGGAACATATTCATAAAGACATTTTAAGAAGAATAAAGTCGTATCTATTGGATAGAGTCATAGGGAATATTCCTTAAAACAAGTTGTTGGTAACTTGGTTAACTGGGGACACTGAAAAAGAATTAGAATTGGCCCTTTACCGAGTTAGCTTTGGCAAACTGGCCACCGGACAAATCTATTATCAGTGAATAGATCTGCGCTCTACTTTCCAAGGGTTGCAGGACGATTTGGAAGTCAGGGGTCACCTATAGGTTTCAGACACAAGTTACAGAGAATAGCTCAGGACTCCCGGTGCTGGGGGTGGGATTGGTGTTCAAGAAATCCCTGGGACCTGGGTAGGGCTCAGCAGATCCTCAGGAGTCAGCCTTGGGCTCCCCTGAGAGATGCCACCCACTCTACCCCTCTTCCCATGTCCTGTGATGAGGACCCAACAGGAGTAGCTGGGAGCCTCTTCAGAGGAGAGAGTGCCTACCTGTGGGACTGGAAAAGGAGGTTGGCATCCCTGCAGAAAATGTGGCCACCATAGAAGCTGGAGAGAAAAAAACCAAGAGTTTGTGGTGGAGATCCCTCACCTTGGGGATACCAGCGAGGGAGTGGCCATGTCTGGGAATTTCTTGGTATAGGTCCCCGTTCACCCGAGGCTGGGGTTGGAGCAGGGGTGCGGAGGGCAGGCAGTGGGCTCCTGGCTGTTTCCATTCTAAGGTTGCAGAGGGACTCACAGGGTTGCAGAGACTTCTGAAGCCTCTGAATACTCACTGCTCGGGGTGGTGGCCCGGGTCTGGCGGGTGTAACCTGCACAGGTAGAGGGAGAAGGGGTGAGGAGGGCGAGTAATGAGCGAGAGGGAGGAATGGAGAGGAGGATGTGGGGCCTGTGGAAATGTGGACGCAGACGGCAATCCCTCACCATTGATGTAGAGGCTGTCTGGGTCCAGCGTGTAGGGACCCAGCCTGGTGACACCACTGGACAGCCGGCTCAGCTCCTGGTACAGCCGCTCTCTGTCCAGCCCGGGGCCCACGGGGTCAGGGCGGTGGGTGCAGACGGCATCCACTCCAGTGGCCGCCCCATCCTTCTCG
>NW_024423786.1:50904834-51097393 GCF_017311325.1 Ursus maritimus | reverse complement strand
GGGGGGGGTGGGGGTAACAATAGGTGGAGTCCCCAGGCAGGGCTCCTGGGACCCCTGGGCAGGACAGGAAGGGGCCAGGGCAACTGAGGGGCTGTGCACACAGCCAATGGGTGGGAGGATTTGTATCGAATTGCGAGTGTGAAACCTACAACCTCAGGGCATGGGGACAGGACAGCTCCTGCCTGAGACAGGCGAAGAGCTGGAATTTGGGGTTAAAACAAGGAGAAAAGGCACGCTTGTCTTGAGAGTTCCATCCTGGGGACAGAACTGAAAGCCTAAAGGAAATGTCCTCTTTGGTCAGAGGGAGACAGGAGGGAATTTGGAAGGATGACCAGACTAGGGTCCCCATCCTGCTGAGGGGCTCCACAGAATCTGGGGTGTTAGTGGGGGTGGGGGGTGGTTACAATCAGAAGAGGCCTTGATCCTAGAGCTGGTGCCCCGAGTTCTGCCTCTGCTGAGGACATGGACAGAGAAGGCAGGAAGGAAGTGGAGGGGACTCCTGGACTCTGGGAGCCCTTGAGGCAGCCCTGGTCGGGGATTGCAAGGACTCACCTGAGCAAGGTCAGTCTGCAGCCTGAGTACAGGGGGCCCACACTGGTGTTCTTGAACAAGGGTCCGAGCTGTAAAGGAGAGGGAAGTGAGTAGAAGGTCGGGCGGGTGGGGTGGAAAGCAGGTAGAAATGAGAGGGGTGGGGGCTGGCACCCGTGGGCTGCAAGGTAGCCGGCACAGGTGAGGTAGGCGGCGTCTCTGTGGGCGTGGCAGAGAGCAGGTGGGTGGTGCCTGGGGGCGGGTGAGGCAGGAGAGTGGCGGGCGGGGCTCTCACCAGGCGCTGCAGGTTTCTCTGGGTGGCGTTGAACCTCCCGGAACCAGGGCGACTCATACCCTCCTGGTAGTGCAGGTTAGTGATGGTGAAGTTGAGAGTAAACAGCACCAGGGCAGGACCAGTGGCTGCAGTGGGGGCGGGAGCGAGACGCCAGTGAGCCTAAGCGTGGGTCATCCCACCTTCGTCTCTTCAAGGACTGGGGAGGGGCTTCCTCCAAGATGGGCAATTTCCATAGGAAGGAGATCCCAGACATTAGCATTAAGTGAGGGGCTCTGGGGATAAGTGTGGAAAATTACACTATGGAGGTAAACGCATCATCACACAGAAAGCAAACATTCTGACCCTCCAGTTGGCTGAAATTCCAGACATCCCCTTTTTTGAGGGTTTTTTTTAACCCAAATTATTTCTGTGAGAGCCGATCATTTACTGATTTTTAAAGATTTATTTGGAGAAACACATTGCATTTGTATGGGTCAGGCCCTGTTTTCAGTCTTTCACTTAAATTTTAACACATTTAAGCCTTGAGGCAAACCCTTCAGAGGGAGATAGTATTCTCATCCCCATTTTTCAGATGTAAAAACTGAGCCCAAGGATGGTTAAATAATTTGCCTGCAGTCACACAACCTATAAATGGCAGAGCACAGTTCAAACCTGGGCATTGTGGTCACAGTGTGTGCTCCTAACCCATCCACTCTAGCACCACGGACAGGTCCATACAGTGCCCTGCTCCCTCTGGCCTGAGTGGTCAGTGGTCAGAACACCTTCAGGAGGCCCTAGCTGATGAGTAAGTAGAGACTCGAGAAAGACAGCGTTAGTAATGATGGGTCATCCAGGACCCTCAGCAGGGTCAATGGGTGGATCAAAATCTGCCTTGGGCCACTGAGAAGCCAAGAATGGCAAGTTAGCCCTTGGCCCAACCAGAGTCTGCTGAAATCCCTAACCAGGACCTGTAGGCGGGCATTTTCAGGTACACATGTAGTTCGCGCCGCTCCCTTCTTTCTTGGAAATGAAAAACAAGTACTCAAGAGAAAGAAGCCCCCCCCCCACCTGCGGAACTCGCCCCACAACCATGCTGACTGTAAGTCAATACTTCTTTGTATACTCAAGTCCTTATTCTCTTTTTTGCTCAAGCCCATCAAAGACTAGGGCCCTTTCTATTCTGTTCGCTGCTGCGTTACCAGGGCCTTTCATCCAGTAAGGGCTAAATTAATGCAGGAAGAAAGAAAGAAAGAAAGATATGGCAGGAAGGAGGGTCTCCCCAGCCAAATGGGGCCCATGATGGGGCCATGAGACACTCCTCAGGCCTGTGCCAGGCTTGTCTTTTCTGATTCTGGGAGTGAAGGTGGGGATAGACTGGAGCTTTCCAGGCCCCTTGTGTCCCTGGGGACGTGGGGTAGGCATAGTGAGGAGGAGAGATGGGCCCCGAGGCAGAGCAGCGCTAGGGCCCAAATTACTACTTACCGCTGGGGGTGGAGGTCAGGACCTGATGGGTGTAATCTGCAGAAAGACAGGAAGAGAAAGTATGAAGAGTTGTAGGGATGGGAGGAAGTGGCAAAAATCTGGGGTTCCTTGGGTATCTCTGGATCTATTTATGTAAGCAGCATTTAGAGAGCTCCCTCAAAGTGCAGACACAGTAGACAAACTCCAGAGAATGTCCCAGAAACCCAGGGAGGGATTTCTCTACCAGGTCATCCACAGACTATCCCTCGGCCACCTGTACCCCCTTCTCCAAGTGTCTGATCCCTCAGTGAATCCCCAGGAGAGCTGTGAATGTACACCCCTCCGCAGGAAGAACCAAAGGTGTGGGCCAAACTTGCTGCTAACTTCTGGACACTGGTCAGGAGGAGGTGTGGATGGGCTTGGATCAAGCCTGTTCTCAGTTATGACCCAGCAGAGCTTGAGCGGAGCTTCCCAGCTCACGAATGCCTTCCTGGAAAACCAAAGAGCCTTCCACACGCTGAGGAACCTAATTTCCTTGAATTCTGTCCCACAATCCCGTGGCAACTTCAACTGAATGAGTAGCAACTGCCAAGGGTATTTTGTTGGTAAGGCCTCTGGAGCTGTTTTGAACTCAGAAAGAATGGAGGTTGTTACCATTTAGTGATGTCTGCCATGGATGAGGGATTGGGGAGTGATGGCATAGATGTCATCTGTCTGTCCTAGACAGAATCTGACAGTCATTAAAGATTTGAACAAGGACAAGAAGGGAGTATTTCCACACATGACAAGAAAGTGTATTTCATCCCTTCTTATTCTGAGAAAAATCCACATACTTCCTATGGACTTACCATGCACAAATGGCCTAACATCACCATCATTATCGTCATCATCATTGTCACTATTACCATCACCATCATCATCAACATCACCACCACCATCACCACCACTACCACCACCACCATCACCACCACCACCACCATCACCACCACCATCATGACCACCATCATGACCACCATCACCACCATCATCACATCATTACCCTTACCACCATTACCACCACCACCATCATCACCATCACTGACATCACCACCATCATCACCATCACCATCATGACCACCATCACCACCATCACCACCACCATCATTGCCATTATCATCATAAGCATCACCACCATCATCATCACCACCATCACAATACCCCCTGATGATACCTCCACATTCCCTGCTTTGCCATTATGACCCGTCCTTGGCCTTCAGCCTGCCCTCTGTTAGCTCAGTCCTCTTCTGGTTGGAAACATTCCAGAATGGTAATGCTCGGCTAATTATTAATCCTCATCTGTGTTCCTCTAGAGCTGGCCTGCACTCCCTACAGCCGTTATGAGCTCTGCGGCTCCTCAAATGTCTGGGCTCCTGCCCTGAGACTGCCCTGCCTGACAGCTGTCTGACACCATGCCAGGAGAGCTGCCAGTGTGACAGGGACACTGACTGCTTGGCCCCTTATCCAGTGTGGCTGTTCCTTGGGTGTCAGGTACCACCTGGCCAGGGAGGCTTTTTGGGCTGGGGAGCACCGGGAGCAATTCTGCCACTGCCCAACCACACTGTGTGCTTGCTGCTTCCCCTCCTCCCGCAGGCCTAGGAAGAAGTGTGAGACCTTGAGAGGCAACTTCGGGTGTCACCACTCTCCCTTGGCACCTGCCAGGTATCTGGGCACTCATACTCACCACCTTCGATGGGAGAGCTGTTGAGCTCCCAGGTGCCTCTGCTTCTGTCTTTGCCAAGTCCTGTGGCTCCTCTGGCTCACTGCCCTTTTTCTAGGTGGAACTTGTGAAGGAGAACAGGTCCTTCTCAAAGATGTCTATCCAAGTGAACAGTCTGAGATTTGTCCACAGAGAAAGACTTGACCTGGCCAAGGTAAGCACTTACTGGCTTCTAGAGATACTTGGACAGATTAAAGCTAAGAGAAATGCTTTGGCTCAAACTAAGTCAAAATCATATGATATATCTCAGTGAAAGTGCAGTGATTCTGGGTCCACAGACTTTCTCTGTGTACTAGTTTGGCTGCTATGGTGTATAAATTACAGGAAACCTCATTAAAATTAACCTGAACAAGTCAAATTTTTAGATTCATAACTGAAAATTCCAGAGGGAGTTCAGGCACAATTTGATCAGGGCACAGCTTCTGTTTCTCAGCATTTCTCTTGGTTTGTGGTCCTGTATAGCGTTAACTTGGTCCTCAGGTTGGCTCTTCCTGCTGTGGCAAAATGACTGCAATTTCCAGGTCACAAATATGCATTTCCCACTCCACCACCACCACCACCATCACCACCACCACCATCATCATCATCACCACCATCACCACGACCACCACCATCACCACCACTACCACCACCACCATCACCACCATCATCGCTACCATCATCACCATCACCATCACCACCATCATCGCCAATATCATCACCATCATCACCATCATAATCACCACCATCAGCACCATTATCACCATGACCATCACCACCACCGTTGTCATCACCACCACCACCATCATCACCATCATCACCATCATCACCATCATCACTACTTTTCTTTGAAACGCCATATTTACCTTAGCTTCTCCTGGTTACCACCATCACCATCATCACCACCACCACCATCATCACCATTATCATTATCACCATCACCACATTCACCATCATCATCACCACCATCACCATCATCACTACCATCACCATCATCACCACCACCACCATCATCATCATCATCACCACCATCACCATTATCACCACCACCACCATCATCATCATCACCACCACCACTACCATCACCATCACCACCATCACCACCATCACCATCACCACCATCACTACCATCACTACCATCACCACCACCACTACCACCACCACCACCACATCATCACCATTATCATTATCACCCTCACCACATTCACCATCATCACCACCATCACCATCATCACCACCATCACCATTATCACCACCACCACCATCATCATCATCATCATCACCACCACCACTACCATCACCATCACCACCATCTCCATCATCACTACCATCACTACCATCACCACCACCACTACCACCACCACCACCACATCATCACCATTATCATCATCACCCTCACCACATTCACCATCATCATCAACATCACCATCAACATCATCATCATGAGACTATAAGCTTTATGAAGACAATGATTTTTTTCTGTTTTGGGTTCCCTGCTATATTCCCCAGGGCCTGGCATAGAGTAGGTGCTCAATAAAAGTTGCTGATTGACTCATTATCACTAGATTTCCTATGACTTTCCATCTTTATTTGAGCGAATAATGTCAAATGTGTTTACACTTATCAGGTCCCCTCTAACAGATGTGCCATTCACTGGTACTTACCCATGGGGCTGGGGCTGGGGAAGGAGGATGGAGGCCCAGAGGTTCCCGGGTGTACTGTGGAGGTCCCTGGAGCTGAGGAAAAGCCCCATCAGTGAAATCAGAAAGGCAGTCACACAGCAGACAGACCATTTGTGAGGCCTGCTGCAAGTGGGGCTTGAGCCACACGAGCTTGAGATTCCCTCGGAACTGGGGCAGAGAGGACAGTAAAGAACTTGCGGACTCCCAGGAGCTCTGTCCCTCCCAGAGAAGGTATGAGGAGGCATCAATGCTTTGCCTGCCCTGTGTGTTGGGGGACTCTGGGTCATAGTTGAATACTCACTGTTGGTGATGGGTGCAGAGCTCTGATGGGTGAAACCTGTAGGGAGAAGGAGAGGGGATTGTAGGTAAGGGTTAAGGGAGAGGTGGAGGACCACACAGGAGGCAGGGCTACCCGGAGCGGTGGAGGTGGTTCTAGCAGGGGGCGCCGTTGGGGATTCTCCATCAGCACCCAACAAGAAGGAAGTCTCTGAGGGTGAAGTCAGTCCAAGAAGTAGAGGAGACCATGAAGTGCAGACCTGAATCAGCACACCCAGTGCACAGGGCCAAGCCCTTTCAGGGCCGGACAGGGAGTGCGTTCTCAAGCCAGAGGACAGAGGCTTCCCGGTGAGGGGGAAGAGACCCTAACCACATCACGGTTGCTCACCATTGACACAGAGGCTGTCCCTGTCCAAGGTGTAGTGGCCCAGCAGGGCAACGCCATGAGTCAGCTGGCTCAGCTCCCAGTACAGCTGCTCTCTGTCCAGTCCAGGGCCTTCGGGGTCGGGGCGATGCAGACACGTGGCATCCACTCTGGTGGCTGCCCCATCCTTCTCAGGCCTGGATAAGAATCACCACAGTCAGTCTAACTAGCTCTCTACCTGTTGGTCCTTCCCGCTCTCTCCTTGCCAGCCCCAAAGGCAGAAACTTGGGAACCCCAGTTAACAGAAGCTGCTGTCTTCAGGGGGACGCCCTCCATAGACAACGAGCACACGCAGGCCTGAAGCCTCCTGCCTGCCTGGGGGAGAAGCCTCTGAAAGCCCTGGATGTGCGGCAGGTACACAGAGGGTAGTGTTCATGTGGGATGCCAGAGGAAGCCACGACAGCCACGTCCTGTCACCGGTGTTGATGGACACAACACGCACCTGGGGTCATGCTGAAATGGGTGGCAGTGGCCCCAGGACAGTGACCACAGCTTGGCTGGGTGACTTTTCCTGCAGAGAGTTGGGGTTTTCAAATAGTGAAATCAAAAAGCTGAGGTCACTCAGTCTGGATGCAGGGCTGGGGTACTTCTGGAGACTCAAGAGACTAAATGGCTGGAGAGACACACATGCCCTTTGGGCGGGTCTGTCTGAGCATGACCTGTCCACGTCTCAGCACCACCTCCAGCCTCAGGACCTTGACCCACCTACCTGCGCACCCAGCCATACGCTACTGAGATATGGAGAGAAAGTGCTCCCACACTCCAGGGCCACAGGTAGAACGTCTCTTATAATAACCACCACCCCTTGTTAAATTCTGAGCGCGCCGCAGGCCCAGCACTTTGTACTCATGACCGCATCACTTAACCCTCAGAGCGTCCCTGTGGGCTGTATTGCTCAACACCCACCGTTATTATACCCATCACGCTATATATCACATGCAATGCAATTATTCATAATATAAATATAATATATAACGATCTGCTTAACATGTTAAGTATATGATATATATCTGTTACATATTTATTTTATATTTTATTATCATATTATATATTATACCCGTTATACCTACACCTAATATATATAATTGATAATATATATTAGGGATTATATCTATATATGCTATATATAAAAGATATTATATTTACACATAATATACCTATTATACCTATATATAATATATATAACATAAGCCTGTATATAAAGTATAGGTATAATTATATATTATACCTATATCTCATATTATCTATACTTAGGTAATATGTATATTATATAATATGTATTAGGGAATATACCTATATACATCATATATATTAGGTATTATACCTGTATATGACATATTATACATATTATGTCTATATATAACATATATGTAATATATACCTATATATGAAGTATAGGTATAATTATATATTATACTTATTATACTTATACATAATATATTATGTATTACATATTATGTATAGGTATAAATGTTATAGTTGTATATATTATATATAGGTATAATGTACATATTAGGTATAGATAGAACAGATATACTATAGAATTACACCTATTCTTTCTCTCCCTCTCTCTCTCTATATATACATGTGCGTGCATATTTGTATATTTACAGTTGACTTCTGAACAACATGGAGGTTGGGGTACTGACACCCAACACAGTTGAAAATCTGCATGTCACTTTTGACTCCCCCAAAACTTTTTTTTCTTAAGATTTTATTTATTTATTTGACAGAGAGAGACACAGCGAGAGAGGGAACACCAGCAGGGGGAGTGGGAGAGGGAGAAGCAGGCTTCCCGCTGAGCAGGGAGCCCGAGGCAGGGCTCCATCAGAGGACCCTGGGATCATGCCCTGAGCCGAGGGCAGACGTTTAACAACTAAGTCACCCCCCCAAAACTTAACTACTAATAGAGTGTTGTTGACCAGAAGCCTTACTGATAACAGTAATTAACATATATTTTTTACGGGGGCGCCTGGGTGGCGCAGTCGTTAAGCATCTGCCTTCGGCTCAGGGCATGATCCCGGCGTTCTGGGATAGAGCCCCACGTCAGGCTCCTCGGCTGGGAGCCTGCTTCTTCCTCTCCCACTCCCCTGCTGTGTTCCCTCTCTCGCTGGCTGTCTCTCTGTCAAGTGGATAAATACAATCTTAAAAAAAAACAACACATATATTTTTTATGGTATAGGTATTATATACTGCATTCTTATAATAAAGTAATCTAGAGAAAAAATGATAAGAAAATCATAAGAGAAAACACATTTATAGCACTGCACTGTATTTATCAAAACAAAATCCATGTATAAGTGGACCGACGCTGTCCAAGGGTCAACTCTCTCTCCCTGTATACACATATATTAGCATACATGTATTACGCATGGGCCCCATGTATCATATGTAACACACGGAGTAATGGGACGCAGCAAGTTTCCGGCACCTGCCCGGGATCTCAGTAAATGGCAGAGTTGGCATTTGAACTCTGCTGTGGCTTCTCTGAGGCTCTTAGCCTCTAGGCTCCTCGGCCAGCTCTTCCCCCAGGAAGGAAGGGGAGCTGGATGTAGATGCCTGGGATAAAATGGGAATGTGAGGCGAACCGGACCTATAGATTCTGAGAGATGTGGGAGATGTGGAGTGATGTCAACCACCTGCCTCCCCCCCCCAGCTGCACCCAAGGGACGGCATCCTCCCCAACCCCGAGCCATCCCAGGGCAGGGCAGACCTTCCGTGGGTCTGACCCATCTAGGAGCACACGTTCTCTCTGGAACCGTGTGCTTGCTTTCCCTCCCTCTTAGAGGTTGCTGGATTGGCCATTTCCACACGCTGCAAGGTCATAAGGACGCGGAGGAGGCAGTGCTGCGTAGGAGCCAGGAGTCTGGCTCTAGAACCCGCAATGCAGGTTGCTGTGTGTGACCCTCACAAGCTACTCAGTCCTCTGAGCCTGTCGCACCTTCGGTTCCTGCGTCGTGAGGCTGTGGTGAGTGCGACAGGATGAAACGTGAGGTGCCAGCACAGTGCCCCGCATCTTAGGAATTGCTAGCTGCGGGGCTCGTTGTTGTCAATGAGGATGTGCCGTATCCGTGGCCGTGGTTGTCCCAAGTATGGACAAAGTCAGGGAGCCCGTAGGTGAGGGTCCCCTACACCTGTTGGGCTGTGTTCTTGGGGAGAGTCTCACCTGAGCGAGGCTAGCGTGCAGCCTGAATAGAGGAATCCCAGACTGCTGTTCTTGAACAGGGGGTTGAGCTGTGAGGAAGGAGAGGGGAGGTGAGAAGGAACCCCTGAGGAGGCCACGGGGAGCCGGGGTATTGGTGAAGTGAATGGGGAAGAGGTGAGATGGGCGGCCGGCAGAAGCGAGGCGCGGGGCTGGCACCGGTGGGCGGGGCTGGCACCGGTGGGCGGGGCGGGGGTGACATGGGGCGCGGCTGGAACAGGTAGGCGGGGCTCTCACCAGACCCTGCAGGATCCTCTCCGTGGAGTTGAATTTCCAGGAGCCTGGACGCTGCATGTCCTCTTCGCAGCGCAGGTTGGTTATGGTGAAGTTGAGGGTGAACGGCACCAGGAAAGGGACCGCTGCTGTAGCGGGGGAAGGAAAAAGGAGGCCATGCCTGAGTCAGGCCTGGGCTGGTCTCTAAGACAACTTCTGGGGACAGAGATGGAGGGTCCTGATCTTAGGAAGCAGGGGTTCAGAGTAGGCACGTAGGCTAGCTGCCTTAGGACCAAAGACAGATGCCAGATAAAGAGCAAAGCCAGATGCTACTAAATACAGTAGCATGCACATCCGTTAGGACAGCTATGAGGCTACCATGGAAAGGGAAGAAAGAAAGAAGAGAAGAGAAGAAAAGAAAGAAAAAAGGAAGGAAGGAAAGTAAGTGCTGGCAAAGACGTGCAGAAATTGGAATCTTCATGCATTGTTGGTGGGAACGCCAGTGGAGCTGCTACGGAAAACAGTTTGGTGGTTCCTCAAAAAGTTAAATATGGGATTACCATACGATCTAGCAATTTTGCTCCTAGGTATAGACGCCAAAGAACTGAAAACAGGGACTCAGATCCTTGAACACAAAATGTTCACAGTAGCATCATTCCCAGGAGCCAACAGGTGGAAACAACCGGAGCCCGTCGGCAGAGGAACGGTTAAACCGAAGGTGGCACAGACGCACGGCGGAACAGCATTCGGACACGAACATGAGGGAAGCTCTGACACCTGCTGCATCATGGACGAACCGTGAAAATATTATAGTAAGTGAAATAAACCAAACACGAAAGGACAAATAGTGTATGGTTCCACTTACGTGAGTTACCTAAAATAGGCAAATTCATGGAAACAGACAGCAGAGTAGAAGTAACCAGGGGCTGGGGGTAGGGGTTATAGGGAGTTAGTGTTCAATGGGAACAGAGTTTCTGCTTGGGATGCTGAAGAATTCCTGAGAATGGCTAGTGGTGATGGTGGCATGACACTGGGAATGTCATGCCACTAAATTATCCACTTAACGGTGGGTAACATGGTAAATTCTATGTCCTACATAAAAATTGTTTAATGTAGCAGCTGGATCAAAATCTTGAGTCTATGTATGGGCCAGGGTAGGTGCCAGGGGTTGAGGTCTTGGGCCCTGGTGAGGCTCCAGACTGGCCCTGATAGCCTCTACTTGAGAGGTTAAAAGTAACAGGATTGGAGCAATCTCACGGATGAGGAGGAAAAGAAAAAGAAAAAAAATCAATTCAATCCCATCCAACACAGAAAAAACATTCATTTTTAAATATGCGCCAAACATCAGTTCTTAAAGGAGGCCTCCTGTCACCTGCTCAGCTTATCCCACCCCACCCGCCCCATAACCCTCAGGAGCTGACCTTGACTAAAGAGGCCACGTCCGGAGCTGTGGTTATTAGGATTATCACCACACTGGTGAGTCAGACTTGATGTCAGATCCCCTCCGTCCCCTCCCCAGCCGCGTGACCATGGACACATTACTAAACCTGTCTGTACAGTAGTCCCCTTTATCCGCAGCTTTGTTTTCCGTGGTTTCAGTGATCTGGGGTCAACCACAGCCTTGAGACAGATGGTCCTGCTGAGGACCTCCCATCATCAGGAGGGGAATAGCAGCCTAACACTACATCATGCACCTCACCTCATCTCATCACCTAGGCATTTCATCATCTCACATCATCACAGGAAGGGTGAGCGTGGTACAACTGGGTATTTTGAGAGAGACCGCGTTCACATAAACTTTGATGACAGTATCTTGTTATAATTTTTCTGTTTTATTAGTTATTGTTGTTAATCCCTTCTTGTGCCTACTTTATAAATTAAACTTAATCATAGGTACGTATGTATAGGAAAAAACATATATATATGTCAGTACTATCAATGGTTCTGGAAAATCCACTGGGGGTCTAGGAATAAATCCTCCCTAGATAAGAGGGGGACTACTCTACCTTCATATCTTCAGCTATAAAATGGAGGGAAATCCTACTTTGTAGAGAAATTATAAAGGGTAAGTGGCTATTTGTTAAAAGAGTAAGCATATTTTAAGGGCATTATGCTGAGTGAAAAAAAGCTAATCCCCAAGGGTCCCAGGCTATCTGATGCCATTGATACAATATTCCCAAAATAACATTACAGAGATGGGAAATAGATTAGTGGTTGCCAGGGTGAGGCTGGGTGGGTGTGACTGCAAAAGATCTTTGCAGTTGGGGCGCCTGGGTGGCACAGCAGTTAAGCGTCTGCCTTCGGCTCAGGGCGTGATCCTGGCGTTGTGGGATCGAGCCCCGCATCAGGCTCCTCCGCTATGAGCCTGCTTCTTCCTCTCCCACTCCCCCTGCTTGTGTTCCCTCTCTCGCTGGCTGTCTCTATCTCTGTCGAATAAATAAATAAAATCTTAAAAAAAAAAAGATCTTTGCAGTGATAGAACCGTTCTGTACCTTGATTGCAGTGATGCTTACAGAAATCTCTGTGATAAAATGGCACAGAACCACGCGCGCGCTCACGAGTGCATGCACACGTGAGGACACACGCGAGTCCGTGTAAAACTAGTCACACCTGAAATGTGGGGTCTGTGGATTTTAACATTTCCAGGTTATCATATTATCCTATAGTTATGTAACCATTGAGGAGAAATTGGGTGAAGCACACAGGGAACTCTGTACTACATTTTGCAACTTCCTATGAATCTGTATTTATTTCAAAATGAAAAATTAAAATTAAAAAAATTAAAAAGCAGGAGTACATGGCATGGCATGTCTAAGTGCTGAATGACATGGTTTTCTTTTATCATTATTGTCGATTGTAACTGCACATTCAATTCCAGTCTCTCAATACACTGGAACTTGGTGAGGGGAGGGACCCCACCTGACTGACATCTTCCCCCCTCTGCCTGGCCCAGGTCACATGCCCAGTGGCAGCTGTCATACTGCATTCCCCAGTAGCCCCTGTACTGTGTGCTTCTGTACACTTTCATTCAACCTTCACAATGACCTTGTGAGTGTGACTGGTCCCACTTGGCAAGTAAAGACCCTGAGACACTGAGAGGGTCTCCTGGCTTCTTCTCTCCCTCAGGCCCTGGGGTAAGAGGTCAGTGGCTGTTCACCAGGGGCTGAGAGCATCTGGTTGTCAGGGCTGTGGGTACTCACCACTGGATGTGGGGGCTGAGGTCTGGTGGGTGTAACCTGAAATGAGGAAAGGAGAACTGGAATGCAAGCACGGGAGGGAGGTCCGAGATGCAGCCCAAAGCCCACCAGCCCCTACCCCCAACAAAGACTTAAGTCTACATAGTTCAACAATTATGATTCAGGGGTAGCTATACCTTGTTCCTAAAAGGCTGAGAAATCAAAGACTCAGTCCCCCTGTCTTCATGAGTTTGCAATTTATTGGGGAAGATAAATATACCAATATTTCTAGAAATGGGTTTGCCAACTGTGCTTTTCAGGGTCCAGAGGGGATTTTGAGATATTGACAGGGAGAAAGATGGCCAGGTGCTTGAATCGTCATTGACTTCAGCCAATGAAGAGGGATATCCTCTTTCATCAGTCTGAATAAAGACTTTGTGGCCTAGACAAGTATGTAAATCACAGCCCTGAAATGCAGGGATACAAAGGGAAGAAAGGGGTCTGCGAACTGGAGGGCCTATGGGGATCCTTGACTCATCAAGGGACATGGCTCAGGTAGAAAATAATACATATGATGGGTCCTGTGGCAAAGCGGAGAATCCACATCCCTTCCTGGGGGCAGATTCTCTGCTTCGACTTGTGGTTACAAAAAGGTTGCTCACCATTGACGTAGAGGCTGTTCTCGTCCAGGGTGAAGGAGCCCAGCTGGGTGACGCCATGGGTCTGATGGCTCAGCTCCCAGTACAGCTTCTCTCTGTCTAGCTTAGTGCCCGCAGGGTCAGGGCGGTGAGTACAGACAGCATCAACTCCAGTGGCTGTTCTCTTTTTCTCAGGCCTGGGCAGGGAAGGACACGAGAACGGCAAGGTGGGGACTCCGGGGGGGGGGGGGGGCCTGAAAAGCCTCCCTGAGGGAAGTGACAGAGAAAGCAGGAGGACTGGTGGGCAAGCTGGAAGGGCCTTGGTGTTGGAGGAGGACTGGAAATGAATAGGACAACCAGGGTCCCTGAGCACAGAGGATGTTTGTGGAGCTTTAAAATGACAATCATAACAAGGCAACCTACACGCTAACAACAGAAGCACGAGGGGGGGGACTTAGACCGGGTGAAAAATAGGCGATGTCAAATTGCTTAAATCCCAGCTCTGCTGCTAGGTTGCTGGGTGACTCTGATAAGTCTCTCATCCTCTCTGTGGCTCAGTTTTTCATCTATCAGGTGAACAGGACAGACCTCACAGCCCTAGCAAGTGCTCAAGAAAGGGGAGCCATTTGTATTAGGCATTAATAGACACAAAGTTCTTAGTGCATGGACCTTGCAGTGAGAGAGACTGAGCCTTTTGACAGAAACAGTGAGGCCAAGCAGCTAGCCTGGGGTGGAGAAGGGCATGGGGCTATGTGGTATCCCAGAGCCAGAGAAATCTCAAGGCCAGGGGAAAGGGAAGGCACGGCATGGTGGCTGGAGAACAATGATATCTTTGGAGTTGAGAGCAATCCATCCTCAGACAAAACGTCAGTGACTGGGAGATCTCGCACAGGGGTAAGCTGACCCAAGTGTACACGTGGGGGCTCCCACATGCAAGAGTAATTCTCAGCACCTGGGTCTAGGAAATGTCGAGAATAATTTACTGCATGCTCTCTATATGTTAGTTCCTTCGCTAAGCACCTTTCAGGTTAATTCTCGTTATGTTCACACAACTGGCCACAGATTCTTCCCCCCAATCAGAAGCGGAGTCTGTGTCTCCACCTCTTGAATCTGGGCTTGGCCACAGGACTGGCATCGGCCAATGGACGGTCACGAATGCGATGCAAGCAGAGGCTTGGAAAGCGTGTGTGCCACAGGGCTCGCCCTTTCTTGCGGCTCCTGGAGCTCTGAGCATGTAAGTGAGCCCAAGCTAGCCTGCTGGAGGATGAGACAAGGTGGAGGAGAACCAAGGTATCCCAGTCCACAGCTGACTGCGGACACATGAATGAGCCCCATCTGAGATCAGGTGAGCCAGCTCGGGCAGGAGAATCTCCCAGCAGAATCCAGGCCAAATCACCATCCAGCAGAATCATAGGCTAAATGTGTTGCACAAGAAAGCCAACTGAGACACTCCGATCAACAGGTGTGGAGGCTGAGGCACAGAGATGTCAGGTACCTTGTAGGGGTCACACAGCCTCGAAGTAGGGGAGCTAGGCCTGTCAGACTCTAAATAAACCTGTGTAACCACTGTACGTGACTACTCAGATTGATCCCAAGTCTACCTCCGAGAGGTCAGAAAGCAGGATTTGGTCATTGCCGGGGGACAGTACAAGGGCGGGCTGGCTAGGTGTTCCAGGCAGGCCAATCATTAGCCAAAATGTGACACAAGCAGGGGAGAGAATCATGCATCCCCTAGAGCAAGGTTCCCAACCTTGGCATCGTACGCATTTCAGGTCAGAGAATTCTTGGCCCCGGGAGACCGTGCTCTGCCTCGTCGAATATTGAGCAGCACCCCTGGCCTCACCCAGGAGATGCCAGTAGCAAGTCCCACCCTTGAGGTGCGACAGCAAATAATGTCTGCAGACATTGCCAAATATCCCCTGGGAGGGAAATCACTCCTGGCTGAAAACTAGGGCTCCCTGTGGTAAAGCCGGCATGATTGACTTGTCGTTTTCTTGATGGTTCCCAGAGAAAGATCTTTCTGAAAAGGTCAACGTTGTCACCTGGAAAGGAGAGTCTGAGACGATTCTGCATTCTCTGGTTAGGAAAACAATGTGACACAGACTGGTCAGCCGTCCCTGGGATGGTGGCCCGGCTCGTGGTCAGCAGGCACATTGCCTGTATGTGTACCCTGGAGTTCTCACCTGAGCAAGGTCAATCTGCAGCCGTAATAGAGGGGCCCAATGCTGCTGTTCTGGAACAAGGGTTTGAGCTGGGGATGGAAGACATGGAGGTAAGTAGATGGGCTGAGGGGCTGGGCAGGACAAAAGTAGCACTGGAGGGTAGGCATTGGAAGGGCTCTCACCAGACGATTCAAGGTCCTCTCTATCGCATTGAATAGCTCAGATCCTGGGAGCCCCATGTCCTCTGTGTAGCGCAGGCTGGTGAGGGTGAAGTTGAGGGTGAAGGGCACCAGAGACAGGCTCACACCTGCAGCCAGAAAGGGAGAAGAGGGTTCATTATGCTCTCTGACTGGGATGGCTGTAAGCAGCAGATCCAAGGGTTACCACCCCACCTGTGTCACCCTTGTGCCCAGCCAGACTTACAGGTGGGGAGGGGCCTCTATACTGGATGGATGACACCAGCTGCGAAAAGAACCTCAACCTTTCAGCCCAATGTGTGTAAGGACAAACAGTTGGTAGACATGTTGGTGGGAGGAAAAGGAGCAAAGTCACTCCACTGCCCCCTGGGGTGGAGATCCAGCATAGTCTTCTGACTTGGCCACGAGAGAATGTGCAACTGCTGAGTGGTCCAGCCTGTTCCCTGTGAGAGTGACTCCTGCCTCAGTTTCATTAAGCCATCTTTGAAGAGTGGATTATACGTGGACTGACCACATCTCCTGGTTTTCCCCGGACAGTCATGTGGCTCTCACATAACTATTAATGTCAACCTTCCCTTTCTTTGTCAAAAGTGCCTCCCCAAACCAACCAACCAACCAAACAAAAAACAACTGTATGGTCATCCTGGGATTAGGGTATGAAGAAATAAAGGCCAGAGGTCTGAACTGGGTGACAATACCCTTTACAAATTTCATCTGAGGAACAGCAACCGTGTGCTAGACTTTGTACCAGGCACACATCTACAAGATCTCAGCTTACCCTCGCCACAATCCTGAGAGTTAAGTATTACCAGTTCCATTTCACACTTGGGGAAACTGAGGCTCAGAGAAAGTAAATTTTGCCCCAGTCCCTCAAACAAATAAACAGCACAGCTACAATGTCTTTTTTGACGCAAAAATAGATACCTTTCTGTTCATACAACCGTGTTCATAGCGGCACTATTCACAACAGTCAAAAGGTGGAAGCAGCCTAAGTGTCCATTGACGTATGAGTGGATAAACAAGGTGTGGTATAAATCAAAACTACCATGAGAGATCGCCTCCCACCTGTCAGAAAGGCTAAAATCAAAACTACAGGAAACAACAGGTGTTAGCGAAGATGTGGAGAAAGGGGAGCCCTCCTGCACTGGTGGTGGGAATGCGAACGGGTGCAGCCACTCTGGAAAACAGTACGGAGTTTCCTCAGAAAGTTAAAAATAGAACTACCCTATGATCCAATAATTGCACTCTTGGGTATTTACCCCCCAAAATACAAAAATAGTAATTCAAAGGATACATGCGCACAATGTTGATAGCAGCATATCTACAATAGCCAAACTATGGGAACAACCCAAGTGTCCATCGACGGATGAATGGGTAAAGAAGATGTAACATACGTATAAATGTAAATACATATATATACACATACGTATGTGTATATATGTTTATATATATATGTATGTATATGAATATTATTCAGCCATAAAAAAAAGAATGAAATCTTGCCACTTGCACCAACACGGATGGAGCCTGCAGAATAAGTCAGTCAGAGAAAGACAAATACCACATGATTTCACTCATACGTGGAATTTGAGAAACAAAACAAACAAGCATAGGGAAAAAAATAGAGAGGCAAATCGAGAAACAGACTCTCAACTACAGAGAACTGATGGTCACCAGAGGGGAGGTGGGGGGGCGGGTGAAATAGGTGATGGGGATGAAGGAGGGCACTTGTGATGAGCACCGGGCGATGTATGGAAGTGTTGAACCACTGTACTGCACACCTGAAACTAATATAACATTGTATGTTAACTAACTGGAATTTAAATAAAAACACACAAAAAAGAAAATTACAGCAGACAAAGCTACAGTAATCAAGACAGTAAGATACTGGATGAGGATAGAAATGTAGATCAGTGGGGTATAGTTGAAAGTCTAGAAACAAATCCTCATACTTATGATGAATTGATTTTCAACAAGAGTACCCATACAATTTAATGGAGAAAGAAATTTTCTAAACAAATGACACTGGTATAACTGGGGGGAAAAAAAGAAATAGTAGCAAAAACTATCCCAAATTTCTTGAAAACATACATTTTCAGATATAGGTAGCTTCAAAAATCCCACGCAGTATAAACTGAAAGAAAGCCATGCTCAGATGCATCATACTCAAACTTCCGAAAACCACAGATAAAGAAGAAATCTTGAATGCGTCTATAGGAAAATGATGTCATCATTGTGGAATGACTTGGTCTATGGCACATTTCACGTATCTACAAGCTTGTAGGAGTTAGGCCTGTCACAGAAATGGATGAGTTGATCAGGGTGGAGAAGTAAGGACGTGGAGAGTGTGCATTCTGTCTAAAACTTGTAAAAAGTTTGCAGTGTCATGACCCATGAAACACAGAATGCCAGAAGGCAGAATTCAAATTACAGGACACCAGCTTGTATCCCACACCTCCAGACTTCCATGGCAGCGTTCAAGGTCAAGGACACTCAGCCTGAGTCATGACGTCAGCTTGAAAAATACCCATAGACCCAATTTTTAAAATAAATCTTAAGAGTTGGAGTAAGACAGGTTTCCCGACATAAATCGAGCCCCCGTGCAGGTTCCTGGAGACTCAAGAGCCCTCATCTGGGGAAGATGAAGAGACAGAGCAAGAACCAAATTCATGACGGAGATCCCGAGTGATTTTCTGGATGTTGAAATAGAATCCACAAATGTGGACATATACAAGGTCGCTGTGTCCATCCATTCATCCCATCCATAAAGATAAAGTAAGTGCAGACTAGAAGTTCAGCTTCAAGGTGACAAATACATAAAGACTGAATAAAGCCAACAGTCGTCAATTCCATGAGAAAATACTTACAGTGGTGGATAGGGAAAACCTATGGGCCATAAATAGCACATAACTAGGTCTAGGAGGGTCTTTCAAAGAAGGTGATGGTTGAGCTGAGATTTGAAAAGCAATAAGGTGCCAGGTGCAGCTGATCTCCAGGAAGAGCTGGTATAAAGGCCAGACAGAGGTGAGGACACTAGAGGAACAGACAAGTGTCTGATGTGGCCAAAGCTCAGAGAGTGAGGGAGAGAGTGAGTAGGACAGGCTGAGGCCAGGTGGTTGACGGCAACTCGACCATGTGGAGTTGAAGTTTCACAGGTCCTAGAGAGCAGACTCCTACCTGTAGAGCTGAGGATGGGGGACAAAGTCGTGGAAGATTCTGGAGAGAATGTAGAAGTCACTGGAGCCGAGAAAAAAAAAACAACATGGGAAAAATTAAGTCTCATCCCAAAGGAATGTGGGACAGAAGCTGTTCATTAGAATTTGGGCTTCTCTTTGGACTCAGAGCAAAACCCTGGGTGAGTTTGGGGCTCCTCGGAGACATTTGTATTATCTTCATAATACACTTAAGGAGGCTGGACACTTAGGAAGGGAGCATTGGCAGGTTCTCTCCAGAAGAATGTGCTTTGGGGAATAATGGTCCAGTGGACATTGAAATTTCCCAGTCTTGAATACTCACTGCTGGTGGTAGGGGTCCAGTACCGATGGTTATAACCTGCAGGAAGGAGTAAAGGACTGTTATAACGGGTAAGAGTTAAGAAGGCCTAGAAGGTAGACCTAGAGATGAAATTCATTAACAAACTTGCTGAGATTTATAAATGAACAATAATGACTACATTTTATTCAGTACCCTTACGTGCTTTGTCCTTTGCAAATAATGACGAACATCATCACTGTTATTATTGCCGAAATAAAAATACAATAGTAAGGGCTGTCCCTATTTACTGGGAGTGTACTATGCACCAGAAATAATGCTGAACGACACATGACACGGAAATGGGACAGATTGACAAACAAGTGTGTTCCCAGCCTTACTGATGTCCTCTCAATCCACAAAGGTAACTTCATCCCTGCTCTCTCAGCTTCTCTCCCTTCAAAAAATTTTATGATAGTATAACTTTCTCTTTCTAGCTTAGTTTCTGGGGTTTTTTTTTTTGTGATGTAGAGGTGACAAAATTGTGGCAGGTTGGGAGAGTGGTCTGTGGAGGTGAACAAGACGGAGAAGAGGGGATGTACCTGTGATTTGGAATATTAGAGAAACTTTGGAAATGGGCTAGGATAATGAACATGAGAAGAGAATTAGAGGTCAGATGGGTGGTATAAAAATTGGAGTCTGAAAAGGAATTGGGGAAAAGAAAATTTTTCATGAGTGTTTCTCTGAGTCATGGTCACCTCCTTGGATGCTCTGTGAGGGGTAGGAGGGAAGACGGGACAAGAGGAGCCTTGCCATTTACTTGGGTTATTCCTGAGCGCTCTCATTTGGCTCTCAGGACAATCCCGCATGGTATGTATGTTTGTTCCATTCTGAAAATGGGCTATTGAAGCCTAGAGCGGTTGCTCAGCTTGTCCACCATCAAACAGGTCTGACGCTCGCCAACCCTCAAGCACTTAGCCTTTGCTTTAAGGAAATCTCCAAGTTGGTATACAGGGGAAATAACTAATCAAGCATTGGGTGAGATTGTTAGGTTAGAGGTCATTCATGCCCTTCCTGTCCTGAGATTTGAGGCTTTCTCTTTCTGGGGGATCTGCGGTGTTGCCTTGTGGTTAGGGACTTGCGGTTTAGATTCAATCCTGCTTTGTTGGAGTCCTGACTCTGTCATGCATGATGGCTGGATTATCTCGGGCAAATGACTTCCTGTCTGAATGCAAGATGGCTCCGTCTGTAAGAATGACTATAAACACTCACGGCATTTTGGGTAAGATCAAGACGAGATAATACAAACGAAGACTTTATCACAATTCCTGGCACATAAGAACGTTTCGATAAGAATTAGCCCTAATTAATGCCTGGGTGGCTCAGTGGGTTAAACATCTAATCGATCCTGGGATCGAGCCCCACTTCCGGCTCTCTGCTCTGCGGGGAGCCTGCCTCTCCCTCTCCCTTTGCCTGCTGCTCCCCTGCTTGTGCTCTCTCTCAAATAAATATGTAAAATCTTAAAAAAAAAACAAAAGAATCAGCCACAATTATAGTTACTATTCCCGGCGTTCACACTGCTGTTAGGAGGATTGTTGCCAGTGGCGCTGTGTACGTAGTTATTATTCAGGGAGTATGTGCTAAGTGTGATGTCATCTCATGAGGTGTGTGTAGCTCTGACTGGCCCGCGGGACCTTAGCATATTGGTTGTCATGATGGAGAGAATGACATGGGGTGAGGGCTGGCAATGTCACCTGCTGCCCATTCAGAAACCTCAGCCACAGAGTTCTGCATCACCCACTTCTTTCCCTAGAGTCTGCACGCTACGGTTAGGGTCCTATGGGAAGCAGCAGAAATAAGGAGGAAGGAAGATGTCATCCAGGAGGTGAAAGGAAAAGGAAATCAGCCTCCCATGGTGTGGTAAGCATTCAAAAATGAGTCCCCAAGGAAATGCTAGGTTTGCATCAGAACTGTAAATGTGTACACAGCAATTTCTCAAATTCAGCGTTATTGACAGTCTGGTCTAGATACTTCATGGTGGAGGGCTGCACGGTGTATTGCGGGATGTTTAGCAGCACCCCTGGCCTCTACCCACTGGACGTCACTAGTGCCACTCCAGTTATGACATGAAATATCTCCAGACATTGCTAATGCCCCCCGGGGAGCAGAATCATCCTGGTTGAGAACTACTGGCATAAAGAAGCATGGGACTGGAGACCCCAGCCGCAGCACAGACACTCACCATTGACGTAGAGACTGGCTCTGTCCAGGGTGTAGGTGCCCAGCCACGTGACACCGTGGGTCAGCTGACTCAGCTCCTGGTACAGTTCTTCTCTGTTCAGCCTGGGGCCCACGGGGTCAGGATGGTAGGTGCAGATGACGTCCACTCCAGTTGCTGCTCCGGCCTTCTCAGTCCTAGGGTGGTAGGGACATGGGAATAGGGGCGTCCTGAGATGTGGGAGACTTCTTTGTTCAGCTCTCGCCTTCATCTTGCCGCCCCCGGCCCCAGCGTTGGTTTTATGACGTTTTTCTTACTGGGTCTTGTCTGGTTCCTCATATGCATTCTTTTCTGGGACCTTTTCATCATGGATGAGCCAAACATGTAGAGCCAAACAGGTGGAAGCATCCTGGACTTTCCCCTGTCCTTGGTTCCCTAGTCCAAGCCACATCCAGGTCCAGCTCGACATCCCCCAGGTTTCCCCACCTCCTGTCCCATCCTCACATCCAACCCTCCCATCTCCGTATCTACCGGCGCACTACTTAGGATAAAGGATATCACAGCAAGGCTCTGCTGACATCCATGGTGCCCACAGATCTGAGAGATAAGCCACCCCTTGAAATACCTTTGCTGAAGTTCCTTCTGGCTAATGTTCATTCAGTTCGGGCGTCACCTTCTCCAGCCTGTGTCCGCTCTACGCCCTCACAGTGAACTGAAAGTCTATCTTCAGGCTCCTGTGGCCTCCGTGTAGTGCTTTATCATTGTACTAATCCCGTTCCCATTACGGTTTTAAGTCCGTATGGCTGCTGTCCTCTCTATACTGTGGGTACCTCGAGCGAAGGCCCCTGACTGATTCTCTCGGCGCCCTTAGCACCTGTCACAGGGCATGGCCTGAGGTACCTCATTTCATGTCTGCCTAATGAGTCAGTGCTGCCCTTTCTGACTAGGGAGCATGAATGCTCCATGGCTCTGCTTGTCCAAGTAATTTAAGACCTTTATTTGACAGCCACCTCTTTCAGGAAGCCCTCTCTGATACACTCAGCCAGAGTGGATGCCTTCTATCTGAATTCCTGGAAGGCCGCAGCCATTTATGATTCTTCTAGTTGCTCTGTTCAGGTCCTGACCTCCAGGTGAACTTGCTTGTGACAGTGCAAGCCTTCATGTTGTAGGGGAGGGACGTCTCACCTGAGCAAGGTCAGTCTGCAGCCAGAGTACAGAGGACCAATCCTGGTGTTCTTCAACAAGGGACCAAGCTGGGGAGGAAGGAGAGAGGTGAGCGGGAGGGGCTGAGGTGACCGGGTGGCTCAAGGACAAGGCAGGCCAGGGAAGGCATGGTCAGGCTCTTACCAGGTGACTCAGGGCCCTCTCAGTGGAGTTGAACTTCAAGGAGCCTGGGTGCCTCATGTCTGGGGTGCAGCGCAGGTTGGTGATGGTGAAGTTGAGGGTGAATGGCACCGGGGTGGGACCCACACCTGCAGCTGGAGGGAGAGAAGGGGAGACCCAGCACAGTCTTAGGCCTGAGCTGTATGTCAGGGGGAAGGGACTGGTGCCGTCTCTCTGTCCGTAGTAGCCAGTAGGTGAAGCCTGAGATAGGTCATCTGGGATCTTCTCCCTCCTCAGCCAGCCAAGGGAGGAGAGGGGGGCTCCACGTTAGATGTATCATGTCAGCTCAAAAGGAAACCTCGATCCTCTCATCCCAGAGTGTCCAAAGGCTGACCTGTCATCGACATTTTGGTGGGAAGAGGAGGGACCAAGACATTCTGTGCTCCGACCTTAGGCCACAAATGCTCGAGCAGTCAAGAAATCCAAACAGTAGTCATTTCCATGACGGAAATGCTCATAGAGAGAGAATAGCGATTAGATCCCACCCACGTGCGGGATATGGGGAAATGCTGCTTTATAGGAGGAGGCCTGAGCAAGAGCCAACCGGCCTGAATCCGAAGGACCAAGAGAAACCAGGAACAGAGCTGAATTCGCGTTACAATGAGAGCAAAGGCCCTGAGGAGGGAAGAAGGTTTGGTCCCTGGAAGAACAGAAATGAGGCTGGTATGGCCAGAGATGAGGGAGCAAGGGAGACAGTGGGACAGGCTGGGGCTGGGTGGGCAGCAGGGTCCCACCCAGAGATTCCCCATCATGCAGAGATTCACCAACCAGAACAGGAGCTGAAGTTTCATGGGACTCAGAGGGTAGACTCCTACCTGTAGAGCTGGAGGTGGGAGGCAGAGATGCAGGGAGTCCCGGAGAGGATGTGGAAGTCAGGGGAGCTGAAGGAATGAAAGAATACAACATGAATATCAATTGTTGGGCCCAATCATGCAGCAGTGAGAGGATGAGAGGACAGGGCTGTTGACAGGAGCTTGCATCGCTAGTGGGTGGTCTGGCGCTGTTCTGGGGCTGAGAACCCGGAGGGTGGTGGGGGGAACAGGCATAGGGACGAAGTGTCCCAGGGGTGCAGGGGTATCTGGGCCCTTGTGACTTACTGCTGGTGGTGGGGATCCAGTACTGATGGTTAAAACCTGCAGAGAGAGCCAGAGAGGAAGAGTAAGCTGGTGGGAGGAGGCTAAGAAAAGGGTGAGGGGTAGGACTTGAAACACACAACACGAACTTTCTCAAGTGCTTTCTCTGAGACTCGTCAAGTCTTTATGAGTTAACTGCCTCGAACTCCCGTGCTCCCCGCTGTGCTGTCCTCGTGGTCATCAACCACAAAGACGATGATGACCAAAATACCCCTCATCTTGCGGGGTTCACTAGGTGCCTGGGACCACATCGACCTCATCAAATGATACCAGCAACAATTTATGGGAGTGTTTCCGGCCTTATTCGTGTTTTTTATGCCAATTAAATATAACTCTGTCCTTGATCTCTGAGTGTATCCTACTACCCCACACTTCAGAGACAGCGTGATCTGGGACGTAGTTCCTGGACTTCCGTAATGTGGAACTGAGATCATGACGGTGAGAGAGTGAGGCAGGCAGACAGACGCGGGAGTGAACCAGAGAGTATAAAGCCGGAGAGTAAGAGGGATGTGGGGAAAAGAGGGTTTGAATACATATGGTTCTGGGTCATGGATTGAATCCTCTCTGATGCTCTGTAAGGAACACAAGTAAAACTCAGACCTATTGCATATTTGGTGGTCTGACCGGGTTTCTGGAAATGAAACTCTTCTTCGAGACTGGACCTAGCGGAGACCGCCCTGTGGTTTACTTATTCCGGATTTACCTCATTTGACCTTTACAATAATCTTGAATGACGTTTTTTTAAAATTCCATTCTAAAAATAGACACTGAAGCCTAGAGGTTGCCTGGCTTGCCCAGGGCCACAGGGTGAGCAAAAAACCAGAAGCAGCACTTAAAGGAAGACCCGTAAATCACCCAAAGCCACGCTGTCAGTTACAGCTTAAAGTCATTCTCGAGGACTATTGAAATATAATACAGGTTTTAATCCAGATAGAAAGACAATGTAGACAGTATCAAAGGCAACACGGTGGGGACATAATTAATTGAGCATTAGTTTAAATGGTTGTATTAGAAGCTCCTTGATATGCCTTCCCATCCTGAGATTTGAGGCTTGTTCTAGCCGGGTTAGCCTGCAGGGTAGCCTAGTAGCGAGGGGGTCTCTTCAGGGCCTTAGAGGCAACTTAGGGTTTGAGTCCTGATGCTACCACTTCTATCAGTCGTCTGATCTTGGGAAAGCAGATTTCCCTCCTCGAGCCTTGCTTGCTCCTCTGTAAAATATACACAATATGTCAGAGTGTTGGGCTGGGTTTGTCAAACATAACACACTCAACGTGCCGGATCACAGGCATCCCTCCATAAATATGAGCCTCGAGTGCAGGTGTTACTGTGGGTTTTGTTGCTAAGAGCATTGCCGAGGAGGGATTTACTGCTAAAAACATTGCTAACGGCTTTAGGTTTGATTCTCAGGTGGGGTGGAGTCCGGATGGCCCCTGGAGGACGAGCAAAGGGCCACGGGCTGTCACGACAAAGAGAAAGAAGCAGATCAGTCACCACCTTGGGAACTCGCTGGCTGCTGGGGAGGACTGAACGCCAACAGCCACCGTGGGCTCGCTTTACCCTCTTCCTTCCCTGATGGGTTCAGGCTCCCGTTGGGTTTCTGTGAAAGGTCACTGCAATGAAGAAGACGATGCAGGGAGCCTGGATTCCAGACCTTGGAAGCTGTTCTGTGAGCATTCGGTGTGGATGAAAGTGTCGAATCACTATACTGCACACCTGAAACTAATGGAACGCTGTCTGCTAACTAACTGGAATTTTTTAAAAACTTAAATAAAATAAACACAAATAATAGTAGGACTTGGAGACAAATTAAGCGACCGTGGAATGTTCACCCTGCTGATATTCGAGAGACTCCATTTGTGCAACCAGAGGAATGTAGTGAAGACACACTTACCAGCATTCACAAGAAGAGTTGTAACAAAAAAGGAAGTGACATCGGCAAACAAAACTTCACATGAATGAAATTTTCAGAGATAGTTTATCATACGGAAAGCACACAGGGTAAAATGCTAGAGTCTGATTGAAATTTAGAAAATAATATGACAATTCATCCTGGCATAGAAAAAGGCAAGCTCTGTATTGTAAATAATGTGATAAGAAGGGTCCTAAGAACACTCCCCCCCAAAACCACTTTCATTCTCAAAGCTTCTAATATTTAAAATGACAGTGTACAAAATAAATATTAGTTTTATAAGAAAGAAAGAAAGAAAGAAAGAAAGAAAGAGAAAGAAAGAAAGAAAGAAAGAAAGAGAAAGAAAGAAAGAAAGAAAAGAGGGAGAGGGAGAAGAAGGAGGAGAAGGAGAAGGAGAAAGGGAGGGAGGGAGGGAGGGAGAGATGTTGCTCTGTGGCTGTTCTGATGGAAGAGAATTCCCCATGGAAATTCTAGGTTGGCCCAAAACTATAAACACAGGTACTGAGAAACTGCACTGCAAGGAGACCCCAACAGCAATGGAGGTACTCACCATTGACACAGAGACTGTCCCTGTCCAGGGTGTAATGGCCCAGCCGCGTGACACCGTAGGTCTGCTGGCTTAGCTCCCAGTACAGCCGCTCTCTGTCCAGCCTGAAGCCTGTGGGATCTAGGCGGTAGGTGCAGACTGCGTCCATTCTGGTGCTTGTTCCGTCCTGTTCAGCCCTGGGGAAGGAGGGACACGGGAATAGGGGCGTGCAGAGACACTTGAGAGTGGGGCACTCTTGACAACTCCTTCCTTCAATTGTACCCCGTGGTGTTTACGTTAGCGGTCTTCTCCGGGTTTCACCTGCCGTCTCAAACACATCTTTTTCTCTCTCATATGGGGATCCAGACCACCCCACCTTAAGTGCAGTGTTCTCCAGGCCTACTCTGTACCTGGTTTTCTTCTTTTGCTCCCCAATCTTTTTATTAATTGGTTCACGCTCACTGTTTCAACTACCAGCACCCAGCCCAGTCCCTGTCCACTCAAGAAGGTAAGTACAGAGCCCTGCGGGGGCCAGAAGATTGCGGGTGTGGACCTCCCAGGGAGGAAATGAGAATCCTGAGCCCAGGCAGCGTATGGAAGGGAACAGCAAAGGACTGAAGACCTTGGAGGTGAGTGAGTCACTCCTGTAGCCCTGAAGGGAAGACTTTTGTTTCAAGTTGGTGAATCCCAAGGCTGAGGTCAGCTGCTTGGGAGCAACTTTGGGGCAGGCAACCAAGTTTGGAGAAAAACAGAGAAAATGAATTAAGAGGTGATATGGGGCAATGTAGTTCAAAAATACTTTTGTCCTGAATTTAAGCTGAACCTACAGTGATTCACCCAGAACAGGGGCTTTACAGGAAGAAAGATCCCCTCCCTCCCGTGCCTGGGAATTCTTGTTATTATCCACGCTATTTATTTATTTATTTATTTATTTATTTATTTATTTTTATAATAATATTTTTAAATTATATTATGTTAGTCACCATACAGTACATCCCTGGTTTCTGATGTAAAGTTCGATGATTCATTACTTGCGTATAACACCCAGTGCACCATGCAATACGTGCCCTCCTTACTACCCGTCACCAGCCTATCCCATTCCCCCACCCCCCTCCCCTCTGAAGCCTTAAAGCATGGTTCTCACAGTATGGCTCAGGGACTCCTGGTATTCCTAAACTCTTACAGAGAATCCACCAAGTAAAAATATTTTCATATGCATACCAAGACATTATTTTAACTTTTATTCTCTCAGGAGTATACTGTGAAATGTTTTCCAGAGGCCACAAAGTGAAATATTGTAAAGGATTAAATGCAGAAGCAGATATCCTACTGTTTTCTCCTAAACCAGACTTTAAAAAGATCTGCAAAAAATGTAAATAATGGCTCTCTTCTTATTATGCTTTTTTTTGGTGGGGGGAGGAACTATTGCCATTCATAAAAATTATGTTACTTGTGTTAACATGTAATAGATTTATTACTTTTAATAAATTAATAAATACATATTTGTAACATTTGTTTTAATTTCTAATTCAGTAAATACTGGCAGATACAACCCTCAAGTCCAAAGGCTCACTGGAGTTCTGAGTACTTGTAAGGATGTAAGCTGTTGAGCCCAGCGGCCTTGAGTACTGCTGTATCGCGGTTAAAAGGAGGGACTCAAAAACTGGAAGCTCTGGGTTCCAATCCTAGCTCCTCTCAAGGAACTTGACTACTCTGAGCCCCCGTGTTCTCTTCTGCAATGTGGGATAATAATCCTATTGTTGTGAAGATGAAATGAATGGAAACACGTACATCACGTAGCTTTCTGGGCGGCATATTATATGGGCAATACTATCTGATTGATTCGCCCATCTCATGGGGTGATGGGGTAGGTGTGGTGGGTGGAGCTCATTTAGGACGGTTTTGGTCTGTAGCACTCCAGGAACCTCTTCTCGTGATGTCATGTGAGTAGAGGACCCACGTCTCTAGCAGGATGACCTGCATTGGCTGGATGCAGGACCCCAAGGAGAGGTCCTAGGGTCGTGAAATGAAAGGAAAGGGCTCTGAGCCCCCTGACCTCAGAGGACACCAAATGGGCATAGGCAGAGAGGAGAAAACAGGCCATTTCTGTAGAGTTCAGGTCTACTTTGGAGTTTTTAAATTGCAATATATCCTGACCATATTCAACATTTGGTTTATTTTTCCCTTGGGTTCTATGTAACATCCTTTGGGAAGGTCCCTATCTCTTTTCCAGGAATATACTGCAGAACTGCAGTGTCCAGGATTTGTCGCCAATAGGGTACATATGAGCTGGGGCAGGGAGAGTGTCAGGGATTCTGGGGACGCAGTTGGCAAAGATACTACACTGGCTAATACTATGGGATCTTATCGAGTGTTCACGATGGGCCAGGCATTGCAATGAGTGATTAATAACCTCAATAATAAGACACTAGATTATCACTGCTTTATAGATCATGTGATTGAAGAACAGAGAGGTTATGCAACTTGCCCAAGGTCACAGAGCTAGCAAATGGGAGAGCAAGGGTTCAAACCCGGACACTTCGGGTCCACTATGATACGCTGCATCTTGGCAAAGCCCCAAGGCTGTGGTTGACTGGGATGTGGAGGACCAAAAAGGGAGAGAATTGGGGTTCTGTCGGCGCTTTGGAAGAAGCCTTACCTGAGCAAGGTCAGCCTGCAGCCAGCATAGAGGGAACCGACACTGCTGTTTCTGAACAGAGTCCTGAGCTGGGAACGAATGAGAGGGTGATGAGCTGGAGGGGCCAAGACTCTGGGGTGTGGCAGGCTTGGGACAAGGTGAGCATTGGCAGGGGGCTCTCACCAGGTGCTGCAGGTCTCTCTCAGTGGCATTGAATATCTCAGAGCCCGAGTTTTCCATGTCCTCTGTGTAATGCAGGTTGGTGATGGTGAAGTTGACAGCAAAAGGTGTCAAGAAAGGAACTGCAGCTGTGGAGGTGGGAAGAGTAAATGAGCCCAGTCCTGAGTCAGGCCCGGGCTGGGGGTGGGAGGGAAGGCTCCAAGGACACGCCTGAACTCCAGCACGGAGCTGGGGTTTAGCCTAGATTGGCCTGCTGTTCAAGACCCTCCCACACAGGGTGACCAACCATCTCAGTTTTCCCAGGACTATGTGAGTTCCTGGGATGCAGACGTCCAGTTGGAAAGGTGACAGTCTTGGGAAAACCAGGATGAGCTGGTCACCCTCCTCCCACTTCCCCTCGGCTCTTACCATTTCGGCACACGGTCGCACCTGCATCTCTTCATCTTGGGGGAGCAGGCCCAGGGAGCACCCCACTAGCAATGACCGATGGGAGTTGGTGGATAAATACCACAGCTCCCTTACCACCCCCTGCAGAGAGGATGACTCCAAGGTTCATGTTCTACGCATTCTCTCAGGGTCCCTCCAGCCTCCAGAATGGATACATTTCTACTGTTCCAGGCACCTGGGGTTTGGTACTTCATTACTGTTGCCCTAACGAACCAGTACATTGCATGACTGAGCAACTCTTTCTCTACGTATGTACCCCAAAGGATTGGAAACAGGGACTCAACCAGATACATGCACACCCACATTCATAGCGGCATTACCCACGGTACCCAAAAGGTGGAAACAGCCCGAGTGCCCATCAACAGACGAACAGACAGATGAAATGTGGTCCAGCCATACGATGGAAAGTCATTCATCCATAAACAGGAACGAAGTTCTGATACACACTACAACACGATGACATTGCTCTCAGTGAAATAAGCCACACACACACACACACACACACACACGCACACACTGTGTGATTCCACGTAGGTGAGATACCTAAAATAGGCAAATTCAAGAAGACGGAAGTGGATGAGAGTTACCAGGGGCTGAGGGAAGTGGGGAAGGAAAACTAGTGGGTACACAGATCCTGTTTGGGGTGGCAAGTGTTGGAGAAAGATAGGATAATATTTATACAACACTGTGACTATAACTGATGGCACTGAATTGTACATTCCGAACGGCTGATTTTACAGTGTGTATACATTTTTACCACAGTAAAAAAAGTCATTCTTACTTGTTTCTGAAGTCACACTCAGAGAGGTCAAGGTGGACATCCCAGTTGAGGTCTCATGGACAAAGGGACTTCCTGCTGATGTACTGGAGGTGCCTGTGGTCTCTGCCGGGATGGGGCCTGAGCCTGTAGCAGCTAAATTAGTGGTCTCAAGAGTTGTGGTTTTCAGGACAGTGGTCGTACTCAGTCCTTCTCTGTGACTGGTTTTAGGTGGTGTTGGGGTCTCTGATGTTATCAAAGTCACAGTGTTCCCCGCCACAGTCTTGGCCAATTCAGGGAGTCCACCTGAGGTGACAGGTGGTGAGGGTTCTGTGCCCCAGGAGGTTAAGGTGTGAGGCTCACCAGTGATTGCAGGGGTACTGACAGGCCCCAGAACACCAGCAGTCAATGTTGGGACACCTGGGCTGGCATCTGATGCAGGGCTGGTGGCCAGTAAGCCTGTGGTTGCCACTAAAATGGGGGAAAGAGTTGACGTGGAAATAGTTGTGCTGATGTGTGTGCCAGGGTGGGTGGAGAGGGAGGCTGTTTCCGCAGGGACACCAAGTGAGACAGTTGGACCTAGATCAGCTCCGCTGGTCTCGGTCACAGGTGTGGTGAGGGATGTTATTTCTGCCGGACCGAGGGAAACAGTCTGAGTTGGAAGAGCTGCACTAGTCTCCGACTCGGGCTGGATGGATGGTGAGGCTATGGTCTCGGGTAAATGAGGAAAAGCAGTGGAGCCAGGAAAACTTGTGCTTGTCTTGGCACTGGACTGGGTGACCAATGAGGCTGTGGTTGCTGGTTCACCAGGAGAAAGAGTCAGACTTGGAACAGTCATGTTGGCGTCTGTCTCAGAACTAGGGACCTGGGAGGTCACCGTATCTGGTACACCAGGGGAGATGGCTGGAGTTGGAACAACTGAACTGGCTTCCGTCCCAAGACTGGTGGTGACTGAGTGTGTGGTGTCTGGTTCACTTTTGGAAAAAACTGCAGGTGTTGTGGGGACAGTTGGGCTGGTCTCTGCAGAATGGGCGACCGATGAGACTGTTATATCTGGCTTATGTGGGGACTCAGTCTGAGTTGAAACAGCTGAACTGGCTTCTGTCCCAGGATGGGTAACCCACAAGGCTGTGGTCTCCAGTTGATCTGGAGAAACAGTCAGCGTTGTGAAAGTTGTACTGGCTTCTGCCCCAGAACTGGTGACCATTGAGGTCACCAGCTCTGGCACAGTAGAGGAGACAGTTGGAGCTGGAATGGCTGAACTAGTCTGTACCCCAGAATGAGTGACCATCGAGGCTGTGGTCACTGACTCACCAGGAGAAAGATCCAGAGTTGGAATAGTCATATTGGCGTCTGTCTCAGAACTAGGGACCTGGGAGGTCGCCGTATCTGGTACACCAGGGGAGACAGCTGGAGTTGGAACAACTGAACTGGCTTCTGCCCCACGGCTGGTGGCCATTGAGGGTGTGGTATATGATTCACTGTGGAAAACATTGGGGGTTGTCCTGGGAACTGTTGGGCTGGTCTCTGCAGGATGGGTGACCAAAGAGACTGCTGTATCTGGCTCCCCAGGGGAAGCAGGCAGAGCTGAAACAGCTGAACTGGCCTCTGTCTCGGAATGGGTGACCCATGAGGCTGTGGTCTCCAGTTGACCTGGAGAAACAGTGAGTGTTGTAAGAGTTGTGCCAGTCTCTGCCCCAGAACTTGTGACCAGTGAGATTTCCACCCCTGATACACCAGGGGAGACAGTCCGAGTTGGAGTGGCTGAAATTGTCTGTGTCCCAGAACTGGTAGGTATCGAATGTGTGGTATCTGATTCACTATGGGAAAAACTGGGGGTTGCTTTGGGAATAGTTGGGCTGGTCTCTGCAGGTTGGGTGACCAATGAGACTGCTGTATCTGGCTCCCCAGGGGAAACAGGCAGAGTCGGAACAGCTGAACTGGCTTCTTTCTCAGAATGGGTGGCCCATGAGGCTGTGGTCTCCAGTTCATGCAGCGAATCAGTCAGCGTTGAAAAAGTTGTATTGGTTTCTGCCTCAGAACTGGTAACCAGTGAGGTCACCAATCCTGGCACACCAGGTGAGATGGTTGAAGCCGAAGGTGAACTGATTTCTGCCCCTGGAGTGGTGGCTGTTGAGAGTGAAATACCTGATTCACTATAGGAGAGATCTGGAGTTGTTCCGGAAACAGGTGTGCTGGTCTTTGTGGAATCGGTGACCCATAAGGCTGTTGTCTCTGAATCATGCGAGGAATCAGTAAGAGTTAGAAAAGTTGCACTGGTCTCTGCCCCAAAACTAGTGACCAGTGAGGTCCCCACCCCTGATACACCAGGGGAGACAGTCGGAGTTGGGATGGAAGAACTGGTCTGGGCTCCAGAACGATTAACCCACGAGACTGTGTTTGCTGGTTCGCCAGGAGAAAGAGTCAGTGGTGAAATAGCCATAGTGACATCTGTCCCAGAACTAGTGGCCTGTGAGGTCACCGTATCTGGTACACCAGGGGAGATGGGTGTAGTTGGAACAGCTGAACTGGCTTCTGTCTCAAGGCTGGTGGCTGTTGAGGGTGTGCTGTCTGATTCACTATGGGAAACATTGGGGGTTGTCCTGGGAACTTTGGGGCTGGACATTGCAGGATGGGTGACCAAGGAGACTGTTGTATCTGATTCATGCAGGGATTCAGTCAGAGTCAAAGAGGCTGTACTGGCATCTGTCCCAGAACTAGTGGCCTGTGAGGTCACCATAGCTGGTACACCAGGTGAAACAGTGATTGTTGGAGTGGCTGAGCTGGCTTCTGCCCCAGGAGTGGTAGCCATTGAGAGTGTGGTGTCTAATTCACTTTGGGAAAAATGTAGAGTTATTCTGGAAACAGGTGTGCTGTTCTCTGTGGAGTGAGCCCCTGAGGCTCTTGTATTTGGCTCACCAGGGGAAACAGTCAAAGTTCCAACAGTGGAAATGGCTTCTGTTCCAGCATGGGTGACCCGTGAGGCTGTTGTCTCTGGTTCATGTGGGGAATCAGTCAAAGTTGTAAATATTGTACTGGTCTCTGCCCCAGAACTGGTGACTGGTGAGACTTCCACCCCTATCACACCAGGGGAGACAGTTGGAGTTGGAATGGGCGAACCGGTCTGTGCCCCAGGATGGGTAACCAGGGAGACTGTTGTATCTGGCTCACCAAGAGAAACAGTCAGAGTTTGATCAGCTGGGCTGGTCTCTGCTCCAGAACTAGTATCCCGTGAGGTCACCAGCCCTGGCTCACCAGGGAAGACATCTGGAGTTGGAATGGATGAACTGCTCTGTGCCCCAGGATGGGTGACCCACGAGGCAGTGGTCCCTGGTTTACCTTGGGAATCAGTCAGGGTTGAAATGACCATACTTGTCTCTGCCCCAGGACTAGTTGCCAGTGAAGTCACCATTTCTGGTACACCAGGGAAGACAGTCAGAGTTGGAACAGCTGAACTGACTTCTTCCCCAGAACCGGTAGCTCTAGGGGGTGTGCTATCTGATTCACTGTGGGAACCATTTAGGGTTTCCCTGGACACGGTTGAGCTGGTTTCTGCAGGATGAGTGACCCATGAGGTTGCGGTCTCTGGCTCACCAACAGAAACAGTCAGAGTTGGAACAGCTGGACTGTTCCTTGCCTCAGAACTAGGGACCAGTGAGGGTGAGGTTTCTGACCCTCTGTTGAAAACAGATGAGGTTGTCCTGGGAAGCTCTGTGCTGATCTCTGCTCCAGGTCTGGTGGCCAATGAAGCTGTCATCTCTAGAACATCAGGGGAAACATCTGGGGTTGTAATGATCGTTCCTCTTGTGCTTGTGCTGGCCGTTTTACCTGATGTCCCGAGGAGAGTCAGCATTCTGGAAGTGGGAGTAGAGACCGTAGTGGTCAAAGTTGCTGTAGAGGTGGTCTTCAGAGCTGTGATCTCTGCTCTTTCCGTCCACTCTGTTGGTGGTCCTGTGAATTGAGGGATGGACACACAGTTTGGACAAAATGATTGCCACTTACCGGACTGGCAATAGCTTATTTTTTTCTCCACATGAGGAAAGGGAGAGAAATGTCTCTGCCTGAGATATGCCTGCCATGCTTCTGGAATGGGGAAAGGAATCGTCCTTGACATTCCTGCACCTTCCCCTTCTCATACTGTGCCGTAACTCCGTGAATTCTTACCCACTCCCTGTTCCCAAATGTTGTCTGTGCTGTTCAGCCCCTAAGCCTTGGTTCAAGCTGTTTTCTCTGTCTGCCTTGTCCATCTTTCATCAGATTCCTTACATTCTGCCCTTCTTCAAACCCCAACGCAAATCAACTTTTACGAAGCCACGTCAGAATTCATATCTCCCTTCTCAATATTTCCTTATCCTACTGTCTGAATCTGCGCCATAGCGCCCCTCGCAGTCTGCCTGGTAACGGCTCTTAATCGCCAGAAGACTGCTTGGCGCAGTAGGTGCCCACAAATATTTATTCAGTGAGTGATGAGTGAATGAATGAATGGCTGCGCAGATGGATGTAGGCAGGGACAGGTCTCCTCTGCCCGGAGATCATGTGTCACTGTGCTTAAGAGCTTGGGCTCTGGGGGTGCCTGGGTGGCTCAGTGAAGTGACTCCCAACAGCTCAGGTCATGATCCCAGGGTCCTGGGATGGAGCCCCATGATGGGCTCCCTGTTCAGCTGGGAGCCTGCTTTTCCCTCTCCCTCTGCCTGCCACTCCCCCTGCTTGTGCTCTCTTTCTCTCTCTCTCTCTCTTTCTGTCAAATGAAGAAATAAAATCTTTGGGGCACCTGGGTGGCTCAGTTGGTTAAGTGACTGACTTCAGCTCAGGTCAGGATCCTGGAGTCCCAGGATCGAGTCCCACATCGGACTCCCTGCTCAGCAGAGAGTCTGCTTCTCCCTCTGACCCTCCCCCCTCTCATGCTCTCTCTCTCTCTCTCTCTCTCATTCTCTCGCTCTCAAATAAATAAATAAATAAATAAATAAATAAATCTTTTTAAAAAATAAAATCTTTAAAAAAAAAGAGCTTGGTCTCTAGAAGAAGAGAGTTCTGCACTTAGATTCTGGCCCCTCCGCTAACTGGGTGTGTTACCGAACCTGCCAGATTTCCGTATTTTCACCTGTGAAGGAGGTGTAGTACAGTGGCCATCTCAGAATGCTGATAAACATGCACAAAGCCCGGGGCCTCTGGGCTCGCAATACGACCACTGCTACTTTGAGTACTACCGGCTGTTACTACCATTGCTACTGTCCCTGGTCCTACCTACCATCACCGCTCTTACTGCTACTCTTACTTATGCTGTGACCGCTACCACTGCTAACACCTACCGCTCCTGCTGTTCCTGCTATCACCACCCATATCGTTGTTCGTACTACTGTTACTGCTGCTACTTGTACCTATCGCTGCAGTTATTACTACCGTTTCTACTGCTACTGCTGCTACTACTTTTTCTATTTCCACGATAAAATAGTGTTCGCTGAGCTGGGTTTGCCAGGAACCACGCCGGACCAGTCCTGACGCTGGCCAAGGTGACCGGATGCAGACTCTGAAGACGAGTAAAGTCGCACTGGCTGACACAGCAGCTACTGACCAGAGCTTCAAAACATGGTACCCTTTAAAATATATTTTTAGAGGCACCTGGGTGGCACAGCAGTTAAGCGTCTGCCTTCGGCTCAGGGCGTGATCCTGGCGTTATGGGATCGAGCCCCACATCAGGCTCCTCCACGGGAGCCTGCTTCTTCCTCTCCCACTCCCCCTGCTTGTGTTCCCTCTCTTGCTGGCTGTCTCTCTCTCTGTCGAATAAATAAATAAATAATCTTTTAAAAAAATAAAAAAATAAAAAAAAATTAATAAAATATATTTTGAAAAAATTGTCCCCAAGAAGGAGGGAGAACGACCAGGAGGCTTCTCTCTAAAGACCACAGAGCCCACCGGCACTTGATCCAGGGATAAAATAAAGGGGATTTAGACTCTGATGGGGGAGCGATGTCCCTCTTTTGCCAAGCCCATCCAAAATGCCCACATTTCTGAGAGCGGACCTGCTGAAGTGCTTTACATGTATCTGGCGATGAGGAGGGGGAGGGGGAGGAGGAGGAGAGGGACATCAGCAAGCACCTGGCACGCTTTCTCTCTGATCGTCACCAGAACATGGAATGTACATCACATTATTCCTGTGGTTTCATAGAAGAGAAAGACGGAAACTCCGCGATCATCTGCCCAGGTCACACAGCTACTGACGGCCAGGGAGGGAATCTGAACAGCCTTCCGCCTACTGCTCAACCCACGCTCCCCAGCACCGTGTATAGCATCCCCTGACTGAATTTCAGGATGTGTGGGGCCAGGGTGAAAAGAGAAGCATGTATGGGGCGCCGGGGTGACACAGTGGTTGGGCGTCTGCCTTCGGCTCAGGGCGTGATCCCGGCGTTATGGGGTCGAGCCCCACATCAGGCTCCTCCGCTATGAGCCTGTTTCTTCCTCTCCCACTCCCCTTGCTTGTGTTCCCTCTCTCGCTGGCTGTCTCTATCTCTGTCAAATAAATAAATAAAATCTTTAAAAAAAAAAAAAGAAAAGAAAAAAGAAGCATGTAAGGAGAAAATGTCCATCTGGAAAGAAGGTTAAACCAAAGTTTCCTAGTTCAGGTCCTCCAGCCGGGGTGATTTTGCTCCCGGCGGTTCCTTGGCAATGTTGGGAGACGTTTTTGTTCATGTGCACGTGCGGGGTGCCCCTGGCATCTAGCGAGTAGAGGCAAGGGTGCTGCTAGACGCTGGACAGCGCACAGGACAGCCCACAAGTAACTATCTGCCCGATAGGGCTGAGGCTGAGAAACCCCGCTCTGTGTGGAAAGGAGTCTATGAATACTGTTCGCTATTTCTATAAGCTATGCCATCTAAACACTGGTTGCCACCTGAAACCCAGTGATTCATTTCCTGGAGAACTGAGGTACCCAATCCTGTCAATGCCCTACTTATACCCCATAGAGTAACCCCAACGGGGTCCTGATGCAGCCCCTGTGACTCCACGCCTGAGGGCTTTCACTTAGCCTGTGGCAGGGGCAGGGGGTAGGCTGGGAGTGTTGAGGGTTTTTACTCCAGGATCAAGCATCCTACAGCCAGCGATAGAACAGAGCTGGATAACAAGTGCCCCATCTACTTCCCTCCTCAGATAGGACAACACTGAAGTGTTCTTTTTAAAAAAATTTTAAAAAGATTTTATTTATGTGAGAGAAAGAGAGAGCACAGAAGGAGAGAGACAGGGAGAAGCAGACTCCCCACTGAGCAGAGAGCCCAATGTGAGGCACGATCCCAGGACCTTGAGATCATGACCTGAGCCAAATACAGATGCTTAACCCACTGAGACACCCAGGCGTCCAGCACTGAGGTGCTCTGTGCTGTCTCCCAGAGCTTCCCAATGGGACTGACACTGTTGCCCACATCTGTGGCCTGCTCGTGAATGCCATTTGCATTGACTTCCTTTCCTTGTCTTCTCCAGTGCTTCCTGGGACCATCCCCCACCTGAGACAAACCATTTGCCCCCTAACCTTAAGTCTGCTTCTGGGGAATCCAACCAAAGATGGCCGGTCACAGGATAAGACTAATCATCTGATTGTGGAGTAGGGGTAATTCTGTCTAAAGCCTGCATCTTGCAGAAAGCCTCCAAAATGTATAATAGTCTGGGCTCCAAAAATCTGGAAATAAATTAACGGGGAGCTTTACCTTTTAACCCCACAGTGAGGAGAACCCCTTGCCATAAACACCTGCACCTCTTAGACTCTCAGGGAGGACAATCACACTGAGAAATGTTAGCAGGTGCCTTTTAGGGGGAAAGATTATTGCAGTCAAGTAATTGTGTAAAACTCTAGGTTGATGGGGGCGCCTGGGTGGCACAACGGTTAGGCGTCTGCCTTCGGCTCAGGGCGTGATCCCGGCGTTATGGGATCGAGCCCCACATCAGGCTCCTCCGCTGTGAGCCTGCTTCTTCTTTTCCCACTCCCCTGCTGTGTTCCCTCTCTCGCTGGCTGTCTCTATCTCTGTCGAATAATAAATAAAATCTTAAAAAAAAAAACTCTAGGTTGAATAAAGCTAAACAAATTTCTTCACAATAGGATTTCTCAGAGTCTTTAATATGCTTATGCATGTTATGGTTCTTCAGGAAGGAACAACATCTTTGCCAAACTTTTCTTCTTTTTTTTGGCCTCAAAATTCTTTGTCGTTTTGTCAAAGGGTATCCAAGCATCACCAAGCTTTAGGAGGTCTCCTCAATGTTGTTTTCTGCCTGTGTCTCCAGTATCATTTCCTACCACCCCATCCTTTACTTCATACATTAGCAAAGGCGAATTATTTGTATCTCCCAAATGTTTCCAGCTTTACCCCTCTCTGTGCCTTTGCATGTGGCTGTCCTCTCTATCCAGAATGTCTTCACCAACTCCCTTTGTCTTTCTGGTAAATCCCTAGTCATCCTTTCAAACCCAATTCAAATATTATCTTGCTCATTAAGCTTTCCTTCTATAGTTCAAATATATCTTCTTGCATATGTTTAAAGTTGCATCATAGTTATTCTGTTCCTTTGTTGCTTCCCTGCTGGTCTGAGAGCTTCACGGATACAGTGCCCAAGTATTTTCATCCGTGCATCCTCCGCTTAAAGCAGTCTCTAACACAGAGAAAGCGATTAATAAGCATTTTCAGAGTTAAGTTAAACTGGGTCATGTTTGTGGAACTGACATACCCAACCGTGAACTAAATTCACTACGCATGTTATGAGGAAAAGAAAAGTGGTAACATCCACCTGGTAACCATTAGACAAAGATCCGGCGAAGACAGGGAAGCCCATGGCCACCCCACATTATTCTTTCTCTAAAGAAACAAACATTTCATCTCTCCGGAGGAGGAAATAAGGCCACAAGTGAGATTACTGGGAAGTAAGCAAGTACTGAACCTACCTCTAGGACTAGAAGATGATGTGGGTGCCATGGGGACATGGACTGGTCCTGTGGTTCCTCCATGGGCTGCTTCATTGGGTATCTTCGTGATGCGCTCCACGATGCCATCCGTCCCTGCAGGTGAGGGTGGAGAAGAAACCTGGGTTAATTCATCTCACCCAGGAGAGCACTGTCTAAGTGGATTCACTTAATTGACTATACAACTCAATTCTTTTCGAGTCCATCTGTATGGACTTGAGCCAGGGCTATGTGCCACGAATGGCCACCCCTGTCCACTGACCCGCTCGTCTACTTGTGGATCTGTCCATCTTTCCTTCCATACGTCCCTGTATCTACCCATCCATCCTTCCTTCTTCCTTCCTTTCTCTACATCTGTCCTCCCTTCCACACATTTACCCTCTCTTCTTTCATTTCTCTGTCTTTCCATTCTTTCTTTCATCCCTCCATCCATCCAACCACACATCTACCTTCTTACTGTCCTGCTCATTGCTTGCGTACCGAACACCCATGACTCAACTACTGAGCCACATTTTAAGACATGGGTCAATTCCTATCAATGTGTCTAATTTTATTGTGAATCGAGAGGTAACCAAGTCATCTTCCTATAGATATTGGCTCGCAAAGCAGGTGCTAAACTAGTTAGAGGACTTCTTTGCACTTGTCTCCCAAACAAAAGTTGGGGGCAAATTCAACTTTTCAGAGGAATGGAATCCCCAAGAGTTTCCCTTCCTCGTCTGTGGATCTCTTGGAAGTGGTGTGCCTGCTCCTAGGCCCCCAGTCCTTCCCACATCCCATAGGTACTTTGTTCCATCATTTTTCTTTGCTCACCTTTTTCTTCCTCTTTTCCCTTGCTTTTGACTGGGTCCTCAATGTAAAAACACACTCAATTCAAAGGGGGCTATCTCCCCTATATCTATGTGTAATTAAGCTATTGTTCTAGTTCTTTGCAAATTACTCACACGCCCTTCATTAGAGTCCCTGAGGGCCCACAGGTTGTCAAAGGACTCACCCCACTTCAATTTGACTATTGGTAGCATTTGGCAGAACTGACCATTTTCCTTCCTAAAACTCTCCCCTCCTACAGCTTCTGTGATGCCAGAATCTCTTGCTTTTTCTCCTCCCTCTCTGACCACTCCTACTTAGACTAATAACTAAGAGCATAGATTCCTAGCGCCACATAGTCTGAATTCTTACCACTTATTAGCTTTATGATCTTGAGTAAATTATTTAACCCTCTGTGTCTCAGTTTACTAATCTATAAAATGGGCTTGTAATCATCCTTGCTTCAAACTGTATTTCAGTGAGGATTCCCGTAACTTAATAGAACAGTGCTTGACAGAGAATAGCTGCCCTAGGAAAAGTCTGTTGTCATTAGCATTATCATCGACAGAATCTCAGTAATATTAAAACATCTATCATGGTACTGGAATCATCTGCTTGCTTATTTATCTTTGTTTCCACAATGCCTAGTCCAATGCCTAGAACTGAGGATAGATAAACAAAAGTTTGCTAAAAGAATTTCTGTGCAGTAATAAACTCTAATAACTCCTTTATGCCTCTCAGGAAAAGAGTCATTTCCTATGAGCCACTAATAATGGGAGCAGAGGAGCTGTGGGTCCTTACTTGTCAACTGTGTTGAGTGTGGAGGAAGTTGGAAAGCCCTTGTCACTGTTCCCAGCTGAGTACGCTCTGTCGTTCTGGTATCTGTAACGGATGATAAAGATGTCCTGACTGGCTCAGTCTTCGTCCCCAAAGTACTGACCACAACCAAGGGTTCTTCAGCAGTGCTCCGCTCTGCCCCGGTGTTGGTGCCCACCACAGGCTGGGTAACCAGTGAGGAAGGAATCCCAGGGGGTGCTGGACTGGTTGAAGAGTAAGCAGTAGTGAAGGTCGAAGAGGAGGATGGTACTGAAGCTGATGGAGGTAGGCTCTCCGCAATGGTGGACACACCATCTCCAGGGCCTGGTTCTGTCCTCAAAAAGGGACTGGCTGAGAAGGTGGCTGAGCTGGCATCTGGAAGCCCAGATGTAACTGTGGACAGAGAAAGAACCAGGGGGTCAGCTGAGATGGTCTCGGCTGAGGACAACATTACCATACCCAGGTGACGAGTACTTTCTGAGACAGACACGGAAAGCTTGGGTTGTGGGAAGGAGGTTCCACCAGCAGACCCCGCAAATGACAGAAGCATAAGTGTGAGAGAGAGATTTCTGCTGAAATTTCAGCACACTGCCAAGACAAAGGCGGGTCTGAAACTCTAATTTCCACGGAACAGGTGATATCACTCTTGGACTATTTCAAAGCATGAGTGGACACAGGAGATAACGGTGTGCTTGTGGGAATGGCTAAGCTAGAGTCCAGGGATCTGAATGTCTCCTGTGGTCAAGAAGAGACATGGGAAAGGGGCCCTGTCTCAGAGTTCTACGGTCAAGAAGACAGGCATTGAGGTGAAAATAGTGGCCTCCTCCATGGAACAGATAATATCCTCTGGAAAAGAGAGAACGGGGACAGGGGAAGGTGCCTCATATCTACAAAGGCTATTCGGCACATTACTTACAAATACGTATGTGAAAAAAAATCATACTCTTTTTATCTGCAGTAACATCAAAGTTGGCCACTCTTTCAAAGCACGTGCTCTTAAAAATAGCAGATAAAACGATTTTGGGTTGCATGATGATAACTAAGAAAACACGGAGCTTTACAGGAAGAGAAATGAGAAGTGAGGTCACAGGAATGGAAAAGACAGTTTCTTAACAGACACTGCAAAAGAATCTAAAGAAAGGAAGTTTGTGGAAGGGATAACTGCCAGAAACACAAACAGCAAAGTTTGCAGAAAGAAAAACAAACGTTGAAAAAACAAGAAGAGAAAACATAAAAAATCTGACACACGCTATCTCTTTGCAACCATTTACGAAGCGAGTGTTCGTGATTCCCGTGACAGACCTACTACACTACGCAGGAATGCGGCCGATGCAACCAAGACTAGAGGATTTCTCACCCAACCCAAAGGGTACCTTTCATAGCTAAGAAAGTGATTGTTCCAGGTTCAACACTAAGGGAAGACACAGAGAGCCTGGTGTTCCTTCCTGTGGGGATGGATGGTGACATCGTGGACTGAGCAGGGTCCAGGGTAGATGTCCTGCTAGAGGAGATGACGTCACTCCTGGAGGCCTCAACATTCGTATCAGTGGACATTACAGAAGGGACACTGATTTTCTCTGAGCCCATGACAGGGGGTTGTGAGAATCTGCTGTCCCATGGCTCCGTGCGAACGGATGACGTTGACTCTGTCCCCAACTCTGTGGTTTCAGGAAGGCCAGCCATTGTTGTGAAATCCGTGTTGTCCCCAGTGGGGGAAGAGGGGACGAATGGAGTGGTGTCTTTGGGTGTCTCTGAGCCCGCTGGGGCAGAGGACTGGGATTCCAGTGCAGAAGTGATGGTCCATATGTTGGTCACTGCTGTGTTCCAGGAAGGGTGGACTCCCTCTGTGGTGGTTGTGGCTTCTGAAATTACCAGGGTCTTGGCTGAGGTGCTGCTCACATCTGAAGGAAAACTTCTCGCAGGTCCCAAGGTTGTGCTCAATGGGTCACCAGTCCCCAGCATGCCAGCATCAGGTGACGTGACAGGGGGAGGCGCAGAAAGGTCCCTGGCTTGCGATGTGGCGGAAGCTAGAGAAGGGGGCATCGTCAAATGGGAAGGCCCATGGGAGGAAGGAGATGTGACGTCCTGGTCAGAGGAAGGGCTTGTCCGTGAACCATCCTTAAAACCCGTGTCCATGCTAGTGGTTCCATCTGAGCGTGCAAAACCCTGTGTCCCTGTGGAGTGACTCTCTGCCCAGGAGGCCGTGGCAGAGCCAGCAGTGGTCCGTGTGCCCTGTGATGAAGCCCCAGGAAGAACTGTTTCGGACGCCATGGTTATAGCTGTGGACTCTGTCAAGACGGGGGAGGTTGACAGCCTGGTGGTGTTTCCCGTGGGGATGGATGGTGACACTGTGGACTGAGCAGGGTCCGGGGTGGATGTCCTGCTAGAGGAGATGACGTCTGTCCTGGAGGCCTCGGCATTTGTACCAGTGGACATTACAGAAGGGATAGTGATTTTCTCTGAGCCCATGACCGTGGGCCTTGAGGTGCTGGTGTCCCATTGTTTTGCGCCAAGGGATGATGTTGACTGTGTCGTCAACTCTGTGGTTTCAGGAAGGCCAGCCAATGTTGTGGAAACCGTGCTGTCCACAGTGGGGGAAGTACTGACGATTGGAGTGGTGTCCGTGTGTGTCTCTGAGCCCACTGGGGCAGAGGACTGGGATTCCTGTGCAGAAGTGATGGTCCCCATGTTGGTCACTGCCGTGTTCCTGGAAGAGTGGAGTCCCTCTGTAGCCATCGAGGCCTCTGAAATTACCCGGGTCTCAGCTGAGGTGCTGCTCAAATCTGAAGGTGAACTTGTCCCAGAACCCAGGCTTGTGCTCAATGGGCCAGTGGTTCCCAGGATGCCAGGGGCCGCAGGTGAGGTTATAGTGACAGATGCAGAAAGGTCCCTGGCTTGTGATGTGGGGGAAGCTAGAGAAGAGGGTGTCGTGGCACGGGAAGACACGTGGGAGGAAGGAGATGTGATGTCCTGGTCAGAGGAAGGGCTTGTCCATGACTCATCCTCAGAACCCGTGTCCATGCTAGTGGTTCCATCTGAACCTGCAAAACCCTGCGTCCCAGCCAAGTGACTCTCTGCCCAGGAGGCTGTGGCGGAGGCATCCGGGGTACGTGTGCCCTGTGATGTAGCCCCAGGGAGAACTGTTTCGGTCGCCATGCTTGTAGCTATGGATTCTGCCAGGACAGGGGAAGTAGAGAGCCTGGTGTTGAATCCCGTGGGGATGTCTGGTGACATAGTGGATTGAGCAGGACGTGGGGTGGAGGTCCTGCTAGAGGAGATGACATCGGTCCTGGAGGCCTCCACACTCGTATCAGTGGACATTACAGAAAGGACAGTGATTTTTTCTGAGCGTATGATGGTTGACCTTGAGGTGCTGGTGTCCCATTCTTCTGTGCCAAGGGATAACTTAGACTGTGTCACCAACTCTGTTGTTTCAGAAAGGCCAGCCACTGGTGAGGAAACCGTGGTGTCCCCAGTGACAGAAGAGCTGACTATTGGAATGGTGTCTTTGGGTGTCTCTGAGCCCGCTGGGGCAGAGGACTGCGATTCCTGTGCAGAAGGGATGGTCCCCATGTTGGTCACTGTCGTGTTCCCGGAAGGGTGTAGTCCCTCTGTGGCGGTTGTGGCTTTTGAAATGACCGGGGTCTCAGCTGAGGTGCTAGTCAAATCTGAAGGAGAACTTGACACAGGTCTCCAGCTTGTGCTCACTGGGCCGGGGGTGCCCAGACTGCCCGCGGCTGCAGGTGAGGTTACAGGGACAGGCGCGGACCGGTCCCTGGCTTGTGATGTGGGGGAAGCTAGAGAAGAGGGTGTCGTGGCACGGGCAGGCCCATGGGAGGAAGGAGATGTGACATCCAGGTCAGAGGATGGGCTTGTCCATGACTCATCCTCAGAACCCATGTCCATGCTAGTGGTTCCGTCTGAGCGTGCAAAACCCTGCGTCCCAGCCGAGTGACTCTCTGCCCAGGAGGCTGTGGTGGAGGCATCTGTGGTACGTGTGCCCTGTGATGTAACCCCAGGGAGAACTGTTTCAGTCGCCATGGTTATAGCTGCGGACTCTGTCAGGACAGGGGAGGTAGAGAGCCTGGTGGTGATTCCCGTGGGGATGTCTGGTGACATCGTGGACTGAGCAGTGTCCGGGGTGGGTATCCTGCTTGAGGAGATGACATCGGTCCTGGAGTCCTCCACAGCCATATCAGTGGACATTACAGTAAGGACAGTGATTTTCTCCGAGCCCATATTGGGGGGCCGGGAGGTGCTGCTTTCCCTTGGCTTTGCGGCAAGGGATGACATTGACTGTGTCCCGAAATCTGTGGTTTTAGAAAGGTCAGCCATTGGTGTGGAAACCGTGCTGTCCTCACTGAAGGAAGAGAAGATGAATGGAGTGGTGTCTGTGTGTGTCTCTGTGGCCGCTGGGACAGAGGACTGGTATTCTAGTGCAGAAGTGATGGTCCCCACATTGGTCACTGCCATATTCCCGGAAGGGTGGAGTGCCTCTGTGGCGGTTGTAGCTTCTGAAATTACCAGGGTGTCAGCTGAGTTGCTGCTCAAATCTGAAGGAGAACTTGTCCCAGGTCTCAGGCTTCTACTCAACGGACCTGCTGTCCCCAGTGTGCCCGCGGCTTCAGGTGAGGTGACAGGGACTGAAACGTCCCTGGCTTGTGATGTGGGGAAAGCTAGAGAAGGGGACGTTGTGGCACGGGAAGGCCCATGGGAGGAAGGAGATGTGACGTCCTGGTCAGAGGAAGGGCTTGTCCATGACTCATCCTCAGAACCCGTGTCCATGCTAGTGGTTCCATCTGAGCGTGCAAAACCCTGCGTCCCAGCCGAGTGACTCTCTGCCCAGGAGGCTGTGGCGGAGGCATCCGTGGTATGTGTGCCCTGTGATGCAGCCCCAGGGAGAACTGTTTCGGTCGCCATGGTTATAGCTGTGGACTCTGTCAGGACGGGGGAGGTAGAGAGCCTGGTGGTGTTTCCCGTGGGGATGGATGGTGACACCGTGGACTGAGCAGGTTCTGGGCTGGATGTCCTGCTAGAGGAGATGATGTCAGTCCTGGAGACCTCCACACTCGTATCAGTGGACATTACAGAAGGGATAGTGATTTTCTCTGAGCCCATGACCGTGGGCCTTGAGGTGCTGGTGTCCCATTGTTTTGCGCCAAGGGATGATGTTGACTGTGTCGTCAACTCTGTGGTTTCAGGAAGGCCAGCCAATGTGGAAACCGTGCTGTCCACAGCGGGGGAAGTACTGACGATTGGAGTGGTGTCCGTGTGTGTCTCTGAGCCCGCTGGGGCAGAGGACTGGGATTCCTTTGCAGAAGTGATGGTCCCCACGTTGGTCACTGCCGTGTTCCCGGAAGAGTGGAGTCCCTCTGTAGCCATCGAGGCTTCTGAAATTACCCGGGTCTCAGCTGAGCTGCTGCTCACATCTGAAGGTGAACTTGTCCCAGAACCCAGGCTTGTGCTCAATGGGCCAGCGGTTCCCAGTGTTCCAGCGGCCGCACGTGAGATTATAGTGACAGATGCAGAAAGGTCCCTGGCTTGTGATGTGGGGAAAGCTAGAGAAGGGGACGTTGTGGCACGGGAAGGCCCATGGGAGGAAGGAGATGTGACGTCCTGGTCAGAGGAAGGGCTTGTCCATGACTCATCCTCAGAACCCGTGTCCATGCTAGTGGTTCCATATGAGCGTGCAAAACCCTGCGTCCCAGCCGAGTGACTCTCTGCCCAGGAGGCTGTGGTGGAGGCATCCGGGGTACGTGTGCCCTGTGATGTAGCCTCAGGGAGAACTGTTTCGGTCGCCATGGTTATAGTTGCGGACTCTGTCAGGACGGGGGAGGTAGAGAGCCTGGTGTTGATTCCCATGGGGATAGATGGTGACACTGTGGACTGAGCAGGGTCCGGGGTGGATATCCTGCTTGAGGAGGTGACATCAGTCCTGGAGGCCTCCACGGTCGTAGCAGTGGACATTACAGAAAGGACGGTGAATTTCTCCGAGCCCATATTGGTGGGCCGGGAGGTGCTGCTTTCCCATGGCTTTGCGCCAAGGGATGACGTTGACTGTGTCCTGAAATCTGTGGTTTTAGAAAGGTCAGCCATTGGTGTGGAAACCGTGCTGTCCTCACTGAAGGAAGAGGTGATGAATGGAGTGGTGTCCGTGTGTCTCTCTGAGCCCGCTGGGGCAGAGGACTGGTATTCCAGTGCAGAAGTGATGGTCCCCATGTTGGTCACTGCCATGTTCCTGGAAGGGTGGAGTCCCTCTGTGGCGGTCGTGGCTTCTGAAATTACCTGGGTCTCAGCTGAGGTGCTGCTCACATCTGAAGGTGAACTTGTCCCAGGTCCCAGGCTTCTGCTCAACGGGCCAGCTGTCCCCAGTGTGCCCGCAGCATCAGGTGAGGTGACAGGGACAGATGCAGAAAGGTCCCTGGCTTGTGATGTGGGGGAAGCTAGAGAAGGGGGCATCATCTCACGGGAAGGCCCATGGGAGGAACGAGATATGACGTCCTGCTCAGAGGAAGGGCTTGTCCATGACACATCCTCAGAACCCATGTCCATGCTACTGGTTCCATCTGAGCGTGCAAAAATCTGACTGCCAGCTGAGTGACTCTCTGCCCAGGAGGCTGTGGTGGAGGCATCCATGATACGTGTGCCCTGTGATGTAACCCCAGGGAGAACTGTTTTGGTGGCCATGCTTATAGCTGTGGACTCTGTCAGGACGGGGGAGGTAGAGAGCCTGGTGTTGAATCCCGTGGGGATGTTTGGTGACATCGTGGACTGTGCAGGGTCCAGATTGGATGTCCTGCTAGAGGAGATGACATCAGTCCTAGAAGCCTCCACAGTCATATCAGTGGACATTATAGAAGGGACAGTGATTTTCTCGGAGCCCATGATGGTGGGCCTTGAGGTGCTGGTGTCCCATCGTTCTGCGCCAAGGGATGATGTTGACTTTGTCCTCACATCTGTGGTTTCAGGAAGGCCAGCCATTGTTGTGGAAACCGTGCTGTCCCCAGTGGGGGAAGAGGTGATGATTGGAGTGGTGCCTTTGCGTGTCTGTGAGTCCGCTGGGGCAGAGGACTGGGATTCCAATGCAGAAGTGATGGTCTCCACATTGTTCACTGCCGTGTTCCTGGAAGGGTGGACTCCCTCTGTGGTGGTTGTAGCTTCTGAAATTACCCGGGTCTCGGCTGAGGTGCTGCTCACATCTGAAGGTGAACTTGTCCCAGGTCCCAATCTCGTGCTCACTGGGCCGTTGGTCCCCATCGTGCCCGCGGCCCCAGGTGAGGTGACAGGGACAAGTGCTGAAAGGTCCCTGGCTTGTGATGTGGGGGAAGCTAGAGAAGGGGGCGTCATGGCATGGGAAGGCCCATGGGGGGAAGGAGATGTGATACCTTCGTCGGAGGTAGGGCTTGTCCGTGACTCATCCTCAGAACCCATGTCCATGCTAGTGGTTCCTTCTGAGTTTAGAAAACCCTGAGTGCCAGTCAAGTGACTCTCTGCCCAGGAGGCTGTGGCGGCAGCATCTGTGGTACGTGTGCCGTGTGATGTGGCCCTGGTGGGAACTGTTTCCATGGTCATGGTTATAGCATTTGTGTTAGGATCCTGGTTAGAACTGTGTTCTGTTTCTTTGCTCATGCGCTCTGTCCTTACTGATAAACTGACTCTAGAAAGACTTACCATTTCAACCGGGGTGACCCCACTCCTAATTTCTGTCGTAAACATTGGCATCTGTGAGGTAGTTGGGCTGGTGTTGTTCTCCACGGGGAGTTCTCGGGTTCCGTCCCTGTGCAGAACTGAGGTAGAGGCTGTGGGTGATGACACAGATTTCCCTGGAGCCCCGTCACGAGTGGGCAGAGAATGAGGCGGAGAAATGGAATTGAGGATATTTGGGTCAGTGTGTGTATTCGAATGCTCAGGAGTCCACGTTGTGCTTAAAACCTGAGGAAGTGAGGGGCTCATTCTCTGGATACCAGATGTCGTTGAGACGGGCATCGATTCGGTTGTGTCCGAGGGACTCCGCGTTCGCATATTTGTGGACTTTGTCCCTTCAGCTGAAGCATGAGGAGATGGAATGGCTAGGCTGGTTCCAGTGACAGTCACAAGGCCAATGGGAGTAGAGAAATAGCCTGATTCAGTGCCAGATGCTAAGGATGAAGCTGTGCCCATTACAGAAGTTGTTTCAGGGGCGCCTGTGACTGCCAGCGTTGAAGCTGTGTCTGTCATGGCCCAGCGGCCTGATGTTGGGGCGGAAGGCGTTGTAGCTGACCGGGTGGAAGGATCCTCTAGGGCAGACATGCTGGTGTCTGTGGCCAGGGTGCTCACTCTGCCCTCTGGGTTGGGCGTGGCAGTCAGGCCTGAGTTGGTTCCCATGGTGGTGATGGTGGTGGCGCCAGCTGGAGTGGGGGCTGTGGTTACACGTGTAATGCTCCCTTCTGCGGGAGGTGAGGTTTCTGACCATTGTCCAGCGGTAGAGGCAGCGTCCCTAGTCACTACACCTGTGGTGGCCACCAGAGTCGGAGACTCCACTGAAGGGAGTAGACTTGCCTGTGGTTCAGATGTCGCAACGACCAGTGCTGAGGAAGCCAGCGTTCTCCCTGTAGAACTGTCCATGGGCAAACCAGTGACATGGACGTGGGCAGCTGTGTCTGAGGCAGTCCATGGAGAGGTCCCCGGTGCTCGGCTCTGGCCCATGGTCCTGGCCGTCCTCTCTGGACTAGGCATTACAGTTGGAACTGAGCTTGCTCCCCTGGGGCTGGAGGGGGCGACCTCCACAGTGGGGGCCCCACCCTCGCTTGTTAGTTCTGTGGGAGGTGATGTCACAGAGTGAGCCTCCGGTGGAGATGCGGTTTCAGTGGTCTCCAGTCCTGTGAGGGACTCAGACAGGGGCCCCACGAAAGGGGAGCTAGCAGCTACAGCGGAGCCAGCTTTCCCTCTTGCCACACTGATGAGGCTGATAGCGGCTGAGCCTTCTGACCTATCAGAACAGAGGGTGGTAATAGTGGCGTCGGGGTCCCCAGGGGAGGCACTCAGGGTTGGGTCACTCCCAGCTGTGTGCTTTGACTGTGGGCTAGCCGATGAGTAAGCCTCCCCCACGGACCCACCTGTTTGCTGTTCAGCCACCATTGCCTTTGGACTGAAGGCAGTGGAAGGAGTGACCACAGTGTTGACCCATGTCATGGTTTGAAGTTCAGATTTCTCTGTCACGGAGCTGGTGGCTACCTTGGGGGCTATAACCAAAGTTGTTGCAGTGTCCCGATGGCCAGTGGAAGATGTGCTAGAAGGGAGATGCGTGCCCACTGTGGTCCCCTCCTTGGAGCCAAGCCATGTGGACAACTCCATTCTAGTTGTTCTAGAAGTTGGGACTGAGCTGGCTTGCTGGACACTCCCTGTGGAAGTTGACTCTGGGTGGAGGAAAGACATTGCTCCTCTTGACTGGCTTGTCCCTTCTGGTGTCCCAGAGTATGTAGTGGCCCGAGCTCCAACTGGATACGGGGAGCGTGAGATGTTATTTGTAATGACTGCCGTTTCTATAGATGATTCTCCCGGCACCATGGTTCCTGTGGACAAGCGAAGGAGTCTGGTGCTGCCACTCCCTGTGCGCACGGATTGGAAGGTGGCCAGTCCCACTGTGGTGTCTGCGGGGGCAGTCTCTGTTGGAGTCTCCCTAAAAGAAGTTCCCACCGTGGTCCTGGTCTTGTGGCTGCTGCTGGGCTCCTTGGAGCTTGGATTTATGGTATCTTCAGATGTTCCTGGGGTTCTGTTGGACAGGCCTGTGACCGAAATAGCTCTTCAGTTAGGAAGTTTGCAAGGAGGTAAAAAAGGGGTTCTTCTGGTTTTGATTCTCCTTCCTTTCTCCCTACAGATCTGCACATATTCTGTTCCTTTGGATGGCAGGAATCCTATTGTCCATCCTTGTGTCTAATGTTGGGTGTATAAGCTTGGTCTACTGGCTTGCAGAACTCCCTCTGGCACCCTACGTTTCTCTATCAGTGTGGCCTCCATGAAGACCTATATACCACGTCTCATGTCTTAATGGAGGGTAAAGATTCCACCCAGGAACAGGGGAAAACTCTCCCATACTTTGCTCTGTTTTTCCTCCTTGGGCCAGCCTTCAATCATTCTATTTTAGTCTGATATCTGCCTTTATTCCCTAGACTTCAAAACTGATTCTAATTAAAAGCTCTCTGGCTTGGTTTTAACAGGTTAAGGGGAAAGGTAGATCAAGGAGCCTCACTTCCTATATATTTTCATTTTCTTTCACCTCTCATCAGGAAAAGGCAGAATGTTTTTACCTCCTAGCGTAGAAAGAGATATCAAATGATTGCTTTCAGGAATCAGGTCAGCTGTATTCATCCTCGTAAGCACCTTAAGTGGACACCTCTCCCCTTCAGGCCATGTACTGAACATTGTAACAGTAGATAGTATTATAATCATCTTATAATTATGAATCGTCCCATAGAACAAACCCATGGCAGCTCAAGGGAACCTTTCCCTGTTGGTGGCAATCCCTGACTTTAGTGATGGTATCTGAGTTAGGAAGGCCCTTCACAATTCGTCAACTGATTTGTAGAGACACTGTATCTGTTCCTAAGGCTGAGTGATTGGTTCTTAAACATATAAATTACTCAGTAGAAACAATTCATATTAGAAATCAACAAATCTAAGGGCGCCTGGGTGGCTCAGTCGGTTAAGCATCCAACTCTTGATTTCTGCTCAGGTCACAATCTCAGGGTCCTGGGACTGAGCCCTGCGTCAGGCTCTGTGCTTAGTGGGAAGTCTGCTTGAGAATTTTCTTCCTCCCTTTCCCACAGTCCCTCCCCCAACTCTCTCTGTCTCTAAAATAAATAAAATCTTTTTTTTTTTTTAAAGAAAGAAATCAATAAATGCTCCATAAAAACTACTGGTTGCTGGAGGGGAGGTATGTGGGGGGGACAGGGTAAATGGGTGATGGGCATTAAGGAGGGCATGTGATATAATGAGCACTGGGTGTTACATGCAACTGACGAATCACTGACCTCTACCTCTGAAACTGATGATACACTCTATGATAACTAATTGAATTTAAATAAAATAAGTTAAAAATTAAAAAAATATTATCAACAGCCTCTGGAACCACAGCAGAAAGTTTTGATTATGTACCAGCACAGAGGACTCAGGCACTCATTTTACTCCAAGACCAGTGTTAAGCACAGTATACACAGATGGTCATACCTACCCAGGCTGACGGTAGTCACCAGAGACGCACGGTCACCCGTTGACCACGTGGTGCCTCCATACGTTCCCTCACTCAGCTCCCCAGTGGTGGCTGCCACAGACTCCTGTGTCCCTGAAGGATAAGAGGATTGAGGTGTCAGCCTAGCATTCCCTCAAGGTGCGCATACCCAAGAAATGCTTGCACTAGACACTGGCTCAGCCATGTCTTCATCTGTCTCTGAGAAGGCACGTTGCAAGGAAGAATTCTTTTGTTGGCATGAAATCAAACCAAGATGGCATGCATCATAATTACAGAAGAGCTTCTCGTTGATGGCAGGACTGCTGAATCGATTGATCTCAAGCAAAAGCATTTGGTGATACTCTGTCTCCGTCACCTACAATATGTGAATTCGCCATTGGTTAATTTTTTCCCTCCCACGTTTTAGACTCCATAAGTAAAATCAGGATTATCCCATGGATTACTATATCAGATTAGTAAACACATACAAATAATATGTCTTCGTTATGTACTTTGTCATTTTCCTTTATCATTCCTTTATAACTATCATCATGAGACTTCATATCTGGGGAGGGGAAAGGTAGGCTCTTACCGGAAAAAACTGAATTTGGACCCAAGGATGCTGAAAGTGTCACTAGTTACATAGAGAAAGTAAGTGATCCTACGAGATATGTGGAACCAGAAGGACATTCTTAGAAGGAATTCTCTCTCCTCCTCACCGAGTAGTAGCCAGCAAACCTCAGAATGCCAATGCAAGGGAAGTCAGGAACAAGGTTCTTACTTGTAAATGGAATAGAGTTATCAAGACTTGGAGCTAAGCTGGTCTCTACACCAGGGGAGCTCTCCTCAGTGGCTATAGTCACAGCTACACCATCTGCGGTGACCTTCGGTGGCCTGGCCAAAGAAGTTATCTCAGAGGTCCTGTCTTCTCCCACAGTAGTGCTCAGGGACCAGAAGGAATCTTCTGGGGAGCCAGTGCCTGGGGAAGCTGTGGTTTTCTAGGATTGAATGTTTATGGGTGATGTGGATGGTGTTAGTCCTGGGGCAGGTGGAGGAGAATTAGGGGTTCTGGATCTCTCTGCTTTGGAGGAAATAGAAGAAGCTGAGGTTGAACTTAGGGCAGGCTCCAGGGAGGACAGAGATTTGGTCTCTTCTTCAAAAGGAGGTCTTGTCTATGATGGAGCCTCTAATTCTGTTCCTAGGAGTGGCATTTCTGAGAGTGAAAAACCCTGAGTCTCAGCAGAGGGGACCCTTCCCAGGAGGTTGTGGTGTCCAGAGTAAGAGTACTGTTTGCTATAGTCCTAGATGGGCTTGTTGGTGTGTGGACAGTCATGTGTAAAGAATCTGCCATGGGAGGGGAAACAGAATGGCTGATGTTGGTTCTGCCTGGTATGTCAGTGTCAGCCACTGCCTGAGTAAATCTGGGCCAGGTACTCTGTCACAGGAAGTGAACTCAGTCCCAGTGACTTCAGAAACAGCGTCATAGAACATTTGGGAAAAGACCATGCTGAGTCTGTGCCTATGCTGGAATCCTGAGAAGTACTAGTCTCCCTCAGTCCAAGAGATTGTGAGGAACCAGATTCTGCCCCAGTTCTTGCAGACTTAGGAAGAACAGAGGCTGAAATGTAAAGGCTGGTGGCCTCCATAGTGAAGCTGCAACCATTGGTGGTGTGACCTTGTGTGATTCTGAGCGGGTAGGAACAGAGGAACATGGTTAGCCCCAGAAGTGGCCACCACTACATCAGTGAAAGGATGAGTTCCCTCTGTGTCTGTGGGGGTCTCAGAAGCAGCTAGTGTCTCCACTGAGGTATTGATCCAAGTTGGAGAACTGTTCTCAATTTCTGTGCTCTCATGTGAGTGAGTGACCCATCAGTTGGCCGAGACCCCCATCATCTCAGTGGTCAGTGGTACCTCTCTTCTGAAAATGGGTGACATTGTCATCTCTAGGGTAGAAGGCTTCAAGCTCTGTCCCTTGGAACTCATACTCAGTCAGATTTCCTTCAGGAGGGGTCACTGCTCCTGGGGACTTGTGCCCTGACATTGTAAATGCCATGGTGAAAGTTGAGGGAGAACTCTGTTTGCCCTCCATGCTGGTAAGGACTGGTGTTCCTATGATGGCCACTCCTGTGTTGCTGGCCATCCAAGAATGCTTGTCCCCATCTGTCCTGGACCCTGAAGAGAAGGCCTATATTGAGTTGGATAGGCTGGTTTCAGGCTCCAGAATGAGTTCCTGGGAACTTGTATCTCTCTGAGCAGTTGACCGGTGATAGATGCTGATGATGGGTATTAACTAGTTGTCCAGATCAAGGTAGATGCAGGGTCAGGCAGAGTATCGAGAAAGGGATCATTTACATAAGGCTGTGTACTTGGATTCTCAGAAGTGATGGAAACATATAGTGTTGTCAGTCTGATCTACTCCTGAAGTCTCAGCAAACATGGTGGTCATCTGCTGGCCATCAGGAGAAGTTGTGACGTGATACGGTGTAGTTGTCCCCTTAGCCCTCCATTGCTAAAAGATGTGCTCATGATTTTAGGAAGTATTAGTGATTGTGGTGAGGTTTCCCATGATTATAGATTAATGCCTTTGAGTTTGTCCTGAGAGAACATATAACAAATCTTGTTTCTGACCACCTGGGGGAGAGTCTGTCCCTTCTTTTCTACACGTACTGCTCCTTCCCCATACCTGGCCTTATTCACCCCTGCCTGTGGTCCCTGTTCCTTGAAACCCTTGACCACTGAGTATTATTTCTAAGGAATTAGGCCGTAATTTAACACCCATCCTTTCTTATTATTTCCCATTTTGGAAACTCCTGTTTGGCCTTTAAAGGAAGCCAAGTGCAGGGAAAATTAGAGTATAAAATAGGTCAGTCTCCAAACCTCTATTACTTCTTCCTGACAAGAGAGAACCATTTCCTTTTCAGAAAAACCTCTGGGACACAGAGTTGACTTTCTCATGGCATCACATCTTCCAAGATGGTGGCTTTTTCCCATGTAAGGATCATTCCAGGAGCCATCAACCATCCCTGATCAATTCTTTTTTTTTTTTTATTTAAGATTTTATTTATTTATTTGACAGAGAGAGAGACAGCAAGAGAGGGAACACAAGCAGGGGGAGTGGGAGAGGGAGAAGCAGGCTTCCTGCCGAGCAGGGAGTCCAATGCGGGGCTCAATCCCAGGACCCTGCGACCCTGGCCTGAGCCGAAGGCAGACGCTTAACAACTGAGCCACCCAGGCACCCGTCCCTGATCAATTCTTATCATGCTAGTTTTGGACTTCTTTCAGTAAGAGCCACATACTAATGAACACGTTTCGAGCACAGAATGGTCTCTTGTGCTCTTGGAGATACTTAAGACCCACATTGAAGAAACAGGGCCAAGAGACCTACATTCTTAGGAGAAATCCAGGTGGTACCAACTTCTCAGACTAGTTCTAACAAAAGCAGAGTTTACCGTAGAACAGAAAACATGGTTTCTCGAAAGACAAAGTTAGGCAGCAGCTATCATACCTTCAGGGTCGACCACTGTCACAGGTGTCGAAGGATCACCGTTCAGCCATGAGGAATTTTCATGTGTGGGCAAGTTAGTAATGGACACCACAGTCCCGTCAGTGCCTGTAGGAGAGACAGGTGGGTTGGATGGATATTGGTCAGTTTAGAAGGAAGGCACTCGAGAAAAATCAGTATGTGCACACTTTGGAAACAAAGATTATTTACAAGGAAGTGTTATTCAAAGGCTAGAGACAGGAGAACATAGCATTAGGGTAATTTGAATGCCAACCTTGCACAAGAATTTTGCCGTGAGTTAAAAATTGAGCTACCCTGTGACCCAGCCATTGCAATACTGGGTATTTACTCCAAAGATACAGACATAGTGAAGAGAAGAGCCATGCACCCCAATGTTCATAGCAGCTCTGTCCACAATGCTAAATCATGGAAGGAGCCGAGATGCCCTTCAACAGATGACTGGATTAAGAAGCTGTGGTTCATATATACAATGGAATATTACTCAGCCATCAGAAAGAACGAGTTCTCAACATTTGCTGCAACATGGACGGCACTGGAGGAGATAATGCTAAGTGAAATAAGTCAAGCAGAGAAAGACAAATATCATATGATTTCTTTCATCTATGGAACATAAGAACTAGGAAGATCAGTAGGGGAAGAAAGGGATAAAGAAAGGGGGGATAATCAGAAGGGGGAATGAAGCATGAGAGACTATGGACTCTGAGAAACAAACTGAGGGCTTCAGAGGGGAGGGGGTGGGGGAATGGGATAGGCTGGTGATGGGTAGTAAGGAGGGCACGTATTGCATGGTGCACTGGGTGTTATACACAACTAATGAATCATCGAACCTTGCATCGGAAACCAGGGATGTACCGTATGGTGACTAACATAATATAATAAAAAATCATTAAAAATAAATAAATAAATAAATAAACAAATAAATAAATAAATAAAGTAAAGCAGAAGATAAAAATAAAAATGTGCCGTGAACAAGCACAACGGAATAAGATATTAATGGGCAGTAATTGATCCTCTTCTCTCTTTAGTTTCAGCATCAAAGGAATCCAAATAAAGTCTGGAGGTCAGGGGTATCAAAGAGCTGGTCTATTCTATAAAGAATGGGCTGGTCAAAGAGGTATATGAGTGAGGCAGATGGCTGCCCAGGGGACTTCAAGTCAGATATTCCAATAGGACATAGTGGAGGGCATACAGTAGAGAGTGTCAGGAAAGACTGTCAGATTCCTGATGGGAAGCTGTTTGTTTTCCAGGTAATGACAACTAAGGTGATGTGATCAGTCATCGCAGGAAGACGAGACAGACACAGAAGCCACATACTTCTATTCCCACCAGTCTTCCCGAGAAGGATCACCCCCCAGGGATACCTAGGGAAACTTAGTCATGATGGGCTGATTCTCCTCTGGGTGAGAACAGGTGACCCCGAGAAGAAGTTTCAAAACCTAAACATAAAAAGGTAGTATTCTACCATAATGTGGAGTGATTCTCCTACTAGATATTTACCCCAAAGCATTAAAAGGACTCAAACGGATATTTGTCACTAATGTTCATAGCAGCATGATTCATGAAAGACAGAAGGCGAAGACAACCCAAATGTCCAACCATGTGTGAATAAACGAAAGGTGGTGTATATTCGCAACGGGATACGATTCAGCCTTAAAAAGGAAGGAAACTCTGACACCTGCTACCACACGGACGAACCTTGGAAACATCATGCTAAGTGAAATAAGGCAGACACAAAACGGCCAATGCTACGTGATTCCACGTACGTGAGGCACGCAGAATTGTCAGATTCATGGAGACAGAAGCAGAATGGTGATTGCAGATGCGAGGAGAAGCGGAAAAGGAGGAGTTAGTGGTTAATGGGAACAGAGTCTCAGTTTGGGAAGATACCAAAGTTCTGGAGACGGATGGCGGGGACAGTTGCACAACCATGGGAATGTGCCGAATGTTGCTGAACCATAGATTTTACCTCAATAAAAGAGAAGTCTTTTAAAAATGTGACATGCGTGCACTGGGTATTAACGCAACTAATGAATCATCGAACTTTACATCAAAAACCAGGGATGTACAGTATGGTGACTAACATGATATAATAAAAAAACATTTAAAAAAATGTGACATGCGTGGGGCGCCTGGGTAGTGCAGTTGGTTAAGCTCCGACTCTCGGTCTCAGCTCAGGTCATGATCTCAGGGTCCTGATCTCAGAGTCATGAGATCAAGCCCTGTGTCAGGCTCCATGATGCGCGAAGAGTCCGCTTGTCCCTCTTCCTCCCCCTCTGCCCCTCCCCGTGCTCATGCTTTCTCTCTCTCTCAAATAAACAAATACATCTTTTTTTAAAAAAAAATATGATATTCATCAGGAATGGCTACAAAGCCCAACATGGATGAGCAACCCCACACTCTGGGTACAAGCAGGCGACTTCTACAGTCATCTAGAAAACCAGATACAGGGAGCTAAAGTGGCCACCGGGCCAACTGGACATTTCCCTGCAGCCAGAATCCTGAATGAATGCAAGTCAAATACCTTGTTAAAAACAGGGCAGGGGATTTCTTACCATGTTCAATGACCAACCAAGGAAAACAAACCCATCTCCAAGGAGGCAGATGCAGCGGGTCCTTACTCATGAATGGGGCAAGCTGTCAGATCAGGAACAGTGGATTCCTGACCCAGGAGTCTCACCTCTGCGGGGTGGGGCCTCTGACAATGCAAAGGTGGGTGTCCGGGGGGGCTCTGTCTCAGCTCCAGAAGAGGTTAGCGCTCCTGACGAAGTTACGGCCAGCTCAGTCTCTGCTCCCAGGCTGCCGTGCTCTAGCCCCCCGTTTCGAGTCTTGGGAGAAGGGTGCCTAGTCCGTACCAGAATGCGGGTAAAGGCTGAGGAGGAGACCCAGGTCGAGGCTGTGGGATCTAAGGGAAAGGCCCGGGTCAGGGCTGTGGCGGACAGATCGGAAGCATCAGGACTGTTGCTAATGGTGGGGGATGTGTAAATAGAGGAATTTATTCCCCCTGCAGAGGATGAGCGGGACTGCGGCACGGTGGAGCTTGTCCCTGCATCCTCGCCAGTGCCCACGGAAGACGTGGCCACGGGGGGAGACGGGGAAGATCTCGTGCCCAGAAGTACAGAGGCCAAGGAGGAAGCAGTCTCCCCCATTGTGGGGGAGATGCCCAATGCAGCGGCCACCTCGGGGGACACAGAAGAGGTGGAAGAAGAGGATCCTGGCCCAACTCTCCTTACGGTCAGTGATGATGCTGACCAGGGGCCGCTTTGCCTTCCAGGAGTGCTTGGAGTTAAAGGCAGAGATGAATTCCCTTTGGCGACTAAACTTGTTCCCAGATCGACCATGGTTTTTCCACGGTCAGATGTCTGAGTCACCGCTCCGCTGGTTTCCACGGAGCTGGAAGCGAGACGCGGAGCCTGTGTAGACCACTGGGGAGGTGAGCTTGGCTCATCTTCAGGCTCAGAGCTGACCGGTCTTGCTGCCTCTGATGGTGTGAGTCCCTTCTTGGATGTCGAAGCAGTGAGTGCCGCTGGGGACGTGGGCTCTACTGATGGAGGAGTAATGGGGAGGGGTGGAGATGAGCTCTGTCCGGTTTCTGTGCTGGGGGGGCCCGGAGGTCTGGATTCAGACCCGTCGGTGTTGCCTCTTGTCCCCCAGGCTGTGATACCTCTAGTTGAAGTATCTGGGGGTGAATAAATCAGTGAGGTGGATGCATCTGTTTCTGGGCCCAGGGTGAGCCGGTGGGAGGCTGTGGCTATGCCCCCTCCTCGGTGCTGGCCCACGGTGGTCAAATCTTTTTTTTGGAAAGCACTGCTGTCTACCCCCGGACTTGAAAGTTCATGGGAAGGTACAGGTGTAGACATAACCAACGTTGTCTCGGATGGACTCGGACTTGAGGCATCAGGGGCAGCAGAGGCCGCGTCCTCTGTCGAGCTGGTACTCAGCCATGTGACCACGGGGAGAGACGTAGTGAGAGCCCCCAGCCGAGAAGTGACTGTGTTCTCCTTACTGGTCAAGGACTCACCCGAGGCATCGGAGGTCAGTTCCCATGTGCTGGTTCCAGAGGTAGGGGAGACAGAGGCCGCTGCAGACGCGGGTCGTGGGGTGGACTGCGTCCTGAATCCAGGGGACTTTTCTGCCAGATCTGTGCCCTGGGATCCAGTGGCGTGTTCAGCTGTCTCTGTGCTGGTCCATGCTCCTGGGGCTGGGCTAGTGGGACCCGGCGTCCTTGGGATTTTAGGGCTTTCGGGGTGAGTAGCTGGGCTGGGGGACCCTGTTCTTGCGTAGGTGCCTGTGGTTGTGAGCTCCTTCACTGGGCGGGAGGAGGAGACCTGAGCTGAACGTGTCGCGCTGGGATCTGGAGGGGTGACATATATGGTACCACTGGTGCTGGTCTTTCCAGGAACGGACACCTCAGGGGGTGATCCAGAAGAGTAAGACGTCTCCTTAGTGTCCATTTCTGCTAGTGATACAGCGGTGGTGGTCTTCACGGGGGGAGAGGCGAGGGGTGGGTAAGAACCAGTTTCTACCACCATGCTGGGACGCTCTGAACTGGTGCGTGCTCCGGGGCTGAAGCCGGATGAGTCTGTTGACTCCGGGTGGGTGCTGGAGGCAGGGACTCTCTCTTCTGACAACCCCACTGATGGGGCTGACGTACCCCGGGGAACGGTGGCACGTCTCCCTGCATCGGGACCGGCTGGGGGCTCCCTAGGTGATGAGGACGTCTTGGAAGGTAAGTTGGGCGGGTCCCATACACCTGTTAGCATGCCTGCGGGGGTGCTACTCTGGGGTACCGACGTGGTGGTCACTGCGGCTTCGGCAGCAGAAGCAGAAGGAGAAGAAGCCGGAAGGCTGGGCCAGCGACTTCTCATAGAGCTGGGCTCCGGAGGTGACTGAATTGTGGCTGTTTCTGGAGTGAGAGGTGGGCTGGTCTCATCGCCAGAAACCGTCATCCTTGCAGGCGGCACAGGATAGAGGGCATCAGACGACGTACCAGGCGAGTGGCTTGTCTTCCCCACGGTGCTGGCAGCAGCCGGGGACTGATACGCGGTTGCTGAGACTGGGACCCTGTCCGTGACCAAGGCTGCATCCGTGGACGTCTCGGTGGGGGATGTGGTTCCAGAGGGCAGGTGCGTAGTTCCCAACTTTCGGTGGCCGCCGGGTCCCCTTGTGGGGTGGACCCTGCTGGAAGCACCGACAGCGGCTGGGCCCCCTGTGTTGCGTGTTGTGAGCGTGGCCGTTGAAGGTTCCCTCGGAGACATTCCTTCCACGGAGCTGGTGTTTAGGGGACTGATTCTAGGAACCACACCGGTAGCAGCAGGGGGAGTGGCAGCGGCTGGAAGAGAGCTTCGTGCGGAAGGGGACCTTGTCTCAAATTTGGGACTGGTCTCCGGCCGGGCGCTATTGCGAAGGGCAGGGGGATCATTAACCGCGCTCTCGTGGGTCTGTGACCTTGCTGCCGCGGAGGTAAAGGTGGAGGCCTGAGATGACCGAGAAGCTGCAGGAAACTCAGGGCCCGCTGAGTCTGTGTTGGTCTCTTCTGAGGCAGGGGAGGGCGATGGAAAAAGGGAAGTTCTCATTCTGGAAACGCTGGTGATGCTGAGGGTTGTGGGGCCACCTGCCGGTTCTGACGCCAGAGTCCTGGGTGTGTCTGGGGCTTCGGGGGAGGTGCTGGAGGCGAGCACCCTCCCCACTGTCCCTTCCCCTGGGGGAGAGGGATGGGCCAGGGCAGAGGTCAAAGTTGTAACTCTCCCAGAAGCACCTGCTGCTGTATTTCTTGGTGTCATGGGAAAAAGGGTCCCTGCGGTCAGAGAAGAGGTCACTGTCTGCACTGAGAATGTGCTGGAGGCTGACCCTTGATCACCCAGATCTGGAGCAGGCGACAGCGGAGATACACGGGAGGCTGGCGTGGCGTCTCCCTCAGAACCGGGCTCAGGGGAGGCCGAGGGATGTCCAGTGTTGGACAGAGTCAGTCCTGGGCTTGTCGGCTCCCTGGAATCTGGGGTCGCCCTAGCTGAGGTCTCGGGATAAGTAGGAGAAAGCATCTCAGGTGATGAGTGAGTCCCTTCTGTTGTACTTGAACCAGCGGCTGTCCCCGTCTCAGCTGGAGAGGCGACGGGGGCACTTTTCATGGTCTGACTCACACCTGTGGGCGTCTCAGATGAAGTGGTGCTTTCTGGGGGGGGACCGGTTGTGGCCCTGCTACTCCCTGTGCTGCTGCTTCCTGTCACTGTGACCCCGGTGGGGACAGTCTGCCAGTGGGTGATGGGGTCACCTCTGGCTTCCATGGCTTCTCTGGGTGAAGTTCCTTTGGGGGGGCTGCTCTTCAGAGTGGAGAGCCCAGGGACTTCCTCAGGAGGAGAAGGGCTGACGGCGGTTTCCATGATGTTTGATGCCACTCCAGGATTTGTCTCTGTCCACCGAGAGTGCCGGGGTTCACCAGTGGACTGAACTGAGCCTGCCTGGGTCTGTGACATGGCTGTTGGGGTGCTGGGAAGGGGTGCCCTGGGGTGCTCAGAGCTCCCCGGGGCAGCCATGCTGGTGCTGTACCCTGGGTGGGGTGAGGACACCTGAGCATCACCTGTCGCCCGGCTGGTGACAGTCAGATTGTTCTCTCTTCCAGGAGCAGAGGTTCTGGTCGTGGTCTCAGCTGGGGAGGTAAAAAACAGGGCACTTTTGTTCACTGTGGTCACACCAGCAAGAACCTCACATGGCAAACTGGTGCCTGTGTGTGTCCATGTGGATTCAGTGCTGCGGCCTCGTGGTCCGGGATGGGGTAGGAGCACCGGACCCAAGGAGGCCCACGGGGTCAAGCAGGGACGGGTCAGCATTTGCCTTTTGGGGGCAGGTCGAAGACTTGGCCCCTAAGAGCAGGCTGCTGGCTGCCAGTGGGCTCCCTGAATTTTTTTCTGTTGCACGATATAACTGGGATCTCTGCACTTTGTGTCCCTAACGATCCACCTTGCCTCTGCCTCTTACACCAGTTCTCAACCGAGTTCTGACTCCCCGCCCCGCCCTCGCCGGGCCAGTTTGGGTTTTTACAACAAGTGATGCTCTGCTGCCACCTAGTGGCAGAGGCCAGGGATGCCGCCACAAACCCCAGAGGCTCAGACCAGCCCGCCCTGCAAAGACTGGACCCAGAAGATATGAACAGACACTTTTCCAATGAAGACATACAAATGGCTAACAGACACATGAAAAAATGTTCAAAATCATTAGCCATCAAGGAAATTCAAATCAAAACCACACTGAGATACCACCTTACGCCAGTTAGAATGGCAAAAATAGACAAGGCAAGAAACAACAATTGTTGGAGAGGATGTGGAGAAAGGGGATCCCTCCTACATGGTTGGTGGGAATGCAAGCTGGCACAACCACTCTGGAAAACAGTGTGTAGGTCCCTTAAAAAGTTAAAAATGGACCTACCCTAGGACCCAGCCATTGCACTACTGGGTATTTACCCCAAAGATACAGACGTAGTGAAGAGAAGGGCCATATGCACCCCAATGTTCATAGCAGCAATGTCCACAATAGCTAAATCGTGGAAGGAGCCGAGATGCCCTTCAACAGATGACTGGATTAAGAAGTTGTGGTCCATATATACAATGGAATATTACTCAGCTATCAGAAAGAACGAGTTCTCAACATTTGCTACAACATGGACGGCACTAGAGGAGATAATGCTAAGTGAAATAAGTCAAGCAGAGAAAGACAACTATCATATGATTTCTCTCATCTATGGAACATAAGAACTAGGATGATCGGTAGGGGAAGAAAGGGATAAAGAAAGGGGGGTAATCAGAAGGGGGGATGAAGCATGAGAGACTATGGACTCTGAGAAACAAACTGAGGGCTTCAGAGGGGAGGGGGGTGGGGGAATGGGATAGACCGGTGATGGGTAGTAAGGAGGGCACATATTGCATGGTGCACTGGGTGTTATACACAACTAATGAATCATCGAGCCTTACATCGGAAACTGGGGATGTACTGTATGGTGACTAACATAATATAATAAAAAATCATTATAAAAAAAGAAAGAAGACTGGACCCCAAAGGTCAGGAAGCCTGAGGTCCAGAAAACTCGCCCCAGCTGTACCTCCCACAACATCCTTCCCGTCACCTTCTGTAAGTCATAGCAACATTCTTGCAGTTCCCCAGCCAAACAGATCATAATTCTGCTCTCCTCTTTTCCTTCTGTCCAGTTATCATTCTCATCTTTCACAAATTAATATCCATTCGTCACTCAAGATTCAGTTCAAGCTCGTGTAGTCATTCTTTTGTCCTTACTGAATTTTCTAAGTGTTCTACAATGTGCACACATTCCTTCCACTGGAATTTGCAGGAAAGTCTGAGAAGGAAAATAAATGCTGATGTGGGGAATGGAGGCAAAAGGAAAAAAAAATAAATTCCCTTACAACTTATAAGTCAGTCAGAGAAAGACAAATACCATACAATTTCACTCATGTGTGGACTTTAAGAAACAAAACAGATGAACATAGGGGAAGAGAAGGAAAAATAAAATAAGATAAAATCAGAGAGGGAGGCAAACCATAAGAGACTCTGAACTCTAGGAAACAAACTGAGGGTTGCCGGAGGGGAAGTAGGTGGGGGATGGGGTAACTGGGTAGTGGGCATTAAGGAGGGCACGTGATGTAATGAGCACTGGGTGTTAGATGCAACTGATGAGGGAACAGAAGGCAAGCTGAGGACAAAGCAGAAACTGACACCCCGCAACCCCTTCCCCCCAGGGGATGTGTGGGACATTCCTCAGGTCCTGGCTATGCTAAAGGAAAAAGAAACAGTTAACCTATAGAAACCACAATCCTGCAAGACTTGAGTCTCCCTCAGTTTACAAATGTCTTAGCAATCTACAAGAACAAAGCATTTCTATCAATAACCCAGCTTCCGGAAGGGAATGTAGATACAATTGAATGTCATTGTAACCTGCAGCCCATGGACAGATACTTGCGGCGGGCAGTGTCATGTTCCTCCAGGAAGTTCCCAACTATCTTCATGTGAATGCCTTACTAGAGGGAAAAACAACCTTAACTTGACCATAGCAAGGCCTCTGGCATCCTGTGAGTCTTGAAACCTCCCTTTTTCCTTACCTCCCCCGACCCCATGGTATATAATCAGCCACCCCTCACAACCCGGGGCAGCAGCTCTTTCTGCCCACGGGTCCTGTCCCCGTGCTTTCATAAACCACCATTTTGCACCAAAGACGTCTCGAGAATTCTTTCTTGGTCGTGGGCTCCAGATTCCACCCCACTGAACCTCCCCTATATTCCACAACCTCATCACAACTGATGAATCACTAAATTCTATCTCTGAGACTAGTAATACACTATATGTTAATTAAATTGAATTGAAGTTAAAAAATTTTAAAATAAAAAGGTATTGTGATAATTTTTTTAAAAGAGCATTATTCAATACAGTTACATCCTTTAGGTGCTGTATATTAGTAATTGCTACTCCTGCTCAAACTAGGATTAAGTTTCTGTTTTAGGGCAAACTCCTGGAGTTTCTCATTTATAACTGTATTGTGAAAGATACATGACCGTAATTTGACATTTGTTTCTTCTTTGTTCATTTAGAAGTCATTTTAGTGTCTTAGTGAATTTTTTTGTTAGTCTGCATTTTTTGTTGTTGTTGATTAGTATATTACTTTATTTTTATTTATTTATTTGACAGAGAGAGACAGCCAGGGAGAGAGGGAACACAAGCAGGGGAGTGGGAGAGGAAGAAGCAGGCTCTTAGTGGAGGAGCCTAATGTGGGGCTCGATCCCAGAACGCCGGGATCACGCCCTGAGCCGAAGGCAGACGCTTAACGACTGCGCCACCCAGGCGCCCCATATTTATTTTTAAATTGTGATCTAAGTTTGATTATTTTTATCTTTAACTTTGAAAGAGAGAGGCTGTAAACATTAAATATGTACATAAATGTAAACGTTAAAAAAATTTCCTTACAACTTACAGCCCCTTGACAAGTCCTTGAAACAGGCAGAGTGACCTTCCTCTAGAAACCCAGCTGCCTCCCTGTTAATACTTTGCTAAAGGCAAAAGGCAGTCTTCGCTTAACATTAGCCCAACTTCCAGGACCCTGTAAGTCTCCTTGAACATATAAAAGTTCTTTGGAAACGTCCTCTCTCTCTGCCCCCAAGATATAGGTTAGCAATCACCCTTCGAGCATATAGCCGGCTGATAGACATCTGAAGGGTCTCATGGCTAAGGTCACTTACTAGTAAATGACCCCTCAAGGTCCTGGAAACCTTAGAGACTTACACTCTCCCTAACCCCCTTCCAACTTGAAAGTATATAATCAGCCAACCCTCATGACCCCAGTGTGGCTCTTTCTGCCCACAGGTCCTGTCTCCGTGCTTGAGAAAAATCACCTTTTTGCACTGAAGACATCTCTGGAATACTTTCTTGACCATCTGTTCTAAACCCCAACATTTCCACATTACGAATCACCGCTCATTTTCTTTTTTTGTAATGTGAATTTTAAAAATGCACGGCTCGATCATCTCCTCCCCTGGAAGGTCTTCTTTGAAGCTGTGGTGTCGTGATTTATAATAAGAAATGCATATATTTGGTCTTTGTTCCTGTTTTGGCAAAGAACTCCTAAAACCCTTGGAATTTCCTAAGCGGGGAGAGCTATAAAGGAGTCTTTTGTTATGGTGATGATGTGGCTTTGGGAAAAACACCTAAGGACGGGCGCTTGTAGGGGGGTGCGGAAGACGGACACCAACCAAGTGATGAGAGGAAACACACCCAACCACAGCTTTCGAAGCTCCCTGGTACCACAGTATTCTACCTTCTCAGGACAACCTAATGCAGAGGTAAGATAAACAAGATCATTTTTTTTCCCTCATATCCAAGGTACAGACAGCTCTCTCCAGTACCTGAGTGCCACCAGCTACCCCTCCACCCCCTCTTTCCATGGAGCTTGGCATGATGGTCTCTGTGGGAGGCGATGGAAGGCACAAGGAGCCACGGACATACATCAGCTCACTGTTTCTCCGGACAGAGAATTCTTTCTGAGAAGGTTCTGGTACAGAGTCCAAAGCCGAGGTTACATACTGGCTCTCTGTCCTCCAACTGGTAAGGAGTGAAATCTCAAAACAGAGTAAAGGTCAGGATTGTGAAAGCTTGCTAGATCTGGAACGCAAGGAACCTTTAGGACCGGGTAGACCAGGTTACCATCTTGCAAGCAATTAAAGAGATGGATGCACTTTTGGGGGAATGGAGCACAGAGAGGTCTCGGTGGCATGTCTCAGGAACCAGAGACTGGCGTAAATGTTCTCAGAGGCCCTGCCAGAGATGAGACCAGTACTCCCAAGAAGACACAGCCCCCGATGTGTGAATCCCAGCTCAGAGGACAGCAGGCCCCTGAGCAGTCTTCTTGCAAAAAGGGTGCACTGGAAGAAGCCAGAACAGAAAGTTTGGCAGCATCCCTGGCCTCTCCCCACCAGATGTCAGTAGCCCTGCCCTCTGGCTGTGACGACCAAAAATCTCTCCAGACACCACCGATGTCTCCAGAGGGCAGAACAAAAATCACACCCAGTTGAGAACCGCTATTTTGGAAGTATCTTCTAATTTAATCTAGATTTCTCAACTACCCCATCCTACATTTATTCTCACATTACACATAAGAACCTGGAGGCTTAAAGAGGTTACCTCCCTTGTCCAGGGAGTGGGAGAGGTGGGATTTGAACCCAGCTCTCAGGCACCAGTGTCGGTACTGCTAACTGCTCCGCTGTGTTGCACCTTTGTCATCCAAATACAGGGAACCACTTAGACTCCGGGAGGGGGAAGACCCATCACCCAGGGGTAAGGAGCAGAGAGCAGCATGAAGAACCCAGATGGGACTCCGGCCCCAAAACTCCCTCTTCTGGTCAGCACTGGTCCCCACCAAGGGGACATCCGAGCGGCAGGAGACCGGCCTGTGCACGTGCTGGAGCTGATGGCTAGGGCCAGGCTGACACCCGTCGCCCCCCGGACAGCGTGCAGATGTGGATTGGCAGCCAGGAGCGCAGAGGCAGAGGGATAAGGGCCCGGCTGCCTCTCTCCTGCCTGTTCTTAGCGAAGCCAGTAGTCACACGTAAGGCAGAGGAAGTGTGCCAGACCGGGAAGGAGAAGAGCCGGGAATGGAGTAAGTACAGGACACGGACCAGGATGGACAGGGACCAACTCGTGGTCTGCCCTTGGACTTTCTCAATTTTAGCACTTAGAGATCCACACCCCAGGAACACCCTTGTCTGCAGGAAACCAGGACGGCTAGGTGGTGGCTCTCCTGGGATGTGTCCTCCTGACCTGGCACTCATGCTCCCACAGCTCTAGACCTTCTGGGGCAGCTCTGAGGTCCAAGCAGGGAGCCTAAAGACGAGGGAGCAGACTGGTACCCGCAGCCAGAAGCCAGATCTCAATCGTAGCGGGGCAATCCGAGCACGGTGTCTGGAATCACAGCCCGGGTTCCAAGCGCAGCTGTCCCCTGGCCACAAGGGGGACCGTCCTCTGAGCTTCTGCCCCCTCGTCTTTAAAATGGGGAGAATCATCTGGACCACGGAGTCTACTGTCAAAAGTGGGTAGGTCCCTGTGTAAGCCACTGTGTCTGGCCTTGACGTTCCCAGAAGGTGGGAAGGGAGCTCATTCACCTGCTGAAACTGGCCACCTGGGGGCAGCCCTGGGAACATCAGGTGACAAGCTGGACACGAAGAAGCCCAGGGCTGCCCCACCTGCCTGGACCCATCACCTTCCTTTTGGGGGGAGGCCACCCAGTAACTCGGAAGAAAGGTGATTGTTCCTTGAGGCTCAGGGGAAACAGGAACAAATCTTTCCTCTTTTTCGGGAGATGAGTCCCTGGCACAGAGGACGTGCACAAGACGAGATGACCGTTACTAAGGTCCTTGGGGATCTTGGAGTGTCTCAGCCCCCAGGCAACAGGATACGGATGTGGGAAAACATGGATGGGGTCCAAGGTGGAGGGAGAGGTGAGTGAGGAATGGATCTCCTCCAGCTCTGGAATTTTTTTAAAAATTACTCTTTGGGGAGAGGGAAACTCAGAGAGGTTAAGTGTCTGGCCTGTCAGGGCTAGATTTAGATTTCTTTTCATCTCTGCCCAGGGATTAAGGGAGTCTTTTCCAGCATTTAAGTCGAAAGTCCTGGAGGGTGTCTGGGTTGATTCCAGGGAAACCCCTACCCTGAGAGGTGTCCCAGGTACTATGGAAATGATGGGGCGGTGGGGAGGGGTGTCCACCCACAGTCCGGGTGACCAGCACTCCCCGGGACAGGAGCAGGAGTTTATCCAGCTCGAGCAGCACCCTGGCATCAGACTTGGAAGTGAGCCTCAGGGACAAAAGCTGTTAAACAGCCTCTGTTTGTGGCTACGTGCTTTGGGGACAGCTCAGGGGGACACGCCCCACTGGATCGGAGGTGGTGGAGTTGTCCCGTACAAACCCGCCCACCATTCAGGTCATTGTGCGGATGCCTCACAATGACATCTAACCACAAAGCTCTTCCCGGGGCCAGAGCTGGGCCTCGGTGACTCAGGGCTGGGGGGCTGGGGAGCCTTCCCCACCTGCTCTGGGAGCTGCAGCCTGGCCTGGGTGAGGGAAGGGCAGGGCGGCTCCCAGACTACCACTGTCCAGGGTCTCATGCCCTTCCAGGAGGGGGAAGCCCCTCTCCACTGCCCTTCATGACCTGGTGGCCTCCGTTTCCCAATGAAACACTGAGGACAGTCCTTTCTCCTGGGATGAATAAAGGGACAGGTACCTTAAGCACCTGGCAGATGGTAGATGCCCCCTGTACAAGCCTCCGGATGTCTTGCACCCCCAAAAGGTTTGGCTAGAAAGCCCAGACTTCCCGTCCAAGGAAGCAGCTGGAGTAAAACAGTCCAGGGGTCTGGACAGCGCGGGGGCCACAGGTGGGGAATCGTGGACCTTCTCTCTGTACCAGATGGAGCCCGGTCTCTCCCCACAGCAGGCGAACACACAAGCTGGGCCCCTGCCTCTCCCTGAGGCCAGTAGGCTTGTCTAGGCAACAAGGCCCACGCTAATCCCCCAAAATGACCAACAGGCCTGCAAAGTCCCCTTTGGAATCTAAGAACACACCTCCCCTAAACCTCACAGACTGCTTTTCCTCTCCCCACTCCTCCCCGTCCGCCCCTCATCTGCATTCTCCCATCGTGCGGCCCAAATACACTCACATCACACCGACCAACCCCAAATGCACTTGGCAGCTTCCTGCCTCCTGGCCGTGGCCTGATCTCCCTGCCAAGACGGCCCTTCCCTCCCTTCCACTGACCGTGCCCCTAGAAATCCCTGCCAGCCCCAGTGCCACCCTGCCATCTGGGCAGACTCCCGGCCGTCAGGGCTCCTCCTCAGGCTCGCAGCCCTCGTGACCGGGTGGCCGCCTGCCTGGCCCGCCGGCCAGGAGCGCAGGGAAGCCCGGCACTGTGACAGGCTCATTTCCCACCTGAGAGCTAGGCGCAGGTGCTGGGAGCAGAGATGTCAAGGGAAACAACTCCTAGGCAGTGAGGAAGCCAGCGCAGGAAGGAATCAAAGCCCGGCCATCTCTACACCGATCCCAGCGGGTATCTCATTCATGACCACAGTGGTTTTGTGAATTTGCCTGGCAGTTGGGAAAACGCAGCCTCGTCCGGCCTCCTGGGTGCCCGTGGGGGCTTGGGGAGCCTGAGGCCCTTGTCCTCTCTGCCCCTCTCCTCTAGCGGACCCCGCCCAGCCCCACTTACCTGGGCCACAGAGGAGGAGGAGGCCCACAGCCAGAGGCAGCAGGTGCCGGGGCCGGCGGCCCGGGTGTCCAGGGCCCTCCCAGCCCATGCTCCTGCCTGGCCGCCCAGGCTGCGCTCCTCACCCCCTGAACGAGTCCCAGTGACTGAACCCAGCCCAGCCCGGCCCTGGCTCCTGGGAGGGTGGTGAGGACACGCCTTGCTGAGCTTTCCTAGAGGGGCAGGGCCCGCCCCGGGGGAAGCCGTGGTTCGCTGCCGGCAAAGGTCAGCTGGCATTTCTCAGTGCCCATGTGGTGACTAACACCCGCAGACCGATACCCTCTGTGAGGAGGGACAGAGGCGACAGCCACCCACCAGCCAAGCTGGGCTCCCAGGACTGCGGTCAAACCAAGACACCCCGTGGGTCCATCTGGGCTGAAGGGAGGACAGGGACCCAGGGCAGGGACCCGTCCCATTCTCTGAAGCCCCTGATGGGCACCGGACACCTTCCTGCTCCGGGGCTGGCACCACCAGACTGAGGCTGGGTGGACCCTCCCTGGGGGAGGCACGTCTGGCTCTGAGCGTTTCGGAATGTGCGGGAGTGGACAGGAGACCGCATTCCCACGTGGGAACTGCCCGGCTGCCAGGGGAGCCGAGGGCTGGGCCTGTTGTACCTTTCCACCTCACCCTGCCCTCACCGCCCCCGCCCTGCCCCACAAGGCCCTCCTGGGATCTGCAGCCCCTCACTCCCAAGCCGAACCCTTCAGCTGTCCTTGCCAGGGCGGATCGTTGCATGAGGGGCTGGCAAAGGGGTGCAGCGAGGGGATTTGGGATTCTGCCTCCTCCTTGAAAACTCTGTAGCCTCCGCAGGCTTCTTATCACCCCGGGCTCCAGCTGTACAACAGAAAGTGTGTCTCCCCAGCCACCCACCCGCTCAGATGGACAGAAGGACCCTCCTCAGGCACGGCGCTCCTCAGCGACCACCCCTCCACCCCTCCTTTGTCTTGCACTTGGGAGACCCCACTCCTCAAGCCTCCGACAGCCTGACGGGTGGGCTTATCTGCTCCTCCAGGGGAGGGCACATGCAGGGGCCTGGTGTGAAGATGAGGGGCAGCGGGCACCCTACGGGGCCTCACACCTCTCCTGCCTCGTATATCCAGAGCCAAACTCCAAGAACCCGGGGGCAAGGCAAGCTGGTGAGAAACCCCCAGGTCCTTCCACGCTCAGCGTAACTTCCTGCTAACCTACTCTCCTGTCGTCTCGCCCTGCTCCCTTTCACACACTCCTAGGACAGATGCACCTCGAGCCCCCGCTCTGCTCTGTGCACGCGGCCTGGCCGAGACAGACAACAAACAAGACAGGTGATCGAGCTGGAGAGCAGAAGTGTAGAGGTTGACGGGAGACACCTGGCTCAAACCAGGAGGGGGCAGGGAATCAGGGAAGCCTTCCTGAAGGAAGTGCCATGTGGTACACCAAGACCTAAAGGATATGGATCAGCTGGGCCAGGCAGGGGAGGAAGGGAGAGAGAGAGAGAGAGAGGAAGGGAATGGTCCAGAGAAAAGACACAGGGTTAGCAAAGACTGGAGGTGGCAGGAAGGAGGAAATGGGGTCTGGCCTTTGTCCCGACCCCCACTCAGGGTTCTCTACCCCAAGGCACCCCCTCCCTTCTTTAAGAAAACAATCCTGGAGAAACAGAGGCAGAGCCACTGGGTCCTGTTGGAGGTGACCACCATATGCACTCCCCCCACCTCACAGAGGGGAAAGCAGGGCACCCCAAAGCATCAGATTAGTGACACAGCTGGGACCACACCCCAGACCCCTGGATTCCCCAAACTCTTCTCATTTAAGCAATTCAAATTTGGGGGGCATCTGGGTGGCTCAGTCAGTTAAGCGTCTGCCTTCGGCTCAGGTCATGATCCCAGGGTCCTGGGATCGAGCCCCACATCGGGCTCCCTGCTCAGCGGGGAGCCTGCTTCTCCCTCTGCCTGCTGCTCCCCCTGCTTGTGCTCTCTCTCTCTCTGGCAAGTAAATAAATAAAATATTTTTTTTTTAAAAAAAGCAATTCAAATGTCCTTGCTCTAGAACTTGACAACGAGCACCCCTGAGCAACTTCAAGGTCCTGCCCCGCTCTGCCCTGCTCTCCAGGGGGCACATGGGGGCTAATGGGTTCAGGTTCACACTGGATGATCATAGCCTCGGTTTACTGGACACCGAGCTATGCGCGGGCATGGCCTCCAGTCATCACCAGGACGACGAAGCCAGGTCTTACCTCACAGCCATTCTGTAAGGTGAATTGCTATTCATTGTTCCATGGGACCATGAGAACACCGAGGCTTCGGGATTCGCCCAAAGTCACTCGGCTCTCACAGAGCAGACAGAGCTAGGCTTTGAACTCAGCTTTGATCTAGAACGGTGCTTCTCATCTAGGGGTGATTTCTTCCCCCAGAGGACGGTGGATGATGTCTGGAGTCAGTTTCGATTGTCATGACAGGAGAGGGGACGGCTGCTGATATCAAGTGGAAGAGGACAGGGATGCTGGTGGACACCCTACAATGCCCAGGACAGCCCCCTCGACAGTGAGTTACCCGGCCCCAAATGTCAATAGTGCCTCCGATCCGAAATCCTGGAGGAAAGCCAGGCTGCCGTCCATCAGAACCTACTGGGTTAATGTTCAGGTTCTATGCCTGTGCCACCCGATGGGGCCACCCACGGTAAGCCACGCGGGGCTCTGGAGCACTTGAAAGGCAGCTGGTACAACTAGGATCGGAATTTCTAATTTTGTTTCATCTTAATTTACAAAGCCAACCCTCCTTTTAGTCCGTGGAAAATATGCGAGTAGGCTTGCAGCAGCTCAGGTATGTGCACGAACCTTTCCGACCGGAATTTTATGAAACGTCAACGCAGATCAAGTAGTTCAGACGAAGAACCTAGCGTCTGAAATGAGATGGGCTGTCGCTGGAAACGCGACTGGATTTCAAGGACTGAGTGTGGGGAAAAGAGTGTACACCACCTCCTTGGTCATTTTCATACTGGTTACTTATTAAAATGATACGTACTTGGATATATTGGGTTAAATAAAATATCTGATGAAACTTAGTTGCACCTGATGTCCTTTTACTCTCTTCGCCTGGCTCCTGGGAATTCTACAATTACAATGTGACTTGAGGCCCCTTTCTATTGGATAAAGCCGGTCCGGGATCCGAGTACTCCCCACTACAAATAATCCTAATTGTTTAGGATAATTACATCATTATTGTTCAACTGTGGAATCTTAATCATCTTAACTATAAATACCTTCACCTCTCTCTGTTCTGTCTCCCCCGTCTTGGCAGTTCCTGCACTAATGACAGCGACCGGGATCCACGTTCCCCTCTCCACCCCTGAGGGTGTCTAAGATATGCCAGTGGGACCACTTGGGAATTAGGGATGACAGGGCAGGTCTCTGGGAGCTTTCCTCTCTCAGAGGTGTGCCTGTCCTTCTGCGGGTGTGTGGAGAGAACGGTGGGATCAGAGCAGAAGAAAACTGAGGTCTGGACCGGGACCAACCGGGCAGAAGGAGGGAAGGAAGCTAGCGGCAGAGACAGAGGGGTCACGCTCAGAGAAGTGGGAGAAGAAACCCGCAGTGTCATCACGGAACCAGCAGGAGGAGTGGGTTTCTAGGACAACAGAGACCCCCCCACACAGATGTCATAAAAAAGGCGGAGGTGGAGGAAGTTCAAGAAGGAACTGTCAGGTGATGCCTGAGAAGGGAGTTCCCTGCAGGAGAATGCCAGTTGTCCGCTTAGAAGACTGTGACAACAACAGTGACAATGTGGACTGACCACCTACTGTATGCCAGGCATCGGGGAACCAGGAAGAAGGGTGCCAGGGGCTAAGAGTGCTAACGTGAAACCACAGCATTCACAAGTGGCATTTACGCAATGTTTTCTCTGAGCCCCACCCTGCACCGACTGTAACGGTCCACTGGGTTCTCGAGGTGTCTCTGTGAGGTGGGGTGCTCATCGACCCACTGCACAGAGGAAGGGACTGAGGTGCAAAGACCATGCAGTGAGGCGCTGTAGCTTGCCATTCACAACAGGTCCACGAATAGGCAAGACTCATGGATGGGGATGGCAATTGGAATAATGTTCTGGGGTTGGGAATAGTGCCTGGAAAAGGGACACGAGGGACACTTTCAGAGCAGTGGTTCTCAATGGGGGGCAGTTATGCCTCCCACTCAGGGGACATTTGGCAATGTCTGGAGACCTTTGGCTATCAAAACGGAGGTATCCTCGGGGCGCCTGGGTGGCTCAGTCCTTAAGCGTCTGCCGTTGGCTCAGGTCCTGATCCCAGCATCCTAGGATCAAGCCCTGTGTCGGGCTCCTTATTCAGCGGGAAGCCTGCTTCTCCCTCTCACAGTCCTCCTTCGTGCGTTCCCTCTCTATCAAATAGATAAATAAAATCTTTAAAAAAAAACAAACAGGTATTCTCACAGAGGACGTCCAAATGGCCAACAGGCACATGAAAACGTGTTCGAAGTCACTCATCGTCAAGGAAATGGAAATCAAAACTATGGTGAGATGTCACCTCATACCTGCTGGGATGGCTGTTATCAAAAAGACAGGAGATAACAACGGTTGGTGAGGAGGTCGGGGAAAGGGAACCCTTGTGCTCTGTTGGCGGGAATGTGCTTTGGTCAAAGGGATAATATGCACCCTTACGTTCATTGCAGCATTATTTACAATAGTCAAGAGATGGAAGCAACCCAGTCCCTTAACATATGAACAGATAAAGAAGATGTGATATGTGTACGTGATGGAATATTACTCGGCCATCAAAAGGAATGAACTCTTGCCACTGGCAATGACGCAGATGGAGCCAGAGAGTATAATACTAAGTGAGACAAGTGAGTCAGAGAATGACAAATGCCATGGTTTCACTCCTCTGTGGAATTTAAGAAACAAAACAAGCAAAGGGAAAAGAAAATAAGAGAGAAAGAGACAAATCAAGAAACAGAGTCTTAACTACAGAGAACAAACTGTTAGTTACCAGAGGGGAAGTGGGAGGGAGGGATGGGGGAAACAGGTGATGGGGAGGAAGGAGGGCACCCGTGAGGAGCACAGGGTGATGCCTGGAAGTGATGAATTGCCAGACTGTACTCCTGAAACTAACATAACGCTGTCTGTTAACTGCAGGAATTAGAATAAACACTTCAAGAAAAAACAGTATGTCAGTTCCTCAAAAAACTTAAACTAGAGCTCTCCTGTGATCCAGCAATCAACCCCACTTCTGAGTACGTGTTCCAAGGAAATGAAAACAGGATCTCAAGGAGATATCTGCCCCTCCATGTTCACTTAGCCTTATTTACGATCACCAAGACCCGGAAAGAACCTAAGTGCCCATCGGTGCATGAATGGAAAACGGAAACACGGTATACACAATGGAATCGCATTCCGCTGTGAAAAAGAAGGAAATCCCGCCTTTTGCAACAACTCGGATGAAACTGGAAGGCATTGTGCTAAGTGAAATAAGCCAGACAGAGAAAAACAAATATTGTGTGAGCCCATTACCCATGGAATCTAAGGAAACCATACTCACTAATACAGAGAACAGATTGGTGGCTGCTGGAGGCAAAGAGTAGGGGTGGGGGGAATGGGAAAAGATGATCAAAAGATAAAAACTTCCAGGGGCGCCTGGGTGGCACAGCGGTTAAGCGTCTGCCTTCGGCTCAGGGCGTGATCCCAGCGTTCTGGGATCGAGCCCCACATCAGGCTCCTCCGCTATGAGCCTGCTTCTTCCTCTCCCACTCCCCCTGCTTGTGTTCCCTCTCTCGCTGGCTGTCTCTATCTCTGTCGAATAAATAAATAAAATCTTTAAAAAAAAAAAAAAAAAGATAAAAACTTCCAGAAAAAAAAACAAAAAACCAGAGAGGCTTGGGGGCTACTGGCATCTAGAGGACAGTGGCTGGGGTCAAGGTCAACATCCCCAAAGGCACAAGACAGCCCCTCAAAACGAAAAACTCCCTCGCCCAAAGTCAACACTGCAGAGGCCGAGATGCCGTGTTCTAGAGGAAAGGAATGTTCTATGCCTTCAACTGTATAGAGTTACACATACGTAAAAATCCATTGAGTCACACACTTACAAGGAGGGCATTTTGTGCACTTTACTGGGTGGAGGTCATATCTCAACAGGAAGTTTTCAAAATTTAACTTAAAATTTTAAAACTACCACTGGCAGAGTGTGCTACTGAACTGAGGCCTATCTGAATAATATTTTTTTCATCTGGGCAGTGGCAACGTCCTGCTCACTGGGCTCCCTGCTTGCCTTCTTACTCTCTCCAAATCTCCCTACAGCTCACCTGTTCAAAGTGCAATGTCCTCCTACTGTAGTCAGAGCAAAATTCCCCAGCATGACCTTCACAGCCCTCAGGTCTGCCTCCAGCCACCTCTGGGTCTTGTCCTCTGTCTGCTCGGCTCTACTGCATGGGCCTCTGTGCTGGAACTGGCACATGTGAAGTCTTCGCCCACCGCAGGCCCTTTGCACATGCTCTTCCCTCTGCCTGGCTCTCTATACAACTGGCTCCTTCCCATCTCCAGCCTCCACTCAGATGTTACTTCTTCAGAGAAGTCTGCCCTCACCACCCCAAACTGTCCTGATTTCTCCCTCACTCACCACCTTACCATCCTCTTTCTTTACTCCCTAGCACCTGCCAATTCTCTGAGGCTCTAATTTATCATCCATGTGTTCACTTGCCTCCCTCTCCCTTGACGGGCAGGGGCTGGGTCAGTCTTAGTCATGGCTGTATCTCTGAGAAAGGCACACAACAGGCTCTCAAACATGGGTTGAATTTAAAAAGTAACTAAAGTGCTAAGATTTCCTTACCAGGGCTGAGAAGGGAGTCCTGTTCTGTTTAGTTTCGCTGTATGAGGGCATGGCCGCCTTGGAAGCAGCCCTCTGGGGGCACTCTCTGTGAACTGCTTCCTGGGACCCCTCCTTTCCTACCATGGAATCTTTTACGTAACTCTTGACTCTCTACCAGCCGCCCCACCTTAGCTCAAGCCCTCATCGTCTCTGGCTTTTCGAAACAGCTTCTTTACTCATCCTCTGCCCCAGCTCCCCTCTCTTGAGTTCCCCTCCACCCAGCCACAGATTGACCTTTCAAAAATGCAAACTGACCATGCCCTGCCTCTGGTCTAAATTCTTCGGGACCTTCTCATCACCCTCAGGATCAAGTCCAAACTCTGCAGCCTGGCTCTCAGGCCCACCTTGTTCCAGGACCTGCCCCCCATTCCCCCAACCACAATTTCCCCCATAACCAGTGCTTCAGTCTTGCCAAAAACCCGTCTTCTCCGCCACATTTGACATGGCTTCCCCCTGGCGAGCCTTCCCGGGGGGGCAGTTTGCCCGGCCAGGACAGCCGTCCTGCTCTGCACCTGACACATTCCTTCGGAGGCTCTGCTGACCTGCCCCGTGATCCACAAAGCTCCCCACTGCCTCCCACGGACGGAATGCTTACCTCCCCTCCCGGTTTCCAGAGCACCCTGGAACTTCCTCCATGAGGAGCCTGACCACGCCATCTCCTATCTGTGTTTTCATCTCTTACGGCTCCTAGATTCGTGAATACCACGTAGGGTACGTGACACATGCAGCAGGTATGCAAAAAAAAAAAAAAAAAAAGAAGAGAAAATTGCCGACTGATTCACTCATTTTTTGGGGGCCACTCACCAGGCACCAAGCACTGGGGATAAAGAGGTGAATGAGACAGACACGGCTGAAAAATCCAATCAATTTCTACCTACCCACTGCACCTCCCCCGTGTTTTCTTTTCTTTCATTTCATTTCATTTCATTTCATTTCATTTCATTTCATTTCATTTCATTATTTCATTTTCTTTTCTTTTCTTTTTTTTTTTTTTTGAGATTTTTAAAATTTACTTGTCAGAGAGAGAAAGAGAGCAAGAGTAGGGGGAGCAGCAGGCAGAGGGAGAAGCAGGGTCCCCGCTGAGCAGGGAGCCGGACACGGGGCTTGATCCCGGGACTCTGGGATCATGACCTGAGCTGAAGGCAGATGCTACCAACTGAGCCACCCAGGCATCCCTCCTTGGTCTTTTCTATACCCCTTTTGTGCTTCATCCTCCTTCCAGCTTCAGTGGGTAGCTCGTTGTGTATGGTGTGAGGACCTCTGATGGAGCCCAAGCTGACTCTGTCTCAAATCCAAGCACATCTGGGAGATTTTGGAGGTCTGTTATTATCAGGGTTTCTGCACTTTGGCGTTACTGGCGTTTCGGGATGGGTAGTCCTTAGCTGTGCAGGGAGGTCCTCTGCATTGCTCGGTGCTCAGCAACATCCCTGACCTTCACCCACACATGTCAGTTGCAACTCTCTCCCCCTCCCCCACAGTGGTGCCAACCAAAATACCTCCAGATATTGCCAACTCTCCTCGGGGGGCAAAATCTCTCCAAATTGAGAACCACAGATTTATATGAATACCAAAGAATCTGGCCCAAAAATAAAATCAAGTTATCAAGAAGAGAAGTGACTGCAAGTATCGCCCAGTGGCTAAAAGCTTATTGGTCTCATAAAAATTCATTGTATTATACACTTAAGATTTGTGGGCTTTATTGGGTATAAATTATACCTCCATATAAAAGAAAAAAAGGGAAGGTGATATTCCACATCTTTCTAAGGTGAAGCTGATGTTCTATGTCTTGATAGGACTTTGGGTTGCACTGATGTATGCATTTGTCCAAACTTAGCAAATTATACCTGATTCTAGGTAGATCTCCTGAAGCAAGGGAAACAAAAGCAAAAATAAACTATTGGGACTACATTAAAATAAAGAGCTTCTGCACAGCAAAGGATCAACAAAACTAAAAGGCAACATACAGAATGGGAGAAGATATTTGCAAATGACATATCAGATAAAGGGTTAGTATCCAGAATACATAAAGACCATAAACAGGGTTCCTGAGTGGCTCAGTCAGTTAAGTGTCTGACTTTGGCTCAGGTCATGATCTCAGGGTCCTGGGATCGAGCCCCGCATCGGGCTTCCTGCTCAGTGGGGAGTCTGCTTCTCCCTCTGTCTCTTCACCTGCTCATGCTCTCTCTCTCTCAAATAAATAAATAAAATATTTTTTAAAAGAACGTATACAATTCAGCACCCCCCCAAAAAAAAACCGAATTAAAAAATGGGCAGGGGCGCCTGGGTGGCACAGCGGTTAAGCGTCTGCCTTCGGCTCAGGGCATGATCCCGGCGTTCTGGGATCGAGCCCCACATCAGGCTCCTCCGCTATGAGCCTGCTTCTTCCTCTCCCACTCCCCCTGCTTGTGTTCCCTCTCTCGCTGGCTGTCTCTATCTCTGTCGAATAAACAAATAAAATCTTTAAAAAAAAAAATGGGCAGAAGACACAAACAGACATTTCTCCTAAGAAGACATCCAGATACATGAAAAGATGCCCAACACCACTCATCATCAGGGAAATACAAATGAAAACTACAAAAGGTTATCACCTCACCTGTCAGACTGGCTAAAATAAAAAACACAAGAAACAGCAGGTGTTGCCAAGGATGCGGGAAAGAAAGGAACCCTGTTACACTGTTGGTGGGAATGCAAACTGGTGCAGCCACTCTGGAAAACAGTATGGAGGTTCCTCAAAAAGTTGGAAATAGAACTACCCTATGGTCCAGCAATCACACTCCTGGGTATTTACCCAAATAATACAAAAACACTAATTCAAACGGATACATGCACCCCTATGTTTATAGTAGCATTATTTACAATGCCAAGATATGAAAGCACCCAAGTATCCACTGACTGATGAATTGATAAAGAAAATGTGGTCTATATACACAATGGAATATTACTTAGCCATAAAAAGAATGAACTGTTTCCATTTGCAGCAATATGGATGGAACTAGAGAGTATAATGTTAAGTGAAATAGGTCAGACAGGGAAGACAAATATCATATCATATCATATCACTCATATGAGGAACTTAAGAAACAAAACAAATAGGCAAAGGGAAAAAACAAGAGAGAGAGAGAAACCAAGAAAGGGACTCTTAACTATAGAGAACTGATGGTTACCGGAGGGTAGGTGGGCTGGGAGGGGATGGACGAAGTAGGAGAAGGATATTAAGGAGTATACTTGTTGTGATGAGGACCAGCTGATGTACGGAATGCTTGAATCACTATATTGTACACCTGAAACTAACATAACATTGTATGTTAATTATACTGGAATTAAAATAAAAACTTAAATAAAGGGGCACCTGGGTGGCTCAGTGGGTTAAGTGTCTGCCTTCAGCTCAGGTCACGATCCCAGAGTCCTGGGATCGAGCCCCACATTGGACTCCCTGCTCGACAGGGAGCCTGTTTCTCCCTCTCCCTCTGCCTGCCACTGCCTGTGTTTATGCTCTCTCTCTGTCAAATAAAAAAAATTCTTTAAAAAAACTTAAAAAATATACCTGAAATCTGTCCATTCCACTGAGCGTAAATTTGATCTCACAAGATAAAAATCTACACATAAATACTGAACTTCAGTCAGCTCTCTGCATGGTGAACGATTTAGAGGGGGATAGTACTGACAATACAACTTCCTTGGAATGCATAAAAAATAAGGTGGTTAGAGAAGGGATGATGGATGGATGGATGGATGGATGGATGGATGGATGATGGATGAACTGATGGATGATGGATGAACTGATGGATGATGGATGAACTGATCGATGACAGACGGATGGATGGATGGATGATGGATGAACTGATGGATGATGGATGAACTGATGGATGATGGACGGATGGATGGATGGATGGATGATGGATGAACTGATGGATGATGGACGGATGGATGGATGATGGATGAACTGATGGATGATGGATGGATGGATGGATGATGGATGAACTGATGGATGATGGATGAACTGATGGATGATGGATGGATGGATGTGTAATAAAGCAAATATGGCAAAATGTGAATATAGAAACTAGGTAGTGGGTATTAAAGAGTTCACAGCAACATTCTTTCAACTTTGCTGTATGTTTGAAATTTTTCATAATAAGATGTTGGAAAACAATGCCTTGGGATGTACACTTAACTTTGTGCTGTTAATGTGCCTAAATTCTAATTCCTTAAGAAAGGACAAAATAAGAGTCTATATGGCTTTGGGGTCAGAGTTACCTCTGACCTAGCTCTGCCTTTTCTCCCTCTGAAACTGCTTCCTCTCCCATCAGCTTGGGGTGGTGACGTATCGAGGCAAGGTACAGCTCTGGCATCAGACACACAGGGTTCGAATCATGACCCCACCACTTCTCAGGTGTGCAGCCTTGGACAATGACCTCTCTTCCCGTGCATCTCAAGCAGGCAACGACGGCACCCACCTTGCAACATTGCTACTGAGGCTGAAATGTGATGCCTCGTATCCCTGTAACAAAGCCAGTGACAACGAGAGGTGACACGAAGCATACTTATGTGGAGCATGTATAAGACAGACGCCTTCTGCAATCGTCCTGGGGGAGATATTGATAGACTTCAGAAAAGCCAGGAGAGAGGAAAGGAATGGATTCTCCCTCAGCTGTCAGAAGGAACCAAACCCGTCAACACACTGATCGATCATGGACGTCTAGCCTCCGGAAGTGTGACATAATATATTCCCTTGTTGAAGACACCTCGTTTGTGGCACTTTGTTGCAGGAGCCCTAGGAAGTGAATACGCCTGCAAGTAGCAACAAGGAAACCAGCAATGGGGCAGGAGGGCAGGGGGCAAGGAGTCTATTCACACTGACAGGTTTTCTTCATGGCTGAATAATATTCCATTGACTTCATAGCCCACATCTTCTTTATCCATTTGTCTATCAATGCAACGACATGGATGGAGCTAGAAAGTGCAATGCCAAGCGAGAGAAGTCAGAGAAAGACAAATAGCAGAGGAGCTCACTCACATGTGGAATTTAAGAAACAAAACAAACAAGTGAAGGGGAAAATAAGAGAGAGACAAACCAAGAAACAGACTCGGAACTCTAGAGAAGCATCTGATGGTTACCAGAGGGCAGGGGAGGGGATGGGGGAAACAGGTGGCGGGGGTGAAGGAGGGCACGTGTCTCGATGAGCACTGCGAGATGTCCGGAAGTGCTGAATCACCGTATCACACACCTGACACGGATCCAATGCCGTATGTTAACTACTGGAATTAAAATAAAGTAAGATAAAATAATGAAAAAAAATCCTGACAGGTTTTTGCCAGGAACTGTGCCAGATATGAAGATAGCCCCTGCCCTAGGGGGCTCTGGAGGGGCGGACGGAGGCAGGCAGGAAGGAACAGCATGCGTGCGTCTCTGACCTCAGACGACCTGCAAGGTGGGGATTCAATCTAGCCTGGGGCTTGCTGAACCTGGGGGTGGAGTGGAGCCCTGAAGAGTGAGTAACATCAGACAAAGGGAGGGCAGAGGAGCAGTTCGGCATGCCCAAACCAGAGGCCAGGGTGAGCTGGGGCAGAAGTTTCCTTCAAGGTGAGAAAGGCCCAGAGAGAATCTGGAGGGACAGGTGGTGAGGTCCAGAAGGCCGTGGAGCCAGGCGTGGTTGACAGAATCATGGCCTCCCAAAGAGGTCTCCGTCCTAATTCCCAAACCTGCAAATGTGACCTTACGGGGCAAAAGGGTCTCTGCAGATGTAGTTAAGGATGCTGAGATGGGGAGGTGCTCCTGGATGACCCAGGTGGCCCAGTGTCCTCAGGGGGTCCTTCTAAGAGGGAGGCGGGAGGGTCAGAGTCCCAGAAGGAGATGTGATAAGGGAAGTAGAGAGAGATCTGAAGATGCTCTGCTGCTGGTTTGAAGACAGAGGATGAATCCACGAGCCAAGGAACTTTCTAGAAGCTGGAAGGGGCAAGAAGCAGATTCTCCCCATCACTCAGTGTGTGGTGACCTGGTCCAGCAGCCATAGGAAACTTGTACACCCCGGGACTAGTCAGGGGTGCCATCACGGGGCAGCTCAGAGGAGAGATGCTAACTCCCCCACAGGCACCCAGGTGCCCAGAAATGTTTGCCAAACAGCTATGTGAATAGATGAACCAACAGACAAGCCAGGAACCCTTGTCACCACTGCCACCACCGCCCTTTTTGGGGGGCAATGGCACACGAAGGCATTGACCAGCAGGACCTTGGTGTGTTCCTTTAAGGCTTACAACACACCTCCAAGTTCCGTGCTACTTTGCCCTTTTCACAGACGTGGAAACCACAGCTCAGAGCAAACAACCAACTTGCTCATTCGGTGAAGCAGAGGCAAATGCAGGACTTGAACCCAGGCAGGTCCAAGTCCAGAGCCTGCACCCATATGCTCCCAGCAGTGTCCCTCACTGTGTGTTCGTTAAAATAGATGAATAGGCCAGCAAAAGCATCCATGACCCTGCAGCTGAGATGTCCTTCTCCGAGGACACTCCTCCAAGGACGTGGCAGCGGTGACATCTCTGGGAGGGACTCTCTGAGGAGACCTTGAGCTCCGGGATGCAAGGGAGGGGGCAAGGGGCACAAGCCCCAGGTTAAGGCCTTGCAAGGGAATCCATACTATACTGTTTTCTTTCAAGAAGGAACTTCCCAAGAGTGGTCTTTTTGGTAGTGCCATGGGGACAGATTTTAATTACATGAAAATGCTTGGGTTTTCCTAATCTATAAAGCCCCACTACAACATTCCCCATGAGGAGACTTTCAGCCTCTGTTTGCATGCCTCTAGTGATGGGGAGCTCACTACCTTACTCAACCTTCATGAGTAATCCCAACACTCAAGATTAATCATGATCACATCTCTCTATTGATAACTTATTTCTGATTGCTAGAGCTACAAAGTCTTCTCCCTTCCAATGTGCGATCCGTTGGCTTTTTCTTCAGCCAGAAGCAGATCACAAAATAAGGGTATGTAAGTGTGTGCTCAGTTCACTGCACTCAGATTGAGATCCAAACCCTCACACTGGCTGAGGAAGTTGTGGCAGGCAACTGTCAGAGCTGGCCCTCAATGATCCCCACCTCCTGATCATGGCATCCTTGTGGAGTCCCCTCCCCTCCGGTGTGGGCTGGACTTAAGCCATGCTAATGAGCAGAACACGGCAAGAGTGACAGGAGGCCCCTTCTGTGATTAGGTTCCCAAAAGTACAGCTTCTACCTTGTCAGACTCTCTCTGTTGCCTTTCTGGCTTGCATGCTTGGGCGAAGCAAACGGCCAGGTGGGAGAGGACCGTGGGGGGAGGAACTGAGGGTAGTCTCCTGCCAAAAGCCAGCAAGAAACCGAGAGGCCCTAATCCAGCAGCCACTAGGGACTGAATCCTGCCAACAGTGAACTTGGAGGCAAATCCTTCCCGGGTGGGGCTGTCGGGTGATAGCCGGAGGACAACCTGCGGGAGACCCCAAGGTAGATGGAGGGCCCAGCTGAGCTGCACCCAGATCCCTGACCCACAGAAACTAAGATAACAAATGTTGTTTTAAGCCTGTAAGTGTGTGGGGGGTGGGGGACCGATCTGTTCTGCTGCAACAGATGACGGATACAAATGCCTCCCCAAGCTAGCTCCTGCCCACCTCCTTGACCTCTTCTGACCCCTTGTTCACACACTGCAGCCATTCGGCCCTCTTAAAGCTCCCTGGACATGCCACACATATTCTCTCCTAAGAGATTTCACATAGGCTGTTCCATCTGCCTGAAATGCCTTTCCCCCTGCGGGATCCCTTTCGGTCTTGGCTCCGACATCGCCGATTCAGAGAGGCCTTCACGGACCACCTTATCTGTAGTTGCCTCCAGCCCCTCGCTCACCTGGCTCTACGTCCCCTTTGGTAGAACCTTCTAGATTTTCGGCCTCTGTGAGAGCAGAGACCTGCAGCATGTTCCTTGCCGTGCATCCTTCGTGCTTGGCACAAGCGTAGCCACAAAGCAGGTGCTCAATGAATATTTGCCAGGTGAGTGAGTGGGGGAACGAAGCTGGTGCCAAGGAGACACGTCTGCTTGACGCTTTGAGCTGGAAAGCAAAGCAAGAGCGGGAGCTGGGGCCACATGCCCGAGGTCCAGCACCCCATCCTGCGCAGCTCTTGCTGGCTGAGCAGGCAGGGGTCAGCCTTCACTTCCTCCACCCCCGGCAGAGGCTGGGGGGCACTTCCCACCTGCAGGGAGGACTCCCTCCTGCCCTACAGTTGGTCTAGTGACCGACAAGCCCTACTGGTCTTCAAGGTCTCCTGGCCACACCTGTGGGTGTCAGCCAGCTCAGGGAACACCACGACAGGCTGCTAATCTCAAGTGACCACAGAAGCAGCTGGGCAGGGCTGCCAGGAAGGGTTCGGGTGGAGCCAGATCAGGAGAGCCCCGGCCAAGGTGCCCCGGCTCTCTTTAAATGTATAAAGTACTCATGTGGTCCCAGGGAGGTAGTGACTTGCAGGGTCCCCCGCCAATGGCTTTAAGGAAACATCCTCCTCCCCGTGAGTTCCGTGAGCCGGGCACTGTGCTAAGTGTCTGCCCCACGTTAGCGCATTAAATGTTCCCAGAAATCCGAGGGGCAGCATTGCTCTTATATTCACCTTCCATAGACAAGGGAGCTGAGGTCAGCGGGATAGGCGCTGTGTCCACAGCCAGGATGCAGAAGGGCTGGGACTCAAAGCCTGAACCGATGCCAGACGCCAACAAGGATAACCACGGTCTTCCTCACCCTCCCCACCTCGACCTGCGCCCACAGGGACAACGATGAGCAAAAGCCAAGGCAGGATGCATGCCCTCTCTGGGACAGATGCTGGGAACCCCTTTAGAGACTGTGATTTCTTCCAGGGGGAATACAGTGCAATTTACAGCACGACACAGTGAAACATTTTCCAGCAGCCACACCCAGCAAAAGTAAAAAGAAACAGGTGAAACCTATATGAATCACATACTTCAGGGCTCGGCAAACTTTTTCTGCAAAGGCTCTGAGTAAGTATTTTAGGTTTCGAGGGTCGTTGTCTCTGCTGCACAGTCTGCTTTGCTTTGGGTAGGTTTTGGTTTTTGTGGTTTTCGGTTTGGAAGTTTTGCCCCAGACCTTTAAAATATGTAAAAACCATTCAGAGCTTGAGGTCTTTACAAACACAGGGCCACAGGGCCTTTGCTTATGACCTGAAGCACTTGAGAAACCAATGGTAATGGATTTTAAAATACTTGAAGGAGGAAGAGGAGAAGGAAGGAGAAGAGGGCAAAGAAAGTGAGTGGAGAAGCTGGAAAGGGAGGGAAAAGAGAAATGGGAAGAGGGAAGGGGAAGAAAACAGAGGAAAGGAGAGAGAGAGGAGAGGAGGGTGGGAGGAAGGAGAAGAAACACCAGTGTACACCCCCCCAGGCCCCCACCCCGGCATCTTTCCCACACCCCCCTTGCTGGTGAACTCCTTCTCAATTTCAGTTCCTAATGGAGAAACCCAGACCCCTATCCCAGGTTAGGCCCCCCTGCCTGAACCCCGAGTCCTCCTTTCCTCCAGATCATCACAGTTTACCGTGATGTGTTTGATACCTCCCTTGGCTGTTTGCCTCTGGGCCTTGCAAAGCCTGGACCACCGGGCTGGCAGCAGTGACCTCTGACCCTCGGCATGAGGCACAAACTCCACATCTGTTAAACTGACGAGTACAGAACCAGAACAATAAAACACTCCTCTGCCCAGCGAGACGTCTCCTCGGCAGATTCAAACAGCGAGGACCAGAACAGTGAGGCACTGTGTGCCCTTGTAGGGTGACGAGCCTCTTTCCCCCAGGTGCCGTAGAAGCCTCCCCTTGCCCCAGGGGCGACACCCAGAAACGCCTCAGTGGTCCCCTGGGGGGTCAGACCCATAGATTAAAGCCTGCCAACAGTGGGCCCCCCAAGGGGGGACAAAAGCCACTTTCTGACGGTCTGGCTCGATCCAGACGTGACGTTTCTACTCTCCAGCCCAGAGATAATATAATATAATATTTATATTATATTATATGCATAATATTTGGGGGGTCATGGATCCATTCGAGAATCTGATGAGATCTATTAATTCTCTGCGGATGGGAAGGGGATGCCTAGACATCCATCCAAACCCACTTCCTAAATATTTAGGAAGATTATGGACCATCTGAAAACCTTCCCAGGAGTTCCCGGACTTCGGTTGAAAAGCCCTAACCCGTCAACAAGGATGGACTGCGTCCCTTCCAGGCGTTTTCTCATTAAGATCGCACGCACGCATACCCCTCCTCGTGCAAAGTGAAAAAGGAAATAAAGCTACACGGGCTAAAGCTTGAGTAAGCACATCAGAGGGAAGGGGAAAAATGAAGCGGTGTCCCTGAAAGGTGATGCCCATTTTTCACGCTCGAAAGTGCTTTCTCTTAAGTCCCGGGGGGGTGTAAATTTGTCTCTGAGCCAAAGTAAAGGGAGAAATGTAATCAGCTCATGTGTTCCATTGTCCTAAGGGATACTCCAAGATGCAGCCAGTACTTTCCCTCTTTTTTTCTTTCCCTCTCCCTCTCCCTTCAATAATTCCCTCAGAATACAAGTTTAGGCTCACGGAGGACCCAAAGTTTGAGCCTGTAGAGAGTTTGTTGAAGTCATTTCGGCTTCCTCCAAAAAAAAAAAAAAAAAAAAAGCATAAAACAGGAATCCTAAAATATCAGTTACTAAATGCCAACATAGCTTTAAAAAGCCTTCCGGCGTGTCACCTGCCGTGGAGCAAGAGGTGGGTGGACGTCACTCTTATTTAATTATAATAATTGTCACAGCCGCTCAGTGAGGTGGCCAGAGACACCTTGCAGGGAAGGAAACTGAAGCTCGGGGCGGAGATCCGGGGTCGCGCAGGGAGCTAGCGTAGGGGGTGTTGTCTGCTGCGTGTTCACATTCCCGGGAAAGCGTCAGAGCTGCAGACCAGCCCGGCATATCCTGGGAAACAGGACACACTCCAGGCAGGTGGCATGTGGATAGGTGAGGAAGGGACATAGAGCCCGTCTCTCCAAGTCGGCGAGACTCGCCTCCCAGCACCCCGAGGAAAGGTATTTCCCGGATGGGTTAGCCACACACCTTGCTAAGTGCTGGCGTCAACCCCAGGCAGGAGGTGCAGGTGTGGGAGCCCAGAAAGAAAGGACCTGTTCTAGGACAAAGTGTCCCCAGGGCTTGCCCCCCGCCCCCACGAGTGACTCACACACACCTGGGACGCTAATGGGTTCAGCGGACACTGAGAAGCTGTGGAACCTGATGTGTGTGAAATGGAAGGCTTTTAAAAATTAAGCTTTGGGGGTGCCTGGGAGGCTCAGTCAGTTAAGCATCTACCTTCAGCTCAGCTCATGATCCCAGGTTCCTGGGATCGAGCCCCACATTGGGTTCCCTGCTCAGTGGAGAGCCTGCTTCTCCCTCTGCCTCTGCCCCTCCCCCTGCTTGTGTGTTCTCTCTCTCTCTGCCAAATGAATAAATAAAAATTAAACTTTGAAACTACAGTTCCTGGAACAAGACAATGCCCCCCCTCCAGGTTTCTGAGGAAGCAGAAGGAATGGTACAGGGAGTGTCCCCTAAGGCTGGCAGGCATCCTCCCAGCCCTTACCTCCAAGGTGTGAGGGGATCTCTCACTGGGGTTGCGATTTGCATTTCCTTGATCGTTAGTGACGTCCAGCAACTTTTCACGTGCCTTGGCCATTTGTATGTCTTCTTTGGATAAATGTCTATTCAGCTTCTTTGCCCCTTTGTCGATCGGATCATTTGGGGTTTTGTTTTCCTGGCTAGAGTAGATCTTAAGTGCTCTCACCACAAAAGAGAAACGACAATCATGTATCGCGATGGAGGGGGTAGCTAACGGCACAGCGGTCATCATTTTGCAGTCATCATGTGCCACCTTGCATATGGCAATTCTGTCTCCATAAGGCTGGGGAAAAGCACACCAGAAGGTCTCAAGCGCCCATGAGGAAGGGGAAGCTCACGGGTGGGTGCAATTTTTGCCAGGTCACCTGATGTCTCTAAGCCTGTTTCTTCCTCTTCAAAATGGGGATATTAAGAGGTAGATCCATACTAACTTGGCTTTTTTGTGGTCGAAATCCGATATCAGCAATTTCACCCAATTCCACGTGATGAGGTTGTGGACTACAGGGGAGGTTCAGCGGGGTGGAGTCTGGAGCCGACGACCAAGAAAGAATTCTTGAGATGTCTTTGGTTCAAAACGGTGGTTTATGAAAGCCCAGGGACAGGACCCGTGGACAGAAAGAGCTGCTGCCCTGGGTTGTGGGGGTGGCTGATTATATACCATGGGGTTGGGGGAGGTAAGGAAAAAGGGAGGTTTCAAGAAAGTACTTTCGTTAAAGAAGACTCACAGGATACCAGAGGCCTTGCTATGGTCAAGTTAAGGTTGTTTTTCCCTCTAGCAAGGCATTAGCATTAAGATGGTTGGAAACTGGGGTGCCTGGGTGGCTCAATCGTTAAGCATCTGCCTTCAGCTCAGGGCGTGATCCCGGCTCTGGGATCGAGCCCCACGTCAGGCTCCTCCGCTGGGAGCCTGCTTCTTCCTCTCCCACTCCCCCTGCTTGTGTTCCCTCTCTCGCTGGCCGTCTCTATCAAATAAATAAATAAAATCTTAAAAAAAAAAAAAAAGATGGTTGGGAACTTCCTGAAGGCTGCAGATTATAAGGACATTTAACTGTATCTACATTCCCTTCTGGAAGCTAGGTTATTGATAGAAATGCTTTGTTCTTGTAGATTGCTAAGACATTTGTAAACTGGGGGAGTCTTGAGGGATTGTGCTCTCTATAGGTTAACTATTTCTTTGTCCTTGAGGGCAGCCAGGACCTGAGGAATGTCACGTACGTCCCGTGGGGAGGGGTTGCAGGGTGTCAGTTTCTGCTTTGTCCTGAGCTTGCCTTCTGTTCCCTCATCAACGCTTATCACCTGCGGGGGCCGTGGCGTTAGGAGAAGGTCATTCACACAGTGGGTTTGGCAGCGATAGTCAGTGCTCAATGCAGCCAATCATTCTTTTGTTGACTTTTTTCCAATTGTGTTACCATGGTAAAATACGCACATAGAATGCAGACATGAAGTTCACTGTCTTTTTTTTTTTTTTTAAAGATTTTATTTATTTATGTGACAGAGAGACAGCCAGCGAGAGAGGGAACACAAGCAGGGGGAGTGGGAGAGGAAGAAGCAGGCTCCCAGCGGAGGAGCCCGATGTGGGACTCGATCCCGGAACGCCGGGATCACGCCCTGAGCCGAAGGCAGACGCTTTAACGACTGCGCTACCCAGGCGCCCCATGAAGTTCACTGTCTTAATCTTCCTTAAGTGTACAGGTCACTGGTATTACGTACATTCGTCTTGCTGGGTATGGCCACCACCATCCAGCTCCAGAACTCCTCTCGTTTGGTAAAACTGAAGCTCTGTCTCCTTTAAACATTGACTCCTCCTCCCCCAACCCCCAGTACCTGCCATCCACTTTTTTTTTTTTTTTTTTTAATCTCCTTTCCCCCCAACACCACCCAGCCTCTGGTAACCATTCTACCCTCTGTTACTATGAGTTCAGCTTTCTTTCTTTCTTTTTTTTTTTTTAATTCTATGACTCAACAGCAGAAAAACCAAACAATGCAATTTAAAAATGGGCAAAGAAGCTGAACAGACATCTTTCCAGATAAGACATACAGACGGCCAACAGGTACACGAAAACCTACTGGACATCACTCATCATCACAGAAATGCAAATCAAAACCACACCAAGATATCACGTCACACCTGTCAGAATGGCCGGTATCAAAAAGACAAGAAATAATGAGTGTTGGTGAGGACGTGGAGAAAAGAGAGGACCCTCGTGCCCTGTTGGTGGGGATGCAAGCTGGTGCAGCCACTGTGGGAAACGGTATGGAGGGTCCTCGGAAAAGTAAAAATAGAACTACTCTAAGATCCAGCAATCACGCTACTGGGCATACATCCAAAGGAAATAAAATCAGTATCTTATCAAGTATTGATATCCCTTCCAGATCCTCATGGATGGAATTTACATTTGTTCAGGAGAAAAACAATGAGCAGAGTCACTGAAGGGTCGCCCTCATGCATTTGAGAGGAGCCGGGGAAAAGGTCAACTTTGCGGTTTTATTTTTAAAAAAGAGGGACCTAACACCTCTGATGAGAAATTTAAAAAGTCATGTCATCGATGTAAATGAAAAAAAAGCGCAAAATGACTCCTACAGGATGATCACAAATATGTAAACATTTTGGTTAAAAAAAGCTTTGTAAAAATAAGATAAACCCAGCTGCCCCAAAGACATGAGCACTCGCAAAGAACAGCATCGAAAGGCAGCGGCACTCAGTGGTTGATGGGTGGCGCAGTGTTGATGCTCGGTACCTGTTTGCTGAGTGAACGAGGGAGATACTTCTGGTGTTATACATTTTAACTAGATCTCTATTCTACCAGTGAGAAAAAAAATTGTCAAAATGAGCCTGTGTCGTTGAGCCGGAAGACTTGTCCTTCCTCCTCGGATCTGTGATGTTGACCGTTCCCAGGGAGTGGAAAAGCCCCTCAATGGTGGGTCGTGAGCCTCTTCACCTGTGTGATCTCAGAGAAGTTAAAATGTCTCAAAATACTTAGCACGTGTTGAGGTGTTCAGTATTTATGCCTTTCATTTTTAATGTAACTTAACTACAACTTGATATCATTTTTAAGAACGGCCGTGTCTAACAACCTGCACGCAAAGGTCCTAGCGATTTCACAACTGTCTCTTGCGAGCCAGTGCAAACAGTGTAAAAATTTTAATCCTGTCCCTCTGATCGATCACGTTACACCAAACACCCTCCCCGGTCATGGCATGGCTTAAATGATCTCTCATACACTCGGCATAAAAGCCCGCCCACCTCTTTCTTTTTCCTGAGGTCCAGAACCAAATACCCAGATGCCCCGTATGGGATACCTCACTGACCTCAAGTCCTATACGGCTGCCTATATACCAACCTATCTGACTGCAACCAAGCTAGATGACCCCTTCGTACCCAGCACTGTTCTTCCTTCCTCTTGTTTAATGATTCCAACACCCGCTGATCGGTTCCAAAGACCCAGAGGAGTCCCCATCTTCTCCCCTAGCCCTCATCTGCACACACTGTCCATCCCTGTCGTAATATCCACTGCTGTTTATTACAAACGCTTGTCGGAGCCCCATGTCCCTCCTGCCATACCTTCAGCTCTGTGACAAAGAGGGATCGAGCCTTCTATTTTGTAATTTTTGTGTCTCCAGTGCCCCCCAATGTACCAGGCTTGAATCTGTTCATCTATGTCTTTAATCCACCTGGAAGTCTATAGCGGGCACCTGCTGTTTTCCAGGCATTGTGCCCCAGGAGACAATAAGGCAGAGAAGAGAGGTTTGCAGTCAGTGAGCCCTCCGAGGTAAGGGTCAGTGCAAAGGGCTTAGTGCCCTCACATCCACCGTCCATTCGAGCATGGCCCTGCCTGTAATAAGCCTGGAGAAGCAGGAGGAGGTCAGCTCTGCTGGTGATTGGAGGATGCTGGATACGTATGATGAGGTTTTGAGATATAGGGGAGGTTCGGTGGGGTAGAATCTGGAGCCGACGACCAAGAAAGAATTCTTGAGACGTCTTTGGTGCAAAATGGTGGTTTATGAAAGCCCAGGGACAGGACCCGTGGGCAGAAAGAGCTGCTGCCCCGGGTTGTGAGGGGTGGTTGGTTATATGCTATGGGGTTGGGGGAGGTAAGGAAAAAGGGAGGTTTCAAGAGAGTACTTTCATATGTTAAAGAAGACTCACAGGATACCAGAGGCCTTGCTATGGTCGAGTTAAGGTTGTTTTTCCCTCTAGTAAGGCGTGAACATGAAGACAGTCGGGAACTTCCTGGAGGAACATGACACTCTGCCCGCTTCAAGTATCTGTCGACGGGCTGCAGGTTATAAAGATATTTAATTGTATTTACATTCCCTTCTGGAAGCTGGGTTATTGATAGAAATGCTTTGTTCTTGTGGACTGCTAAGACATTTGTACACTGAGGGAGACTCAAGTCTTGCAGGATTGTGGTCTCTATAGGTTAACTGTTTCTTTTTCCTTTGGGCAGCCCGGAGTGCCTGAGGAATGCCACATACATCCCCTGGGGGGGGGGGAGGGGTTGCAGGGTGTGAGTCTGCTTTGTCCTCAGCTAGCCTTCTTTTTTTTTTTTCCGTATTTTTATTTTTTATTTTTTTAATGTTTTTTTATTATATTATGTTAATCACCATACAGTACATCCCCAGTTTCCGATGTAAAGTTCCATGATTCATTACTTGCGTATAACACCCAGTGCACCATGCAATACGTGCCCGCCTTACTACCCATCACCGGCCTATCCCATTCCTCCACCCCCCTCCCCTCTGAAGCCCTCAGTTTGTTTCTCAGAGTCCATAGTCTCTCATGCTTCATTCCCCCTTCTGATTACCCCCCCTTTCTTTATCCCTTTCTTCTCCTACCGATCTTCCTAGTTCTTATGTTCCATAGATGAGAGAAATCATATGATAGTTGTCTTTCTCTGCTTGACTTATTTCACTTAGCATTATCTCCTCCAGTGCCGTCCATGTTGCAGCAAATGTTGAGAACTCGTTCTTTCTGATGGCTGAGTAATATTCCATTGTCTATATGGACCACAGCTTCTTAATCAGCTAGCCTTCTGTTCCCTCATCTGGTAGAGCATGAGAACCTTGGGTGGGGGTGGGGGTAGGATTTCCCTCTAGGTGCTGGGACAGGCTGTGGTCACACAGGTGAGTGGATTTGAGGATGCAGGAGTGCACATCGCAAAGAGATGAAAGGTGCCACCGTCGGAGCCCGCTGACCCCAGGAGCCCTCTCTCCCCCAGGGGCTCTGCAGCCCAAGGGCTGTGGGGTTTGGTCAACTCTACCTGTCTGAGCCTTGCCTTCAAACTTGGAGGAGACATGGGGAGCAAGAGAGGGATACGTTGAGGAGAAACAGTCTTGGGGGCTGATCAGAAGACCCCCAGGAGGCCCCACAGAAGTAGCTAAGGAAGCTGGACTGTCCTGGCCAGGTGACCATATCCCGCACTCTTGAGTACCTCTGACATGCCTGGCCGGCCCTTCCTTCTGAGGCTCACTGGGGTTCAGAAACTTGCCCAAGGTCACAGAGCTGTAACTAGGATTCAAACCCGTGACCCTGAAAATCTAGACCAAAGGCTGTCCTCCAGCGTCCAAGGCCCTGCAAGGGTTGACCAGTTCCATGTGAGGTCCTTCTCCTCTGGCTCTCTCTGGTTCAGACACACTGGTGGTGGTGGTGGGGGGGGTGTCTCAGGAAGTCACATGACATCCTGCCTCGCATGGCAGGGCTCGGCACAGGCTGCTCCGTCTGTCTGGGGCCTTCGTCCTGCTTGTTTCTTTCAGATTCAGTCCTTGGATGAGGAGGCTTAGGTGTCCCCTTCCCGATCCACCCATTAGAAAGACCTCCTTGGTAGTGATTTCCTCTTCTCTGTGGGTCTCATGGCAATGCCTAACCACGCACAAACTTTGTGACGGTCGGTTTATTACCACCGGAATCGAAGTCAGCTACCTGAGAGCCAGGTTGGGTTTGAGTTACTCCCTATCTGAGCCCAACACCCCACACACTATTTGGGTACAAAGTAGGTACTCAATAAATATTATTTGTGTATCTTTGCTCTGCAACAGACACTTAATGTCGCACTCACCAAGCATTACACTTGCGTGCTTTAAAGGTACTAACTCATTTAATACTAAAAGCAATTCTTGAAATTAGGTACCAGAGGCCATCCAATATGGCGGCCGACCGTCCCATGTGGCCACTAGAAATGTGTCCGGTGCAACACAAAAATTGAATTTCTCATTTTATTTAATTTTAGTTCATTTAAATTTAAAAAGTGATCCTCAAGCCAATTATTAGAAAGCCGTTCAGTTCATTTGGGACAACTTGGGTACGTGAATCTACTCCTTCAACTGTAAGACCAAGTATCTCCAACAAAAATGCAGCTAGTCCAAATTGAGATGAGATGCGAATATAAAATATGCACCTGGCTTTGGAGACTTGGTACAGAGAGAAGAATGCAAAGTGCCTCATTAATCGTTTTTTATTTTGAGTATAAGTTTGAAATTATAATACTGTGATAAATCGGGTTAAATAAAACTTATTGGTAAAGTTCACTTCACTTCTGTCTCAGTCTGTTTGGGCTGCCACAGCAGAGCTCCACAGACAGGAGAACTTACAAACGACAGAAATTTTTTTCTCACAGTTCTGGTGGCTGGAAGTCTGAGATGGGGCTGCTGGTGCGGCTGGATTAAAGCCCTCTTCCAGCTCACAGATGTGGCATCTCCTCNCCAAAGGCCCTACCTTCTAATACTGTCATATTGGACATTAGGATTTCAACATAAGAATTTAGGGGCTGGGGTAGTGGAGACCATAGCATCTGTTTATTTTTACCTTAAAAAATATTATTATTAGAAAAAAAATTACAATTATGCGTGTGGCTCACAATATATTTCTATTGGCCAGTATCGTACTATAATTACTCTCATTTTGCAGAGAAGCAAATTGAGACACAGAGAGGTTAAGTAACATGCCCAGTGCAACACAGCTAGCAAGTTGCTGTGTCGCATTTGAATCCAGAACGTGTGGCTCCAAAGTCAGGGCACGTAACCACTGTCCTCACCCCAATATCCCCCATCCATCAGTGGTGAGGTCTACAGGAAGTGGAATATCTGAGGATCGGAGACCAGCCCCCACCTTCCACCTCAAGGAGGGAGCGCTTGCACCGAGGTACCAAGCCTGTCTGCACTGGACAGAGCAAGGCTGAGGCTGAGCAACATGTTTGGACCTGTCTGTCTCTCTCCTATAAATTCTCATCCAGGGCGGATCTCAGTCGTCCTCACGTCGGGCCTCATAACACACCGCAAAGGAAATATTTGTGAGCACCAGGTGGAAGAAACAGTGAGGTGTGGAACACAACACAATTGTGTTTCTGGATGATTGGGTTTAAAGTAAACGAAACTCTCTCTCTCTCTTCCTCTCTCTCTCTCTGAGTGTGGCTGGCCCTAGGGACAGAGCCAAGGTCAGTGCCCAGCTTCCAAGGACACCTGTCCCAAGCAGAAAGGTCTGCAGCTGGTCAGACTCACTGGGACTCAAGACCTTTCCTGGGACTATAGGTGCCAGTCTCTCAATGTCCACTCTCTTTGCCTCTAGAGACTTTTATTGAAAGCCACACTCGCCTGTCACTAAAACCAAACTGACTTGTGGTTAGGGATATCCACACCCAGATTATCCACTCCAAACCTGCACTACCCACCCAGGTACAGCCGCTCTCAAGTCCTCACCCCTCCCTGGTATGCTCCCTCGGGAACACGGGGACTCAGAAACATATCTCAACAGGATCTTCGCACAAACCCACCGACCACCCTGCCCACGCACTTAGAAACACACTGCCACTATTACCTGTCTCTGCAACTGCATCATTTCCAAGAAAATTCTCAACCAGGAACAGACCTGCAGGACTCTTCTGCAGTTGTTCAGTCCGCCCCACAGACCACAAGTCACCCCACATCTCTTACATGGTAAAAGACCCAAGAAAAAAACAACCACCAAATGTATGGACCTTGTGTTCTTATATTCAAAGAAACCAACTGTAAAGTCACAGGCTACAAAATCAATGTGCAGAAATCTGATGCACTTCTAAACACTAATAATGAAGCAACAGAAAGAGAAATTAAGAAAACAAGCCCATTTACAATTGCACCCAAAATAATAAGATACCTAGGAATAAACTTAACCAAAGAGGTGAAAGATCTGTACTCTGAAAACTATAAAACCCTGAGGAAAGAAATTGAAGATGACACAAAGAAATGGAAAGACATTCCAGGCTCATGGATTGGAAGAACCAATAGTGTTAAAATGTCTATACTACCCAAAACAATCAAAACTTTTAATGCAATCTCTATCAAAATACCAATAGCATTTTCCACAGAACTAGAACAAACAATCCTAAAATGTGTGTGGAACCACAAAAGACTCCAAATAGCCTAGCAAATCTTGAAAAAAAAATCAAAGCTGGAGGTATCACAATCCCAGCTTTGAGTTACATTACGAAGATATAGTGAGCCAAGCAGTATGGTACGGGCACAAAAATAGACACAAAGATCAATGGAACAGAATAGAAAACCCAGACATGAACCCACAACTCTATGGTCAACTAATCTTCGACAAAGGAGGAAAGAATATCCAATGGAAAAAAGACAGTCTCTTCAACAAATGGTGTTGTGAAAACTGGGCAGCCACATGCAAAAGAATGAAACTGGACCACTTTCTTACACCATACACAAAAATAAATTCAAAATGTTTAAAGACCTAAATGTGAGACCTGAAACCATAAAAATCTTAGAGGAAAACACAACCAGTAACCTCTTTAATGTTGACCATAGCAACTTCTTTCTAGATCTGTCTCCTGAGGCAAGGGAAACAAAAATAAACTATTGGGACTTCATCAAGATAAAAAGTTTCTGCACAGGGAAGGAAACAGTCAACAAACTAAAAGGCAGCCTACTGAATGGGAGAAGATATTTGCAAATGACATATCCAATAAAGGGTTAGTATCCAAAATACATAAAGACCTTATCAAACTCAACACCCAAAACACAAATAATCCAGTTAAGAAATGGGCAGAAGACATGAACAGGCATTTTGCCAAAGAGACACCCAGATGGCCAACAGACACATGAAAAGATGCTCAACATCACTTATCATCAGGAAGACACAAATCAAAGCTACAATGACCTCATTTCTCAGAATGGCTGAAGTAAAAAACACAAGAAACAACAGGGGTTGGTGAGGACGTGGAAAAAAAGGAACCCTCTTGCACCATTGGTGAGAATGCAAACTGGTGCAGCCACTCTGGAAAACAGTATGGAGTTTCCTCAAAAAGCTAGAAATAGAACTACCCTATGACCTAGCAATCATACTAGTGGGTATTTACCCAAAAAATACAAAAACACTTAATTTGAAGGGATACATGCACCATTCCTTATAATATTCAAGATATGGAAGCATCCCAAGTGTCCATCGACTAATGAATGGATACAGAAGACATGGTATATATGTGTGTGTGTGTGTGTGTGTGTGTGTGTGTAATATTACTCAGCCATAAAAAAGAACGAAATCTTTCCATTTGCAACAACATAGATGGAGCTAGAGAGTATAATGTTAAGTGAAATAAGTCAGTCAGAGAAAGACAAATACTATGTGATCTCACTCATAGGTGGGATTTAAGAAACAAAACAAAACAAAAAGCAAAAGGAAAAAGAGAGAGAGAGAGAGAGAGAGAGAGAGAGGCAAACCAGGAAAGACACTCTCAACCATAGAGAACAAACTGATGGTTACGGAGGGGAGGTGGGCTGGGGGATGGGTGAAATAGGTGATGGGGATTAAGGAGCACACCTGTTGTGTTGAGCACTGGGTGTTGTATGAAAGTGATGAATCACTGAATTCTATTCCTCAACCTAATATTACACTGTGAGTTAACTAACTGGAATTAAAACTTAAAAAAAAGAACTGTGGAAAAAAACTGTCGGAGATGCCTGGGACATTTTGGCATGGACTGGGTGTTAGAGGACATTAAGGAAGCATCATCAATTTTGTGAAGTGTGGTGATGATGAGAGCTGCAGTGCGCTTGGGGCGGCCATAAATCCTTCCTCCCACTGAGAGGTGGAGTTCATTCCCCCTTCCTTTGAATCCGGGCTTGGCCTCATGACTTGTTTTGAGCAATTTAGAACTTGGTAGAAGTGGGACTTCTGAAGCTCAGCCTTAGACTGTAGCAGACCCCCTCTGCAAGAGGCTGGCAACACTCCCCCCAGGAATCCACCTGCCTTGCTGTGGAAGCCCACACCAAGGGGAGGACAGCAGTGCTCCCACCCAGAGAGGAGAACCATCCAGGAGGTCTGGCCCAGTCCAGCCTTTACGTGACTGCAGCCTCAGCCAGCCCTACATGGACACAAGGACTTCACTTCTGCTGAAGATGATTATTGTTTTAAGGTGCCACATTTTTTAAACAGAGCAATACAAAACAGTACTGATGTTCACAAGCAAAAATAAACAGGCTCTCCTTGTGCATCGTGGGTGGGAATGTTACTTGGGGCGGCCACTATGCAAAACAGCATGAAGGTTCCTCAAAAAGTTAAAAATAGAACTACCATGTGATCCAGCAATTCCATTTCTGGGTGTTTCTCCAAAGGAAATAAAAACACTAACTCAAAGACAGATCTGCAACCCCATGTTCGTTGCAGCATTACTTACGATAGCCAAAAGACAGAAGCAACCTACGTGTTCACTGCTGGATGAATGGATAAAGAAGATGTGGCAATATACATAGAATAGAATATTACTCAGCCATAAAAAAGAATAACCTCTTGCCATTTGCAACAACATGGATGGCTCTCGAAGGCATTATGCTAAGTAAAATAAGACAGAAAAGAAACATGGGGCGCCTGGGTGGCCCAGTCAGTTAAGCGTCTGCCTTCAGCTCAGGTCATGATCTTAGGGTCCTGGGATTGAGCCCCACATTGGGCTCTCTGCTCAGTGGGAGCCTGCTTCTCCCCTGCCTGCCGCTTCCCCTGCTTGTGCTCTCTCGCAGTCAAATAAATAAATAAAATTATAAAAAAAAAAAAAAAGGAAATGAAAAGAAAGGTAAATACAAATAAATAAAATTGTAAAAAAAAAAGGAAATGAAAAGAAAGGTAAATGAAAATAAAGGTAAATAAATCTCATTTATATGTGGAATCCAAAAACAAGAAAAAACAAGCTCCTAGATATGGAGAACACAGAGGTTGGGGTTAGAGGGAGGGCAAAATGGGTGAAGGGGGGTCAAAAGGTACAAACTTCCAGTTATAGAATAAGTAAGTCCTGGGGATGTAATTAAGGCATAGTGCTTATAGTTAATAATACTGTACTGTGTATATGAAAGGCACCAAGACTAGATCTTAGAAGTTCACATCACGGGAAAAAGTGTGTAACTATGTAGGGCTGTGGATGTTAACTAGAGTTCCTGGTGATCATTTTACAATAGATACAAATGTTGAGTCATTATGTTGTACGTGTGAAACCACTACCATGTATGTCAATCATATCTCAATTTTAAAAATAAAGTAAACAAGTCCTCACTCTTGAATGTATGTGCAGACATTCAGTGCCCTTAACCAAAAACACTTTTCCAACAGATCCTATACACAGGTGCCCACGGCTCCCTGAACATAGACCCATAAATATGCAGCACCAGGAAGTGAGCCCCAAATATGGAAAATCCCACAGGCAGACAGTAGCACCACTGACCAACTGACCTGCCCACGGAATTCACCACAAAGACATACGGAAGTGTGTATATTGACATTTACCAATTTACAGATACACCCACACACGCCCTTAGTTACCCGTTGACACATCTAGATCCTGGCGAGGAAACAAATATACATAAAACCAAGGGTGTAGACAGACAAGAAAGGAGTGGTACCTCTCAAACCCTAGCCAGGGACCCCTCATTCATTCAACAAATACATATTGAGTGGCTATCGTGTGCTGGGCCCCCTTTTAAACATTTAAACATCACTGAAGAAAACAAAGCTTCCTGTCTTGGGAAATATATAAAGAACCTGGAATATCTTGCACCAGAAAGTAAGGAAGATGCTTAGGGATGAACGGGGATACGATGATAGGACAAAGGAGCCAACCTGAAAGAGCTTCTCCTACCGGCTGAGGCTGTGGATGGTTTGGGCCTCAAGATAAACAATGTGAGTTGACCAGTGATACTCTGCTGGTCATGAACACGTAACTAAATGAGGGAGAAGAGAAACCTTCCCTTGTAGCAGAATGCCAACAAATAAATGTGGATGGAACAAGAGAGCTAGAAAACCGACATTTTGCGACCATCATGGGAATAACTGATTCAGCAGGAATCATCCCTGATGCCATGATGGTTTGGTGCCTGTGTCAGTTTGGCTGGGCAGCAGGGAGCACAGGCATTTAGTCCAACATCACCCTGGGTGCTTTTCTGCGAGGGTATTTTGGATGAGATTAACACTTGAAATGGTGGACTGCATAAGGTGGATTACTCTCTCTAATATGGGTGGGCCTTGTCCAATCAGTCGAAGGCCTGACTAAAACAAAAAGGCTGACCCTCCCCCAACTAAGAGAGAATTCCTCCTGCCTGACTACCTTTGGACTGATACAGTCCTGCCTTCAGCCTCAAAGAAAACACGGGTTCTTTCTGGATCTCCAGCCTGCTGGCTTTCATACCAGAATGACATCATTGGCTCTCCTGGTTCTCGGGCCTTCAGACTCAGACTGGAACCTACACCATTGATTCTTCTAGATCTCCAGCTTGCCAACTCACCCTACAGATCTTGGGGCTTGTCAGCTCCAAGCTTTAATCACAAAAGCAAATTACTTAAAATTAATTTCCCTCCCTCTCTCCATAGGTATAAGTATGTTGATTCTGTTTTTCTGGAGAACTTTGATTAATGCAGGTGCTAAACCCAGCAGGTAAAGGTTTAATGAGGTACAGGACATGGTCTCAGAGATTCTCCCCATAAATTACTTATTAATTACAAAAAGGAAAGTAGTATATTGACAGCGGAGAAACTCGGCTGACATCAGCTTAAAGAGGCTGGATTGCCTTTTGTTTTTTTAAAGTCTTTTTTTTTTTTTTTTTTTTGACAGAGAGAGAGACAGCCAGCGAGAGAGGGAACACAAGCAGGGGGAGTGGGAGAGGAAGAAGCAGGCTCATAGTGGAAGAGCCTGATGTGGGGCTCGATCCCATAACGCCGGGATCACGCCCTGAGCCGAAGGCAGACGCTTAACCGCTGTGCCACCCAGGCGCCCCTGGATTGCCTTTTGTTAACTTGGATTTGTTAATATCCCCAGGAATGGAATAAACCAACATCACGGGCCTCCTGATACAACGCACTGAGGAGGACACAGCGTCACTTCCACGGCACCCACCAAAATGCATCCCTGGAATCTCATCACAGAAACATTGCACAAATCCACAGTGAGGCGTGTTCTACAAAGCAAGTGTCCTGATCTTCCAAAAGTGTCAATGTCATGAAAGACAAAGGCTGAGCACTCTTCCAGGGTAGAGGAAGCTGAATTCAGCACATGATTCTTAACTGGATCCTGAACCAGGAAAAAAAATGTCATTATAGACATTACTCTGATGAATAGAAAGGGGACAGTGTGGCCGGAATGAGCCAGGAAGACAGATGAACGGAGAGGGGGCTCAGGGGCAGTGTGCACAGGGTCTGTTGGCCCGAAACTCTGCTACCGTGTCTCCACTGAGCTCCGTTCTCCTGTACCAAACCGCGTGCTTGACTTCTCCATTTGGAGTTGTGAAAGCATGTCAATCTGAAATGGAACCTGAGGATATAAAATGGAAAATCTCACACATGTGCCCTCAGGGAAACACAGCTCAGGGACTGAGAGACTGATTTGCCATAAATGTAAACTCCAAATGTAAAGTTTTCAGAGTTGAGCCCAATCTCTCTCCCCTACTGGAAAATTCCACTGCAATGGTCCCTATACCTACCTCGACAGTCTGTCCCCGCCTTGAATAAAAGTCTTCCTTTCCATGTTCTAATAAGTGTCATTACATTATTTTTTCTTTAACATTGGCAGAATGAATAAATGAATGAATGAATGAATGAATGAATGAATGAACAACCGTTCAAAACCCTGTGTGCCAGCAGTGAACTTTGGCTCGAGATGCTGAGCCCACGGGAGAGGTAGACTGATGGATGGAAGGAAGAACCAAGCTCATAGTCAGCAATGGAAGGAGGTCCAGCGGGTCTGGGAAAATCAGCCCAGAGTAAGAGGGGTTGGATCCCGTGCCAACTCCCAGAGCAGTGCTGCTCTCTAGAAATATGATGTAAGCCACAAAGTCAAGCCATGTAGATGATTCGTAATTCTCTATTGTTAAAAAAAAAATATTCTGACATTTGTTAAAATGGGGAGGAAGGCTTGACTCAAGACTATGATAAGATAGGAATCCTAGTAGGGGAGGAAGACTGGGGTCAACTCAGCACACAACAGGGCAAGTGGGGATTTAGAGGCAAGAGGCAGAGCGAGGGGTCCGTGCATGGCATGCAACTAAAAGGACACACTGAGGGGAGAGGAGGGGGTTCTTGCTGGGGGGATTCTCCATAAGCTGACTTAGCTGTGTCCTTGCTCAGACTGGGGTAGACAGGCTTGACAAGGACAGAGTGGACGCAGAAGGCCGAGGTCAAGAGAAGAGGGACCCAAGGAGCTGGTGAAAATGTGATTAAGGAGAGAGTCTTTTTGTCATTATTATTTTTTAAAGATTTTATTTATTTATTTGACAGAGATAGAGATAGCCAGCGAGAGAGGGGACACAAGCAGGGGGAGTGGGAGAGGAAGAAGCTAGGAGGAGCCTGATGTGGGGCTCGATCCCAGAACGCCGGGATCACGCCCTGAGCTGAAGGCAGACGCTTAACCGCTGTGCCACCCAGGCGCCCCTCTTTTTGTCATTATTAGCCATGTTTTCTTAAAAAGTAAAAAGAAACAGATGATGCTAATTCTAATGCTATATTTTATCAAACCCAATATTTTCAAAATACTATCATTTGACTTATAAAAAATGTTTTAAAATATCAATGAGAAATTTTACATTCCTTTATTCTATTTTCCTTATCTTTTTAGATTTTATTTATTTAAGAGAGAGAGAGTGCGTGCATGAGTGAGGGGAGGGGCAGAGGGAGAGGGAGAAGCAGACCCCAGGATCCTGGGATCAGGGTCAGAGCCAGAAGCAGATGCTTAACCAACTAAGCCACCCGGGAGCCCTGCTATTTTATTTTTCTAACTAAGCCTTTATTTATTTGTTTTTATTATGTTCAATTAGCCAACATATACTAACTAAGCCTTTATTTTATGTTTAGGGCACATCTCAGTTTGGACTGGGCACATCTCAAGCGCTCAGTGGCCACAGGAAGCCAGTGGCTGCGGTGGGGGACTCTCCGGCTCTAGCCAATGGACCCAAATCTCAGGGGCAGCTTAGAGAGAACATGAGGTCCATCAGAGGGGGCCAGGGGTACCCGGCAAGCTGGCAAGAGAGGGACCTGCCCCCACCAAGCTGAGTGGGCTGGACCACGGCTCGAAAGAAAGGATCTTTCCACTCCAGAGCCCGTCTAACTGTTTTCTATCGGGTGCAAAGCAGCACTCACCGTAAGGACCAGATCCGTCCTGCCCTCCTTCCAGGAGCGAGCACCTACCAACGGCAGACCTTCGGGCAGGAGATGTCCGAAATCCAACAAATCTGACTCCTCTCCCAGCACCCCTGCCTCCAGTGAATTCCCAGCTGGTTTCACGCCGGTTCCCTCCCCTCACTCACTACCCCCGTCCCTTCCCTTTACTTGCACCTGACGTTATCTACTAGCACCCGTGTTTACCGTCTGCCCCTGCTCCGCATTCGTGTCTGTTTTGATGAGCCAAAAAAAGGCTGTTAACTTGGGTGCATTTCCTATGCTCCCTGACTCAGTTTACTCATCTGGAGAACGGAGATGCGCACGGCCCCCATACTGCAGGGCTGTAGAGAGCATTAAATGAGCTAATATCTTCCTAAATCCTTCCATGCATGGCCCAAGCGTAATAAGCATTCAATAAAGGGCAGCTGTGGTTACCTTTCTCACTTTCCCCCTCTCCGACCACACACATCCTAGAGGATCCAGAACGCCCCAGCTCTTCACCCACCGCGCTGACCTGGCCCCAGAGCTTTCTCTCACAGGCCTGTCGGACCATGTGACCCAGGCGCGGGACATTTCCCATCACTCCAGAGCAAAGCTTTTTCCCTGCTTCCATGAAAGTGATAAAGACACGAGCTGTTCCTTTTCTCTACTGCAGGTTTTCACCCCAGACCCTTCTGTAAATACTAATTGGAGGCACTGAGAATTTCCTTTCTTTTTTTTTTTTTTTTTAAGATTTTATTTATTTATGTGACAGAGAGACAGCCAGCGAGAGAGGGAACACAGCAGGGGGAGTGGGAGAGGAAGAAGCAGGCTCCCAGCAGAGGAGCCCGATGTGGGACTCGATCCCGGAACACCCGGATCACGCCCTGAGCCGAAGGCAGACGCTTTAACGACTGCGCCACCCAGGCGCCCCTGAGAATTTCCTTTCTTTAACCACTGAATCCCCTGCACTGTGATGCATTCACCCCCCTTCCCAAAAGCCTGCCTATCAGCACATCTGTCAAGGTCGTTTTTTTTAATGATATGTTAATCACGATACAGTACATCCTTAGTTTTTGCTGCAGTGTTCCATGATTCATTGCATGCAATATGTGCCCTCCTTAGTGCCCATCACTGGCCTATCCCATCCTCCCCACCCCCCTGTCAAGGTCTTTTAAACTTATCCAAGGAGCACCTGGGTGGCTCAGTTGGTTATGGTCTGCCTTTGGCTCAGGTCATGATTCCAGGGTCCTTGGGTCGAGCCCCGCATGGGGCTCCCTGCTCCCCCAGGAGCCTGCTTCTCCCTCTCCCTCTGCCTGCTGTTCCCCCTGCTTGTGCTTTCTCTGTCAAATAAAATCCTAAAAAATAATAAAAATAGTAAAAAATAAATAAAACCTATCTGCAAGTGGACAGCTTCTCACCATGCCCAGCCACAGTTACCTTTCTCCTCGATGATGCAGTAACCTCCTTCTGGCCTCCCTGCCTTCCACCCTTTCCACCTCCTGGTCTGTTTGCTGCGCAGCTAAAAATAGGAACAGAGCTCAAACTGCCAGAGCGCTATGCCCCTGCATTGATGTCAGAGTGAAAGCCAAAGTGCTTATGAGGACCTATTGATGTGTCCCGCCACCCCCCCCCGTCCCTCCCCTAATCCCTTCTCTCCTCCTCAGTCAGCCACTCTGACCTCTGTGCTGTTTCTCAAACACGCTCCTGCCTCAGGGCCCTTGCACTGGCTGTTCCACTGCCTGGAACATCCTTTCACCAAATATCTACATGGTCCCACCATCACCCCAGTCATTCGTCTGCTCAGACGTCACGTCAAGGACCACCTCTAGGTGGAATTATTAGTGCAAAACTGTCTGTAAGATGACGTCTCAGTGTAAACATCCAGTCGATGGTGGAATGAGCTGTTGCAATAATAATTCTTGTCTAAATATGATATTTTTAAAAAAATTTTTAAAGATTTTATGTATTTATTTGAGAGAGAGAGAGAGTGAGCAGGGGGGAGGGAACAGGGAGAGGGAGAAGCAAGCTCCCCACTGAGAAGGGAGTCCCACCCAGAACTCGATCCCAGGACCCTGGGATCATGACCTGAGCCGAAGGCAGATGCTTAACTGACTGAGCCACCCAGGCGTCCCTAAATACGATTAATAATTATAATGATTTCCATAATGAATGAATGAATACTGAATGAATGAATAATTATCGATCTTTTGTTGGGGGGGGGGACACGCACCCTTGAGAGAACTATAAAAACGCTGGTCCCTCTCCCTGAAAAAATGCAAATACACACACACAACATTACACACAATTCAGGGGACTTAAGTTTCCTTTCACAAATCCTCTACCCCAAACCGTCTGCCATATGGTATTTCCCACCGCGGGAAGCTGCTTCTATTTTCACAAACATCACAAGGACTCCTTGGGCACCAGGGTCCATCCCTTCCTCTAAGTTTTACGTCACAGCCTCCTCATGACCTAAGGCACCAAAATCGGGGTGGGTCTTGTTACCTCTGCGAGGACAGAGATGACAGTAGAAGTCACAGTGCTACTACCATCATCAAATACGGCTTTTACTGAGCACTTGCTATGGGATAGGCTCTGCTGAGCATTTCTACAAACGGTACAAATCCTCGCCTTTAATCCTCAAAGGACCCCCCAGCGAATGTTCAGGAGGAGGAGGATAGAGGCAGANNCGGGAGGAGCCCTCCCCTGGGAGAGGGACCAGTCCCCGTAGGGCCATGGTCTGACTTCGGTGAGGCCGCACCTTTGGAAGCTCTTCAAGACCAAAGGCACCTTAACATCCATGTCATGCAAATGCTTCTAGAGGGAACTCTGCATTGCCAGCACCAGAATTTGCCACCCGCCATAAGATCTGCCCCATGCTTGTCTTCCTGAGCCAACAGATTAAGCAGACCCCTGGCACAGCCTTGCCACAGCGAGGCCAGGAAGAAGTCATTGAGGTGCAACCTGCATCCACCCCTGGCCAGTTGTGTGGGCTTCTCTGAGCCTCAGTTTCCTCATCTGTAAAGTGGGAATGGCAGTAATAAAACCTCCATGAGAAGTAAGGCCTCCATGAGAAGGACCGTGGGCAATGATCCCCCATACAGTCTGCGCTCAGTAGACGTGGGCTGCTATTTTCGCTGGCATAAGCTAGGGGGCAGGATATCTCAGATCAGATGCTTTTTAGTGCACTCCCTTGCTCCCTAAAGCCCCTACCCAGGCTTCTAGCTTTATTTCCCTCTGAATCTCTCCCTTCCACATACCCTGCATTCCATCAAAACTGGCCTGCACACCATACACCTGGTAATGTCTACCCCAGGACCTTTGTTTATGCTTCCACCTCAAACGAGCTTTTGGTAGAGAGGACAGGCACGAGCATCAGAATCTAACAACATAAACTGGATCCCAGTCTCAGCTCCTCAATGCTGCTGACCTTTAGCAAGCGACAAAACCTCTCTGAGCTTTGGTTTCTCCATATGTGAAATAGAGTGGATAATGTGTACCTTATAAATAATGGCTGAGGATTAAGAGGGGATGGGAGGCTCATCTGGACCAGGGAGGTACACTAATAACTACTATGATTAGAGTAAAAATAAATAACAATATTAATGTTAGTACTAGATGTTGATGAATGTTATTATATTACATTATATATAATTTTATAATAGAGTATTACAAGTATAATAATTATATAATTATATATAAGAAATAGTATTAGTAGATAATATAATATGCAATATAATGATTATTATAGTAAAGGATTAATAATAGATGTTAACTTGTTTTGTATTATATTAGAGGTTATTATATGTATGTTTTAAATAATATGTAATGATAACTATAATAGCTATATATAACTATAAAATAATATTAATGTTAATAATAGATGTCAACTGGGGCCCCTGGGTGGCTCAGCTGGTTAAGCGACTGCCTTCGGCTCAGGTCATGATCCCAAGGTCCTGGGATTGAGCCCTGACTTGGGCTCCCTGCTCAGCGGGGAGCCTGCTTCTCCCTCTCCCTCTGCTGCTCCCCCTGCTTGTGCTCTTCTGCTCTCTCTCTGTCAAATAAATAAATAAAATCTTTCAAAAAAAGAACAGATGTCGGGGTGCCTGGGTGGCACAGCGGTTAAGCATCTGCCTTCGGCTCAGGGCGTGATCCCGGAGTTCTGGGATCGAGCCCCACATCAGGCTCCTCTGCTATGAGCCTGCTTCTTCCTCTCCCACTCCCCCTGCTTGTGTTCCCTCTCTCACTGGCTGTCTCTATCTCTGTCAAATAAATAAAAAAATTAAAAAAATCTTTAAAAAAAAAAGAACAGATGTCAATTAATGTTATTACTTTATATTATACACGTATTATAGTTATACCTAATATTTATAATATATAATAACTGATATATTACGTTTATTATATGTTTATTATATATCAGTATATGATCTAATTTTTAAATATACAATAAGTTTTATTATATAAACATATGCTAGTATCAATAATAGAAATATTGAATGCTGTTACAATGTTAATAAGCATTTACCATGTGCCCAGCACTCTTCCAAAATCTCTACATAAATTAAGTCACAGAATTCTCACACCAGCCCTTCCATGTCAATGTCATTATTAAATAAACCCATTTTACAGATGAGCAGACTGAAGTGAGAAGCGGCAGAGTCACTTGCCAAGGTCACGCAACCTGGAAGTGTCAACGTGGGGTTTCGAAGCCTGGCAGTCGCCCGCTAAAGCATCCCTCCCGGATGGACCCCTGCATGTTTCTGTAGCAACGGACACGTTTTGTACCAGCCAACATGGTAGCCAGCCGTCCTGCCCAACTACCCAGCGCTGGAAACGTGGCTACTGTGGCTGAGGGACTTATCTTTTATTTTTATCTAATTTTTATTAATTTACATTTAAATAGCCACATGTGACTAAAGGCTGTTCTATTGAGAAGCACAGCCCCGGGGCCCTTTCTTTAACCATGACTCTCCACCCTCGGGATGTATAATGTCCATGACTGAGCTGACCCAGCCATAAGCAACACGTCCTTTTTATTACAGGCGAAATAGTTCTGTTTCTGGGAATCTGAGCCTCTCATTTCCCACTTGACTTGAAGATGCTAACGCTAAGCGAATATTTCACTTCCGCCCCTTTTAAAAGATTTTATTTATTTATTTGAGAGAGGGTGCAGAGGAAAGAGCAGGAGCTGGGGAGAGGGGCAGAGGAGGAGAGAGAAGCAGGCTCCCCACTGAGCAGGGAGCCCCATGCGGGGCTGGATCCCAGGACCCTGGGATCATGACCTGAGCAGAAGGCAGATGCTTAACCCACTGAGCCACCCAGGCGCCCTCACCTTCCCTTAAACTTTATTGCAAGTAGAAACAGCAGCGCAAGGAAAAGGAGGGGGGTTGGGTGCCCCAGGTCAGCATCCAGGAGGCAAGAGGGAGTGGTGGGGACTGTGGCAAGCTGGAGAGCTTCTCCTGCTCCATTTAAAGGGACAGTTGCTGCTCTGTTTCTCCTGGGAGCTGCGCCTAGGATGGCTGAAACTACAAACTTTTTAAAGGAAGTTGGAAACTGGAAACTTATGAACGACGGGATTTTAAAATATTGATGGTCCTGAGCCTGAGTCAAGCCCTAGGTCATCATTCGAGAACCTGATGTGCACCAATGGACTTCAATCCCAGCTGTGCATTAAAATCTCTTTGTGTGTCTCTCTCTCTCAGGATCTCTCTGTGTCTCTTTCTCTCTCCCCGTTTACATCTGTCGCGTCTCACATCTGTCACCCCCAAAGAGGAAGACTACAAGCCCTTCCGTAGGGCCATTCTTCGTCTCCTCATTTTCACTGACTTCTGAGCCCTGAAGCGCCTGGAGGCCTGAAGTATATAAATGACTTCTTGGCAGGTCTTGCAAAGGCTCAAACTGAGCAGTCCTAATCCCAACCAAACACGATTGGTCACGAGGCTTAAGAGCTGGAGGAAAGCTGCACATAATTTCCTGCAAGACCACAAAAGCAGCAGCGCTGGGGGAAAAACAATAAAACTAGGTGGACAGGAGTGGGGGGCCCCTGGTCTCCCCCCCCCCACCCATTTGCATTGCAGGGAGCCTTTTCTTCCTTCTGAAATTAAAGGGGAAGTAAAAGGGCTAGAACAAATAGAAGCTTTAGGATGGTGATTTTTTGGCTTCGAGCCAAGAGCTGTGCTCTCTCTCTCTCTCTCTCTCTCTCTCTCCCCAGCAGCTGAGAACTAAGTCAGCTGAGACTGCTTTAAAATGAACTTGGTTTTCAAGATTCCAACCCCTCAAAGACCGACCAGACCTCTCTTCCTGACAATGTTTCTGTCCATTTTGATTGATCTGACCTCTGAAGTGGAGAGATGGGAGGCTGGGGGTCTGAGGAGTCCTGGCCAGAGCAAACCCCCTGTCCCCTCTACCAGACTCTGATAGAAGCCCCAGCCAGAGTGCAGAAAGGGGTTGGTGCTGCCCTTCGCAGCTCAGAAACCTGCCACCCACCCATCCATCCATCCATCCATCCATCCAACCAACAAAAATGTACTGAGTGTCTGATATATGCTAAATTCTATGCTAGAAGCTGATTACAGGAGTCCCCCATTATCTGCTGGTGGAGGTGGGGGGGGTTGGGGGCTATGTTCCAACACCCCCGGTGAATGCCTGATACCAAAACCGTAGGTGGTACCAAAGCCTGTATGTTCATGCTTACGCATGACAAAGTGTAACTTGTACATTAGGGACAGTAAGAGATAAACAGCAACAGTTTTTAAAGATTTGTTTATTTGAGGGAGAAAGCATAAGCAGGAGGGGCAGAGGGAGAGAGAATCTCAAGTAGACTCCGTGCTGAGTGTGCAGAGCCCACAGTGGGGCTCCATCTCATGACCCTGAGATCACGACCCGAGCTGAAACCAAGAGTCCGCCCCTTAACCGACTGCACCACCCAGGCACCCCTAATGGCAACATTGATAAAAGCAGAGCAATGGTAATTTACTGTAATAAAAGTTACGTGAATGTGCTCTTTCTCAAAATATCGAACTGTGCTGGACTCCCTCTGCGATGACGGGAGGTGACAAAACGCCTATGGGATGAGGCACAGTGAGCGGAGTGACGCAGGCTGGGACTGACCTTCCGACCTCGGGTCAGAAGGGGGATCATCTGCTTCCCCACCCGGTTGCCCACGGGGAACTGCAACCTCGGGAAGCAGAACCACAGATAAGGGAGAACTCCTGAAGATTACTATTATTCCTGACATAACAACAAAAGCCGCAAACACTCCTGTAGTTTCTATTCTGTGTCACTGTCTCCTAGTTCTAGGAGTTGTTTATTGAATCCTTATTGAAATGATTTCCCCCATTTTATGCAGGCTCAGAGCAGTGTCAAGTTACACAGCTGAGCTGGGATTTGAACCTAGGCTATCTGGCCCCAGACCAGTGCTCTTCACTGCCCTGCATCTCACCACCCTCATGGAACATTCAGTCTAGTGCAGGAGACAGAATCATTAAGCAGACAAGGTAGTTTCAGATAGTCCAATGCTCTGAAGTTTCAAAAACAGGGTATTTCCTATATTATTTTTCTGAGAGCTCACACCAGCCTTGGAGAGAGCTACAGAGAGAACACTTGGGAGGCATGAGTAGCACGTGCAAAGGCCCTGTGGCACAAACCTCTCCAGAAACAGCAGAGGCCAGTGTACCTGGAGGAAGGAGCTGAGAACGGGAGAGCAGAATGTACCATTTGTAGGGCACGTGAGGAGTTAGCATTTTATCCAGAGGACGGGCCCCTGGGAGCCTAAGCATGAGAGTGGGAGGTGGTTTTACAAGCATCCTGGGTCCCCTTTCATGCTCCAGTTGGCTTCACCCTAGGCCCTTATCACTGTTGCTCCTGTGAAACCTAGTTCCTGTGAATTCTTTGCAGTCCCCTGAATGACAAAAACAAGGCAAAGGGGGACCCTCCTCTCTCTGCTTCCATATTTATGTTCCTTTGACTTTATATCCTGGACTTATCTGTGGAAGGACAAATAAAAATTAAAAATGAGAGGTTTTAATCTCCCTGCCTCCCAGTTTCTGTGGGAGGGTAAGAGACTAACTTCAGTGGGTTCCTTGCTCCAAATTGCAAACCCACCTCCTGTCATAAAGATGGGAGAAGTTTGGTTTTCCGGTGCATAGAGCCTATAAGCTAACACAGATGATCACCCCAATTACCAGGGCGAATCTCAGATGACCTGTGTGTGACAAATGGTGCTGTCAAGTCTTCTGACTGGAGGATTAATCATTATCTTGAAAACACGCATGTGATGGGTTACATCTGGTTGGCTGTGTAAAAGGGTGGCATTCCTAGGGTTCCTGGGTGGCTCCGTTGGTTAGGTTTCTGACGCTTGATCTCGGCTTAGGTCTTGATCCCACGGTGGTGAATTCAAGCCCCGCATTGGACGCCACACTGGGCGTGGAGCCTACTTTAAAAAAAAAAGTGGCATTCCTTTTTGCTTTGCACTCTCTGAACACATTGCCTGTCAGATGCTGGTTTAATGCTTACAATTTAATGGTTTTTATTATATTTCCCCAATATCTGCATGTCACGTCCTACTTTTTTGTAATCTACAAGGGATGGCCCGGTTTGTTATTATAATTTTATGGCAGCACAGTGGGCTCTGTCCTCAGTTCTGCATTCAAATCACGTGTGGCCCTGGACAAGGCATTCCATTTCTCTGCGTCTGTTTCTCTTCAGTGAATCAGGGTTATGTGCACCCATTTCAGAGGGTCACTGGCAAGACCAACGGGCCAAAAGGCTTAGCACAAATCCCAGCATGAAGCCAATAATGGTAGCTAATAATAATAATACCACCGTTATTTTAGGGCTGCTCATGCTTACTGGATTCTCACTATTTCATTTTTTTTTAAGATTGTATTTATTTATTTGAGAGAGAGAACACAAGCAGGGGGTAGGGGAAGAGGCAGAGGGAGAAGCAGACTCCCCGCTGAGCAGGGAGCACGACATGGGGCTCGACCCCAGGACCCTGAGATCATGACCTGAGCCAAAGGCAGACGCTTAGCCCACTGAGCCACCCAGGAGCCCCAGGATTCACTTTCTTTCAAACCCCGATATTAATAACAGTGGAATGATGTCCCCATTCTTGACAAAAGCTAACATTTAGTTTGGACCAATATGGCAGACACTGGACTAATTCCTTTTTTTTTTTTTTTTTTAATTCTGGTAAAATACACATAACATAAAATTTGCTACTTCAGTCATTTTTGAGTGTCCAGTTCAATGGCGTTAAGCACATTCGTATTGTTGTGTGACCATCACCACCATCTACATCTCTAGAATGTTTTTGTCGTCCCAAACTGAGACTCTGACTCCATTAAACACTGACTCCCCACGCCCCTCCCCAACTCCTGGCTCCCACCATCCACTTTCTGTCTCTATGAATGTTACCCCTCGTGTACGTGCATTCCCACGGTATCTGTCCTGTTGTGTCTGTCTTATCTCACTGAGCACAAGGTCCTCGAGGTCCATCCATGCTGCAGGACGTGTCAGGATTCCCTTCTCTCTTTTTTTTTTTTTTAATTCAAGTGTAATTAACATACAGTGTTATATTAGTTTCAATATAGTGATTGAACAATTCCGTGCATTCCTCAGCAACATCACGATATGTACTCTAATCCCTTCACCTATTCCACCCATCCCCCCTCCCCCCGCCTCCCCTCTGGTAACCACCAGTTTCTTCTCTGTAGTTGAGAGTCTGTTTTTAGCTTGTTTCTTTTTCTCTTTGTTCGCTTGTTTCTTAAATTCCATGTTTGCTTGTTTCTTAAATTCCACACCAGTGACATCATATGGTATTTGTCTTTCTCTGACTTGTTTCACTTAGCATAATACTCTCTAGATCCATCCATGTTGTTGACAGTGGCAAGATTTCATTTTTTGAACGTGGCTGTCCAGTTTCCCCAGCACTATTTGTTGAAGAGATTGTCTTTTTCCCATTGCACGTGCTTGCCTCTTTTGTCATAGATTAGTTGACCATAAAAGCATAGGTTTATTTCTGGATTCTCTATTCTGCTCAGCTGATCCGTGTGTCTATTTTTGTGCCAAGCCCATACTGTTTTGTTTATACAACTTTGTAGTATGATGGCTTTGTAGCACTGCAGCATCTAGCTCCTAAAGGAACTAGTAAAAGCACAAACAAAACCCAAAGCCAGTAGAAGGAAGGAAATAATAAAGAGTAGAGCAGAAATAAATGAAATAGAGACTAAAAAAAAAACCAATAGAATAGATCCATGAAACCAGGAGCTGGTTCTTTGGAAAGACCAACAACATTGATAAATCTTTAGCCAGACTCATAAAAAAAATTTAAGTAACAAAAAAGAGAGAGAGAGAGAGAGAACTCAAATAAATAAAATCAGAAATGAAAGAGGAGAAATAACAACTGACACCACAGAATATAAAGGATTATAAGAGAATACTATGAAAAATTGCATGCCAACAAATCGGACAACCTAGAAGAAATGGATAAATTCCTAGAAACATACAACCTTCCAAGAGTGAATCAGGAAGACATAGAAAATATGAACAGACCAATTACTAGCAATGAAATTGAAGCAGTAATCAAAAACTCCCAAAAGTCCAGAACTCAGTGGCTTCACAGGTGAATTATACTAAACATTTAAAGAAGAGTTAATACCTATTTTCTCAAACTAGTCCAAAAAAATAGAAGAGGAAAGCAAGCTTCCAAATTCATTCTATGAGGCCAGCATTACCCTGATACCAAAACCCGATAGACACTATAAAAAAAGAGACAACTATAGACTAATATCTCTGATGAATGTAGATGCAAAAATCTTCAACATTAGCAAACTGAATCCAAATATACATGAAAAAAATATTCACCATGATCAAATGAGATTTCTTCAAGGGCAGTTCAATATGTGCAAATCAATCGATATGATACATCACATTAACAAGAGAAAAGATAAAAACCATATGATCATCTCAATACATGCAGAAAAGGCATTTGACAAAGTGCAACATCCATTCATGATAAAAATCCTCAGCAAAGTAGGTTTAAAAGCACATACCCCAGGGGCACCTGGGTGGCTCAGTCGTTAAGCGTCTGCCTTCGGCTCAAGTCATGATCCCGGAGTCCTGGGATCAAGCCCCGTGTCGGGCTCCCTGCTCAGCGGGAAGCTTGCTTCTCCCTCTCCCACTCTCCCTGCTTGTGTTCCCTCTCTCACTGTGTCTCTCTCTGTCCAATAAATAAATAAAATCTTTAAAAATTAAATAAATAAAGGGGACAAACCCCAATGTAACAAAGGCCATAAATGAAAAGCCCACAGCTAACACCATGCTCTGGTAGAAGACTGAGAGCTTTCTCTCTAAGATCAGGACTAGGACAAGGATGTCCATTCACACCACTGTTATTCAACACACTACTGGAAGTCCTAGCCTCAGCAATTAGACAAGAAAAAGAAATAAAATGCATCCAAATCGGTAAGGAAGAAGTAAAACTCTCACTATCTGCAGATCGCATGACACTATATATAGAAAACTCAAAGATGCCACCAAGAAACTACTAGAACTGGTAAATGAATTCAGTAGAGTCACAGGATTCAGAATCAATATACTGAAATCTGTTGCAGTTCTATGCACTAATAATGAAGTAACAAAAGAGAAATTAAGAAAACAATCCCATTTATAGCTGCACCAAAAAGAATAAAATACCTCGGAGGAAACTCAGCCAAGAAGGTGAAAGACCTGTATTCCGAAAACTATAAAACACTGATGAAAGAAACTGAAGACGACACAAATGGAAAGACTGGGATTAGGAGAAAAAATATTGCTAAAATTTCCATACTACCCAAAGCAATACAGGCTTGATTCTAATTCCTATCAAAATACCAACAGTATTTTTCATAGAACGAGAACAAACAATAATAAAATTTGTATGGAACCACAAAAGATCCCCCATAGCCAAAGCAATCCTGAAAAAGAACAAAGCTAGAGGCATCTCAATCCCCAGATTTCAAGATATACTACCAAAGATTCCCTGCTTTTGTAAAGGCTGAATAATACTCCACCCTCTGTATACGTCTTACACACATCCATTCATCTCATTGGTTGATGGACCTTTGGTTCCTTCTACCTTCTGGCTGTTATGAATAATGTTGCTATGAACATGGTGGACAAGTATCTACTCATGGCCCGCTTTCTACACTTTTGTGTGTCTATGTGCCCAGAAGCAGAATTGCAGGATCATATGGTAATTCGAGTTTTTAATTTTTTGAGAAACCTCCATCCTATTTTCCACAGTGGCTACCTTATTTTACGTTTCCACCAGCAGGGCATAAGGGTTCTAGTTTCTTCTCAGGAGCACTTGTCATCTTGGGGTTTTCAAAAATGGATGTATTTATTTTTCTAGCAGTTGTCTGAATGGGTGTGAAGCAGAGGGGCTAATTCTTTGTAAACCACGTCATCCCACTCCAGACCTACTGTCCCCGAAACTGTGTTTTCATAAGCTCTGTAGGGGCCACCGTGCCCTCAAGTCTGAGAACCAGAGGAGTAAAGGGTTCTTCTTTCTCTCACTTCTCTCTCTGCAAATGTGGGTCCTGGGGGTGGGGGGTGGGCAGAGTCCACCCTCGCTCGGGCTCGGGTATCCTTTGACGGAAACCTCGCCCTCTGGGGCTGGGACCCCCGGCCCTTGCCTCAGGCCAGGCCAGTGAAAGAGCCTCTGAGGTCCAAGCCTTCTTCTAGAGCTCATGAGACACCCCACCTTCTTGAGGAAGGTTCCCGCCCACCCCGCACCCCAGCATACTTCAGCTGTCTTCACCTCCCCAATGCCTGGGTTATGGCTTGAATTGCCTCCCTCCCAAATTCATATGTTGAAGTCCTAATCCCTAGTACCTCTCAGGATGTGACCTTATTTGAACTTTTCTTTTTTTGTAAGAAAGAGAGAGAGAGAGGTGAGGAGGGGCAGAGGGAGAGAGAGTTATTTTTTAAAAAAGATTTTATTTATTTATTTGAGAGAGAGAGAGAGAGCACGAGCAGGGGGAGCTGCAGGCAGAGGGAGAAGCAGGCTTCCTGCTGAGCAGGGAGCCCGATGCAGGACTGGATCCCAGGACCCTGGGATCATGACCTGAGCTGAAGGCAGATGTTTAACCAACTGAGCCACTCAGGTGCCCCAGAGAGAGAGAGAAACTCTTATGCAGTCTCCGCACCCAGCATGGAGCCTGACCCTGAGATCATGACCTGAGCTGAAATCAAGAGTCAGACCCTCAACCGAGCCACCCAGGTGCCCTGCATGTGACCTTATTTGAAAATAGCATCGCTGGCGATGTCACTGATTAAATTATGATGACGTCCCCCTGGAGCAGGCTGGGCCTCTTATCCAACATGACTGCGTCCTTACGAAAAGGAGAAATCTGGACCCAGACAGGCACACGCAGAACACCGTGAAAGCTGAAGGTAGACGTTGGAGAGAAACTTCCAGAAGCCAGGGGACGCCGAGGACTGCCAGCACATCACCGGAAGCTCGGAGAGGGCCCTGAAACAGTCCCCCTCTGAGCCTCGAAGAACGAACCAGCCCTGCCAACACCTGGATCTCAGACTCCTGGCCTCCAGGACGGCGAGACAAGACATTTGTTGTTTAAGCCGCTGTCCTTTGCTACGGCAGAGCCAGGAAACTCCCACCACTTCCAAAGCCCTTGCCTCTCCAACCCTGCTTCCGTTTTCCCACCTGCTCCCCCATGAGCATCTGCTGTGTCTCAGGGCCTACAGGGGTGCATGGCAGGGACTCAACAAATGTCCACTGAGTGACTGAGTGGCCTGGCCCCACCTCTCCCACTGTGCAGTCCAGAGCAAATTCTGACCCTTCTAAACCTCAGTTTTCTCCTCAGTAAAATGGGGTCATGAGCTAAGTGGTATCTCGAAGATCCCTGTGTGATCCGAAATCCGACACGCCATTTCTCCTCAAGCCTGCATGGAAAATGCGGTCTCCTCTGGGTGCCACGCAGAGAGGGTCCCATTTGTGCCCCCACCCCACCCACATACGTCCTTTCCCCTTCACGACAGCAAGGCCATCTCTCACGGACGTTTCACCACACCAGGCATTGTCTCCACGACCCCATCGAGCCCTCCCAACATGCCCTACAAACTGCTGTTATCGCTGCGGCATTCATTTTACAGATGGGAAAACTGAGGCCCATAAAGGCCAAGTCAGGTGGCTTTAGGAATCCCAGCCAGCGCAAGGTGAAAGTGGGTTCAGCCCCCAAACTCAGCCACCATGCTTCCCACCTCCAGTCAGACTGCCCTAGGTTACAAGATAAATATTTATGGAGGGCCTACTATGTGTTGGGAGCCATCCCAAGCACTAGAGACACATCAGTGAACAAAACAGTGCCCCTGACCTCAAGGGGCTCGCAGGCTGGAGGAGGAGATAGACAAACAAGTAAATAAACAATGGTAGAATGTAATGACAGGTGCAGAGCTGGAGAGTAAGGGGGAGAAAGAGCGGGAGAGTGGTCTCTTGGTGAGGTGTTTGGGAACATGAAACAGGAGGTGGTTGGGTGGAGACCAGGCAGGAAAGGGAGACCAGTGCATTGACACGGAAGGCCATCTGAGAATGAGCCCACGGCCCTTGTGCACCCACGTCTCCTCTTTCCCAGAGGACCAGGACCCGGAGAGGCCCTTACCTGTGGGCAGCAGGTATCTGAGCGCCAGTAGCACCAGGAGCCAATACTGGCCTCCGGGGGGGCCCTGCCATGGGCCAGCCATTCAAGGCATCAGGAACGCGTGGGGGCCACTCCTTGCCCTTGGTGCAGCCCCCGAGCCGAGCCCACTGACATGACCAGAACCCCTTCCCCAGGGCCCAGCAGCCAGGTGGCTGAGTTCTGGCGAGTATCAAATGTGCCCGGTTGGCCTAATCCCTCTGAGGCTGGGTGGGGCTGGGAAGGGCCCCTTCTTCTGTTCCCAAAGCCCGATTGGCTTCCTCGGCCCTTGGTTCAACCTGTCTGGTTCCCAGGAAGACAGGGACCCGTGGGCAAGGGGGGCAGGGGGAGCCGACTGGCTCAGCTGCCGGCGTTAGCAGGCTTTCCCTGGCCTATCCCCAGACCAGAGCTACAATCATGACTTTCCGGGGGGATGGGTACTTCCGCCTTTTGAGCCCCCACCCCTTCCAGTAACAAAAATGTTTTAAACTATATCTTTCACCCGCTTTGGCATAACGGTAAATATAATTCACAGTGATGTATTTTTTTTCCCCTTCTGATTTTAAAAGATGAAAGCGTTTCTGTGAGCCCCTGAAGGTATTCTGGGCCCCAGGCCCTGCACCTTCCGGCCTGAAGAATGAGTCAGCTCTCAGGAGTAAACAAACCCATCAAATCTGGCATTTCCCAAACCTGTGTCATCCAGGACCCGTTTTAAGAACAGAGAGGTTGCGTGAACTTGCCAAAGTCACACAGTCGATTTGAATGTAGGCTGGCTGGCGTCAGACAACGTGCACTGCCTCGGGGTCCTGGGCCATCATCCTTCGCTGCCCTAATGTGTGTGTGTGGAGGGGGGGGTGTTATCTCAGGCAGTTTGACCTTGCTAAACCTCAGCCTCCCCTCTGATTAAACGGGGGTAATAGCCGTGGCCTCCGCCGGGGCTGCCGTGAGGCTGTGAAGCTTGCGGAGTAACTCACTGCTATAACCAACATCACGGAGAAGTTATTTCCCAAACGCTGAGATTCACTGCTCAGAGATCTGTGCTCACAACCGTGATGCGTCCCCTGTTATCCACGTGGACGGAAAGGCGGTGACTGTGTGCTCACAATCCTTTACTGGGTGTTGGCCGTGCGCCAGGCCCAAAGCAAAGCCTCCCTTACCAGAACTCTCACCGAACGTGCTGTTTGCACGTCTCAAATTTTATAGGCACGAGTCACCTGGGGGTCTTGATTCCGTGGGTTTCAGAATCTGCATGTCGGACAGGCTCCCGGGTGATGCCGATCCTGCTGGTCCCAGGACGCCGCTGGGTTAGCCAGAGTTATCCCCATTTTTCGGAGGAGGCAAACTGAGGCCCGGGGACCTTGCCCTGGCTCACTCCGCCAGTGAGGGGCAGGGCTGCAATGGCACCGGGATCTGGCTGCAGAGTCTCCTGACAGCTGGGCTCTGCAGAATTCCCACCGATCGGGAAGGGCCAGAACGCGGGGCAGGGGACTTGAACCTTTTCCAAAGTCTCTGGACAGGTGCTGGGGAGTCTGAAACAGAGCAGTAGCAGGGAACAGCTGGGATTCTAGAAAAAGCCCCTCATGTTAAGGAAGGTCTGGATAAAGAAATCCTGGCAGTGAAGGGGCCAGTGAGGCTAAGTCAGGAAAGTGTCATTTGAGCCCCAGCGGTGGGGACAGAGGGAAGGGAGCAGACGCCAGGTGGGTGGGGCAGAGGGGGGCCTTGGAATGTGAGGGATGAGGAGGGCAGAGGGGAGGAGGAGGAGGACTCCAGGACGGCAGTGGCGAGCGGTAACCCTGTGTTTCTCCTGTGTGCCTCCCCGCACAGCCTTGCATCTGGTCCCAGCTTGAAAACCTTCCGTGGTTTCTCGTGACCCCAGAACAGGGTCCAGTTCTTTTGTCGGCAAATCAGACCGTGCAGGCAGGGGTGGGGTGGTTGGACGCTCTGCGGCCCTTGTCTCTAATTCTTCATCATTTTTGAACGTGGAGCCCCTGCCTGCCTTTTGCACTGGGCCCTACGTGTTAGATGCCCGGTCCTGTCGGCAAGGGGGTGGCATCTGCCGGCCCTGCGCCCACCTCCCTGCACTAGTGTCCTCTCTGTCTCACAGAAGCCGCTTTAGGCAACAGGCTTGAGCTGCAGAAACCTGATTAAGGTAGAAGGGCCCAGAGTGACCACCGGGCTGAATGCAAGCAGGCCATCAGGCCACCCACCTCAAAATATCCACAAGCCCTAGCTGACCAGTGGGCTACTTAAAACTGAGCACAGGTAACAAAACCAGAAAATTCCACATGCCCCCCCACCTCCTCACTTACCCCCTTAACTACAGGCCCCACCACTGCCTCCTGGCAAACAGTCTCTCCTTTGCTTGCAGTGTATTCAATAAACTATCTCTGTTGTTCTGCCTTAGGTGAATTCTTCCACCTGATCGGGTGGCCCCACGTGTCTCTCTGTCCCTCCCCACACACACTTTGTTCCTGCACTTCCGAACCTCTTGCCTTCCCCTAAGCCCCATCAGCTGATCTTTCTAGTTCTTCTGTCTGGCATGCTGTTCCCTGCACCCATTTAGCAAACAGCTGCTCGTCCTATAAGACCCTATGATAACCCTTTGACCGACTCAGGAAGCTGCTCATCCCGTCCTTTATGTCAGTACCCCGCTGTCACTTCTCTCTCTGACCAACTGAGCTCACTTCTGCACCGATGTGTTCTCATAGCTGCTCTGTTTCAAGCCTATGAGCTCCACCCATCCGTGCACCCAGGCAACACGTATTTACTGAGTGCCAACTATGTGGTAGGCTTCTAGCAACCAATGAACAAAACAGACAGACACCCCTGTCTCATTGGGAGGCAGATCCCAAGCGAGCAAATAAATATCATCAAGATCTGGGCGCCTGGGTGGCTCAGGCGGTTAAGCATCTGCCTTCAGCTCAGGTCATGATCCCAGGGTCCTGGGATCGAGCCCCACATTGGGCTCCCTGCTCAGTGAGGGGTCTGCTCCCTCTCCCTCTGCCCCTCCTCCCTGCTTGGGTTGTCTCTCTCTCTCTTTCTCTCTCTCTCAAATAAATAAATAAATAAATAAAATCTTTAAAAAATATATCAGCAAGATCATTTCAGATACCAATAACTATTAAGGGATTAAAATGGGGAGGAGCCAGTGATTAATCAAAGCAGGAGGGCTGCAGAGGGGACACTTTAGATGGGGTGGTCAGGAATGGCAGCTGAGGATGTGATATGTACAGATGACAAAGATGCAAAATGCAGGAGATGCCAGGGGGAAAGCATTGCGGGGGAGCAGCAAGTGCAAAGGCCCTGTGGTGGGAATGTGCCTGAGGCCAGTGTGGCTGCGGAACATGGAGTCAGAGGGAGATACACACAGAAATGGTAGTGAGGGAGCAAGATCTAAGGGATGGAGCTCTGTCATATTGTTCATCTCGGCACCCAGCAATATAGAACGTGCTTGCTGAGTGAATAAATACATGGACGGACGGATGGATGGATGGATGGATGGATGGAAATATTCACTAAAGATGGAGTTGACATGAGTGGGGGGATCAAGGAGGGCCACCCAGAGGAGGCACTCATTTCCTTTGGGTTACAAATTGCCCACCAGGTTCCTCTTTTCAAATGCAGCCCCCTGGGACAGGGGTGACCAGAGTCCCTTAACATGGGTAAGTTTTTTAGCCAAACCAGACCCAGAGCCCAGAAGATCTGAGCAGAAGTTTTGGCTCCTGGGTCCTCCAGCTCCCTGCAGCCCACTAGGAAGCTGTAGCTCCCTCATCACCCTGGGGAATGCAGGAACCCTGCCCAGAAGTGGCATTAGTAACTGAGCTGCTCCATTGTCCTTAAGCTTTGGCTCCATTGTCTCCTCCCACGTGACCAGGGAAATAACCCTGGAGGATGGGGGAGGGGGCCTGTCACTGCTCAGTATCTCAGGATACAAACGGGCCTGGGTCTGGGTCCAACAGAGCCAGTACCCCAGTGTCAGGCTAAAAGAGAACGGCTTCCCCAGGTTTGGGTCCCTGTTCCCAGATTCTGATATATTTGCCACACACACAGGCCGAAAGGAAGCCCAGTGATTAAGAGTATAGGTTCTAGAGCTGATGCCAGAGTTCAAATCTTCACTTGGCTCCTTGCTACCTGTGTGACCTTGGGTGAGTTACTCAACGTCTCTGAGCCTCTGTCTCATCACCTGCCAACAAGGATAAGAAAGATAACCGCCTCATGGGGACGCTAGGTAAAACGGTTAGGACCTTTAACGTGAGGCTTCCGCGCTGAGGCACATCTCTTCCCAAGGCCACGTTCGGTGATGTCACAATGGCCGTGGAAATCAGCCCGGGATGGAAATATTTAAACCAGCGGAACTGGCAAACCCTACGTATCGGGATCCCCTCCCCCTCCTCCCGAGGAGGGGCTGTGGAACCTTCACCAGCACACCCAGCCCGGGTCCAGCTGTCCATGTCCATGTTCGGTAGGAAACAAGACAGACGACATCCTTGTCCCTGTCAAGTTCACACTTTGGAGAGAGCAAAAGCAACAAACAGCTATGTCTTTCAGGTTAATCAATGTATTTAGAAATTTCTAAGTCACCTGCCTTGCCGACCCCGTTGGCATTTTGACCAACTTCCCAGACAAAGCTGATGTGGGAAGCAAAGGCAGAAGAAAAATTATGAAACTTCCTTGCCACCTAGGGCCCACTGATAAGTCCTAGAAACAGGCAGGGTGACATTCCGCTAGGGACTCAGCTGTCGAGATGTTGACACTTTGCTAAGCGCAAAAGGCAGTCCTAGCCTGACCCCCTTTCCCCGACCAGGATCCTGGAAGCCTACTTGAACATATAAAAATTCCTTTGGAAACTTCCTTTATCTCTACCCCCACCCCCCCAAGAAATGTGTTGGCAATCATCCCCCAAGCATATGGCCCACCCATATACATCAGACGGGTCTCATGACTCAGGTTTTATTAGACGGTAATAAATGACATTTTCCCAGCAACAGCTAGCCCCCTTCAAGGTCCTGGAAACCTTGCTTCCAAAATTCCTTAGAGACTTACGCTATCCCTAACCCCCTCCCCACTTGAGGGTATATAATGGGCCATTCCTCATGACCCCGGTGCAGCTCCTTCTGCCCACGGGTCCTGTCCCTGTGCTTTAATAAACCACCGTTTTGCACCAAAGACGTCTCAAGAATTCTTTCTTGGTCATCGGCTCCGGACTCCACCCCACCTCACCTCACCGATATCCCACAACTTCATCAAACAATTGCCATTTCTGCCCCCGCAGGCAGCTTCAGCTGGGATACTCTTTCTGCCTTCCCACCTCTCCCCACCTCACCTGGCTAACGGGGATAATCTTCCAGAAAGCCTTCCAGCGCAGGGGACATCTTCCAGAAAGCCTTCACTGTCTCCTCCACCCCCCACATTCAGGCTGAGCCGTGGGCACAGCTCCCGCCAGGGCCTCGTTCCCCTCTGGCACGTTCTCTGGGACCTCACGGGTATTCCAGGAAGGAATGAATGAGGCCCATGAGCAGGAAGGCGCATGCCCGCACTCACACACCACACTCTTCATTCGCTCAGGCCCAGGCAGACGTGACCAATTAATCTTGCTAATTCTATTCCCCCAGGAGGAGAAATTCATTAACCTCATGCTATTTGCTGGAGGCTTCAGGCCTCCCAAGGCTTTTGACCAACGGGGTCCCAGAACAGCTCCCCCCTCCCTCATCACCTCCCACCCTCATCCCCAAAGCCCACCGATCACACCCTCCCCGCTGTCCTTCCGGCTCAGCCACCTGGTGTCCCTAACTTCTACGCAGTGAAAGCTGCACCTGTTGGATTTACCACTGTTCTCCGTGGAAATCAGCCTTGAGGCCGACTGAGGGCAAAACCACAGATTTTCGGAATTGCCTTCCCCAAACCTGTGCCTCTTCCTCTAGTCACTAAGGACATAAGCAGCTCCATACAGCCCTAGAAAACCGATGCATGGGGTTCATCAGTAATAATAATGAGAGCTGAGTACTTCCCCTTCGCTACATGCTGCCCTAAACCCTCCCCGTGCCTTATCGTATCTAACCATCCAATACTCCAATGAGGCAGGAAAGGTTATCAGTATTTCTCCTTTTACAGAGAGAAACCTGAAGCATGGAGGGGTAAGGACTCTGCCCAAGGTGACCCAGCTAGCAAGTGGTGGTTCTGGGATTTTAGCCCAGGAGCCGAACCCCGGGGGCTGCTCTGAGCCACCAGTGTCTACGGATGTGCATTTCTCCAGGGAGGGGCTCCCGGCCCCAGTGTGATTCTCAGTAGGGTCTGGGACCACTCCCCCACCTCACACACAGGATATGGGCTGCTGCTTTAAGATGTCTCCCTTCTCAGGAGGAACTCCCACTGCCCTTGCTTCTCAAAGTCTGGGGAAGGGGCTGGACATCTTGTTCATCAGACCCGCTGCCGTCCTGCCCATGGTGTCCTAGGGAACCCCACTCTGTTCTAAAGGAAAAGCTCTGGGCGCCTGGGTGGCTCAGTCCGTTAAGCATCTGCTGCTCGGCTCAGGTCATGATCCCAGGTTCCTGGGGTCAAAGTTTCTGGGATCAAGCCCCACTTCTCATCAATGATCTCCTTGCTCAGCAGGGAGCCTGCTTCTCTCTCTGCCTGCTGCTCCCCCTGCTTGTGCTCTCTCTCTCCTTCAAAAATAAACAAATAAAATCTTTACAGGAAAAGCTCCTTTCCATTTCCCCCACCTTTCAGGTACATTCGAGGACATTCCTTAGGTTTGCTGAAACCTGACTCTCTCTTAAGAGTTCGAACCTATTCTCAGACTTTGAGGAAGCCTTGGCCCCTTCCCTGACCCCAAAGCAGAGAGCCTGTCCACAGTGAACAGTGACGGTTCTTTAGTGTTGTGGGGGCACTGGGGACAGAAATAAGCAGGACAGACTGTGGGATCCCTCCTTCAAAGACATCAGGCCTCCCCAGGGAAATCTGATCTCATTCAACTCCTTCGACAGCTCAGGTGTTAATGACACGGGAGACTGGCATTCTGTGGGGTGGGGGCGTGGCATCCGCAGGGAAGCCACCTTCCCAGCTCGGGCTTTGAGGAGGGTGGGGAATGTGGGCCAATTCCAGCTCCCCAAGGGGAGCTCCAGGCCACTGCAGTACCGGATTCACTTTCCAAAGCCCAGGTCTGCCTGCTTTCACTGGGGGCACCACCCCCGCCCAGCTGGCTCCGACCCCAGGGTAACACCTCACTGACCCAGGTAACACCTCCGTTCACACTCCCGTGGCCATGACTCACCTGCCCCGCTTTCATTGTTCCGCACCCCTCTGCTCCCCCCACCTTACCGAGCCCTTCACGCTTCCTGCAAGCTCTTTGTCATCTCTGGGCCCTGCTCCAACAGGCGCACAATGGTTAAGAAAGCTGCTGCTGATTTAACGCTGTTAACACAGTCGGATTCCTATTCGCAGGGATTCCTTCAACACACCAGCCTGCTCTCAGCTCAGGGCCTGGGAGCTGGTCGTCCCTGTGCCGGTCCCAGTGGTTCCCTCCTTCCCCTTTTCAATGGCGAATCAAATGCCACCTTCTCAGTGAGGCCTTCCCTAACTACTGAGTTTAAAACTACAATCCTGAGTACAGCATGGTGACTGGTAGTGACGCTGCAACGGAGTATTGCCAAGAGTTGCTAAGAGAGTAGATCTTAAAAGTTCTTACTTTTAAAAAAGATTTTATGTATTTATTTGAGAGAGAGAGAGAACATGAGCAGGGGGGAGGGCAGAGGGAGAGAGAGACAGACGCAAACTCCCCGCTGAGCAGGAAGCCCAGACGCAGGCTCTGTCCCAGGACCCAGAGATCATGACCTGAGCCCAAGGCAGACGCTTCACTGACTGAGCCACCCAGGCGTCCCAATCCTAAAAGTTCTTATGGAGAGAAAAAAAGTTTTGCAACTATGTATGGTGACAGAGGTGAACTAGACCTACGGTGGTGATCATTTTGCAATATACACGAATATTGTATCACGTAGGACACCTGAAACTAACAAGAAGCTCTAAGTCAATTATGCATTGATACAGAAATAATAAAAACACCCTACAATCCTGTCCGTACAAAACTTGCATATGAATGCTTATAGCAGCATTATTCATAACAGCCAAAAAGTGGAAACAATGCGGAAAAAACCCAAATGCTCATCCACTGATGAATGGATACACAAAATGTGGTATCTCTGCGTGTATATCCCATATGTGGGGGGATATTCTTTGGCCACATAAAGGAACGAGGTGCTGATTAATGCTCCAACATGGATGAACCTTGAAAACTATGCTTGGTGAAAGGAGCCCGTCACACACCCTCTATTCCATCTCTGAAAAATGTCCAGAATCAGCAAAGCCACAGAAGCAAAAAATAGATTAGCGGTTGTTTAGGGCTGGGGGTTAAGGAGTAGGGGTGAAATGGGGTACGAGGACTGCCATTAAGTACGGGATTTCTTTTGGGGGAATGAACATGTTTTTAAAAGTGATCGTGGTGACGGTTGCACAGCTCTGTGAACATACTGAAAACCGCTAAATTGTATATTTTTTAATTGTGTGGTTTAAATGGGGGAATGTATGCTATATGAATTGTATCTCAATAAAGCTGTAAAGAGAAAACGACCTCATACCCCTCTACCCTTACCCGTATTTTGTTCTTCAAAAAAACGTGACCTCACATCCTCCTCGAGGTGCTTCTTCATTATATTCACGGACTCTGACACTTGAATGTTAGCTCCTGTAGGGCAGAGACTGGCCGTCCCCCAATTAATTCATCATCTCTCCAGGCCTGAGACTTGTCAGGAACATCACAGGCACCCACTGAATATCTCTGAAGGGAAGGCTGAGGGTCCTGAACACCCAGCTGCTCTGTCAGTATTGTCTCTGCACCTGCCCCTTGGCCTTCTCCACATCCTGCCTGGGTCCCGCCCCTCCCATGAAGTGGACACGACATCCCACCTGTCCCAAGGTCGCCTCTGGACTTGAGACTCCGTACACGGATGCTGTTGTTTTAGTCTTAATCACGATTGCAGTACCTCCCCCCCTCCCCCACCACCTCTGTCTCACCCTACCTGGGCCGCGTGGACGCCCCCCCCCCATTTGGATCCCAGACAACCCCAGTCTGGATGGGGTGGGGAAAGAGAGCACAGATTCAGGGAGTCCTGGGGTGGGGTGGACAGGGGATTTGAACCCTGAAGGCCAATCTCCTAATGCGCCCCGACTTGGGATGCCCTCGGGAAGCTGCAGGTTTGTGGCTCCCCCGCGGTGACGGGGCTGAGGCGGAGGTAGGGTCAGGAACCGGGATTAGCAGAAGGTCTGTGCCTGGTGCACAGAGGCTCCCTGTAAATTCTGTTCCTGCAGCGGGTGAGTGAGGCTCCCCGCTAGGTGTCTCTGCTGCCCCCGTGTGTCGTAAACTGGAACTGCATGGTTTCAGAGTGTGCAGCCCAGGGCAACACCGGCGTGGAGAAGGCCGCCAACACCCCGGGAACTGTGGGTCAGTCGCCTGAGAAGGCAGCAGCTGGGAGGATGGTGGTGTCCCTCTCAGTCTCTCCCTTCGGTCTCTGTCTCCCCCAGTCCCTTTCACTCTCCCTCTCTGTCTCTCTCTCCCTGTCTCCCTCTGTCTCTGTGTCTCAATCTCTCTCCCTCTCTCTGTCTCTGTCTCTCTCCCTCTGTGTCTCTGTGTCTCTCCCTCTTTCTCTCTGTTTCCGTGTCTCTGTGTCTGTCTCTCTGTCTTGTCTCTCTCTGTCTCTCTCTCTTTTCCTCCCTCGCTGTCTCTGTCCCTCTCTGTCTCTCTCTCTCTCCCTCTGCCTCTCTGTCTCTCTCTCCCTCTCCCTCTGTCTCTCTCTTCCTCCCTCTCTGTGTCTGTTCCTCTCCCTCTGTCTCTTTGTCTCTGTCCCTCTCTCTGTCTCTGTCACTCTGTTTCTCTCTCCCTCTGTCTCTGTTCCTCTCTCTCTCTGTCTCTCTCCGTCTCTTTGTCTCTGTCCCTCTCTCTGTCTCTGTCACTCTGTCTCTCTCTCCCTCTGTCTGTGTTCCTCTCTCTGTCTGTCTCCGTCTCTTTGTCTCTGTCCCTCTCTCTGTCTCTGTCACTCTGTCTCTCTGTCTCTCTCTGTCTCTGTCCCTCTCTCCGTCTCTGTCCCTCTCTCCGTCTCTGTCTCTCTCTCCGACTTTGTCCCTCTCTCTCTTCTGCCCCACTATGGAGACAGCCATATGTCCAGGAACTGCTGTCTTTGCTCGGTGAAGAACTGAGATGTGCCCAGAGAGAGGGTGGAACCAGGCTCCTGCCCGAGGGACGACAGGGCCTGACCACAGTGCCCGCAGACGTGGTCACTGCCGCCCGATCAGAGGCTCTGAGCCAAGTCACGGAGCTGAGCCGCTCCCAGTTTCCTGACCCACAGAAACCGTGAGATAATAACTGTCGGTTGTTTCAAGCCAAGTTATATGTAGGGTTTATGCTGCTTGCAGGATTTTGTTCCTGCAAATCTAAATTATAAATATATAAATTATAATTATAACGAATCTAAATATATTTTTAAAACGTGGACAACTCCTTAACACTTAAATACTGACTTGTTCCTGGCTTTGCATGCCTGGTTCCCTTCTCCTGACTCTCCGTTCCCACCTCCTTCATAGGAAGACTTTCTTCTTGGCCTGATTAGGTCTCAGCTCACAAGTCGTCTTACTGGAGACCAACTGCTCTCGGAAATGCCCACATTAAAATACCTCCCTCCACCTGTCTCTGTCACATATTCTCCATTATCATTATACCTTTGAAGTCCCTCTCACCACTGGTAATTATCTGACATACTGATTATTTCTTTGTTGTTTTCCCTGCTGAAATGAAAATGGTTGCTTTATTATCCCAGTGCTTAATTTTATTTTTGAAAAAATTACTATCAGTAAAATTAACTTCTTTTTTCTGCTGTCTAGTCCTTGGAATTTTATCCCATGTATATAGATTTGTGGGATCTGGGGAGATAGAGCATTTAAATTTTTTAGTACCTTCGAAGTCATTGCTCTAACAGGATACGGAACAGTTCCACTCCCCAGAAAATTCCTTGGTACGAAAGCTTGTAGTCATAGGAAAGGGCTTTTTTCCCCTCTCTCTCTTGCTTACGGCTCTATTGCCAGTGTTGAGAATATTAGCTGGCATAAAGGACACTTGGTAAATATTTGTTGAATTAATTAATTAAACATTTATCGATGCCAGCAAATGTTGGAAGTTGATATTGCAGGGCTCCCGGGACAGATCTCTCCTGGAGATGAGACCTTCGCTTTTTAACACAAAACAAGACAGAGATAGTTTGGCTGACAGGCTCTTAAGAGATTTTTATTGGCACCAGGCATCCCCCATTGCATTGCCTCCCCCAACCATCACTGTAACTACTCGCACACATATGGCAGGGGGACCTACCAGGAGAAAGCTGTGGTTCAGCTATCGGCTGAGTTTTGGTTGTTCCAAAAAAGCCCGGACCAGATGATGGGTTCCCTACAGCAAACTCCACTATTCTTAAGTTCTGGGTTCTATTCACCAGAGTATCCCCAGAAAGCAACCCCTTTCCAGCCTACAACAGGGCCAGGTCTGGAGGTCTGTTTGTTCAACGGAGAAAGTCTCATTTAATTCTCTCGGAAGGAAAGTAACATAAGCAAACTGGAGGTACAAATTGTTCAAAGCCATTCTGCTTAAGATGATGTCAGCTCCTTAGCACCGTTTGAAAAATTCTGGCCCCATTCACTGCTCATTCAGCCCAGAAATAGAGCCCAAACCCACTGCTCATTCCATTTGGGTTGTGAATCTCCAGATAAACATTAGAATGACTTCACAATACACACAGATGAGATGCATTGCTCTCCTGGGGGCTAGAGAATGAGGAAATGAGACAGTGGAGTAGAACAGGGGAGGAGACACAAGGAAAACCTACAAGTAACTCTCATCTCTGTTGTTACTACTCACATGAATTCCACAGGCACATATGGTGACTGAGACCTGCCGCGGCTTCTCCTTCTGGCTTACACATTCGAGATTCAACGGATTGGTATTTTCCTCTTTGGCTACAAAGACTTATACCATCAAGTGAGTCCTCATTTTCCTAGTGCATGGTCTCAACATCTTTCTCCCCGTGCCTTGTACAAATTTCATCTAGCACACGCCATCCTGCTCCCCCCAGAAGACAGAATAGGAGTGGGGGTGCATGATGCAACTACATGCTCCCTGACTTTGGTCCCTGGAAGTCAATGAACCATCTGGTTCTCAGGAAAAAGCCAAACTCTTGAGTTGGTCCCAAAGTCCTTCTTGACCTGGCATTCTCCAAGTCATTCGCCATAAATGGATTTTTCACTTCACAAATGCATCCTTCTCTCTCTGTCTCTTGCTCTCTGACCTTTTCATATACTGGTTTTCTCTCTTTTTTTATACTCTTTCTCCTCATATTTGCCTGAAAAGCATCATCTTATCCTTTGAGGTTTAGAATCATCTCTTCCAGGAAGCCTTCCCTGATTGCCCTTCCAGATTCTGTAGGGTGTTCCTACTCTATCCTATCCTGGCCCTCACGTGCATATTTCATCCAGTCTCTTCTCCCACATTCAACTGTAAACTCTACACAATAGGGACCTTGTGTCTCCTGCTCGCCACTCCCTGGTCAGCACTTACAGCAAGCCCAGAATACGAACTCCATAAGTATTTGTTGAGAGCTAACTGGATTTTGAACCAGGATAAATCCAATCTGATCTTTCTGGGAAGACAGCATCAGACATACCCAAAAGGACCCTGACTGGTCCAAGTGATTGAGAAAATAGTAACAGGGCCATCTTGAGATTTCCTTTTAAACTTCCGCAACTCAAAATCCAAAGTGGCTACTCTCCCACACCGTGCAATTCCATTCTTTTGCCCAAGACCTTAGATGTTGAGATCCGACTTTCCAGAAGTTTTCAGATGTCCTTGTGGTCAGGAAGATGAAGTAATTTTTCTGTTGACAAGCTTCCTCAGGGCGCCCTTCAGATCCCGGTTCCTCAGGCTGTAGATAAAGGGGTTCAGCAGGGGGGTGACCGCCGTGTACATTACAGCAGAGGCTTTCTCCTTCACAGCTGTGCGCACAGAGGAAGGACACAAATAGACCCCAATGGTGGTCCCATAGAAGAGAGCAACCACAGACAGATGGGAGCTGCAGGTGGAAAAGGCTTTCTTCCTGCCCCCTGCAGAGGGGACCTTCATGATGGCCACAATGATGCAAGCATAGGAGGCCAGGATGCAGAGGAAAGGTGTGGCTATCACCATCCCGGCCACGATGAGCACAAAGATCTTGTTCACAGAGGTGTCAGTGCAAGAAAGCCTGAGAAGAGGAGTGAGGTCACAGAAGTAGTGAGGAATCTTGTTGTTCCCACAGAAAACCAGGCGCACCATCAAGAGGATATGAGTGAGGGAGATGAAGCAGGAAAACACCCATGGGCCACCAGCCAGCAGGCCACAGAGGCGTGGGTTCATGATGGTGGTGTAGTGTAAGGGGTGACAGATAGCCACAAACCTGTCATAAGCCATCACAGCAATCAAGACACTGTCCATAATGCCAAAGAAATGGAAAAAGTACATCTGGGTCAGGCAGCAGGGATAGGAGATTGACTTGCTCCTGATCTGGATGCTGACCAGCATCTTGGGGACTGTGTTGGTGGCCAGACCGAAATCAACCAAGGAGAGATTGGCCAGGAAGAAGTACATGGGGGTGTGGAGGTGGGAGTCGGAGCTGATGGCCAGGATGATAAGCAGGTTCCCCACTACCGTGACCACATACATGCAGAGGAACAGAGCAAAGAGGAGGGTCTCCTGCTCTGGATTTTCCGAAAGCCCCAGGAGGATGAATTCGGATGCACTGGTTTGGTTCCTTGGTTCCATGGGTAATATTCCTCTGGAAGTATTGAAAGGGAGACGTTACAGGAACGCTACAGAGTTGATTCTGGAAGATCAGATGAGATTACAACCAATTGCCCATCCAGACTAAGTATAACACCTGTTTATATACGGGTTACATCTTGAAATATTGCGGAAGCATTTACAGCAACTCATGTCAAGGTTTGGTAGTAGGACCCTCCTATGAGTATTCCCATTTCAGAAAAATATTGAGAGAGTTTTCCATGCAAGAAAACTTACTGAAAACAAAACAAAACAAAACACTAAGGGATTTACTTCAGGATAAAACAAATTGAATTAAAAATAAGCAATATCCAGGAAGCAATGAACACCCAAGTAACCTGATTATATGTAGAAAAAAATAAACAAAATGCTGAGTTTTAAAATAATAATAACTCACATAAACAAGATAGATTAAGACACCAGGGAACAATTATACGTACTACAGGAAGAGGAATTAGAATAAGTTGAAAGTTTCTTGCACTGAGTTGTGGGAGAATAGAAATGTATTGAGTATTTTGGACTTTCCACATGACTAAAGTTTGGGTGTAACCACAAAATAATGGACATAGAATTTGTAACTTGTAAATTATAGTAGGTTTGTTATAGAACTAAAGAGATTTTGGTCGAACCAGTTTAAGTCAGGAAAGGAAATATAAAGAAGCAAAGAAAAATCACAAAATATATGGGTGATTCCGACAAATGTTTAAGTGGCTTTAACTAATCTTTAAAAACAGAGACTCTCAGATTGGACAAAGGAACAAAATTCTGGAACTTGTGTGTGCAACAGATATGCCTAAAGTGTAATGACATGGAAAGTTTGACCATCAGGAAATAATAAAGGTATATCAAGAAATACTAACCAGGGGTGCCTGGGTGGCACAGTTGTTAAGTGTCTGCCTTTGGCTCAGGGCGTGATCCTGGCGTTCTGGGATCGAGCCCCACATCAGGCTTCTCCACTAGGAGCCTGCTTCTTCCTCTCCCACTCCCCCTGCTTGTGTTCCCTCTCTCGCTGGCTGTCTCTCTCTGTCAAATAAATAAATAAATAAAATCTTAAAAAAAAAATACTAACCAAAATGGAGATGAACAGCTTATGTTAGGCTATGTGCTGCTGAAGCAAGCTGGAAGACGGGCAGCTTGTCAATATCGGATGAGTCATACTTAAGGCAGAGGCATGAAAAGGGATAAGGAAAGTCATTATATCATAATAAAAGGAAAATTCACCAGAAAAAGAAAAAAAAAATCAAACAGCTACTAATATGCATTTAATAGCACAGGCTTACAATATATAAAGAAAAAACTAACAGAACTGTAAGGAAAACATGATAAATCACATCATTTTAGGGGATTTTATCGTATCTTTTTTAGTAGTTGAGACACCGGGGATGGAGGGTTGCAAATTTTTAGTAAGGGTATAGAAAATCTGAGTAACACAATTAACCAGCTTGATTTGAGCATTACATGAAATTATCAGAGAATCCACATGTTTTTCAAGGACACATATCTCCAAAAATCAGCAAAGGTTAATATCAAAGAATACATATCGAACAGAGCATGTTTTCTGATCATGATGTAGTCAAATTAGAAATCAATAACAAAAGATAATCAGCCTCTTCCTATATGTTTGGAACTTTTAAAAGCACATTTAAAAATAATGTATGCATCAAAGCAGACATCATCATTGAAACCAGGAATATTTATACTTTTTAAAAAACCTATCCATCTTTCTATTTATCACTTATCTATCTATCTATCTATCTATCTATCTATCTATCTATCTATCTATCATCTATCTACCTATGTAGATATATAGGTATAGATATACACAATGTAATATTATGAGCCTTTTAAAGGATGACATCTTGCCATTTGCAACAACATGGGTGGACCTAGAGGGTAGAATGCTAAGTGAAATCAGACAGAGAAAGACAAATGCCATATGATTTCACTCATGTGTGGAATCTAAAAAAACAAACGGACAAACAAAAAACAGAATCAGACCTATAAATACAGAGAACAAACTGATGGTTGCCAGAGGGAGGGGGTGGGAGGATGGGCAAAATGGGTGAAGGGGAGTGGGAGATACAGGCTTTCAGGGAATGAATGAAGTCACAGGAATAAAAGGCACAGCATAGGGAACACAGTCAATGATGTCATAGTGTTGCATGGTGACAGATGGTGGCTGGACCTGTGGTGAGAATAACATAATGTCTAGAGAAGTCGAATCCCTAGATTGGACACCTGAAACTAGTGTAACACTGTGTCAACTATACTCAAAAAGAAGCAACCCCCAAAACAAAAAAACTTACCTAAACCAAGGAGATGCAGGTAAACCAGTATGTAGAAGCAAATTCATGTTCTTAAATGCGTAATTTAGAAAACAGAGCTTGAAACTTTAGAACTACTGAAGGTCCTAAGAGAAGACTTCCACAATTAGATTACATGATCATGCTCGCTCAGTTCATATTCCTGTTTCCCTTTAGTGATGACTTACTGGGTGATGTCATGGAGACGGCAGGACAGTTTTCCATCTTCCCTGCAAAAAAACACCAAGTTTGACAATTATCCATCAACCAGAGTATGTGTGTAGGAGTCCGGGGTCCAGTGGAGAAGTTCCAGCACACAGCTAGAGCAAAAACAACCTGAGATTTGATACTTTGAAGAGGTAAGAGGAACAGCTTCACTGCAGCCATGGTCACACTTCCCCAAAGCAGCACAGCTCAGTGCCCAGAAGACACCCTCAGCCCTTGATTTTTCCAAAGGGGTAAAGTGAGAGCTTTTGAGTGTTTGACTCCCCCAGCTGTGCAGGAGGCTGCCAAAGGGACCCACTTCCTTCTCACCCCATGCACAACACTGAGGGGAGCTACGTGACTGAGGGCAGGGAAAGGCTGGGAGCCTCTCCAACTATGAGGAATTGAGAGAAAACACACAAACTTGAGCATTTCAGGGCACCACCCCAGGGAAAGCAAACTGGAGGCTGTCAGCCTCTGGCCTGGCTTTGCAGGATCAAGAGAAGGTATACAGTCTTAAGAATGCCCCCTCCCCATGGGGACAAGAAGTATGGAGCAGGTGTATTCATTGAAAAGGTCTAAAAATCCATTGAAAAACCTAAGAACCCCTAGAAGGGCTAACAGAGGGATTTTTACCCCAAAGCCAGTCAGGAAAGACTGAAGGAGGTAACTGCTTCTTCGAATGTGAAAACATCAATGCATGATTTCAGGGAACATTAAAAATCAACAAAACATGACACAACCAAATGATGCAATAATTTTCTAGTAACTTACCCTTAAGAAATACAGATCTATGGGGGCGCCTGGGTGGCACAGCGGTTGAGCGTCTGCCTTCGGCTCAGGGCGTGATCCCGGTGTTATGGGATCGAGCCCCACATCAGGCTCCTCTGCTATGAGCCTGCTTCTTCCTCTCCCACTCCCCCTGCTTGTGTTCCCTCTCTCGCTGGCTGTCTCTGTCTCTGTTGAATAAATAAATAAAATCTTAAAAAAAAAAAAAAAAAGAAATACAGATCTATGATCTGCCTGATGAAGAATTCAGAATAGATGTTTTAAGGACACTCAACAAGCTACAAGAAAACACGGAAAGGGGGCACCTGGGTGGCTCGGTCGGTTTTGTCTGACTCTTGATCTCAGCTCAGTTCTTGATCTCAGGGTCGCGAGTTCAAGCCCCACATTGGGCTTCACGCTGGGCATGGGGCCTACTTAAAAACACAAACAAACAAACAAAAACACAGAAAGATAACACAATGAAATCAGAAAAGAAATACATGCACATGATCTTATATATAGAAATCCCTAAAAACTCCACACACTCACACACACACACACACACATGCACACACACAAACACACACATAAATGGTTAGAACTGATAAATGACTCAGTGAAGCTGCAGGATATGAAATCAAGACATAAAAATCAGTTGCATTTCTATACACTAACAATGATCTGAAAAAGAAAGAAAACAATCCCATTTACAATTGCACCCAAACAATAAAACACTCAGGAATAAATTTAACCAAAAAGATAAAAGATCTGTAAACCAAAAATTAAAACACCGATGAAGGAAATTGAAGAAGACACAAATAAATGGAGAGACATTCTGTTACCTCAATTGGAATAATTAATATTGTGAAAATGTTCCTTCTACTCAGAGTGACCTACGGATGCAATGTAATCGCTATCAAAATTCCAATGACATTTTTCACAGAAATAGAGGACATGGTCTTAATATTTGTATGGAACCACAAAAAACCCCCAAAAGCCAAAGCAATCTTGAGAAAGAACAAAGCTGGAGGCATCACAGTTCCTGATTTCAGCTATATTACAGAGCTCTAGCAATCAAACAGTATGGTACTGGCATAGAAACACATAGATGTGTGGAACAGAACAGAGAGCCAAGAAATAAACCCATGCATCAACGGTGAACCGATCGTTTACAAGGGTGCCTAGAACACACACTAGGGAAAGGATAGTCTCTTCAATAAATGGTGTTGGGGGAACGGAATATTCACATTCAAAAGAATGAAAGTGGACTCCTATTTTACACCACTCACAAAAAACAACTCAAAATGCATTAAAGACTTAAATGTAAGATCTGGATTCATAAAACTCCTGGAAGAGAACATAGGGGAAAGTTCCTTGACATCAGTCTTGGCAATAATTTGTTTTTATATGACACCAAAAGCATAGGGAACAAAAGCAAAAATCAACAAGTGGGACTAGAGCAAACTACAAGGTTTCCACACAGCAAAGGAAGGAATTGACAAAGAAAAAGGCAAGCTATAGAATGGGAGTAAATATTTGCAAACCATATATCTGATGGTGGATATATCCAAAATATATAAGGGATTTATACCACCCAATAACAAAAATGCAAATAACCCAATTAAAAATGGGCAAAGAACCTGAATAGACATTTCTCTAAAGAAAAGAGACGAATGGCCAACGGGTACATGAAAATGTGCTCAACACCAGGGAAACACAAATAAAAATCACAACGACAGATCACCTCACACCTTTTGGTGGCTTTTACCAAAAAGACAATATACAACAACTGTTGGTGATGATATGGAGAAAAGGGAATCCTTGTACAGTCTTGGTGGAATGTAAATTGGTGCAACCACTGTGGAAAACAGTGTGGAGGTTCCTCAAAAAGTTACAATAGAACTACCCTACGATCCAGCAATCCCTCTTCTGGGTTTGTATCTGGAGGAAACCAAGTCAGCATCTCAAATGGCTATCTGGTCTCCCACATTCATGACAGCATTCTTCCCAATAGCCAAGATAAGGAAACGACCTAAGTGTCCATCAATGGGGAATGGATAGAGAAGGTGTGGGCTATATATAAAATTCAGGCATGAGAAAGAAGGAAATCTTGTCATTTGCAACAACATGGATGAACCCAGAGGACTTTATGCTAAGTGAAAGATTCCAGGCAGAGAAAGACAAATATTATATGACCTCATTTATATGTAGAATTTTTTTTTTAAAGTCAAACTCATAGAAAGATACAGTAGAATGGTGGCTACCAGGGGCTTGGGGAAGTGGGGAGATGCTGGTCAAAGGGTATAAACTTGCAGTTACAAGATGAATAAGATTCAGGGATCTAATGTGCAAATAATTACTGATACTGTATTGTACACTTGAAATTTGCTGAGACAGTAGATCTTAAATATTCTCACTTTGGCTCTCTTTTCCTTAACAATTTTGGTCTTACAATCCTTTGGAGATTCTGCTAAACTATAAGACTCCCCTCCTCCCTGACCCCCACCCCAGGAAAATATACACCTTGACATCGCTTTGCATTCCATTTCGGGGTGTTCATGAAATGTCCTAACTCCACATTAGGGTCCACTGTTAAAAGCTTTCTTTGTAGAGGTTTGCTAGTTTCCAGAGGTGATTCTCAGACTTAAAATTCTAGGCTTCCAACACCCAGACCTGAATTCCTGCCTGCAAACTCAGTATTTCCACCTGGAAAATTTTTATGAATACAGCGTGGAATGATGGGAAGCACGCAGATAAGTGGATCCAGATAGACCAGAATTAAAAACCTGGCTTCTTAACCTAGTGACTATTAACCTCTCTAAACTTCATTTTCTGTATCTTTATACTCGGGAGAAATAATGCCCACCTCTGAGTTTTCTTAGAAGCTGAAGCGACCATACAGTACATCCCTGGTTTTTGACTAACGTAATATAATAAAAAAACATTAAAAAAAAAAAAGAAGCTAAAGCGGGGTAGCACGTGGAGAGTGACCCATGTAGTGCTCAGTGTCCCAGCACGGTCTCAGCCAACATCAGGCAGCATCACCCGAGATGGTAAGGAAGGACTTTGAAAAGAGAAACACCTGGATATGCTTCATGGGCTCACCACGTACTAGCTAAGTGACCTTGAGTAAATTGCCTAACCACTAGACCCTCACTTTCCTCAAAAGGGAATGATGATAATGGTATATAATGGATAGGGTTTTCTTGAGGATTAAATGAGATATGCATATAAAATTATCTACAGTGTCTGACCCAGAATAAAATGGTTATAATAAGCAGTGATATCTCCTTCTTTTTTGTCCTGCATGGCAAGTTCATTATATAAAAAATAAAGTCTCTTTTCTTCTAGAGCCTCTCTTTCTGTGAATGAAATCACCATCCCTCTAGACAACTATGACTGAAACATTTCTTCCACTGCCAAAGGCAATCCATCAATGAGTCGCTGCATCTTCCAGAAGTTGAACATTCTATTCTTATACTCATTTTGCATCTACCCCCCCCCCATTACTTGAAAGCAAATCAAGGCTCCCATTCTTTTTGGGTTGCCAAGTCCTAGTTCTTTTTTTTTTTTTTTAAGATTTTATTTATTTGACCGAGAGAGATAGCCAGCGAGAGAGGGAACACAAGCAGGGGGAGTGGGAGAGGAAGAAGCAGGCTCCCAGCGGAGAAGCCTGATGTGGGGCTCGATCCCAGAACGCCAGGATCACGCCCTGGGCCGAAGGCAGATGCTTAACGACTGCGCCACCCAGGCACCCCGCCAAGTCCTAGTTCTTAATTAGTCTTTATGCATCCATTTTCCTCCCTCCAAACCATCCTGAAATCACTGCCTGATTGATCCTTATGAAGTATACCTCTGATTATATCACTTTTATTCATTTTTCCATTCATCCACTCATTTATTCCATAATCAATTATTGATGGTTGCCATATACTGTGGTTTGGGCTGAGTGGCGGGGACAAAGACATGAAATGACACAGACCCTATCCTCCAGACACTCGAAAGCAGGGATTGTATGTCTTTGCTCATTTTTGTGGCCAGCATCTTGTCTGGGATGTAGAAGGCATACACACAACTGTTCAATATTTGCATGAATAAATAATGACCCTCTTTTATACTGAGTGCCTCCTATAACACCAGGTACTGCTCTAAGTTCTTTGCCAATTTGCTACTCGCAACAACCCACTGAGCTTGGGTCTCTTTCACATATAAGGAAATGGAGACCCAAGGAGATTAATAAAATCAAATGGTGATTTCTCTCATCGATGGAACATAAGAACTAGGAAGATCGGTAGGGGAAGAAAGGGATAAAGAAAGGGGGGTAATCAGAAGGGGGAATGAAGCATGAGAGACTATGGACTCTGAGAAATAAACTGAGGGCTTCAGAGGGGAGGGGGGTGGGGGAATGGGATAGACCGGTGATGGGTAGTAAGGAGGGCACGTATTGCATGGTGCACTGGGTGTTACACGCAACTAATGAATCATTGAACTTTACATCAAAAACCAGGGATGTACTGTATGGTGACTAACATAATATAATAAAAAAACATTTAAAAAAAATCAAATGGTGCTTCACAGACAACAGGTTGCAGAGCTAAGCCAAGCAGTCTGAATCTGGTGCGTGTACTCTTATTAATCTCTACAATTTTAAGAATCTGGAGTGAACTGATAAATTCACAGTTTCATAAAGGAAACAGACTCAAGAGGCATTTATCAATTTATGGAGAAATGGACATAATAGAAAATTACCCTGAGAATTATAAGAGTCCACAGGAAATGCAGCTCAATCAGTCAGTGATTCTTGGAAAGTCTGCCATCTGCACAAGGGACTGTGAACCACTGTTGTCCACTGAACAAACTCCAAATGTTCACCTTCACATGACAAAAATCTCCTGATTCTACTGCAGATCTTCCTGTCTTGCTCTATTTACTACTGACTCCTAAAATTATGTTTTACACCAGATTTGGGGGGTCAATATGCCAATCCCCCTCACTACCTATCCTTCCCTGTCATTTCCTGTCTCCATGCTTCTTCACATTTCATATTAATGAATTCCTAGTATGTGCCAAGCATTATAATAGACATATTACATATATGGCACATCACTCTAACAACAAATTGTGAGGAAGGGATTATAATTTACAAATGAGATGATTGAGGCCCAAAATGGGGACTGGATGTGGAGCTCCCACAGTTATTAAATGGTGAGCTGCCGCTGGATGTCTGCCTGAGTCCAAAACTCACAGCCCTTCCACGGAGCCATGCTACTTTTCTGCACGCTCTCTTCCTGAAGTTCCTTAGCCCCCTTACCATCTTCCACCAAATTCCCGCTCACTTCCTCTTCCTGCGTTTTCCCACAACTCTTCGGAGAAGTTTAAGTCTCCGGAACCAGGAGACTCGCGTGCTCCCTCATCATCTTGACGACGTTCTCCTCAAAGAAACGCAACTCCTATCTCACATGGAACCCTAGAGCTTGGTGTCCATGGTTTCTCAGCAGGAAAGATCAGGAATTTCGATGACTTCAGAGACTCAGTGATGGAAATAACTCAAACTTATGCCAACAGAGCCTGGTGGAAACACTCTTCTTTGAGATACTCAAGTGGACTTGGAAAAGCAGCTCTGCACTGTGCTACAAGCTTATTGCAGAAGGAAGACTCCTTATACTTAATGTCTCCAGTTCAAAGAATTGTTCATCTAAAGAAACATAGTTTTCATCTGGCGGTTGAATTTGAAAGCCTCAAGAGTTTCAATGACTAATTTTTTTTAATTTGCCCGAACAACATGATAAATGTTCATATAAAAGGAAAATTTCAATTTAGGTTTTAATAGTGGTTTAATGCCTTTTTTGAATTAGTGGTTTAACCTAAGTTTTGAAAAAAATGTATTAATACACATACGATAATCTTAAATAGTAGGGAGAACATTAATCACATTTAGCAAACGTTTTTACATCCAAACCTGGATATTAAAAGAAGTGAAACGATTACTTTGAATCACTGTCTGTCAAGGTTCATGATTCACATTTTGGGATGGATTCTTTTCTTACTGCAATACTTACCTTTCTTTTTTTTTTTTTTAAGATTTTATTTATTTAGTCGACAGAGATAGAGACAGCCAGCGAGAGAGGGAACACAAGCAGGGGGAGTGGGAGAGAAAGAAGCAGGCTCATAGCGGAGGAACCTTACGTGGGGCTCGATCCCAGAACACCGGGATCATGCCCTGAGCCAAAGGCAGACGCTTAACTGCTGTGCCACCCAGGCGCCCCAACTGCAATACTTAAATTTTGATAATTTTTTAAAATTAATATTTGATGTAGAGGTTCCTCAAAAAGTTAAAAATAGAGCTACCCTATGACCCAGCAATTGCACTACTGGGTATTTACCCCAAAGATACAGATGTAGTGGAAAGAAGGGCCACATGCACCCCAATGTTCATTGTAGCATTGTCCACAATAGCCAAACTGTGGAACGAGCTAAGATGCCTTTCAACAGATGAATGGATAAAGAAGATGTGGTCCATACATACAATGGAATATTACTCAGCCATCAGAAAGGATGAATACCCACAATTAGCATCGATCGACATGGATGGAACGGGAGGAGATTATGCTAAGTGAAATAAGTCAAGCAGAGAAAGACAATTATCATACGGTCTCACTCATTTGTGAAACATAAGGAATAGCATGGAGGACATTAGGAGAAGGAAGGGAAAAATGAAGGGGGGCAAATCAGAAGGGGAGAAGAACCATGGGATACTGCGGACTCCAGGAAACAAACCGAGGGGGTCAGAGGGGAGGGGGATGGGGGATGGGTTAGCCCAGTGATGGGTAGTAAGGAGGGCACGTATTGCATGGAGCACTGGGTGTTATACGCAAACAATGAATCATGGAACTTTACATCAAAAACCAATGATGAGTACTGTATGGTGACTAACATAACAAAATAAAAATTTTTTTAAATTAATATTTGATCAGATAATGTAAGTCAAAATGCAGACAACTGTTTAAAGGGACACACTAGTTGTCTATGTAGCAAAAGCTCCAAAGTATTTTTGGGCAGTTTGATACCTTTTATTTTTGAAGTATACTTAACCAGAAAATTGAAAATTTAAATCAACAAAATGATATTTTTAAGAGTTTTTAAATGATAAATAATTTTTAATAAAATTGGCCTCTACAAGAGAAACAAAAGACAAAATGAATTTATGGGACTTCATCAAGATTAAAAGTTTCTGCACAGCCAAGGAAACAGTCAGAAAAACTAAGAGGCAGCCCACGGAATGGGAGAAGATATTTGCAAATGACACTACAGATAAAGGACTGGTATCCAAGATCTACAAAGAACTTCTCAAACTCAATACACGAGAAACAAATAAACAAATCAAAAAATGGGCAGAAGATATGAACAGACACTTTTCCAATGAAGACATACAAATGGCTAACAGACACATGAAAAAATGTTCAAAATCATTAGCCATCAAGGAAATTCAAATCAAAACCACACTGAGATACCACCTTACGCCAGTTAGAATGGCAAAAATAGACAAGGCAAGAAACAACAATTGTTGGAGAGGATGTGGAGAAAGGGGATCCCTCCTACATTGTTGGTGGGAATGCAAGTTGGTACAGCCACTCTGGAAAACCGTGTGGAGGTCCCTTAAAAAGTTAAAAATTGAGCTACCCTATGATCCAGCCATTGCACTACTGGGTGTTTACCCCAAAGATACAGACGTAGTGAAGAGAAGGGCCATATGCACCCCAATGTTCATAGCAGCAATGTCCACAATAGCTAAATTGTGGAAGGAGCCGAGATGCCCTTCAACAGATGACTGGATTAAGCAGTTGTGGTCCATATATACAATGGAATATTACTCAGCTATCAGAAAGAACGAGTTCTCAACATTTGCTACAACATGGACAGCACTGGAGGAGATCATGCTAAGTGAAATAAGTCAAGCAGAGAAAGACAACTATCATATGATTTCTCTCATCTATGGAACATAAGAACTAGAATGATCAGTAGGGGAAGAAAGGGATAAAGAAAGGGGGGGTAATCAGAAGGGGGAATGAAACATGAGAGACTATGGACTCTGAGAAACAAACTGAGGGCCACAGAGGGGAGGGGGGTGGGGGAATGGGATAGACCGGTGATGGGTAGTAAGGAGGGCACATATTGCATGGTGCACTGGGTGTTATACACAACTAATGAATCATCGAGCCTTACATCGAAAACCGGGGATGTACTGTATGGTGACTAATATAATATAATAAAAAATCATTATTAAAAAAATAAATAAATAAATAAATAAAATAAAATTGGCCTCTAACTCATAAAACCCGTAAGCAAATCAAAATTAAATATTAGCTTAATGACAAAAACTGAATATTTATTAGAAGCTGTCTCTCTTCACTGGTGATTTACCATTAATTATAAAAGTTCCAGCAAATCTTAGCTTTAAAGGCCCTTAATATTTGAAATAGTTGGACGTTTGGTGAGGAAATTACACTTGCCTCTAGAATTATAAAAATCTCAGCTTTATAAAACTATCTATTCATGAAGGTAATCTCTCTGGTGAACAAAATGTAAAATTTAATACAGTACTGAGATCTCATTGGAGTCTACACATGTTTCTGAGTAATTTTTTAAATAAAATTTATAGATTAATTTTAAAAAAGATTATGCTGCAAATTCTGGGCTTTGGAAAGGGCTTGCTAGCATCACAGCGGGACGACATTGAGCAGATGCGTGAGTGGCCACAGGATTCAGGCCCGAGACCTAGGTGCTAACTTGAGCCCAATAGAATCACCCAGTTCTCTGAGAACACAGTGTCTATCCTCTCTTTCTGCTGCCAGCGTTCTCTCCAGTTGCTCTCAAACTTTCATTCTTGCTCTCTCACTCTCTCTCTCTCCTGTTTTCTCTCTCTCCTCTTATCCTCCAAGTCCACTTACTATCTTCCCTCTTCTTGACATTATCACTGAAGCACACTTCACTCCGTTTCCTCTCTGGTGATGGCCAAGAAAGATGCTGGCTCTGCTTCCAGGAAAGGACAAGAATGATGAAGGTGTATCTTGGAGACAGAGGATGCCTCATAGAGGCACAGGTAGGTATCCACCTGGCCCAAAGAAGAAAAGCTACGGTGGGGATGAATTATAAGAACAGAGGGAATATTTACAATTTCTAGCCCAATCAGAAGCCAATTCCCAAGGCTCCTTGTTAGACAAATTGTCCAATTTCACCCCTATTCCCTGAATAGTTCAGATTCCTATGAGGGCTGGGACATGGCAGTAGGAAGACCGTAGTGACTATCTAGGTCTTCAGGAGGCAACTTGCTGCAAGTTGTAGGTTTCCCAACGTGCTCTGCACCCTCTCCTTGGGGAACAAACTCTCCTAGCCTCCTAAACTCTGTCTCCCCAAGATCAGAGCTTCTTCTAGAGGAAGCGTCCACCGGTGTTCCTCATCAGCTCAAGAACCGAGAAACACCCTCCTGCATTCACGCAGTGATGTCACTCTGAGAAACGAAGGCTGCTTCCAGCCCCACTTACCCTCAAGAGGGCAACTCTCTGTAAAGACACCATGGCTTCCATCCAGTTCTGCTAATGGAGCAAGTAGAATCTTACCTGATGGGCACACGTGAAGAGAGGCTGGGTCCGCAGCCAGATCCTTGCTCTGAGTATTGGTCCCAGGGTGGCATCAGTGGGAGTCTCTACCTTTGCATCTTTAGGAATTCAGTTTTATGAGGTCCCTGCCAGATTATCGGGTCATGGGTCAATAAACACCCATGGAACTGATTGATACATTAAGTGCCAGTTTAAAAAAAAAGTTTAGTTATGGAAATCACCCAACCATAGACAAAAGTAGAGAACATAGTACTAGGCTGAGTCATATGAAATTGCCAACATTCCACCATTTTTGGCCAATAAAACTGGCTTTTTTACATGCTTGCTCCTGGAGTTCTCAAGCAGGCAGTCTGGTACCTGGGTTGCCAGATGGGCGGGTTTGGTGCCTGGATACGTGGGGACCAACCTGCCTTCACTGGGATGGGCCTAGGACCTGCATCTGTATGAGTGGGCCTGGATCCTGGGTGCATGGAGGCCAAACAGGCACCAGAGACCACCGAAATGGGTTTGGTGTTTGGGTTTGTGGTCACTGCCCTGGAGGCTGGGGGCCCAGGGGCCGGCCTGGGACTGGGGAAGACCAGAGTTTGGGTTCATGGGAGCCCACTTGGAGCCTAAGGCCACAGGGGTCAGCCAGGTGCTGGGAGCAGTTGGGAGCCTGGGGCTGGCCTGGTGCTGGGGCAAGCTTGGAAGCTGAGTCTGTGGGAGCCCTCCTGGAGACTCAGGTCATAGGGGCTAGTCCAGTGCGATAGTTGGTTGGGAGCCTGGGTCCATGGGAGCTGGTCTGGATTCCAAGCCCACAGGGGCAGGCCTGGTGCTGGGGCAGGCCAGGGGCCTGGGGTCATGAGATCCACCCTGGCCATGGAGTGAACCAGGAACCTGCGTCTATAGCAGTTGACCTGGCACTGGGTCTGGCCAGGAGCCTCAGTGCCTGCGAACCTGCCTAGAACCAGGGGCTGCCAGAGCCAACCCGGTGCTGGGGTGCTCCAGGAGCCTGGGCTTGTGGGTACTGGTTTGGGGTCTAGGTCCACAGGGGCTGACCTGGCACTGAGGTGGGCCAGGAGCCTGGCACCACAACAGTTGCCCTTGTGCTGGGGTACATGGTGAAAAAGGGTGCTCGCCTCACTCTTCCTGTGCTACAGGAGGGTGTCTCTGTCCATGCTGTGCTGCCTGGTCTTGGGGGGGGGGTTGTCAAGGTAAAGTGAAACTGACTTCCCCATCTTCAACGCATCTTCTCTTATGTCTGTGCTGTAACCACCCCCCTCCCCCAAATCCTTAGCTCTCCTGAAGGTATTTGCCTGTATGGGTCATCATTTTGAAGGATGTTTCTAGGAGTATATCATCACCAGTGACCCTTATGCTGCCATCTTGCTGCCATCACTCTTCCCCGTGTGGACTTTTAAAATGTAATGTAGGGCACCTGGGTGGCTCAGCTGGTTAAGCATCTAACTCTTGATTTTGGCTCAGGTCATGATCTCTGGATCATGAGGCTGACCCCTGTGTTGGGCTCCATGCTCAGCGGGGAGTCTGCTTAAGAAATCTCTCCCTCTTCACAGGGGAGGGGGGTGGGGGAATGGGCTAGGCCGGTGATGGGTGTTAGGGAGGGCACGTATTGCATGGAGCACTGGGTGTTACATGCAAACAATGAATCATGGAACACGACATCAAAAACTATGGATGTACTGTATGGTGACTAACATAACATAAAAAAAAAAAAAAGGAATCTCTCCCTCTCTCTATTTGTCCCTCTCCCTGCTCTCTCTCTCTCTCTCTCAGATAAATAAATAAATCTTAAAAAAAAAAAAGTGTGATGTAACCATGAATCTTGAAGCTGCTGTCAATGGTTGACTCTTCAAAACACCACCCGAAAATGTCGTAGAGCAGGTGGCTACGCTGATTAGGCCTTACCAGAGCAAAGAACACCACCTTGCGAGGATCTCAGTCGTGTCTCAGAGGGGAAATCAAGGAAGGATATGTGTAGGGCCTTAGCGCTGGGCTGGGTGATTTCAAGTTGGGGTCTTCTAAGGTGGGGCACTGGTTAGGACAGGGTGGTTCGTGACATGGTAGTTTTGCACGGTGGTCCTAACGCAGTGAGTCTTCGTGAGCTGGCTGTTAATCTTGGTAAGTAAATTATTTTAGTTGGTTCATACTCTTAACTTCCAGGAGCTAAGTCATTTTTGCTTGTTTACAGTACGCTGCTTTCAGCTCTCACTACGCATTCGAACTGGGTGTTATAGAAATCCGCCCTTGAATCTACCGTCTGGAAATTACATTTACAGAGAAGCTTCAATTCCTTTGCCGGGCATTTCTGTTTGACTTTCTTCCTTTGGGTCTAATAATAGTGTGACCACTACTGAGACTAGACAGGTAGAGGATTTTTTTTTTCACCTTCTAGAAGTACTTTTGTGTTTATAAAAGCAATGTTCACTGGGGCGCCTCGGTGGCACAGCGGTTGAGCGTCTGCCTTCGGCTCAGGGCGTGATCCCGGCGTTATGGGATCGAGCCCCACATCAGGCTCCTCCGCTATGAGCCTGCTTCTTCCTCTCCCACTCCCCCTGCTTGTGTTCCCTCTCTCGCTGGCTGTCTCTATCTCTGTCGAATAAATAAATAAAATCTTTAAAAAAAAAAGCAATGTTTACTACATAATTTTTTAAACATTCAGGTATAAAGAAAATAAAATGATCACTTCCAAAAGAAAACTGACATTGCTATTTCAGTGCATCTGTGTCGTGACTTTGGCCTGCTACGTAATAATACCTAAAAATATAAGCATATGTGTACATGTGAAGTTATACTTCAATTCTTGGGAACCTGGGCTCTGACATCAGATTGCCTGTGCTGGCCTCCTGGCCTCACCATCACTCTCTATGGGCATTTACTGCAACTTTTTAAGTCTCAGGATCTTTATCTATAAATTGTGACAAATAATTGTATCAACTTCATAAAGCTATTATGTCTATTAAATGATACAATACACATAATGGGCTTAGAATAGTTTCTGACACAACGAGGAAGCATTAAATACAAATTAACTGTGATAGCAATAACTATGATGATGATGATAATTTATAATGTGTCTATTTCTCTAGAGGAAATAAATGCAGAAGGAAACAAAACTCAACATAGCCGCACTTCATTTTGAACGTTTTGATTTCATATTCAAGTATACAATTCTAATGGGACAACCTAAGCCTACAGATAATCACTTGATTCTTTCAGTTTCAATTTCGAAGTCTATTCTAGGTTTTCTTTTTTCTTTTTCTTTTTTTTTTCCAGAGACAGCCAGCAAGAGAGGGAACATAAGCTGGGGGAGTGGGAGAGGAAGAAGCAGGCTCCCAGCGGAGCAGGGAGCCCGATGCGGGACTCGATCCCAGGACCCCAGGATCATGACCTGAGCCGAAGGCAGACGCTTAACGACTGAGCCACCCAGGCGCCCCTCTAGGTTTTCTATCTAAGTAATTTGGTCTACATCTGATCTCTCCTGAGATCAGTACCACATCATTTAAAAAATCTTTTTTTACTTTATTTTGACAATTGCTGTAAGTACATCTATTATTCAGCTTTTCTAAAATATTCTTGGAATTCCTATCTTTTTATTCTTGCAAGTAAATTTTAGGATTTTTAATCATCTTCTAATGTGATTTGGTATAATTTCACAAATACATTAACTTTTAGAATTATTTTGGAATGAACCGAAACTTTACAATACTGTCTTTCCATGTAGAAACTGGTGTATGTTTCCATTTAGAGAATTATTTTTTTGAATGCCTTTTGTTTTCTTTAAAACGGTATGCATGTCAAATCTTTCTCCTGACATTAGCTCACAAGTGCCCTCTGGTTGTCATCTTTCTCTATCCTCTTTCTTTTTTTTTTTTTTTTTAAAGATTTTATTTATTTATTTGACAGAGATAGAGACAGTCAGCGAGAGAGGGAACACAAGCAGGGGGAGTGGGAGAGGAAGAAGCAGGCTCATAGCGGAGGAGCCTGATGTGGGACTCGATCCCATAACACCGGGATCACGCCCTGAGCCGAAGGCAGACGCTCAACCGCTGTGCCACCCAGGCGCCCCTTCTCTATCCTCTTTCTTTGCCAGTTGCTCACGAAAGCTTGGAGGGCAGTAGAGAACAGGCCCCTTCGGCTCTGAACTGCACAAATTAAAATTAGCCTTGATGGGAAATTCAGTGGGGAGTCTGTCTCCCACTGCAGCTTATTGTTAGCTTGGGATCCTGTCCATTTGAGTCTTTTTTACCGCAGAATCTATGAAAGCAGTGATTCTCCACTTTGGCTGTAGTTTGGGATCACTGGAGAATTTTTAAAAGCTGGCCCCCAGAGATTTTAATTTAATTCGTCTAGTATGAGTGTCATGCACTGGAATTTTCAAAAGCACCACAGGAGGGTTCAAAAGCACAGCCAGCCTGAGAGCCGCAGCGTTAGGGGATTGAGAAGGAAAAGACACACACGCATCGTGTGGACTAGCGTACAAAGGGGTGTCCTGGAGTGATTTCTTTTTTTGTGAACACAGGCTGGCACACACTGAGACTGGAAATCAATTATTCATCATTTCAAGTACGGCTATGTCCTCTTTTAGTGAACTGAGACTTTGATCAGACAAAGGCTTCCATCTGATCTCAGCGTGAATGCATGAAGTCTGTCTTTTCTGTGTTTCCAAAAGCGAACTCTGGTTAAATCCCAGTAAGGCATATAGTTTTAACCAATAGTATTGCTCTAAGATCCGTTTCCTGGTTTGGGTAACTTACTAAGATTATGAAAGATTACATCACCATCTAGGGGAGCTCTGGAAAGCGTACATCAAAATCTTGGTGCTATTTTTGCAACTTTTATGTGAGTCTAAAAATATTTCAAAATAACAAGTGAAAAAAAAGCATGAGCAGGATGGGAGCTCTGCCTCCAATGAGATTAAAAAATCAAAGTTTCTGTTTTATGGGAATTTACTATGGTTGACTATCTTAGTGTTTCCTTTTCTTAAAAGATTTTATTTATTTATTTGAGAGAAACAGAGAGCATAAGAGAGAGCAAGCATGAGCTGGGGCGGGGGGGGGGCAGAGGGAGAGGGAGAAGCAGGCTCCCTGCCCAGGACTCTGGGATCATGACCTGAGCCAAAGGCAGCCGCTTAACCAACTGAGCCACCCAGGCGCCCCTGCCTTAGTGTTTCTTACTGGGAATCAGAAAGAGAAAGTTGATTTGATCCTTCTGGCCAGGGCCTCAACCTGTCTAATCTGACCATTTGTGTGTGTGTGTGTGTGTGTGTGTGTGTGTGTGTGTGTGTGTGTATAAATTTGGATAAAACCAAAAGACCAAAGTGGGGGGTTTGTGATGTACTTACATAATACACCAGTTTTTGTCTTGGTTTTTTTTTAAAAAAGAACAGCCATGACACCTCTATAAATTGTTGCCTTGGAATAGGTGCCTGTGTGATGTCAAGGTGTGTGTGTGTGTGTGTGTGTGTGTGTGTGTGTAAAATTTTCTGTTCCTTAGAAGAAAATGGTATTCTATTAGACACAAAATTGAGTCAGACTATACTGTGGAGAATTGTGTACACACACACACACACACACACACACACACACACACACACACAGAAGGACCTTGTCTGCTCTGTGCTGGGACAAAGCCTACTATGGGACTACAGTTACACTGAGGCATGTGGAATGAGATGAGTAAGGGTGGGCACCCTCTGACACTGAACTCTGGGATATGATCAGTGGGTGAGTGTTATCCATTTACAAGAAGGAGGAACCCCTGTCCCTGAGAGCCCCAGTTGATACAAATTCTATACCTGGAATAGGAGTTTACCTGAGTGTGTCAGCTTTGGGTAGACATCACGACCTCAGTCGAGTGCCATCTTGAAATTGTCAGCTAGGCCTTAGTAATGATTTTTCCATTATTTAAATATGAATGTCATTCCTGAATGTGTATGTCCCTCGTGGATGAGGCAGAAAGAGGTTAAGATAGTGGTTTCCAATCAGGATGACTGTGTCCCCCAGCAGATATATGGCAATGTTTTTGGCACAGTGTTGGTTGTCACAATTGAGGGGAGTGCTCCTGGCATCTAAGCTACTAAGCATCCTTAATGCCCAAGACAGCCCAGTGGTGGATGTACGTATAATGGACTATTACTCATAAAAAGGAATTGAGTCCTGGTATCTGCTACAACATGGATGAACCTTGAAAACATTATTCTAAGTGAAATAAGCCAGACACAAAAGGACGTATGTTGTATGATTCACAGACACAGAAAGTAGGTTAGAGATTACCAGGGGCTGGAGGGAGAGGAAATTGTAAGTGTTCGCTTGATGGTTACAGAGTTTCTGTTTGGAGTGATGGAAAAGATTTGAAAACAAATCTTGGCGATAGTTGCAAAACACCGTGAAAGTAATTAATGCCCCTGAATTGAACACTTAAAAATGGCTAATGTGTTGTGATTTCACTTATGTGTAGAATGTTAAAAAAAAAAAAAGAATACACAAACAAAAAGCAGAAACAGACCCATGAATACAGAGAGCAAACTGATGGTTGCCAGAAGGGAGTGAGGAGATGGGCAAAATGGGTGAAGGGGAGTGGAAGGTACAGGCTTCCAGTGATGAAATGAATGAGTCACAGGGATGAAAGGTACAGCATAGAGAATGATACTAAAATAGCATCACGTAATGACAGATGGTAGCTACACTTGAGAGGAGCACAGCGTATGTACAGATTTGTCAAGTCCCTGTGTCGTACACCTGAAACCAATGCAACGTTGCGTGCAACTACACTTCAGTTAAAAAAATAGTTAATGTTTAATTTTACATTAGGTAAATTCTACTCAATTTTATTTTATTTTTTAAGATTTTATTTATGTATTTGAGAGAGCGAGAGAGCACAAGTGGGGGGGAGGAGCAAAAGGAGAGGGAGAAGCAGACTCCCCACTGAGCGCAGAGCCCAACACGGAGCTCGATTCCAGAGCCTGAGATCATGACCTTGAGCCAAAGTCAGACACTTCACCGACTGAGCCACCCAGGTGCACCCCTACCTCAATTTTAGAAAAATAACGCATTAGCCATAAGCATTTCTGAGACCGGAAATGGCATGACTCGTAACTTAAACATCTGCTCCGGGGATCTACATGATGGTCTGGGAAGAACTTTCATTTTTGGCCAATGTCACTGAGACAAGAGATGATTGCCTGAAGGCCATGAAACTCTATAGGTTGTGATGTTGGCAACATTCACGACACAGTCTGTTACAGATTTGGGGAAGGATTTGGAAGGCAGAGTTACGTGGTAAAAGAGAAGATAAATCAGTGAATTTGTCAACTCCTTCCGGTCAAATACCATTAACTCAACAAAATTTGATCATGCAATGTGTTTAAAGTATTAAGTTTTGCATAAAGGCTATAGAATTCTATACTTCCTTTACTTTCTTTTAGACATATTACGTTCACTCAGGATGAAAAGTTTGTAATTATTAACATTGAGCACAGTCTTCACCTATTAAATTTGGGCTGAAATCTCACTCATTCTACTGAGAGTATGAATGAACCAGCATACTACTGCTTTGCTAGGGACATTGAAATTTCTTATAACTCTACTAAAAAAAAAAAAAAAGAATGAAAACTTGCCATTCGCTACAACAGAGAGGGAGCTAGAGAGTATCACGCTGAGTGAAATAAGTCAGTCGGAGAAAGACAAATATATGATTTCATTCATATGTGGGATTTAAGAAAAACGAATGAGCAAAGGGAAGAAAGAGAGAGGAAAACCAGGAAACAGACTCTTAACTATAGAAAACAAACTGATGGTTACCAGAGGGGAGGCGGGTGGGGGGATGGATGAAATAGACGATGGGGGTTAAGGAGGGCACTTGTGATGAGCACGGGGTGTTGTGTGGAAGTGTTGAATCAGTATATTGTACATCAGAAACAAACATTACACTCTATGTTAACTAACTGGGATTTAAATAAAAAATTTTAAAAAAAAGAGTAGCAGAATGATAAAAAAAAAAAAGTGTCATAATTTCAACCCATGACCCACAAATGTGGAGAAAAATGTACACTGAACCCACTGCGATGAAATTGAAAATGGCATTTATGAAATTCTAAAGTCTTGTCTATATTGATCACAGATTAGTTTACAGATTATAGATTCAAATCTGCAGTATGAACTATACAGAATAAAAATTAATGTTCAGGAAACATGCAATGGCTGTTAGAAAAAACCATCACTGTTTGCGTTTTTACATAGCTTAGCTGTATTTATAAATATACATTTTTATACCCATGTATATAAACTGTGTATTCACACTTAAAGTTAGAATCTGGTTTCCTAACAATTGTTGGAGAGGATGTGGAGAAAGGGGATCCCTCGTACATTGTTGGTGGGAATGCAAGTTGGTACAGCCACTCTGGAAAACCGTGTGGAGGTCCCTTAAAAAGTTAAAAATTGAGCTACCCTATGATCCAGCCATTGCACTACTGGGTGTTTACCCCAAAGATACAGACGTAGTGAAGAGAAGGGCCATATGCACCCCAATGTTCATAACAGTATTGTCCACAATAGCTAAATCGTGGAAGGAGCCGAGATGCCCTTCAACAGATGACTGGATTAAGAAGTTGTGGTCCATATATACAATGGACTATTACTCAGCTATCAGAAAGAACGAGTTCTCAACATTTGCTACAACACGGACGGCACTGGAGGAGATAATGCTAAGTGAAATAAGTCAAGCAGAGAAAGACAACTATCATATGATTTCTCTCATCTATGGAACATAAGAACTAGAATGATCAGTAGGGGAAGAAAGGGATAAAGAAAGGGGGGGTAATCAGAAGGGGGAATGAAACATGAGAGACTATGGACTCTGAGAAACAAACTGAGGGCTACAGAGGGGAGGGGGGTGGGGGAATGGGATAGGCCGGTGATGGGTAGTAAGGAGGGCACGTATTGCATGGTGCACTGGGTGTTATACACAACTAATGAATCATCGAGCCTTACATCGAAAACCGGGGATGTACTGTATGGTGACTAACATAATATAATAAAAAATCATTATTAAAAAAAAAAAGAATCTGGTTTCCTGATACCACTAATTACATCGAGATGCCTTTGCCTTTATCTAAACACCGAAGACTGGAGTCCAGTTAGAGAGGGATGGTGCATCTGTACGTGCAAGGTGTGTGAAATGGGGGCGAGGAGGAACAGGTGGAGAGAACACCTGGCCGCACATGGTGAGGGATTCGACATCACGAATTGCTCCCTTCTATTGTGTTGGTCTTCAAGGATTTGCACAGCCTGGGGATAAGACTGATACTAAAAATATTTGTCTAATGAGGAGCTTTGGATATTGATTCCCTAGGGATATAGAGAGACTGTAGAGTCAGCCTGCGACAACCTCATTCCACAGCCCTTCGCTAGTCAAGAAGAAGCACACCTGAGGTTCCATCCAGGAATGATCTTTCTTGACCACGAGCCCATTGCCTCACTTAGCGTCCCGGCCCTTCCTGAAGACAGACCTTCTGTCTTTAGGATCCCGGCGCTATGTCACGCATCATTCCACACTGATGCCAGCCAGGTAACTGAAAGTCCCTTAGTTAATGCTTCTGTAAGGAGGGCAATATTTTACTGCCGATTCATCCAGGGGAAGCAATGAGGAGTGTGTGTGCCTGTAATGACGAGAACCGAGTGTCCCACGCGCTCCAGCCGGTCTTCCTGTTAACAGGTTCCCACGTGTGTTTGTACTGATACACTGATCTTCACCCTGTTCTCAATCTGCTGGTCTCCTAATCTCTCTAAAAAATGGCAGAACCCAGTTATTCTCCAGGGCAGAAAAATCCACCCCTTCTCCAACAAGATGACTGTTATAAAACTTTCTGGTATTTACTTGAATTTTTGTGGTGGTCATGGGGAGGGGTTTTGGTCAGCTCTTCCTTTTATTTGCATTCCTGGTTCTTTTTTTTTTTTTTTAAAGATTTTATTTATTTATTTGACAGAGATAGAGATAGCCAGCGAGAGAGGGAACACAAGCAGGGGGAGTGGGAGAGGAAGAAGCAGGCTCATAGCAGAGGAGCCTGATGCGGGGCTCAATCCCACAACGCTGGGATCACGCCCTGAGCCGAAGGCAGACACTTAACCGCTGTGCCACCCAGGCGCCCCTGCATTCCTGGTTCTTGATACACCACTGTGCAGAGGAGTATATTATCCCTGAGCTTGCTTGCGGACAGTGAGGAGAAAGTGGAGACACGGAGAGATCTAGCTGGCTGCCTTCTTAGTACACCTGTTTCTCTGTAAAATGAACAATGATTCTGTATAAGAACAACAGAGATAGGGGCGCCTGGCTGGCACAGCGGTAAGGAAGTAGATGGTGTTCCCTCTCTCACTGGCTGTCTCTATCTCTGTCAAATAAATAAATAAAATCTTTAAAAAAAATTAAAAAATAAAAAAAAAAAACCTATTTAGAATGAAGATGGTGACGTGTGAATTTTATGCTGTTGCTTGGTGGGTACCACCTTTCATGTACCTCTATGGGTTTTTTTTGTTTCTGCTTGAATAATCCATAATAAAAATAAACCTAACAGGTTTCTATTTTTATTATGGATTATTCCTTGTAATGGTTCAAAATATATTTAAATTTTTCTAATGATGTATACTTTATGTCATTCAAAAATATTTCCCTTATAGGTTTTCATTATTTATACTTAGTTGTATATCTAATACATCTTATTATGTAATTTTTTTTAATTGCCACATATTTTTAAAGCTTTTATTCATGAGAGAGAGAGCACACGCACGTGCACAAGCAGGGGCAGGGGCAGGGGCAGAGAGAGAATCAGGCTCCCCACCAAGCAGGGAGCCTGACGTTGGGCTCCATCCTGGACCCTGGGATCTTGACCTGAGCCAAAGGCAGATGCTAAACCGACTGAGCCACACAGGTGACCCTAACTGCTATATTTTTCATCATATGTCCATTTCTTTTCTTTTAAGATTGTATTTATGTATATTGGTGGAGGAGAGCATGAGTAGGGGGAGGGACAAGCAGACTCCCGGCTGAACTTGGAGCCTGGCAGAAAGTCTTGATCCCAGGACCCTGAGATCATGACCGGAGCCAAAGTCAGACATTTAACAGACTGAGCCATCCAAGCACCCCCATCATATATCCATTTCATTTTATTTTTCTCTTTTTAAAATTTTTAATTTAATTTAAATTCAATTAATTAACATTTAGTGTATTATTAGTTTCAGAGGTAGAGGTCAGTGATTCATCAGTTGCATATAACACCCAGTGCTCACCACATCACGTGCCCTCCTTAATGCCCATCACCCAGTTACCCCATCTCCCACTGTGTCCATTTCAAATGAATATTGATATTATTGATGAGTCCTTCATTCTTTTTCTACATGATAAAAGTTCCCGGCTGATAATCATTTCGCAGAAATTTGCAGTTATCATGCTAGGGGTATTCTTTCTTTCTGTCTTTCCTCAACTCACCCCACCCCACTGTTTCCTTGGGAGGAGTGAAATGTACAAGGTGCTGTTTTTCATGGCAGGAAAAACACACACACACAGTAGGAAAAGACAGAACAAGGGTCCTGTATACTGAGTACGTGCCAGATGATTTTCCTCTATTCATTTCCCATCATTGCAACATCCCCATGAGGTTTTACGATAGTCCCCATTATAAAATGAGGACACCAGGCTTTTCATAAGTGAACAATTCTTCCCCCCACCCCAACACACAAATCAAGTATTGGTCTGGATTAAATTCAGTATTTAAGTCTAAGTAATACACCAAATGATAAAGGCTGTCATGGCCACTCTGTCTCCTTCAGGCAAGGCCACTTGTGTCTCCACTGCTTTACAGAAGTCCTACTGTTAAGGATGCCTGATTATCTTATGATTGAGTCCATCTTACCTTATAATTCTCTGTCTTCCAAGGACCAAAAATTGTTGCTCTTTTCACCTATTTGTTTTTAGAAGACTATGCTTCCTTTCTCTCTCATTTAGCTGTTTGTTTGTTTTTAATGATATTCCTGCTACCTACCACCTAGGGAAGAGGTCTCCTTAGGATAAGATAGAGAATGTCATTGACATTTGCCCAGCTTCTCTTAGAATTAATTGCTGATGCTGGTGGGTAGTGTTTCCATGGGGGAGTCTCATGAGCTTCAAGTTTATATGCAACACTTTCTAATCTTTGCTGGGGTACCGAGCATATGCTTGGACGGATGTCATGCACCTGGTACTCAGTACTACATGGGTAAGGTGGACATATGCTGTAGACAAGGGGTAAGATTTGGGGCATTGTTCAAGATGAATACATTAAGATCTTAAAGGAAAGTTTATGAAATCTGAATGTTGGCTTAAGATAATGCTAAGTGAAATAAGTCAAGCAGAGAAAGATAATTATCATATGATTTCTCTCATCTATGGAACGTAAGAACTGGGAAGATCGGTAGGGGAAGAAAGGGATAAAGAAAGGGGGGGTGATCAGAAGGGGGAATGAAGCATGAGAGACTATGGACTATGAGAAACAAACTGGGGGCCTCAGAGGGGAGGGGGGTGGGGGAATGGGATAGGCCGGTGATGGGTAGTAAGGAGGGCACGTATTGCATGGTGCACTGGGTGTTATACGCAACTAACAAATCATCGAACTTTACATTGGAAACCGGGGATGTACTGTATGGTAACTAACATAATATAATAAAAAAACATTAAAAAAAGAATGCTGATTCTGTATTATCCAGAGGCATTAACAATGATTGGTCTAGACAATCAACTCAGCAGTCAAACCATTTGAGTTCACACCCTGTCTTTTCCAGGCACCGTGCACTTCACGCCACCTGAATGTCCCTATAGATAAATGGGCAGTATGATCTAACTCATCTGTAATTTGACAAGCCCTTCAGCCGATTCTGAGGCACATCAAGGGTTGGGCACCACACTCGACCACAGAGACTGGATAACTTCATCCTCGTCTGCTTGTTTGAGACAAGGAATATTTCTGAAGGAAATGTCACGGTTTATTCTTTGTTTCAGTCTCAGCACTTGGCACACTGTGTGAAAAAGAGCTGGTGATCAATAAAAATTTGAGCCAAAAATTTGAGTGGAGGAAAGAAAAGTAAGAGATGATGATGATGATGGAGGGAGAAATTAGCGGAGGGAGAGATTTGAATATTCTCTTGGTTTCACCATATACATAAAGTTCTATTTCTTTTTACTTAAGCACTGGCTCTCAAACTTTACCATATATCACATTTATCTGGGGGGTTGTGAAAACATAGATTGCTGGTCCTTACCTCCGAGTTTATCAGCAGTGTATCTAGAGCAGTACCAAGAATTTGCATTTCTAAGTAGTTCCCAGGTGATGCATCCAGAGACCATTCATTTTATTTTACTTTTATCCCATCTTTTCCATGAGATTCATCAACAATATGGAACCCAGGAATCACACAGATGTCTCAGAATTTCTTCTGCTAGGACTGACAGACGATCCAGAACTGCAGCCCTTCCTATTCTGCCTCTTCCTGTCCATGTACCTGGTCACACTCCTGGGAAATTTGCTCATCATCCTGGCTGTCATTTCTGACCCCCACCTCCACACCCCCATGTACTTCTTCCTCTCCCACCTGTCCTTCACTGACATCTGTTTAAGCACAACCACCATCCCAAAGATGCTGGTGAACATCCAAGCACAGAATCAGAGCATCACTTATACAGGCTGCCTCACCCAGGTTGGATTTGTCCTGGCTTTTGGTGGTTTTGAAAATTTTCTCCTTGCAGCAATGGCCTATGACCGCTATGTGGCCATTTGTCACCCCTTGAGGTACACTGTTATCATGAACGCCCAACTCTGTGTTCTGCTGATTCTACTCTCACTGTTCTTCAGCCTTGTGGTTGCCCTGCTCCATAGTCTAATGGTGCTACGGTTATCCTTCTGCAAGGACTTGGAAATCCCCCATTTCTTCTGTGAACTTGCTCAGGTCATCAAGATTGCCTGTTCTGATACCCTCATCAATAACATCCTGATTTATTTTGTGGCTAGCCTATTTGGTGGTATCCCTCTCTCTGGGATCATTTTCTCTTATACGCAAATTGTCTCCTCTGTTCTGAGAATGCCATCAGTCGGGGGAAAGCTCAAAGCTTTCTCCACCTGTGGGTCTCACCTGTCAGTTGTGTCCCTGTTCTATGGGACCGTTGTTGGAGTGTACATTAGTTCTGTAGTTACTGACTCTTCCAAGAAGACTACAGTGGCTTCAGTGATGTATGTTGTGGTTCCTCAAATGATGAACCCTTTTATCTACAGCCTGAGGAACAGGGACATGAAGGGAGCCTTGAGAAAACTCATCAGTGGGATGCCTTCTTTGCTGTGATTATGTCATCTACTTTGGACTTGGGTTTCTAGAAGGAGGCAAAATGATAGGAATCCAGGATGTGCCATAATGCTTGATTTTTCCATCACTGAACTCCTCTAAACTAGCCAGACAACAGAATGCCCAAGTTACTTTTTGAAACATACTTTGCTTTTTTGTCTAGTCTTATGTAAATAAGTTTCAGTTTCTTTGCTCAGGTTCTACACAGAAGCCGAGCCTGAGGCAAGTGTTCTTTTTATAGTGATTTTTTTAATCACTCTCAGAAGAAATATTGCAGAAAGTATGAAGGACAGAGAAAGTATTGAAACAAGACTGGGGTCCTATCTGGAGACTAGCTTCCACCTGATTTCAGGGTAGGGTCATGTCACTAACACTCTGGAGTTAGACCTATAATGGAGTGCGGGAGTTTACCTTTTATACACCTATTTATTAACTAATTTGTTCACTATTAAGTGTATCCTTCTGAGGAACTTTACCATCTACCATATTTCATTTTATTATCAATGAAATTTGTGTAATTAGGTTATCTCAGTGGTTTGAGATGATTGTGAGATATTTGAACTTTCTCAGTGATGAAACGTTCAGCTACAATAAGAAAAAAATTCCTAATTCAAATATTACCAACTATAAAGAGAGTTATCTTTCATTACGAGCACTTAGAGGCAGGGAGTGTGTAAGAACAGGTGGAAATTCATTCAGTCCTCCATGGATTGTATGGTACTAGGACCGGCTCTCCTCAGGGTCATCAGCTGGAGACCAGATGGAGATGTCATACTTGGACTTGAATTCCCAGAGACAGAACTCTGACTGTCCTTCCTTGAGTCAGATGATTATAGAATTTTCCACAATTATAAGAGCCAACTAGAACCCCAGATGTAATGGGTCATATGGTCCTCAAAAGAATTTGTCCACATCTTAGTCCCATAACTTACTAATATTTTTTGACAGAAGGGTAAATGGTACTTACTTGGAGTCTTTGTAGAAGATGAGCTTATTTCCCTATTATCTGGGTAGGTTCTAAATATAATCACATGTATCCTTATAAGATAGGCAGAAGTGGAAATGACCCAGAGAAAAATGAGGTAATGTAACGATGATGACAGAGATTAGATGTATGCAGCCAGTATTTAATTTCCAGTATTTGGTCATTTTTTCCAGCTTTATTGATATATAATTGTATATAACATTCTGTAAGATTAAGGTGTACAATGCGCTGATTTGATGTATTTATATATTGCAAAATGATTACCACATTGCATGGATAAAACCTCCATCCCATCACTTAATTACCATTTCTTCCGTGGCGAGAATATTTAAGATTCTACTCCCTTACCAATATTTAAGTATATAATATAGTACCATTAGCTGTAATTATCATGACCTGTATTAGATCCCCAGAATTTGTTAATCTTATAACTGGAAGTTTATACCCGTTGACAAAAATCTGTCCATTTTCCCCACTGCCCAACCCCCAGTAGCCACCATATAGTCTGTTTCTGTGAGTTCCACCTTTTCAGATTTTCCACATGTAAAGGATATCACACGGTATTTGTCGTTCTCTGTTTGACTTATTTTACTTAGCATAATGCCCTCAAGATGCATTCAAGGTGTTATAAAAGGCAGGATTTCTTACTTTTTCAAGGCTGAATAATCTTCTGTTGTATACATCCCACATCTTTAACCATTCATCTGTTGACACGTTGTTTTCGTAACTTTGCTATTGTGAATAATGCTGCAATGAACACGGGAGTGTAGGTATCTCTATAATATCCTGATTTTAATTCCACTGGATATGTATCAAGAAGTGGAATTGCTAGATCTCATGGTAGCTCTATTTTTAATTTTTTAAGGAACCTCTATACTGTTTTCCACAGGAGTTGCAACAATTTATATCCCCACCAACAGTGCACAAGTGTTCCCTCTTCTCCACACCTTTGCTGACACATTATCTTTTCTCTTTTTGATGTGACTCATTCTAACAGGTGTGAGGTCACATTCTGGTTTTGATTGGCATTTCCCTGATGATAAGTGATGTCAAGCACTGTTTCATGTGCCCCTTAACCATCCATATGTCTCCTCTGGAAAAATGTCTATTCAGTTTCTCTGTTCACTCTTTAATTGGGTTGTTTAGTTTTTTGCTATGCAGTTGTATGAGTTCTTTATATGTTTGGGATATTAACCCCTTATCAGATATACAATTTGCAAATATTTTCACCCATTCAGTAGGTTGCCTTTTCATTTTGTTGATGGTTTACTTCTCTACGTAAAGCTTTTAATTTGATGTAGTCCCATTTGTTGATTTTGGCCTTTGTTGTTTTTGTTTTGGTGTCACATCCAAAAAACTGTTGCCAGGACCAATGACCTTTCCCCAAGTTTTCTTTTAAGAGTTTTATGGTTTCATGTCTTTTGTTTAAGTCTTTAGTCCATTTTGAGTTAATTTCCATAAGTGGTGTGAGATAGGGGTTCACCTGTAATTTACTGCATGTGTTTATCCATTTTTCTTGACACCATTTATTGAAAAGACTGTCCTTACCCATTGAGTATGGATCTCCTTTGTCAAATATTAGTTGGCCACATACACTGAGGTTTATTTCTGGGATCTTGATTATGTTTCATTGGTCCCTGGCCAGTGCCATACTGTTTTGATTCCTTTAGCTTTCCATTATAGTCTGAAGTAAGGAAGTGTGATGCCTCCAACTTTGTTCTTCTTACTCAGGAATGCTTTGGCTCTTTGGGGTCTTTGGGGACTCCATACAAATTTGAGGATTATTTTTTCCATATTGTGAATATCACAAACCCAGTCTCTAAGCCAATAGGTAACCTGGATGGATATTGGGGCTTTTCTGAAACCTTCAGTTGTTCCAAACCCATATTTATGGTTGGGTCCACGCAGTGTCCACAACTTTTGTGTTCACCCGTATTACTCAAATACTGAAGCGCCATTTTTGTCTTTGACTTTAAGCACTAATCTCTTCTAGGACATTTAGCTTCCAGGATGTTCATTAACTGGAGACGGTAACTTCTTCCTTATGGAGGTGACTCCATAGAGCCTCTAGGCTTCAGTGCCCTTGCTCCTTATGTGTGAGTTATTTTTGCAGCACATGGAAAGATTTGTCTTGTTTTATGAGACCAGCTGTGAATTTTTATATGTACCTATTAATGTGTTGAAGTGAAAGGATGACATTCAAATGCCATCTTGTCTCATGTTGGTTTCAAATACTGTCACAAGAACTCCACTGGGTGGCTTAGTTGGTTAAGTGTCTGCCTTTGGCTCAGGTCATGATCCCAGGGTCCTGGGATCGAGCTCCACATCGGGCTCCCTGCTCAGCAGGGAATCTGCTACTCTTCTCTTTCTGCCCCCCATCCCTCTTGTGCATTCTCTCTCTCTCAAATAAATAAGCAAAATCTTTTTAAAAAGTGAAGCTATACAGAAAGAGTTAACATGTAGCAAAAGTAAATTGATAAGTGTGTGAATATATTAAATAATGAAAATTCGTAATTAAGTATTAACATGAAGCCATCTTTCCCTATTAAATTATGGCTGAAACCTCACTCATTCTGAGAGTATGGATGAGCCAGCATACTGTTGCCTTGTCCATGGCATTGCAATTTCTCATAAATCTATTTCTAAAAAGTGTCACAATTTCAACCCATGACCCACTAATGTGGAGAAAAATGTATGCTGAACCCATCGTGATGAAATTGGAAATGGTGTTTATGAAATTCTAAAGTCTTGTCTATATTGATCACAGAATTGTTTAGAGATTATAGATAAAAATCTGCAGTAGGAACTATACAGAATGAAAGTTAATGTTCAGGAAACATCAGTGATTCTCAGAAAAAAACTCATCACTGATTATTTGCATTTTTCCACAGCTTAGCCGTATTTATAAATATATATTTTGTACCCACACACGTAAGCTGTGTTTTCACACTTAAAGTTAGAATCTCGTGGGGCACCTGGGTGGCACAGCGGTTAAGCGTCTGCCTTCTGCTCAGGGCGTGATCCCGGCGTTATGGGATCGAGCCCCACATCAGGCTCTTCCGCTATAAGCCTGCTTCTTCCTCTCCCACTCCCCCTGCCTGTGTTCCCTCTCTCGCTGGCTGTCTCTATCTCTGTCGAATAAATAAATAAAATCTTTAAAAAAAAAAGTTAGAATCTCGTATCCTGATATCACTAATTAGATTGAGATGCCATTGCTTGTATCTAAAACCTGAAGACAGGAATCCAATTAGAGAAGGATGATGTGTCCACACATGAGGTGAGCGTGAGCAGGTGGGAGGAACTGCATGGCATGCGTGTGGCCTCACAGGGTCAGGGATCAGCCATCCTGAATTGCTCTCTTCTATAGTTTTAGTCTTTAAGGATTTACAGTGTCCTGGGATCCAAATAAAAGTGTCTGTCTAATGAGGAGCTTTGGATATTGAACCCTCAGGGATGAACTGCAGCAGTCCGTCTATGACCACCTGACTTAACAGCCCTGCCCAGTTAGGAAGCAGCACCTGGGCCACCTCCCAGCGATGATCCCACTTGCCTAGAAATGTGGGGCTTCACTCAGTCCCTCTGCCCTTCTCAGAGACAGACCTTCTGTCTCCATCACTCAATATCCAGGGACGATATCAAGTATCATCCTGCAGCGATGCCAGCCAGGTAACAGAAAGTCCCTTACACAATGCTTTGGACATGAGGGAAGATGTCTACTGGAGTTGCTTCCCTGCATAGCCATGACGCAAGTGCATGCCTAAGACGATCAGTACTAAGTCCCCAAAGGGACACCTGCCTGAATGTCATCATCTTGACATGTAACTTCGTACCTCTAGTTTTCTATTCTGTCTGTTTAATGGCAGGAACCATTTTGCTCTTGAATCCTCCCCTTCACAAACACGATAACTAGTATAAAATTCTCTGACATTTACTCGCATCCTCTCGTGGTGGAAGGGAGAGATAGTTAGCTTCATTCTAACGCCCTGTACATTGTACAGAAGAACCTTTGGCGTTACCTTTATAGCCTGGCTGTGGGGACTTAGAAGAAGGAAGTGTAGACCCAGAAAGACAGAGCAGGCTACCTTCTTCATGTACTTGTTCCTCTTTATAAAACTGTCATGTGTTTTAAATTATAAGAACAGCATAGATATCGTAATCATGAATTTAATATGCTACCATTAACCCCTTTCCAGAACTAACAAATGTCGGCATTCTATTGTATTATCTCATGACTATTTTTTTAAATTAACCAAATGATATAAATAGAGAAGGCACTCTTTTTGTGTTCCCCTTAGTTCCCCTCACAGAGGCAACACCAATGTAATGGTATCCCCCAAGCATACTCTGTGTGTATCTGTGTGTAATATATGCATATATATTTATGGTATTTTATATAAACTATTTTATCTCATTGGTTTTCATTGCTTGTATTGATTCATAGATCTAATTTATTCTAATATTTAGTTTGTTTTAATTGCTTTATGTCCAGGCCAAATAAATATTGATATGTTGATATTTCCTTCCTTTCCCTTGTCCATGACCAAGATTGCTAGAGGGAGTTTCAGCATAGAAACCCATCCCTGAAATTTGCAATTATCACACTGAGGATGTTCTCTTATTTTCCTCTTTCCTCAACTTGCCCCAACCCACCAGTTCCACCCTAGGAGTAAAACATGCCAGATGCTGTTGTTCATGGCAGGAAAAAAAAAAATCACAATAAGAAATGTCACTACAAGGGTCTCATGAACTGAGCACTCTGCTGACTGATTTAAGCCTATTCATTTTTCTTCATTGAAACAACTCCATGAAGTATTATGAGAGTTCCCAATATATACACAAGAACACTGGGATTCTGGGGCGCCTGGGTGGCTCAGTTGTTAAGTGTCTGCCTTCGGCTCAGGTCATGATCTCAGGGTCCTGGGATCAAGCCCCACATCAGGCTCCCTGCTCAGTGGGAAGCCTGCTTCTCCCTATCCCACTCCCCCTGCTTGGGTTCCCTCTCTTGCTGTCTCTCTGTCAAATAAATAAATACAATCTTAAAAAAAAAGAAGAACACTGGGATTCTAATGCAGTTAAAAACTTTCCCCTATTCACAAAGCAAGTCCTGGAGCCTGGATTAAATTCAAAGTGTCTAAGTATTATACCAAGTGATTGATCCTCTGTTGGCCACTTGTGTCCCTCAGGAAAAAGACAACCTTAATTGACTGAACCACCCAGGTGGCCCTGTAATTTTATTCTTTTATTTTTGACTGTTTGAAGGTGTGGAATAATTCTAAAGGAATAAAGCCATGTCTTCTTTCTTCATTCTCAAAACTTAATACATCTTAGACACTCATTGCTCATTAGAATTTTGGCTAATGGGGCATCTGGGTAGCTCAGTTGGTTAAGCATCTTCCTTTGGCTCAGGTCATGATCCCAGGGTCCTGAGATCGAGCCCCCTGTAGGGCTCCCTGCTCAGTGGGGAGTCTGCTTCTCCCTCTCTCTGCCCCTCCCCCCTGTTCATGCCCTGTCACTCTCTCTCTCTCTCAAATAAAGAAATAAAATCTTTAAAAAATAAAGAATTTTGGCTGATAAACTGAGTGGAGGGAAGAGGATGAAGGAAGAAGAAGGATGGAGGAAGAAATACACAGAGGAATGATTTCAATATTCACTTGGGTTCACAATATAGATGAACATTTTTTGAGAACAACAGTTCTGAGACTTTATCATATATAAGAATCATCTGGAGAGCTTGTTAAAACAGACTGCTTGTCATCATCCCTAGAGCTTCTCGTCAGTAAGTCCGGAGTGGGATCCAAAAATGGGCATTTCTAACAAGTTCTCAGGTACTGCTGCTGCAGGTCCAGTGACCATACATTTTATTCTCTTGTCACCTAATATTTTATATTAACAACATGGAATCCAGAAACCAAACAGATGTATCAGAATTTCTTCTTCTGGGATTGACCAAGGATCCAGAACTGCAGCCCCTACTCTTCTGCCTGTTCCTGTCCGTGTACCTGGTCACCATTGTGGGAAACCTGCTCGTCATCCTGACTGTCGTTTCTGACCCCCACCTCCACACCCCCATGTACTTCCTCGTCTCCAACCTGTCCTTCACTGACATCTGTTTAAGCACAACCACCATCCCAAAGATGCTGGTGAACATCCAAACACAGAATCAGAGCATCACTTACACAGGCTGCCTCACCCAGGTCTGCTTTGTCTTGACTTTTGTTGGTTTGGAAAATTTTCTCCTTGCAGCAATGGCCTATGACCGCTATGTGGCCATCTGCCACCCCCTGAGGTACACCGTTATCATGAACCCCCAACTCTGTGGACTGTTAATTCTACTTTCTTTGTACATTAGTATCATGGATGCCCTCCTCCACAGTCTGATGGTGTTTCAACTGTCCTTCTGCATTGACTTGGAAATCCCCCACTTCTTCTGTGAGCTTGCGCAGGTCATCAAGCTCGCCTGCTCTGACACCCTCATCAATACCATCTTGGCTAATTTTATGGCTAGTATGTTGGGTGGTATTTCTATCTTTGGGATCATTTTCTCTTATACTAAAATTCTCGCTTCTCTTTTGAGAATGCCATCAGCTGGCAGAAAATATAAAGCCTTTTCTACCTGTGGGTCTCATCTCTTAGTTGTCTCCTTGTTCTATGAGACAGGATTGGGGGTGTACGTTAGTTCTGCTGTTACTGACTCTTCCAGAAACACTGCAGCGGCTTCGGTGATGTACACTGTGGTTCCTCAGTTGATGAACCCCTTTATCTACAGTCTGCAGAACAGGGACATGAAGGAAGCTTTGAGAAAAATAATCGGGTAGGATAACTTTTCATCTTTTTGGGCCAGTTTTCTAGAATGAGTCAAAGCAAAAGGTATTCGGGTGTTTCAGAATACTTTTCTATCGCCGAGATCATCTACAATGACTAGATAACATGATGGCTACATACATTACAACTTGGGTTTGAACTGATTTTGCTCTTTGTCTAACTGTGATATTTGACAGTGATTTCAAGTGTCTAAACTTGGTCATATTTTTCTGGGGGGGGGTCATGTTCTATAGAAGGAGAACCTGAATCCTGGTTTCCTCTTATAGTGATTTTGGGGGACAGCATGTTCAGAATAAAGTGGAAGAAGTTAGATAGGGCAGGGAAATGGTGTAGGCAGGGTCATGGTTACAGGTAGAGACTAGCTTCCACGTTATCCCACATCTAGGACCATGCGAATCTAACCCCCAACAGGCATATACTACGAGGCAAGGCAGCTGGCCTTTCTTACCCACACTCGGTAATCACCGAGAGTTGTCTCTACCAAATTGCATCTCTCTGGAGCAACATCAGAACCCACCAAACTCAGTTTCATCACCTACAGACTCAGGTAATCTGATTATTTCAGTGGTTTGAGACAGTTGTGAGATATGTAAACCTGAAGCTGAAAGTCTTTGGTTCTAATAATAAAAAGAAAACTTTCTGGGGCACCTGGGTAGCTCAGTTGGTTAAGCGTCTGACTCTTGATCTCAGTTCAAGTCTTGATCTCAGTTCAGGTCATGAGTTCAAGCCCTGTATTGGGCTCCTTACTGGGCATGGAGCCTACTTAAAAAAAAAAGAAAGAAGAAGAAGAAAAGAAAACTTTTCTCTAATATTCTCAAACAAGAAAGGGTGCTATCTTTCACTCAGAGGTAGGGAATGTACAAGGATGAGAGAATAGGGATTCATTTAGTTCTCCATGAGGCGGCATCATTCTAGAACTGGTGGTAGCAGCAGACACAGGTGTCATACTCAGCTGGGACAAAAAACTGACTGTCTTTCCCTGGGCCATTTGAAAATTGACCTTTCCATGGCACCATCCAGAAGATATCCCCTTAAATCTCACCACTAAGAAGAGGATCATATGCTCCTTCTTAATCTAATTACTGCTACGGGAGAAATGATTAATATGAAAGCCTCAGACTGACCAACTAGGGTTAATTCTTGTTGGGCAATCAGCTGTCATAACCATGACAGGCACTTAATACAATGCCTGACACACTGTGGGACTCAACAACATTTAACTTGTATCATAGCTTTTCATATCTTGCCTGTATTCATAACTTTTAGAATCCTTTTGAACTCACATATTTTTACCACCTGCTTCAACATTTATATTTGTTTATCTTTACTGTAGTTTTTCTGGTCTGAGTAATATAACCAAATAATTAATTACTGAATAGGCAGGGTAATGGATGTTCATCTTTTGTCTGACACCCTATTTGCTTTGATTCCTTCTCATTGATTTATTGCTAAGAATGTATCTGAAGGGGTGCCTGGGTGGCTCAGTTGTTAAGCGTCTGCCTTCGGCTCAGGTCAAGATCCCAGGGTCCTGGGATCTAGCCCCGCATCGGTCTCCCTGTTCAGTGGGAAGCCTGCTTCTCCCTCTCCCACTCCCCCTGCTTGTGTTCCCTCTCTCACTGTGTCTTTCTGTCAAATAAAATCTTAAAAAAAAAAAAAGAATGTATCTGGAAAAAACACAACATATCTGAATTTTTATTTATTTTAATTACCTCTCCTTGTAGTATTTCTTACTAATCTCAGATGGAGTCCACACAGAGAAACACGATTAAAATTGATGGAGTGACTAAAGTCTTAAAGAGTTGGCTGCATAATTAAGGTTCTTATGCAAAACTTACTAATGTGTTATTGTGAATAAAACAGTGTTTCTGTGGAGGAGTGTAAAATAAGACAGGTGAAAAAAGAAGTTGGTAGTGTTAGGGACCATCACTTTTTCCACAAGTACAAAAATATGGGGACATCGGAGTGTTTTTCTTCTCTTTTTTTTTTTTTAAAGATTTCATTTATTTGAGAGAGAGAGAAAAAAAGAGCATGAATGGGGAGAGGGGCAGAGGGAGAGTGGCAGAAGGAGAGGGAGAAGCAGACTCCCCCTGATCAGGGAGTCCGAGGCAGGGCTCCATCCCAGGGCTCTGGGATCATGACATGAGCTTAAGGCAGACTCTTAACCAACTGAGCCACCCAGGCACCCCCAGAAGTATCTTTCTGGATGTGTGTATAAGGGAGAATGACAGAGGTCTCCCAGGATAACCAAAGGAGTACCATTCATTGTGAGGAAAGGAAGTATTACGTCAGCACCACAACTGGGGGACAGCTTCCTGCCTGCTATCCTGGTGAGTTCTAGTGCAGGACTTCTTCCATTGACATCCACAGAACACCTGCAGAGATGGGTCACTTGAGGCCCTTGTTCACACTGCAGATCTCTGATCTGCTGACTTTGAGATCTACTGACTGAATCACTGGGGAGACAGGCAACGGATGAGTTTATATATAAGTACTTTGTAAGTCTCTGATATACTCCAAGTCTGAGAAACATGACATAAATATTAAAAGAACACAGGAGGAGGAGTTAAGATGGCAGAGGAATAGGGGGAACCCTAAGCTTACCTCCTCTCTCAAATACGGCTAGATATCAAATCATTCTGAACACTCAAGAAATCAATGTGAGGTCTGAGAGAACAAAACTGCAAGTCTACGTGTAGAAAAGCAACCAGCTTTTGGAAGGTAGGAGGTGTGGACAGTTGATTTGGGTGGGGGAGATATAACTGTGGGTACTGCAGCGGGGAGGGAGCCCTGCTTACAGAAAATATTATAAGTAGTGGAGCACAAAATCTGAAATTTTAGAAGTCCACCACCACCAGGGCTGTGCCTGGTTTAAAGGTGCTCAGGTGGGGAAGGGTGTGGAGGCCCAGGCATAGATAGACAGCATGGTCAGAGGTCACAAGAATGGGTGGCACCCACATGCTGCAGTTCCCAGGCATAGGAGTGAGGAGTCCAGCCAAGGGCAGCAAGCCTGGGTGCCAGCTCTCTGCTCTGCCTTTCCATAAACTCAACCACTGCAGAGTCATGCAACTGCTTGCCTGGCATGGGCTGGCAAACAGCAAAAATGTGCCAAGACCCTCCCTCAGAGGATCAGGGTGGGTCCGTGCCAGGAGAGTCCCTAAAATTTGGAGTTTTGAAACTCAGCCACACACCGGAGGTAAAACTGCTAGGATACAGGCAGGGTGTCTGACAGGTGTCTGACAGAAGCTGGGGACACAAGAGTGACTGACTGCTTTTCTGTGAGGGCTTCCTGAAGAGTTGGGGGCATGAACTCTCAACTCTGGGGCTAGAGTGGGGCGCCGCCATTTTATTTCTTTTTTTTTTTTAAATTATATTATGTTAGTCACCATACAGTACAACCCTGGTTTCTGATGTAAAGTTTGATGATTCATTAGTTGCGTATAACACCCAGTGCACCATGCAATACGTTCCATAGATAAGAGAAATCATATGATAATTGTCTTTCTCTGCTTGACTTATTTCACTTAGCATTATCTCCTCCAGTGCCGTCCATGTTGCAGCAAATGTTGAGAAATCGTTCTTTTTGATAACTGAGTAATATTCCATTGTATATATGGACCACAACTTCCTAATCCAGTCATCTGTTGAAGGGCATCTCGGCTCCTTCCACGATTTAGCTATTGTGGACAATGCTGCTATGAACATTGGGGTGCATATGGCCCTTCTCTTCATTACATCTGTATCTTTTGTTTGGGGTAAATACCCTGCAATGGCTGGGTCATAGGGTAGCTCAATTTTTAACTTTTTAAGGGACCTCCACACTGTTTTCCAGAGTGGCTATACCAACTTGCATTCCCACCAACAATGTAGGAGGGATCCCCTTTCTCCACATCCTCTCCAGCAATTGTTGTTTCTTGCCTTGTCAATTTTTGCCATTCTAACTGGGGGGGCGCCACCATTTGCATCCAGCGCATCAGTGCTGAAAGCCTTCAGGGAGCAAAACTGTGCCACCTAGTGGAGCCCAGAGCCACTTACACCCACCCCACCCCCCTGAGCCCAGGAGGTACTTCTCCACTAGGGCAAGTCCACCTGAGAATCAGGGCAGCATGCCCCTCCCCAGAAGACCAGGACAAACACCTCACATGCCCCAAGTCTACTGATCAAAGATGCTGCAAAGCTCCAGCTCTATGGGAAATAGGATCTAGCTTCCTTTTTACTTTTTAAATTTTAATTACTATTCTTCTGTCCCTCTCTCTCTCTTTCCTCTTCTTCTGGGTTCCCAAATATTCTAATATCATTTTGCTGTATGGGATCACTTATCTCTCTAATTCTCCCCCTGTGATCCCGTACTTGCTTATCTCTTTTTCTCAGCTTCTTTTTTCTCCATCATTTTGTCTTCTGTATCACTAATTCTCTCTTCAGCCTCATTCATCCTAGCAGTTAGAGGTTCCATTTTTTTAGTTGCATCTCATTAATAGCCTTTTCTATTTCGATTTGATTAGATTTTAGTTCTCTTATTTCTCCAGAAAGGGATTCTCTAGTGTCTTCTGTGCTTTTTTCGAGCCCAGCTAGTATCTTTATAATCATTATTCTGACCTCTAGTTTCGACATCTTATTTATGCCCATACTGACTAGGTCCCTGGCGGTCAGTACTGCCTCTTATTCTCTTTTTTGAGGTGAATTTTTCCGTCTTGTCATTCTGTCCAGAGAAGAATAGATGAATGAGAGAACAAAATACTAAAATGGCAACAATGACCCCAGAGAGATATACACTAAACAAATCAGAAGAGATCCAAAATTTTAAAAATAAATAAATAAATAAAGTAAAAAGAAAAGAAAAAAAAAGATAATCTAATTAGACAGGTGGACAGAATAGACCAATACACTGGATCCTGTGTGTATTTGGGTCTGTTTGTTAGAAAACTGGATCCCAAAATTGTAAAGAAAGAAAAACTTACATATGTACAAAAATAAAATGAAAAACAATGAGAGGATAGCATGTAACTGTAAAAATGAAAATGATAAGACAAGAAAAAACAAAAGAGAAAACAAAAACAACAGAAAAAAGGAAGGGATATAAACAGACAGGTGAACAGAACAGCAATACACTATATCCTAAGTGTATTTTGGCCGGTTTGTCAGAAGAAACTCCATCACAAAATTGTAATGAAAGGAAAACTTATATATATACAAAAATAAAGTTAAATACAATGAAGGGATTGAATGTAACTGTAAAAATGAAAATTAAAGAAGATTTATATAAAGAGTTCATAAAATAAGAAATTGGTTGAACAAGGAAAAAGAAAAAAATTAAAATCGAAAGACTAAAGAATCATGGGGAATAAACCATGAATTCTATACGTATATTCCCCTAGCGCTGGAGTTTTGCAATTCTCATTGATTGGTAAACTTGGTCTTGGCTGGACGTTTGCTGATCTTTTGGGGGAGAGGCGTGCTGCTTTGATTCTCAAGTGTATTTGCCCTGGGCGGGATTGCACTGCCCTTGCCAGGGGGCCAGGTTAAGTATTCTGCTCTGGTCTGCTAGTTTGCCCTATGTGGCTTTTGTTCCCTGAAGGCTTTCTGCGCAGCTTTAGAGGATGAGAATCAATCAATCTGCAGCCCTAGAGCTGAAAGAAATCTGGGAGCCCCACCCCAGAGAAAAGTAGTCAATCACTCCTGCTCCCTGGTCTCCATGAGCACTCCATGCTCACCCAGCCTGTGATTGAGCATTTCTATCTCGGGCACACAAGCCCCTTCCAGTCTCCAAACCCTGCAGACTACTGTGGCACGTTCCTGCGTCGCTCCTCCCCAGGGGAGGAGGCGGGTCTTGTCGGTTCTGCTGCTGGCTGGGCCCCTGCTCAGAGATCAGTCACCTGACTGTGCCCCAGTTTGTGATTTATGGCAACCCGGACCTGAGAGTCCACTCCAGGGCTCACTGATTGCAGCTGGCTTCCCCGCTCCAATGCCTGGGATCTCTGCTGCACTCAGGCACCCCCAGTCTTCCTGTGACCCCAAGGATCCCGAGACCACACTGTCCCAGCCAGGGTTCCACCCCCACTTAGCCACCTGAGTGACATCCCTCACCGGAGCAGACTTCTATTCTGATTTTGTGCTTCGCTGCTGTATGACCTTCTGGAAGCTGGCTTACGGAGGCTCCCAACCCCCATGGTTTACCTTTCCATACATTGCCTCGCATTCACTTCCCTGCACCTCCTACCTTGCAAAAAGTAGACACTTCTCTATTTGTAGAGTTGCAGCTATTCCTTTCTTAGACCTCCGGTTGAGTTTGCAGGTGTACAGGATGACTTGAGAGATATTTAACTGAGTTCCTGGGACCAAATGAAACTAAGGTCTCCTACTCCTCCACCATCTTGATTTCTCCCCCATCCCATAAGAGCCTCTTAACTACAGAGAACAAAAGGAGGGTGGCTGGAGGGGAGGTGGGTGGGGGATAGGCTAAATGAGTGTTGGGCGTTAAGGAGGGCACAGGATGTAATGAGCACTGTGTGATATATGTAAGTGATGAATCACTAAATTCTACTCCTAAACCGATACTACACTATTTGTTAACTAACTTGAATTTAAATTTTTAAAAATGTAAAATAGGGGCACCTGGGTGGCTCAGTCAGTTAAGCATCAGACTGCAGCTCAGGTCATGATCTCACCCACCTGGGATGGAGCCCTGCATCGGTTGCTCTGCTCAATGGGGAGTCTGCCTCTCCCTCTCCCTCGGCCCCTCCCCTCCCTCACACCCCTCCCCCGGCTCAAATAAATAAATAAAATCTTTTTGAAAAAGTGAAATAAATTGATGAATAGATGAAACTGTGAACATTAACACAGAGTATCATCCATACCTATTGAATTGCAGAGGAAATCTCGGTGATACGTGACCTGCACACCACCTTTCAGTGACGTTGTACTTTATCACAACCCCATTAAAAACGAAGAACCATAATTCGACCCAAATTCCACAGTGGGAAGAAAAATGTGCACTGTATCTATTGTGCAGAACTTGGAACAGGTGACTATGAAAGTTTAAAGAGGGATGCCTGGGTGGCTCAGTTGGTTAAGCATCTGCCTTCCACTCAGGTCAGGATCCTGGAGTCCCGGGATCGAGCCCCCACCTCAGGCTTGCTGCTCAGTGGGGAGTCTGCTTAACTCTCTGCCCCTCACCCCACTCATGCTCTCTCTCTCTGTCTCTCAAATAAGTAAAAAAATCTAGGGGAAAAAAGTGTTTTTTTTTTGTTCTCATTTTTTTATTTAAATTCAATTAGCCGGGGCGCCTGGGTGGCTCAGTCGTTAAGCATCTGCCTTTGGCTCAGGGCGTGATCCCAGAGTCCTGGGATGAAGCCCCGCATCGGGCTCCTCCCCTGGGAGCCTGCTTCTTCCTCTCCCACTCTCCTTGTTGTGTTCCCTCTCTCGCTGGCTGTCTGTCAAATAAATAAATAAAATCTTTAAAAAAAATTCAATTAGCCAATGTATAGTAGTTTAAAAAGAGAGTATGACGTCTGTCTACATTGATCATAGCCACAATGATCACAAAAAATAGATGATATATTCCCATATAAAATATAAGGAAGAGAAAGAAGGTACAGGAAACATTCAATGACTCTAAAGGTGAAATGTCTCTAGGAGTTGAATTTTACAATATCTTAACTGTATTTATAAATATATTATTTACACCCAGTACATAAACAATATTTGTACACTTAAAATTGGAATCAGGCTTCAAGATATCATTACTTGCATACTGATGCTTCCCTTTGTAACTTTAAAAAAAGAAGCCTAGAATTCATTAGAAAAACTGTGTGTGTATATGTGTGCAAGGTGTCTAAGATGGAGAAGAATAGACGACATACACCTGGCCTCAGAGGCTCAAGGATTAGCCATCATGAATTCCTCTCTTCTATAGTCTTGGTCTTTAAGGATTTGCAGAGCCCAGGGATCAAAAGGACACTAAAAATATTGTCTAATGAGGACCTTTGGATATTGACCCCCCAGGGATAGAACACTGTAAAGAGTCAGCCTGTGACAAACTCATTCCACAGCCCTTGCCTAGTCAGGAAGAAGCACAGCTAGGCTCCAACCAGGAATGATCTTTCTTGACCTGGAGCCCATTGCTTCACTTGGTCTCTCTGCCCTTCCTGAAGACAGATCTTCCATCTTTGTATCTAGATGACATGTCACGCATCATTCCACACTGATGCCAGCCAGGTAACTGAAAGTCCTTTAGTTAATGCTTCAGTAAGGAGGGCAGGTATTTTACTACCGATTCATCCAGGGAAAGCAATGAGGAGTGTGCGTGCATGAAATGATGAGACCCAGGTGTCCCATGCATTCCAGCCTGTCTTCCTGTTGACAAGTTCCCATGTGTTTGTACCGATACCGACCTCAGTCTCAACCAGCTGGTCTCCTAATCTCTCTAAAACATGGCAGAACACATTTCCTCCTGAGTAGAAATCGGCTTCTATTAAAACAAGAGGGCTGTTACACACTTTCTCACATTTACTTCAATTCTTGTGATGGTCATGGGGAAGGGTTTGAGTCAGCTTTTTCCCTTACTTGCATTCCTGGCTCTTGCCATACCACTGCATCGATGAGTGTATCATCCCTGTAGCTCAGTTGAGGACACAAGGGAGGGAGTCAGATACAGACAGATATAGCCAGATACTTTCCTAGTCCACGTACTTCTCTTCATAAAATTACCAAGCATTTTATGTAATAATAGCGGAGATGTATAGTAAGAAACATATGACAACCCTTCCACTCATTCCAGAATGAGCAAAAGTTGACATTCTGCCATACTGGCTTTGGGTCTTTTTAATAAAGTAAAAAAAACGTACATATGTGCAAAGAGAAAACACCTCTTTTTCTCCCCCTCCTTTCCTGTTCTCCCCTTCCCAGACACAATACAATCTCGAATACGATGGTATCGCCCATACATAGTTTCATACTGCACGTGTCTTCATAAACACACATAGGATAAAAGGCATTGACCATAATACCTATCAGTTAGGGAATGGAGAAATAAACTGTGATGTAACAATATCATGTAATACTCTCTGGTAATTAAAATTACTGAATGGGACTAAATATACCAACATAATCAAAAAATAAATTGCATAAGCATGCTAGTTTTAAATGGCATGTACTGTATGGTTCCATGTATATAAAGCTTTGAAAATGCAAAAGAATGTAAGTTTTTATGAAAGGATAATACTAATCACAGTAAAAATTGCAGGGGAATAATGTGTATAAAGTCAGTGTACTGGTTCCCCGGAGGAAAAGAATCAAATTGTACAAACTTATGATGTGAGGGCTTCACCACTATCTCTACTCTTTATTGCAATAGAAACACCTAGAATGAGGACACTGAAGTGTCTAAACTTGATCATATCAACTAGTGGGAAGCCCAGCACTTCATTGTGGTCTGTGTATTATTTTTTGCTGGGGTTGATTTTTATTAGGGATTATATTATCTGAGAGATTTCAATATATATTTAAAGTTTTCTCATGCCATTGGCTCTTTGTCATATAAATTTTGTACCGTTTTATTTTTTATCAACCTATAATTCTGATTCATGTTTTCTTTAATTGATTTCGATTGCTCTATGGTTCACCACCTGTCATACCAAATGAACACTGACATCATTCCTGTGCACTTCATTCCTTTTCTACACAATAAAGATTCCCAGCTAGCGCTTCAGGTCAGAAACACTTCTCTGTAATTTGCAGTTATCATGCTACCTTCTGAGAAGGAAGAAATATTTCAGGTGCCATGTTCATGGACCAAAAACCACGCACGGACACACACGATAGTAAATGTTATTAGGAGGGTCCCACATGCTGAGTGCTGTGCTGGCTGCTTTTCTTCTATGCACTGTTCATCACTGCAACATCCCCATAAGACTTGACGACAGTCACCACTCTACACTGAGGACACCAAGGCCTCCATACAGTTGAACAGTTTCCCCATTCACAAAGCAAGGGCTGGTTTGGGTTACCTTCAGAGTTCTGAGTCTAAGTAATAGACCAGATGATAAAGGCTGTCATGGCCACTTCTGTGTCCCCCAGGTGAGGGAGCACCACTGCTTACAGAAGCAGTCCTAGTAGGGCGCTCAATTATCTTCTAAGTACCTTATAAATCTGCACTGTCTTGAAGGTCTTTGTCTTTTCCTCCAAGGACCAATAATTGTTTGAATTTTCCTCTATTTTGAAGAGCCTATGCATTTCATTCTTTCTCTCATGTAGCTGCTTTTTTTTTATTATGTCATGTTAGTCACCATACAGGACTTCATTAGTTTTTGATGTAGTGTTCCATGATTCATTGTTTGTGTATAACACCTGGTGCTCATTACAACACTTGCCCTCCTTAATACCCATCACCTGTTACCCCATCCCCCTACCCCCCTCCCGTCTGAAACCCTCAGATTGTTTCCCGGAGTCCACAGTCTCTCATGATTCATCTCCCCCCCGATTTCCCCCATCAGTTTTTCCTTCCTTCCCCTAATGTCCTCCGTGCTAGTCCTTATGTTCCACATATGAATGAAACCATATGATAACTGTCTCTCTCTGCTTGAATTATTTCACTTAGCATAATCCCCTCCAGTTCCATCCATGTCGATGTAAATAGTAGGTATTCATCCTTTCTGATGGCTGAGTAATATTCCATTGTATATATGAACCACATCTTCTTTATCCATTCATCTGTTGAAGGGCATCTTGGCTCCTTCCACAGCTTGGCTATCATGGACACTGCTGCTATGAACACTGGGGTGCATGTGCCCCTTCTTTTCACTATGTATGTGTCTTTGGGATAAATACCTAGTAGTGCAATTGCTGGGTCATAGGGTAGCTCTATTTTTAATGTCTTCAAAAACCTCCACAGTTTTCCAGAGTGGCTGTACCAGCTTGCATTCCCACCAACAGTGGAAGAGAGTTCTCCTTTCTCCACATGCTCGCCAACATTTGTTGTTTCCTGTCTTGTTAATTTTTGCTGTTCTAACTGGTGTAATGTGGTATCTCAATGTGCTTTTGATTTGAATTTTCCTGATGGCTAATGATGTTGAACATTTTTTCATGTGTCTGTTAGGCATTTGTATGTCTTCTTTGGAGAATGTCTTTTTAAAACTGATATGCCACCTATCACCTTAGGTGGAAAAGTCCCCGAGGACAGACAGCATCATTGACATAGTTGCCTACTTCTCTTAGATGCGTCACTAATGCAGATGAGTAGCATGGAGGAGTCTTATGACTTTCAAGTTTATAAGCAACATTTTTCAATCTATGCTCAGGTGCAGAGCATATGCTTGAATGGATGCCATGACCTGCTCCATTTTTTCACACTGCTACTCTATGTCATGGGTAGAGGTGGACATGCCTTGTAAGTGAGGGAAAGATTTAAGGCATTTCTCAAGATGAAAATATTAAAATTTTGAAAGGAATCTATCAAACATGAGATGGTTTAGGAATGCTAATGCTATACCATCCAGGAGTGTTAACAATGATTGGTCAAGACAGTCAAGTCATCCCATATGTGGAATTTAAGAAACGAAACAAATGCACATAGGGAGGTGGGGGGGGGCAAACCAAAAAACAGACTCTTTTTTTATATAATAATATTTTTTTATTATATTATGTTAGTCACCATACAGTACATCCCTGGGTTTTGATGTAAAGTTCGATGATTCATTAGTTGCGTATAACACCCAGTGCACCATGCAATACGTGCCCTCCTTACTACCCATCACCAGCCTATCCCATTCCCCCACCCACCTCCTCTCTGAAGCCCTCAGTTTGTTTCTCAGAGTCCATAGTCTCTCATGCTTCATTCCCCTTTCTGATTACCCCCCTTTCTTTATCCCTTTCTTCTCCTACCGATCTTCCTAGTTCTTATGTTCCATAGATGAGAGAAACCATATAATTGTCTTTCAATGCTTGACTTATTTCACTTAGCAACAGACTCTTAAGTATAGAGAACAAATGGATGGTTACCAGAGGGGAGGGAGTGGGGGACTGGTTAGATGATGGGGATCAAAGAATGCACTTGTGTTGATCACCTGGTACTGTGTGGACGTGTTGAATCACTGTACTGTTAACTGAAATTAATATTACACTGTATGTTAATTAACTGGAATTTCAGTAAAAAACACTTAAAAAAAAAAAAGGACAGTCAACTCGCAGTCAGGTGACCTGAACTCAGACATAGTTTTTGCCACACACTGTGTGCTTCACATCCATGATGTAATCTCACCTCATCTAAGTGCCCCCATGGGTAAATGGAGTAATATGATTTAACTCATCAGTAATTTGACACACCTTTCAGATGATTCTGAGCATGTCAAAGCTTGGGCAGTAGGATAGATTAGATAACTTCATTCTTGTCTTCCTATTTGTTTAAAGGCAAGAAATATTTCTGACAAAGCTGATGATCAAAAAAAAGGGGAGCACAGAGGGAAAGGGGAAGAAGAGTGGGAAATGATGATAGATGGAAAAATTAGCAGAGGGAAAGCTGGAACATTCACCTGGATCCTCAATAGTTTGTTTCATTTTTCTAAAAGCACTGGCTCTCCAACTTGGGTGCGTATCAAATTCAACTGGAGGGCTTGCCAAAAATAGATTGCTGGTCCTCACCTCAGATTTTATTAGCAGTATATCTGGACTGATACCAGAATTTGTATTTCCAACAATCCCCAGGTGAAGCTGCTTGGCTCTCACATAGCTACTTTTTTTCACTCAGCATAATCCCCTGTTTATGTAGGACTGTTCCTTTTTTTTTTTTTTTAATTTTCACTCCAGCTTTCTCATCAGATTCATCAACACCATGGAACCCAGAAACCAAACAGTATTTTCAGAATTCTTTCTCTTGGGATTGACAGATGATCCAGAAGTGCAGCCCCTACTCTTCGGCCTATTCTTATCCACATACCTGGTCACCATCCTGGGAAACCTGCTCATCATCCTGGCTGTCATTTCTGACTCCCACCTCCACACCCCCATGTACTTCTTCCTCTCCAACCTGTCCTTCACTGACATCTGTTTAAGCACAACCACCATCCCAAAGATCTGGTGAACATCCAAACACAGAATCAGAGCATCACTTATACAGGCTGCCTCACCCAGGTCTGCTTTGTCTTGACTTTTGTTGGTTTGGAAAATTTTCTCCTTGCAGCAATGGCCTATGACCGCTATGTGGCCATCTGCCATCCCCTGAGGTACACTGTTATCATGAACCCCCAACTCTGCGGCCTGCTGATGGTGCTCTCATTGCTCATTAGCATTGTCAATGCCCTGCTCCATAGTCTGATGATACTACAGTTATCCTTCTGTAAGGACCTGGGCATCCCCCACTTCTTCTGTGAACTTGGTCAGATTGTCAAGCTTGCCTGTTCTGATACCTTCATCAATAATATCTTGGTGTATTTTTTGGCTAGCTTACTTGGGGGTGTTCCTCTTTCTGGAATCATTTTCTCTTATACTCAAATTTTCTCCTCTGTTTTGAGAATGCCATCAGCAGGCAGGAAGTATAAAGCTTTCTCCACCTGTGGGTCTCACCTGTCAGTTGTGTCCTTGTTCTATGGGACAGCTGTTGGAGTGTACATTAGTTCCGCAGTTAGTGACTCTTCCAGGAGGAATACCATGGCTTCAGTGATGTACATCGTGATTCCTCAAATGATGAACCCCTTTATCTACAGTCTGAGGAATAGTGACATGCAGGGTGCCTTGAAGAAACTTGTCAGTAGGATACCTTCTTTTCTATGATTGTGCCATGTACCTTGGGCTGGGTTGTAAGAATATATCAAAGTTATACAAATCACAGGAGAACCAGGAAGTTTAATTCTTCTGTCACCAAATGCTTCTGACATGATTAGATAACATAACAGCCAAGTATATTTTAACTTAGAATTGAAACCTAACTTTTATTTTTCTTTAGCCTTTTTATGTTTAACAAATTATTTAATTCTTACTTCAATGTTTTTCTCAGTTTCATAGAGGTAGAACCTGAGGCAGAGGTCAAAGTTTTATACTGTTTGTATGGACGACTCTCAGAAGAAGGAAAGTCGTAGAATATGGATAGCTCAGAGAGTGGATAGAAACACAACTGTGATCATATCTAGAGACTGGCTTCAACCTGATCCTGTGATTAGACCATGTCAATTGAAACCCAAAGTCAGGCCTACAGTGAGGCGAGAGAGCTTACCTTTCACAGCCCAACTTAGTAATTATGGAGACCAGTCACTGGTAAACTATATTCTGTTGAGGCAATATTAGCATCCACTATACTCAGTTTCATTATCTATAAGAGTGGTATAATGGTATCATCTCATTTTGAAATAATTGTAAGATATTTGTGCTTCATCAAGGAGGAAGCCTTCAGTTCTAGTAAAAAAAAAATTCCTAAATCTAAATTGGTCAAACAGGAAACAGTTGTTGGTCATTACTAGGACTTCAGAGACAGGAAATGTACAAGAACAGGGGAGTGGCTTCACTCTGTTTCTACATTTGGTGGCTTTGTCCTAGGACGGTTCTCCTCAAGTTGCAAGGTGGTGGCAGCAAATATAGATGTCATGCTTGAACGTGATGCCCAGGGACAGAAACCCGAGAATAGGCCTCTCGATGGAGTCGATCAAAGCACATCTACAGGAGGTGAAATGGGGGCCCTCAATATGATATGTCCATATCCTAATCCCCCTCATTTGTGATTAGGAACTCTTACGATAGAAGGATGAATGATATTGGAACTTGCTTGGAAAAAGGGTCTTTGCAAAGGATGCACTTATACTGGGCTATCTGGGTGGGCACTAAATAGAAATCACATGTTTCCTTATAAAATAGGTAGATGTGAAGGAGACACAGAGAAAAGGAGGAGGCAATGTGACCATGGAGACAAATATTAGATTGATGCCACCAGTATTTGATCATTTTTGTCCTACAAAACTGTCATTTTTATAGGATCCTAATGTGTCTTTTTTTTATCACTCCTTTACATTGCCCAATACAATGTATTAAATAAATCTGACCTAATATTGGTCTTGTTAAGAGTTTAAACTTAATGAATTCTCACCAACACCAGCCAAATGGTAGAAGAGGAGGTTCCTGACCTCCCTCTTCCTTGGAACACACTCACCATACAGGTACACACAAATTAATTCCCTCTGAGAGAAATCCAGAAACTGGTTGGGTGACTCCTACATATCAGAGGATTGAGAAAATACCTACCTCTAAACAGGGAGGAAAAGCTGAGGTATGCTCACACCATCAACCTCACCCCTAGGATAGCACCTTACAACCAGGAGAGAATCCCCAACCCAGCTTATCCCTGAGGAGTGAAGGGTTAAGACCACACACACAGGGCCCCGACTGGTATGGCAAACCTGAGGGACTAGCTCCCAAATCTGCTAGCTCTGACAGCAATGTGGCTTGGCATTTCCAAGTCCCTGGATACCACAGAAAACCAAGAGGCAGTTTTTACAGGGGTATATGAGTACACCTCATGGTTATCCCCCTGGGCCCAGCACAGAGGGAGGAGGTAGAAACACAAGGCTCCCACTTTCTCCCTTGAAAGTGCTTAACTGCATACATTCCCAACTGTTTCCCAAGGGTTGGGCTCTAATCAGCCTGTATCTTGATCTGATTGGGCTTCTCTGGAAGCCTGAAATGGCTTCTGGATACTTCTGATGGAAGCATGAGATGTCCTGATTTCACACTATATTGCAAAGTTATAGTGATCAAAACTGTGTGGTACTGACATTAAAGCATGCACATAGACTAATGGAAGAAGACTGAGAGCCCAGAATAAACCCTCACATATACGATCAGCTTGCATTTGACAAAGGAGCCAAGGACACTCAAAGGAGAAAAGATAGACTTTTTAATAAATGGTATAGGAAAAACTACAGGGGCACCTGGGTGGCTCAGTCAGTTGAGTGTCTACCTCTTGGTTTTGGCTCAAGTCACGATCGGAGGGTCATGGGATCGAGCCCCACATCAAGCTCCAAGCTTAGCAGGTAATCTGCTTGAGATTCTCTCTCCCTCTTCTTCCGTCCCTCCCCCTGCTCTCTTTCTCTGTCTATCTCTCTAAAATTAATAAATAAATATTTTTTAAAAAAATATATATATATATCTGCATGCATAATAATGAAATTGAACCCTGTATGTTACACCACTCCCAAATTAACTCCAAGTTTATTAATGACTTAAACATAGCACCTGAAAATCATACAACTGCTAGAGGAAAACAGGGGGTAAAGTCCTTGACATTGGTCTTGACAACAATTATGACACCAAAAACATAAGCCACAATTGCAAAAATTAAAAAGTGTGCCTACATCAAATAAAAAGCTTCTGCACAGCAAAGAAACCAACAACAAAATGAAAAGCCTACCTATGGAATGAAGCACTTATAAGTCATATATCTGATAATATCCAAAATATATGAAAAACTCATATAACTCAATAGCAAAAAAATAAACATTCTGATTTTTAAATGGGCTGAGAAATTGAATAGACTTTATTTATTTATTTATTATTTATTTACTTATTTATGTTAGCCAGCCAGCCAATGGTTGTAGTACAGCCTAAGTTTCTGTTGTAGCGTTCAACGGTTCTTTAGTTGTGTATAACACCCAGTGCTCATCCCAACACATGCCCTCCTTAATACCCATCACTCGATTACATTTTCTATTTTTTAAAATATTTTATTTATTTATTTGTCAGAGAGAGAGAGAGCACAAGCAGGGGATGCAGCAGGCAGAGGGGAAAGCAGGCTCCCCGCTGAGCAAGGAGCCCAATGTGAGACTCCACCCTAGGACCCTGGGATCTTGACCTGAGCTGAAGGCAAACATTTAACTGACTGAGCCACTCTGGCATTTCTGAATAGACATTTTCTAAAGAATACATACAGATGGTCAACAGGTTCATGAAAAGATGTTCAACATCAATAAGCATCATGAAATGCAAATCAATAACACAATCAGATATCACCACACACTTATTAGAATCATCAAAAAGACAAGAGATAACAAACGTTGGCAAGGATATGGAGAAAAGGGAAATATGGCATACTGTTGGTGAGAATGTAAATTGGTGCAGTCATTATGGAAAACAGTAGGAAGTACTTGTAAGTACTTCCTACTTCAAAAATATAAAAGTAGAACTACCATATGATCCCTCACCCCCACTTCTGGGAATATAACTGAAGGAGATGAAATCACTATCTTCAAGAGATATGTGTACCACCATCTTCTCTGAAACATTATTCACAATAGCCAAGACACAGAGAAAACCTAGGTGTCCATCAACAGATATATGGATAATGAAATAGGAATAAACATAACCCAACAGGTAAAAGATCTGTACTCTGAAAACTACAGAACACTTATGAAACAAATTGAAGAGGACACAAGAAAATGGAAAAACATTCCATGCTCATGGATTGGAAGAACAAATGTTAAAACGTCTATACTACCCAAAGCAATCTACACATTTAATGCAATCCTTATCAAAATACCAATAGCGTTTTTCACAGAGCTAGAACAAACAATCCTAAAATTTGTATGGAACCACAAAACCCTAAATAGCCAACGCAATCTTGAAAAACAAAAGCAAAGCTGAAGGCATCACAATTCCAGACTTCAAGTTATATTACAAAGCTGTAATCATCAAGGCAGTATGGTACTCCTATAAAGACAATAGATTAATGGACAGAACAGACAACTCAGAAATGGACCCAAAACTATATGGTCAACTAATCCTTGACAAAGCAGGAAAGAATATCCAGTGGAAAAAGGACAGTCTTCAACAAATGCTGCTGGGAAAGATGGACAGCCACATGCAAAAGAAGGAATCTGGACCACTCTCTTACACCACACACAAACATAAATTCAAAATGGTTGAAAGACGTAAATGTGAGATAGAAAACCATCGAAATCCTAGGGGAGGACAGAGGCAGCAACCTCTCTGACCTTGGTCATAGCAACTTCTTACTAGACACGTCTCCAGAGGCAAGGGAAACAAAAGCAAACATGAACTATTAGGACTTCATCAAGATAAAAATCTTCTGCACAGGGGAAAAAATAGACAAAACTAAAAGGCAACCTGCAGAATGGGAGAAGATATTTGCAAATGACATGGCATAAAGGGCTGGTATCCAAAATCTATAAAGAACTTATCAAACTCAACACCCAAAACACAAATAATCCAGTTAAGAAATGGGCAGAAGACATGAACAGGCATTTTGCCAAAGAAGACATCCAGATGGCTAAAAGACACATGAAAAGAGGCTCAACATCATTCATCATTAGGGAAATACAAATCAAAACCACAATGAGAGACCATCTCACACCTGTCAAGAATGGTTAAAATTAACCACACAGGAAACAACACATGTTGGTGGCAATGCAGAGAAAGGGGAACCCTGTTACACTGTTGGTGGGAATGCAAACTGGTGCAGCCACTCTGGAAAACAGTATGGAGGTTTCTCAAAAAGTTAAAAATAGAACTACCCTATGACCCAGCAATTGCACTACTAGGTATTTACCTAAAGGACACACAAATACTATTTTGAAGGAACACATGCACCCTAATGTTTATAGCAGCATTATCAACAATAGCAAAATTATGGAAACAGCCCAAATGTCCTTGACTGATGAATGGATAAAGAAGATGTGGTATATATATATATAAACAACAGAATATTACTCAGCCATCAAAAAGAATGAAATCTTGCCATTTGGAGTGATGTGGATGGAGCTACCATGTATTATGGTAACTGAAATAAGTCAGTCAGAGAAATATCAATACCATATGATTTCACTCATATGTGGAATTTAAGAAACAAAACAGATGAACATAGGGGAAGGGAAGGAAAAATAAGATAAAAACAGAGAGGGAGGCAAACCATAAGAGCCTATAGAGAACAAACGGAGGGTTGCTGGAGGGGAGGTGGGACAGGGGGATGAACTAAATGGTGATGGGTATTAAGGAGGGCATGTGTTGTGATAAGCACTGGGTGTTCTATGTAAGTGATGAATCACTAAATTCTACACCTGAAACCAATATTACACTATATGTTAACTAGAATTTAAATAAAAACTTAAAAAAATAAGATAAATAAAATAAAATAAAATTTGTTGTTGTAACAAACAGGTCCATTGATCTATGTGTCTGTTTTTGTGCCAATACCATGCTGTCTTGATGATCACAGCTTTGTAATATAGCTTGAAGTCAGGCATTGTGATGCCCCCACATATGGTTTTCTTTTTCAACATTCCCCTAGCAATTCAGGGTCTTTTCTGGTTCCATACAAATTTTAGGATCGTTGTTCCAGCTTGTGAAAAATATCAATGGATTTTGATAGGGATCACATTGAAAGCACAGATTGCTCTGGGAAGCATGGACATTTTCACAATGTTTATTCTTCTAATCCATGAGCATGGAGTATTTTTCCATCTCTTTGTATCTTCCTCAATTTCTTTCATAAGTATTCTGTAGTTTCTATATATAGATCCTTTCTTCAGTTAGGTTTATTCCTAGGCACTTCATGGTTTTTGGTACTATTGTAAATGGAATCAATTCCTTAATTTTTCTTTCTTCAGTCACATTGTTAGTGTATAGAAATGCAACTGATTTCTGTGCATTAATTTTGTATCCTGCCACATTGCTGGAAAACAGTATGAAGGTTCCTCAAGACCTTAAAAATAGAGCTACCCTATGACCCAGCAGTTGCACTACTAGGTATTTATCCCAAAGACACATATGTAGTGAAAAGAAGGGGCACATGCACCCTAATTTCATAGCAGAAATGTCCACAATAGCCAACTGTGAAAGGAGCTGAGATGTCTTTCAACAGATGAATGGATAAAGAAGATGTGGTTCACATATACAATGGACTATTACTCAGCTATCAGAAAGGATGACTATGCACCATTTGCATCAACATGGATGGAACTGGAGGGTATTATGCTAAATGAAATAATTCAAGCAGAGAGAGACAATGATCATATGGTTTCACTCATACGTGGAATATAAGGAATAGTGCAGGGAACCATAGGGGAAGGGAGGGAAAACAGAATGGGAAGAAATCAGAGAGGGAGACAAACCATAAGAGATTCTAGACTCTGGGAAACAATCTGAGGGATACAGAAGAGAGGGGGGTGGGGGGATGGGGTAACCTGGTAATGGGTACTAGGGAGGAGATGTGTTGTGATGAGCACTGGGTGCTATATGCAACTAATGAATCATTGAACAGTACATCAAAAATTAATGATGTACTATATGTGGCTAATTGAACATAATAAAAAAAAAACAAGGCCCAAATCTTATGATTACTTCCTCGGAGTCACATGCTATCAAAGTTGACTGTTACTCTGATAATTTGTAATTTACTGCAATGATATTGATAACCAAAACCCATGATTTTAACCCATGGTCCTTAATGTCAAAAAAGTATATTGAAGCCATTAATATTGAATTGGGAAAGTTGAAAGTGAAATTTCTTTATAAAATTGTACAAATGCACGGTACACTTGAGTATACAGAAATTATTAGCAACTGCTAAATATAATATACACAAGCAGAATCAACATTCAATGAGCCACACATAACATTAGCCCTGAGTGTTTGCATTTTTTAGGGTACATTTCCTACATCATCACATATATTAATCCAGGTACTATTCATCTATCCATGTAAGGAAACCATATTTTTTTAGGTCATATGTACTATCAGTCTTCTTGAGATTGTAATTAAAACAGATGAATTTAAATATACCTTTAACAAAGTCTAGAATCTAATAACAGAAGGAAGATGCAGCTGGGTGTGTAGGTGACTTGAAATGGATGTGAGCCAAGAACTGTGGAGGAAGAAGATAACATATGTTTGACCACTCAGGGTGAGACAATCATACAAAGGAAAGTTCCTCATTTCTGAGCCTCGCTCCTCCAGGATTAGCGCTGCCCTGTGATCACTTGAGAATAAAAGAGTTTGGCTAATGAGAAGCTTTGGATATTGAACCCCCAAAAGACAAAGAGACTCCAAATAGTCTGCCTGTGATCACCCCACTCAACAGCCATACCCAGGTCATTTGTAGGCCACCTGGGCCTCCTTGTTCCAGGGTCCAGCATCTCTGCACGGGAGCCCAGGGCTCCACCATCTTTCTCTGCTCACTGAGAACAGAACTCCCATTTTTCTTCTTCACATCCAGGGAAGAACTGAATGCCATTCCTTACTGTTGACACCCAGGTAATCTGAAGTCCCCTACTTCATGTTTTGCAATAAGGACAGTTCTTTGTTTAGCGGTCCATCTGGTAACTGTGAGATGAGAACATGCAGAAGATGAGCAGAGTTAGGTGACCTTTGAGGTGCCTGCCTAAGGACCCATCAATCTTCTCAACCTGTTTGCTTGCACCTTTGCACCAATGCTTGACCATCTCTCATTCTGCTAATCTCCTACTCTGACCCTAAAGTCCTGGGACTTTTTCCATTCTCAAGAGGAATCTACTTTGGCTCAATTTTGAAGAATATTCTAGAATTCTCTAACATTTTCTTTAATTTCTTTGGCAAAGGGCAGAGGTGTGTGGCCAGGCTTTCCTTTCCTTTCCACTCCTGGCTCCTGATACTCCTTTCTAGAAGAGCTCTTTGCTTTTGACATTGCTTCCTGGTTATGAGTGTTCTGAGACAGAGGAGGTGGAGAATGAGGCAGATCCCAAAACTACACCCCGTGCTGTTTCCTTTTAGTAATCTGGGATGTATTTAAAAAGCAAAAGAGCATAGAATAATAGAACAAATAAGCAGGTACCCATGCTTCCAGAATTCGTAAATTTTGATATTTTACCATCCGAGTTCTTTTTTCCTTTTAATTTTATGTTTTTATTTTAGTTCCATGTTTATGTTAGTTTCAGGTGTACAATATAGTGTTTCAACAAGTCCATACAAAACCTGGTGCTCATCACAAGCAGCATACTCCTTAATCCCCGACACCTGTTTAACCAATCCCCTACCCATCTCCCCTCTGATAACCATCAGTTTGTTCTCTGTAATTAAGAGTCTGTTTCTTGACTTCTCTTTCCCTCTCTACTCTCTCTCCCTCTCTCATTTTTCCCATTTCTTTATTTCTTAAATTCCACACCTGAAATAAAACATAAGGTATTTGTCTTTCTCTGACTGATTTATTTCACTTAGCATTATACTCTCTAGCTCCATCCATGTCATTGCAAATAGCAAGATTTCATCCTATTTGATGGTTGAATAATATTCCATTGTATATACCTACCACTTCTCTATACATTCCTCCATCGATGGACTGCTTCTATATCTTCACTATTGTAGAAAATGCTGCTATAAACATTAGTGTATTCCTTTGATTTTGTGTTTTTGTATTCTTTGGGTAAATACCCAGTAGTGAAATTGCTGGATCATAGGGTAGGTTTATTTTTAACTTTTTGAGGAACCACTGTTTCCCACACAGAGCTCTTTTCTTAAATAACACAATAACATGGAACAAACTGGTAGTAATCAAAGGGGAGTTGGGTTGAGCACGGGTGAAATATGGGAAGGAGATTAAGAGTGCACTTATCATGATGAGCACTGAGTAATGTACAGAATTGTTGAATCACTATATTGGACACCTGAAACTAATATAACACAGTATGTTAACTATACTGGAATTAAAATGTTTTTGAAACTAACAAAATAACATGAATTAATAGAGCATCCCTTTATGTTCCCCTCCATTCCCAGAGGCAACCACAGTCTTGAATATGGTTCTTCTCCACGTTACTTAAATTGTTTACACATTGTGTGTGTTGGTGTGTGTGTATAAAAGGCAACAAAATGCCTCAGTTGGAGAAAGGATAAATAAATTGTGTTGCAGTAAGATATTTAAAGTTAATGAATCAGAGAAAAATGTACCAAGACATTGAATGTATTACTTTTATTTTATTTTTTTGACCCACAGATATGTTTTATTTGTTCTGCCCATTATTTCTTTATTTTTTTTATTTTAATGTTTTTTATTATATTATGTTAGTCACCATACAGTACATCCCTGGTTTCTGATGTAAAGTTCCATGATTCATTAGTTGCGTATAACACCCAGTGCACCATGCAATACGTGCCCTCATTACCCATCACCAGCCTATCCCATTCCCCCACCCCCCTCCCCTCTGAAGCCCTCAGTTTGTTTCCCAGTGTCCATAGCCTCTCATGCTTCTGAATGTATTACTTTTAAAAACCAAATGCAAAATGTACAATATGTCAAGTTTAAAATGTAAAACAAAAGTTTATGTATTTTTATTCAAATAATAATACCACAAGGGAATCATGCATGCCAAGTTCAGTATGGTGGTTCCCTTGGGCAAGAAAAAGTTATTCAGGAATGGGAAAATAAATATGGATTATTTTTTTTAAAAATATTTTATTTATTTATTTATTTGACAGAGAGAGAGATAGCCAGTGAGAGAGGGAACACAGGCAGGGGGAGTGGGAGAGGAAGAAGCAGGCTCCCAGCGGAGGAGCCCGATGTGGGACTCGATCCTGGAATGCCAGGATCATGCCCTGAGCCGAAGGCAGCCGCCTAACGACTGCGCTACCCAGGCGCCCCATGGATTAATTTAATTCTTAAAATATTTACTGCAAGGGGCGCCTGGGTGGCTCAGTCGTTAAGCGTTTGCCTTTGGCTCAGGGTGTGATCCCAGAGTCCTAGGATCAAGTCCCACATCAGGCTCCTCCGCTGGGAGCCTGCTTCTTCCTCTCCCACTCCCCCTGCCTGTGTTCCCTCTCTCACTGGCTATCTCTCTCTCTATGTCAAATAAATAAAATAAAATCTTAAAAAAAATTTTTACTGCAAATATGAGAATATATTTTAATTTAGTGGTCCTAAGTGGTAGATACCCAGGACTTTGTTTTCTCCATAGTTTTTGTATACTTGAAATGCTTTATAATAAGGAATTAAAGATTTAAGATCAGTGCTATTTTAAAACATTTAAACTGTATCATGTTATAGGTCTTGTTAGGAAAATTACTTTCTTTTTGGAGTTTAATACTTGTGTTGATATATCTGGGTCTAATTTATTCATTTCAGTTGCTATACATTTTATCATATGGCCATGAGAAATGAGCATTAACTACTGATATTCATCGAAACTGTTTAATTCGGT
>NW_024423786.1:50902447-50904825 GCF_017311325.1 Ursus maritimus | reverse complement strand
CTACATCAACAATTATCCCACAAAGAGATTCAACACATCCATTTTTCCTTGAAACGTATGGTTGCCATGCTAAAGATATTCTTTATTTATCTTCTCTTCCTACAGTTCGCCACTCCTATCACTTCCCTTTTATAATGAGCCATGCCAGTGGTACACTTGTGTCCATGGCAGAAACAAGTCACAATAGGAAATATTAAGAGTGTCTCATATATCAAACACTGTGCTTGGTGATTTCATCTATCCATCACTCATTCCTGCAACATTCCCATAAGGTTTTACAATGGTTCCCAACATCCAAATGAGACCGAGGCTTCTTGCACAGTTGAAAATGTCCTTCTTTACAAAGCAAGTGCTGATGACAGAATCAAAATCATGTGTGTCTGCATTGAAATATTGATTGATGCTATGGGTTGCTTGCTTTCATGACTCCATGCTAAGGGCTCATAGTTTCTCATTGGTGAAACAGATTACCTAGGGCCATTCAGTTCTGAACATTAGTATCTTAATGAGCTGTTCACAGAAGAGACTTTACAGACTTTTTCTAGAACATTGGTTCATAAGAATATCTGGCAGCTCCACTAATGCACCCAGGGCGTAGTCATGTCTTGCCTGTTTTGGGTGATCCAATAACAGTATTTTCAGGAGCTCACTGTAACAAAGGAAACAGGTATCCTTGAGTTCTTCCTGATACATAAACTAAGGATTCCTTTGGAAATGAGAGGCCAAGGCTGCCTAAAACACATAGAAAGAGGAGGATCTGAAAATTGTTATACAAGAGGGACAGAATTATTATTCAAAACAAAAGGCAACAAAAAATCATTTAAACTGCTGAGGAAGAAGGGATTATTTCTGTATCTACCATAAAAAGAGGGAAATGAAAGAAGGGATTGATCTCATTAAGCTACTTTGGAGAGGAAAAAAGATTCAAAATTATCTTGGAAGTAACTGCCTGCTAATGAAGATAATTATCACACTTATTTGTTTAAAATTTGAATTTGTTTGAAGTCTTTTTCTATCGCTTTGCATGTACAAATGTGACCCACAGGGGCACCTGGGTGGGTCAGTCAGTTCAAAGTCCAACTCTTGATTTCAGCCCAGGTCATGATCTCAGGGTGGTGACATCAAGCCCAGGTTTGGGCTCTGCACTTAGCACGGAGTCTGCTTGTCCTTTTTCCTCTGCTCCTCCCCCTGCGTGCTCTCTCTCTCTCAAATAAATAAATAAATAAACGAAATCTTTAAAAATGTATAAAAAATGTGACTGGCAGCCAAACAAAAAGCACGGTCAAACAAAAAAGAGAATGCATCTATTTATTTCATATGCTCATGTGTGTAGGGAGGGGGGGAATCCTGGAGGTGGGGGAGGGGTGAGTTGTTCCTAAAACTGAGGTCTCCTTTCTCATCAGTTGTCACAATCATCCTAAATAACAAGTGCTTCACACTCCGCAGGCACTAAGCTCATTTATATGGATTAAGTTCTTTTATTTTTTTAAGATTTTATTTATTTATTTATTTGACACAGAGAGATAGCAAGAGAGAGGGAACACAAGCAAGGGGATGTGAGAGGGAGAAGCAGGCTTCCCGCTGAGCAGGGAGCCTGATGCGGGGCTCGATCCCAGGACCCTGGGATCATGACCTGAGCCGAAGGCAGACACTTAACCAACTGAGCCACCCAGGCGCCCCCTGACATTTCTCTTTATGTGAGGTCAGGAGTGAACAGGAGGATGGCAGAAGCACCTGACTCATAGGGCAGTAGAGAGAATAAAATTAGTTAGCATGAGAAAACTACTGAAGACCATGCCTGGTAACAGATGCTATGTTAGAGGTAGTGTGTGCAGTTTAAAGTAATTATTATATTTATTTGTATAATATCTGCTATTACCATTAATTACAACAATTATAGCAAGGGTTTTGTTATAGAATCCAATGACCAGACACTGAAATGGAAATGGGATAGTCCATAAGCAGATTTTTTTTTTAAAGATTTTATTTATTTGACAGAGATAGAGACAGCCAGCGAGAGAGGGAACACAAGCAGGGGGAGTGGGAGAGGAAGAAGCAGGCTCATAGCAGAGGAGCCTGATGTGGGGCTCGATCCCAGATCGCCGGGATCACGCCCTGAGCCGAAGGCAGACGCTTAACCGCTGTGCCACCCAGGCGCCCCTCCATAAGCAGATTTTGATGACCCACTGAAAATGAAGAGGTTTAAATCTGGAGTTCTCAATAGTTATAGCGACAGGGAGACGACAGAGTCTGTTTTGTAATTAAGAATGAGTTAATAAAGGCAGAGTGTTATTTTCAGGAAGGAAGGAAGGAAGGAAGGAAGGAAGGAAGGAAGGAAAGAAAGGAGGGAGGGAGGGAGGAAGGGAGGAAGGAAGGAA
>NW_024423786.1:50853232-50902401 GCF_017311325.1 Ursus maritimus | reverse complement strand
AGGGAGGGAGGGAGGAAGGAAGGAAGGAAGGAAGGAAGGAAGGAAGGAAGGAAGGAAGGAAAGAAGGAAGGGAGGGAGGGAGGAAGGAAGGAAGGAAGAAGGAAGGAAGGAAAGGAAAAAAGAATATAAAGAGGCTGAACTGAGACATGGGTTTGAACTCCCAGCTGGCTCACTCTGCCTAGTGTTAAGAGCCAGGCTACCATTTTCCCTATAGTTATGCTGGGTCTACTCCAACATGTAGTCAGGTTGATTTTCCATGCCCACAATCCTCTATGCTCTAGAACTGGGATCCTCAAATTAAAACACAGACTGAGAGCAGCAACATTGGGAACTTGTTAGAAAGGTAAATTATCGGTCCGATGCCCAAGCCTGAATCTCATATTCAGAGTTGGGGGCCAGCAATATGAGTTTTAACAAACCTTCCAGTGGATTCTGATGCAAGGCACAGTTTGAGAAACTCTGCTCTGAAACCCTGATTTAATATTGCTTGGTTTTGAATTTCCTGCTTCCTAACTGGAAGCTGGAGAATTTTGAAGAAATAAAAACATTAATTTTGGGGCACGTGGGTGGCTCAGTCGTTAAGCGTCTGCCTTCGGCTCAGGGCGTGATCCCGGGGTCCTGGGATCAAGCCCCACATCAGGCTTCTCTGCCGGGAGCCTGCTTCTTCCTCTCCCACTCCCCCTGCCTGTGTTCCCTCTCTCACTGGCTGTCTCTCTGTCAAATAAATAAATAAAATCTTCTAAAAAACATTAATTTTTTCCTATCTTATTCCTATTATTTGGCACAGTGTGAGAAAGAATAAATAGAATTGGAGTAATAGAGTAGTATAAGAAAGAGGAGGAGAAAAACAAAACAGGTTGAGGCAAGGAGAGAGACGAAAAAAGAGGTAAAAGGCAAAGGAAAATATTTTTAAAAAGATATTATTTATTTGAGAGAGAGAAAGAGAGAGAGCAGAGCGAGAGAGACAGAGAGAGAAAGAGAGAGACAGAGAGCAGCAGGGAGGGGCAGAGGGAGGAGAAGCAGGCTCCCCACTGAGCAGGGAGCCCAATGCTGGGCCTTGATCCCAGGATGCTGGGATCATGACCTGAGCCCAAACCAGATGCTTAACCAACTGAGCCACCCAGGCCCCCCAGAAAAGAGCAATAATGTTCAATTCTCTGATGAGCACTGAGTGTTGTATGGAAGTGTTGATCACTGTATTATACACCTGAAGTTAATATTACACTGTATGTTAACTAACTGGAATATAAATAAAAACTTTTAAAAAAAGAAAAAATAATATTATTCAATCCATGTCAGAATTTTCTAAAACAAGGGATCCTTGTACATCTGTTATGTGTCCTCTCCCCTGTATTTTTTCCATCAGTCTCATCAAGAACATGGAGCCAGAAAACCAAACAGGTGTAGCAGAATTCCTGCTCCTGGGTCTCTCAGAAGATCCAGAATGGCAGCCCCTTCTATTTGGACTGTTCCTGACCATGTACCTGGTCACTGTACTTGGAAACCTGCTCATCATCCTGGCTATCAGTTCTGACCCCCACCTCCACACCCCCATGTACTTCTTTCTCTCCCACCTGGCCTTCACTGACATCTGTTTCAGCACCACCACCATCCCCAAGATGCTGGCGAACATCCAAAGACAGACTAAATCCATCAGTTACACAGGCTGCCTCACCCAGGTTGGCTTCGTCCTGTTTTTTGCAGGCTTAGAAAACTTCCTCCTTGCAGCAATGGCTTGTGACCGCTATGTGGCCATCTGCCATCCACTGAGGTACACCGTCATCATGAACCCCCACCTCTGTGGCCTGCTGGTTCTACTCTCCCTGAGCATCAGCATGGCCGATGCCCTACTCCACAGTCTGATGGTGCTGCGACTCTCCTTCTGCACAGACCTGGAAATTCCCCATTTCTTCTGTGAACTTGCTCAGGTCATCAAGCTTGCCTGTTCTGATACCCTCATCAATAACATCCTGGTATATTTAGTGACCAGCATATTGGGCGGTGTTCCTCTCCTTGGGATTATTTTCTCTTACATTCAAATCTTCTCTTCCACTCTGAAGATGTCATCAGCTGGGGGGAAATATAAAGCCTTTTCCACCTGTGGGGCTCATCTCTCGGTTGTTTCTTTGTTCTATGGGACAGCTTTTGGGGTGTACATTAGTTCTGCAGTTTCTCATTCTTCCAAGGATACTGCAAGTGCCTCAGTGATGTATGCCGTGGTCCCTCCAATGTTGAACCCCTTTATCTACAGCCTGAGGAACAAGGACATGAAGGGAGCCTTGAAGAAACTCATCTGAGAAACATCTTGTTTGTGATTGTATCAACTGCCATGGTCTTGGGCTTCTAAAATGAGTCAAAGTACAGGAATACGGGGTGAGTCAGATTGTCTGACCTTTCCCTCACTAAGTTCTTATGTTTCAGTGGTTAGATACCATAAAGGTAGTTCAACTTAGGCTTGAAAACTGACTTTGGTTTTTCTAGCTTTGGTATTTTTGAAAATTTGTGTGAACACTCGGAGCTTGACTTTTTGGAAACCATCGAAGTAGAATCAGAGTAAGGGATTCTTTCTATGGGGTCCCCCTAAAATAAAGAGACCCGTTCTCAGGAAAATGCTAGTGACAGAAGGTTAGGGTGGGGAAAGTGTTAAACAAGGGTGTCACGATAGCCAGAGGACTGGCCTCAGCCTAGATTTGATATGCTCTTAACCACTAGACACTAGAACAATGGTAACTATGTAAGGAGATGGGTATGTTAATTAGCTTCCCCACAGTAATAATTCCACTCAAATCATCATTATGTACACCTCAAATATATAATTAAAAAAGAGAGAGGCACCTGGGTGGTTCAGTCAGTTAAGGGTCCGACTCTTGATTTCGGCTCAGGTCATAATCTCAGGGTCTTATGATCCAGCCTCATGATGGGCTCTATGATCAGCAGGGAGTAGTTTGAGGATTCTCTCCCTCTCCCTCTGCCCCTCCCACATTCACACACTCTCTCTCTCTCTAAAATAAATAAAAATAATTAAAAAAAAATAAAAAGTAGGGCACCTGGGTGGCTCAGTCATTAAGTATCTACCTTCAGCTCGGGTCATAATCCCAGGTCCTGGGATCCAGTCCCATATTGGAATCTCTGCTCAGCAGGGAGTCTGCTTCTCCCTCACCTTCTGCCCCTCCCCTGGCTTGTGCTCTGCTCTCTCCCGCTCACTCTGTCTCAAATAAATAAATAAAATCTTTTAAAAAATAAAAAATAAATTTAAGAAAGAGAGGTGGAGAGAAAAGCATAGCATTTTCAGTCTCAGCGTAAAGCAAACAGCCTATGCAAATTTGAGAAAGGTAAGGAATTTGGCAAATTGAGGTCTCATTTCCTTTACCAATTTTTCTTTTTTTTTTTTAAGATTTTATTTATTTGACGAGACAGAGACAGCCAGCGAGAGAGGGAACACAAGCAGGGGGAGTGCGAGAGGAAGAAGCAGGCTTCCAGTGGAGGAGCCTGATGTGGGGCTCGATCCCAGAACGCTGGGATCACTCCCTGAGCCAAAGGCAGACGCTTAACGACTGAGCCACCCAGGCGCCCCCCCTTTACCAATTATTCTGATAATCTTAACCAGGACGCCAACAATGCCAGTTTCCTGCTAGGCAACTTGTATTGTTTAAATATCTTGAGTCCTACAACCTAAAGGCTTTGTTGAATGGCACCATCCTTCCCCTGCAATGCCACATTGTCCTAAGTAAACTGTCCACTGCGTCTGTCCTCAAAAGAATCTTCCTATGTGTGCCCATCTCATTGGTTCTGCTTTTCACTCTGCTCCAGAACCATACCATTTTAGTTACTGTATGTCCATAAGTAATCTTGATATATACTAAAGCAATTACTCTGTTCTTATTTGCCATCAAGTCAAATATTGTTTTTCCATTACTCTTTCATAGTCTCTCAAACATAATAACATCTCAGAATTTCCATTAAATCTATACATCTATTTAAGGCAAAATGGCATTTCTATGACATTGTGCATATCTACCCAAAAACAGAATATTCTTTCAATTTGCTTGGGTCTCCTTTGTAAGTATTTTTAATGTTCTGAGGGCCTGCTATACTGTTTTCCACAGTGGCTGTACCAGTTTATATTCCCACAAATAATGTGGAAGGGATGCCTTTTCTCCACCTACTCACGGGTATTTATTGTCTCTGGTAACAGCCATGTAAACAAGTATAAAGTAATATCTCAATGAGGTTTTGATTTGCATTTCCCTGATGTCTAGTAATGTTGAGAACCATTTTGCATACATGTTGGCAATCTGTATGTCTTTTTTAAGAAGCTGTCTATTCAGCCCTTTGCCTATTTTAACATCAGATTATTTGAGGGGCACCTGGGTGGCTCAGTCGGTTAAGTGTCAGCCTCTGGCTCAGGTCATGATCCCAGGAGCCTGGGGTTGAGCCCCATGTTGGGCTTTCTGCTCAGTGGGGAACCTGCTTCTCCCTCTCCCTCTGCCTGCCGCTCCCCCTGCTGTGCTCTCTTTCTCTGTCAAATAAATAAATAAAACCTTTTTAAAAAATAAATAAAATAAAATCAGATTATTTGACCTTTTGCCGTTGGGTTGTATGAGTTTCTTATATAGTGGGGATATGAAACCCTTATTGAATATGAGCTTTGCAAAGATTTTCTCTCATTCCATAGGCTGCCTTCTCTTTTTCTTGATTGTTCCTTTTCCTAGATTCTTTTTAGTTTGATGTAGTCCCACATGTTTATTTTTGCTTTGTTGCCTTGCTTTTCATGTCAAATCTGAAAAATCATCACCAAGACCAATGTCAGTGAGATTATCCCCTACATTTTGTCCTAGGAGTTTTACAGTTTCAGATCTTACATTTAAGTGTTTAATGCATTCTGAGTTGACTTTTGTGAGTGGTGAAAGATTGGGGTCCTGTTTCATTCTTTAATCCTCATTACCCAGAAGAGTAAGTATCCACTTACCTGTGAACATAAATCAGCAGAACCCTTTGGCTCCAGCCCACCTACCATTTATGTTTTCACTTTCTTGTGATACATAGAAGACTTTATCATTTTTTGAGCCCAGCTAAGTCTTCATATTTCCTCATTACTCATGTGTTTGAAGTTTACCACTGTTAACATGGTGAAGACTGATATTACAATGTATTCTTGTCATAAGTCTATTTTCAAAAAATATATTTTGAAAATATAAAGAAGGGCACCTGGGGCTCAGTTGTTAAGCGTCTGCCTTCAGCTCAGGTCATGATCCCAGCATTCTGGGATCAAGCCCCGCGTTGGGCTCCTTGCTCAGTGGGAAGCCTGCTTCTCCCTCTCCCACTCCCCCTGCTTGTGTTCCCTCTCTCGCTGCCTCTCTCTCTGTCAAATAAATAAATAAATAAATAAATAAATAAATAAATAAATAAAATCCTTAAAAAAAAGAAAGAAAATATAAAGAAAACTCCCTTACAAAAAGTTAAAATGTGAAATACGTTGGTGAATACATGAAAATACTAAAATGCTAAAAGAAAAATGTTTTCAAGTGAATATTAACAAGGAGTATCATCCACACTTATTATTACCGATGAACTCTCTGGGTGATGAACAAACTGCACACTACTGCCTTTCAGTGACACTGTACTTTATCGCAACACAATTAAAAATAAAGAACCTTGGGGCACCTGGGTGGCTCAGTCAGTTGAGTGTCCAACTCTTGGTTTTGCTCAGGTCATGATCTTGCAGTCATGGGATCAAGCCCCAAGTTGAGCTCCACACTCAGTGGAGAGTCTCCTGGAGATTCTCTCTCTCTTCTTCTCATTCTGCTCCACGTGCTCTCTCTCTCTCTCTGTGTCATAAATAAATAAATAAATAAATAAATAAATAAATAATAAATAAATCTTGAAAACATTAATAAAGAAGCTTGAGGCACCTGGGTGGCTCAGTTGGTTAGGCATCCAACTCTTGATTTAGAATCAGGTCATCATCTCAAGGCGGTGAGACTGAGTTATGCATCCAGTTCTGCACTGGGCATGGAGCCTGCTTGGGATTCTCTCTCTCCCTCTCCCTCTCCCCCTGCTGCTCACACTGTCTCATCCTCTCTCTCTCAAAAAGATTTTAAAATAAATAAAAATAAATAAATAAAAATGAAGAGCTATAATTCAATCAAAAATCCCCCAGTGGGAAGAAAAATGTGCACTGTATCTATGGTGCAGAACTTGGAACAGGTGATTATGAAAGATTAAAAAGAGAGTATGACGTCTGTCTACATTGATCACAGCCACAATGACCACATAGAATAGATGATGTATATTCCCATGTAAAACATAAGGAACAGAAAGAAGGCACAAGAAACATTCAATGACTCTAAAGGTGAAATATCCCTAGGAGTTGAATTATACAATATCTTATTTATAAATATATTATTTACAACCAATACATAAACAGTATTTGCACACTTAAAATTGGAATCAGGCTTCAAGATATCATTACTCACATACTGATATCTCTCTTTGTAACTTTAAAAAAAGAAGTCTATGTGTCTGTTAGCCATTTGTATGTCTTCATTGGAAAAGTGTCTGTTCATATCTTCTGCCCATTTTTTGATTTATTTGTTTCTCGTGTATTGAGTTTGAGAAGTTCTTTGTAGATCTTGGATACCAGTCCTTTATCTGTAGTGTCATTTGCAAATATCTTCTCCCATTCCGTGGGCTGCCTCTTAGTTTTTCTGACTGTTTCCTTGGCTGTGCAGAAACTTTTAATCTTGATGAAGTCCCATAAATTCATTTTGTCTTTTGTTTCTCTTGCCTTTGGGGATGTATCATGAAAAAGGTTGCCTTGGCCGATGTCGTAGAGGTTGCTGCCTATGTTCTCCTCTAGAATTTTGATGGATTCCTGTCTCACATCGAGGTCTTTCATCCATTTGGAGTTTAGTTTTGTGTATGGTGTGAGATAGTGGTCAAGTTTCATTCTTTTGCATGTAGCTGTCCAATTTTCCCAGCACCATTTATTGAAGAGACTGTCTTTTCCCACCGATGTTTTTCCTGCTTTATCAAATATTAGTTGCCCAAAGAGCTGAGGGTCCATTTCTGGGCTCTCTATTCTGTTCCATTGGTCTATGTGTCTGTTTTTGTGCCAGTACCATGCTGTCTTTGTGATCACAGCTTTGTAGTACAGCTCAAATCCGGCATTGTGATGCCCCCAGCTTTGTTTTTCCTTTCAACAGTTCCTTGAGATTCGGGTCTTTTCTGGTTCCATACAAATTTAAGACTATTTGTTCCAGTTCTTTGAAAAACGTTCTCGTATTTTGATCGGGATAGCATTGAAAGTGTAGATTGCTCTGGGTAGCATGGACATTTTAACTATGTTAATTCTTCCGATCCATGAGCATGGAATATTTTCCATCATTTTATGTCTTCCTCAATGTCTTTTAAGAGTGATTTATAGTTTCTAGAATAAAGGTCCTTTACATCTCTGGTTAAGTTAATTCCAAGGTAACGTATGGTTTTTGGTGCTATTGTAAATGGATGGATTCCTGATTTCTCTTCTTCGCTCTCGGTTATTTGTGTACAGAAATGCAACTGATTTCTGAGCATTGATTTTGTATCCCGCCACGTTACTGAATTGCTCTATAACTTCTAATAGTTTGGGAGTGGCTTCTTTTGGGTTTTCCATATAGAGTATCATGCGTCGTCGAAGAGACATTTTGACTTCTTCTTTGCCGATTTGAATACCTTTGATCCCTTTTGTTGTCTGATTGCTGTTGAAGGACTTCTAGTACTATGTTGAATAATAGTGGCGAGAGTGGGCATCCTTGTCGTGTTCCTGCTCTTAAGGGAAAGGCTTCCAGCTTTTCCCCATTGAGAATAATATTTGCAGTAGGCTTTTCATAGATGGCTTTTATGAGATTGAGAAATGTACCTTCTATTCCTACACTCTGAAGGGTTTTAATCAGGAAAGGATGCTGTATTTTGTCAAATGCTTTTTCGGCATCGATTGAGAGGATCATATGTTCAAAATCATTAGCCATCAAGGAAATTCAAATCAAAACCACACTGAGATACCACCTTACGCCAGTTAGAATGGCAAAAATAGACAAGGCAAGAAACAACAATTGTTGGAGAGGATGTGGAGAAAGGGGATCCCTCCTACATTGTTGGTGGGAATGCAAGTTGGTACAGCCACTCTGGAAAACCGTGTGGAGGTCCCTTAAAAAGTTAAAAATTGAGCTACCCCTATGATCCAGCCATTGCACTACTGGGTGTTTACCCCAAAGATACAGACGTAGTGAAGAGAAGGGCCATATGCACCCCAATGTTCATAGCAGCAATGTCCACAATAGCTAAATCGTGGAAGGAGCCGAGATGCCCTGCAACAGATGACTGGATTAAGAAGTTGTGGTCCATATATACAATGGAATATTACTCAGCAATCAGAAAGAATGAGTTCTCAACATTTGCTACAACATGGACGGCACTGGAGGAGATAATGCTTAGTGAAATAAGTCAAGCAGAGAAAGACAACTATCATATGATTTCTCTCATCTATGGAACATAAGAACTAGAATGATCAGTAGGGGAAGAAAGGGATAAAGAAAGGGGGGGTAATCAGAAGGGGGAATGAAACATGAGAGACTATGGACTATGAGAAACAAACTGAGGGCTACAGAGGGGAGGGGGGTGGGGGAATGGGATAGACCGGTGATGGGTAGTAAGAGGGCACATATTGCATGGTGCACTGGGTGTTATACACAACTAATGAATCATCGAGCCTTACATCGAAAACCGGGGATGTACTGTATGGTGACTAACATAATATAATAAAAAATCATTATTAAAAAAAAAAATAAATAAATAAATAAATAAAAGCCTAGAATTCATTAGAAAGAGTGTGAGTATATGCGTGCAAGATGTGTGAGATAGAGATGGGCATGAACAGTAGGGAGAATAGACGACATACTCCTGGCCTCAGAGGCTCAAGGATTAGCCATCATGAATTACTCTCTTCCATAGTCTTGCTTGGTCTTTAAGGATTTGCAGAGCTCGGGGATCAAAAGGACACTAAAAATATTGTCTAATGAGGACCTTTGGATATTGACCCCCCAGGAATAGAACACTGTAAAGAGTCAGCCTGTAACAACCTATTCCACAGCCCTTGCCTAGTCAAGAAGAAGCACAGCTGAGGCTCCAACCAGGAATGATCTTTCTTGACCTCAAGCCCACTGCCTCACTTGGTCTCTCTGCCCTTCCTGAAGACAGATCTTCCATCTTTGTATTTAGGTGATATATCACACATCATTCCACACTGATGCCAGCCAGGTAACTGAAAGTCCTTTAGTTAATGCTTCAGTAAGGAGGGCAATATTTTACTACAGATTATCCAGGGAAAGCAATGAGGACTGTGCATGAATGAAACGATGAGACCTAGGTGTCCCATGCATTCCAGCCTGTATTCCTGTTGACAAGTTCCTCTGTGTTTGTACTAATACTGACCCCAGTCTCAATCAGCTGGTCTTAAATCTCTCTAAAACATGGCAGAACATATTTTCCTCCTGATAGATATCAGCTCCTTTTAAAACAAGAGAACTGTTATACACTTTCTCACATTTACTTCAATTCTTGTGATGGTCATGGGGAAGGGTTTGGGTCAGCTTTTCCCCTTACTTGCATTCCTGGCTCTTGCCATACCATTGCATCGATGAGTGTATCATCCCTGTAGCTCAGTTGAGGACACAAGGGAGGGAGTCAGATACAGACAGATATAGCCAGATACTTTCCTAGTCCACGTACTCCTCTTCATAAAATTACCAAGCATTTTATGTAACAATAGCAGAGATGTATAATAAAAAACATATGACAACCCTTCCACTCATTCTAGAATGAGCAAAAATTGACATTCTGCCATACTGTCTTTGGGTCTTTTTTATAAAGTAAAAAAACGTACATATGTGCAAAGAGAAAGAACCTCTTTTTCTCCCCCTCCTTTCCTGTTCTCCCTTCCCAGACACAATACAATCTGGAATATGATGGTATCAGCCATACCTAGTTTCACATTGCACGTGTCTTCATAAACACACATAGGATAAAAAGCATTGACCATAATACCTATCAGTTAGGGAATGGAGAAATAAGCTGTGATGTAACAATATCATGTAACACTCTCTGGTAATTAAAATTACTGAATGGGACTAAATATACCAACATAATCAAAAAATAAATTGCATAAGCATGCTAGTTTTAAATGGCATGTACTGTATGGTTCCATGTATATAAAGCTTTGAAAATGCAAAAGAATGTAAGTTTTTATGAAAGGATAATACTAATCACAGTAAAAATTGCAGGGGAATAATGTGTATAAAGTTAGTGTACTGGTTCCCCTGGAGGAAAAGAATCAAATTGTACAAACTTATGATGTGAGGGCTTCACCTCTATCTCTACTCTTTATTGCAATAGAAACACCTAGAATGAGGACACTGAAGTGTCTAAACTGATCATATCAACTAGTGGGAAGCCCAGCACTTCATTGTGGTCTGTGTATTATTTTTTGCTGGGGTTGATTTTTATTAGGGATTATATTACCTGAGAGATTTCAATATATATTTAATGTTTTCTCATGCTGTTGGCTCTTTGTCATATAAATTTTGTACCTTTTTATTTTTTATCAACCTATAATTCTGATTCATTTTTTCTTTAATTGACTTCGATTGCTCTATGGTTCACCACCTGTCATACCAAATGAACACTGACATCATTCCTGTGCACTTCATTCCTTTTCTACACAATAAAGATTCCCAGCTAGCGCATCAGGACAGAAACACTACTCTGTAATTTGCAGTTATCATGCTACCTTCTGAGAAGGAAGAAATATTTCAGGTGCCATGTTCATGGACCAAAAACCACACACACACACACACACACACACACACACACGATAGCAAATGTTATCAGGAGGGTCCCACATGCTGAGTGCTGTGCTGGCTGCTTTTCTTCTATGCACTGTTCATCACTGCAACATCCCCATAAGACTTGATGACAGTCGCCACTCTACACTGAGGACACCAAGGCCTCCATACAGTTGAACAGTTTCCCCATTCACAAAGCAAGTGCTGGTTTGGGTTACCTTCAGAGTTCTGAGTCTAAGTAATAGACCAGATGATAAAGGCTGTCATGGCCACTTCTGTGTCCCCCAGGTGAGGGAGCACCACTGCTTTACAGAAGCAGTCCTAGTAGGGCACTCGATTATCTTCTAAGTACCTTATAAATCTGCACTGTCTTGAAGGTCTTTGTCTTCCAAGGACCAATAATTGTTTGAATTTTCCTCTATTTTGAAGAGCCTATGCATTTGATTCTTTCTCTCATGTAGCTGTTTTTATTTTTATTTTTTAAGATTTTATTTATTTATTTGACAGAGAGAGAGACAGCCAGTGAGAGAGGGAACACAAGCAGGGGAAGTGGAAGAGGAAGAAGCAGGCTCATAGCGGAGGAGCCTGATGTGGGGCTCGATCCCAGAATGCCGGGATCACGCCCTGAGCTGAAGGCAGACGCTTAACCGCTGTGCCACCCAGGCGCCCCTCATGTAGCTGTTTTTAAAAACTGATATGCCACCTGTCACCTTGGGTGGAAAAGTCCCCGAGGACAGACAGCATCATTGACATAGTTGCCTACTTCTCTTAGATGCGTCACTAATGCAGATGAGTAGCATTTCCATGGAGGAGTCTTATGACTTCCAAGTTTATAAGCAACATTTTTCAATCTATGCTCAGGTGCAGAGCATATGCTTGAATGGATGCCATGACCTGCTCCATTTTTCACACTTCCACTCTGCATCATGGGTAGAGGTGGACATGCCTTGTAGGTGAGGGAAAGATTTAAGGCATTTCTCAAGATGAAAGTATTAAAATTTTGAAAGGAACCTATGAAACATAAGATGGTTTAGGAATGCTAATGTGATATCATCCAGAAACATTAACAATGATAGGTCAAGACAGTCAAGTTATCCCATATGTGGCATTTAAGAAACAAAACAAATGAGCACAGGGATGGAAGAGAGAGAAGGGGGCAAACCAAAAAACCTAGACTCTTAACTATAGAGAACAAATGATGGTTACCAGAGGGGAGGGAGTGGGGGGATAGTTTAGATGACGGGGATCTAGGAAGGCACTTGTGTTGATCACCTGGTACTGTGTGGAGGTGTTGAGTCACTGTACTGTTACCTGAAATTAATATTGCACTGTATGTTAACTAATTGGAACTTCGATTAAAAACTTAAAAACTTAAAAAAAAAAAGACTGTCAACTCGGCAGTCAGACAATCTGAACTCAGACCTACCCTTCGCCACACACTGTGTACTTCACATCCATGATGTAATCTCACCTCACCTAAGTGTCCCCATGGGTGAATGGAGTAATAATATGATTTAACTCATCAGTAATTTGACATACGTTTCAGATGACTCTGAGCATATCAAAGATGGCAGAGCGGACTCTGTAGGAAAGACTGGATAACATCATTCTTCCTTCTATTTGTTTGATGGCAAGAAATATTTCTGAAGGAAACACCATTCTTATTCATTATAGACTCAAAACTTAGCACAATGTGCGAAGCAGAGCTGGTGATCAAGAAAAGGGGGACAATAGAGGGAGGACGGGGAAAAAGAGAAATGATGATAGAGGGAAAAATTAGCAGAGGGAAAGTTTAGAATATTCACATGGATTCTCAATAGTTTTTTTGGTTTTTTGTTTTGTTTTGTTTTTCTAAAAGCACTGGCTCTTCAACTTTGGCGTACGTCAAATTCATCTGGAGGGCTTGCCAAAAATAGATTGCTGGTCCTCACCTCAGAGATTATTATCTTCAGTAAAACTGGAGTGAAAACAGAATTTGCATTTCTAACAATTCCCAGGTGAAGTTACTTGACTCATCCAGGGACTGTTCCTTTTTTTTTTTTTAATTTTCACCACATGTTTTCCATCAGATTCATCAATGCCATGGAACCCAGAAACCAAACAGTATTTTCAGAATTCTTTCTCTTGGGATTGACAGATGATCCAGAACTGCAGCCCCTACTCTTTGGCCTATTTTTATCCACGTACCTGGTCACCATCCTGGGAAACCTGCTCATCATCCTGGCTGTCATTTCTGACCCCCACCTCCACACCCCCATGTACTTTCTCCTCTCCAACCTGTCCTTCACTGACATCTGTTTAAGCACAACCACCATCCCAAAGATGCTGGTGAACATCCAAACACAGAATCAGAGCATCAGTTATACAGGCTGCCTCACCCAGGTCTTCTTTGTCTTGACTTTTGTTGGTTTGGAAAATTTTCTCCTTGCAGCAATGGCCTATGACCGCTATGTGGCCATCTGCCATCCCCTGAGGTACACTGTTATCATGAACCCCCAACTCTGCGGCCTGCTGATGGTGCTCTCATTGCTCATTAGCATTGTCAATGCCCTGCTCCATAGTCTGATGATACTACGGTTATCCTTCTGTAAGGGCTTGGACATCCCCCACTTCTTCTGCGAACTTGGTCAGATTGTCAAGCTTGCCTGTTCTGATACGCTCATCAATAATATCCTGGCATATTTTGCAGCTGGCTTATTTGGGGGCGTTCCTCTCTCTGGAATCATTTTCTCTTACACTCAAATTTTCTCCTCTGTTTTGAGAATGCCATCAGCAGGCAGGAAGTATAAAGCTTTCTCCACCTGTGGGTCTCACCTGTCAGTTGTGTCCTTGTTCTATGGGACTGCTTTTGGAGTGTACATTATCTCCGCAGTTAGTGACTCTTCCAGGAAGACTGCCATGGCCTCAGTGATGTACATCGTGATTCCTCAAATGATGAACCCCTTTATCTACAGTCTGAGGAATAGTGACATGCAGGGTGCCTTGAAGAAACTTGTCAGTAGGATACCTTCTTTTCTATGATTGTGCCATGTACCTTGGGCTGGGTTGTAAGAATATATCAAAGTTATACAAATCACAGGAGAACCAGGAAGTTTAATTCTTCTGTCACCAAATGCTTCTGACATGATTAGATAACATAACAGCCAAGTATATTTTAACTTAGAATTGAAACCTAACTTTTATTTTTCTTTAGCCTTTTTATGTTTAACAAATTATTTCAATTCTTACTTCAATGTTTTTCTCAGTTTCATAGAGGCAGAACCTGAGACAGAGGTCAAACTTTTATACTGTTTGTATGGACGACTCTCAGAAGAAGGAAAGTCGTAGAATATGGATAGCTCAGAGAGTGGATAGAAACACAACTGTGATCATATCTAGAGACTGGCTTCGACTTGATCCTGTGATTAGACCATGTCAATTGAAACCCAAAGTCAGGCCTACAGTGAGGCAAGAGAGCTCACCTTTCACAGCCCAACTTAGTAATTATGGAGACCAGTCACTGCTAAACCATATTCCATTGAGGCAATATTAGCATCCACTATACTCAGTTTCATTATCTATAAGAGTGGCATAATGATATCATCACATTTTGAAATAATTGTAAGATATTTGTGCTTCATCAAGGAGGAAGCCTTCAGTTCTAATAAGAAAAAATTCGTATCTCTAATATGGTCAAACGGGAAACAGTTGTTGGTCATTACTAGGACTTCAGAGACAGGGAACGTAAAACAGGGGAGTAGGTTTCATGCCACCTCTGCATTTGGTGGCTTTGCCCTTGGACTGGTTCTCCTCAAGTCGCAAGGTGGTGGCAGCAAATATAGATGTCATGCTTGAACGTGATGCCCAGGGACAGATAACCGAGAATAGGCCTCTTGATGGAGTCAATCAAAGCACATCTACAGGAGGTGAAATGGGGGCCCTCAATATGATATGTCCACATCCTAATCCCCCTCATTTGTGATTAGTAACTCGTATGATAAAAAGGATGAATGATACTGGAACTTGCTTAGAAAAAGGGTCTTTGCAAAGGATGCACTTATACTGGGCTATCTGGGTGGGCCCTAAATAGAAATCATATGTTTCCTTAAAAAATAGGTAGAACTGAAGAAGATAGAGAAAAGGAGGCGGTGATGTGACCATGGAGACAGATGTTAGATTGATGCCACCAGTATTTGATCTCCAGTATTTGACCATTTTTATCCTATAAAACTGTCATTTTTATCCTACAAAACTGTCACTTTAATAGAACCCTAATGTGTCTTTTTTATCACTCCTTTACATTGCCCAATACTACATGTTAAATAAATTTGACCTAATATTGGTCTGGCTAAAAATTTAAACTAAATGAATTCTCACCAACACCAGCCATATGACAGAAGAGGAGGTTCCTGACCTCTCTCCTCCTGGGAACACACTCACCATACAGGTACACACAGATTAATTCCCTCTGAGAGAAATCCAGAAACTGGTTGGGTGACTCCTACGTATCAGAGGACTGAGAAAATACCTACCTCTAAACAGGGAGGAAAAGCTGAGGTATGTTCACACCACCCATCTCACCCCTAGGATAGCACCTTACAACCAGGAGAGAATCCCCAACCCAGCTTATCCCTGAGGAGTGAAGGGTTAAGACCACACACACAGGGCCCCAACTGATATGGCAAACCTGAGGGACTGGCTCCCAAGTCTTTTAGCTTTGACAGCAATGTGGCTTGGCTTTTCCAAATCCTCAGATACCACAGAAAATCAAGAGGCAGTTTTTACAGGGGTACATGAGTATTTCTCATGGTTATCCCCCTGGGCCCAGCACAGAGGGAGAAGGTAGAAACACAAGGCTTCCACTTTTTCCCTGGAAGGTGTTTGACTACATACTTTCCCAAGGGTTGGGCTCTAATCAGCCTGTATCTGTGATCTATTGGGCTCCTCTGGAAGCCTGAAATGGCTTCTGGATATTTCCAATGGAAGCCTCAGATGTCCTGATTTCACACTATTCTACAAAATTATAGTAATCAAAACTACGTGATACTGACAGTAAAGTGCACACGTAGACCAGTGGAACAGGACTGAGAAACCAGAATAAACCCTCACATATACAATCAACTTGTATTTGACAAAGTAGCCAAGGATACTCAAAGGAGATGGGATAATCTCTTTAATAAATGCTGTTGGAAAAACTATATATCCCCATGCATAAGAATGAAATTGAACCCCTGTCTTAGACCACTCACAAAAATTAACTCAAAATTATTAATGACCTAACCATAAGACCTGAAAACCATACAATTCCTAGAAGAAAACTTGGGGGGAAAGCTCCTTGACATTGGTCTTGGCGACAATTATGACACCAAAAACACAAGCCACACTGCAAAACTTAAAAAGTGTATCTACATCAAACTAAAAAGCTTCTGCACAGCAAAGAAATAATGAACAAAATGAAAAGCCTCCCTATGGAATGAAATACTTTTAAATCATGTATCTGATAAGAGGTTAATAGCCAAAATATATAAAAAACATATAACTTAATAGCAAAAAATAATCTGATTTAAAAATCAGCAGAGGAGATAAATATTTTCTAAAGAAGACTTATAGTTTCAGCAGTTTTTTTGGTGGAGTCTTTTGAGTTTTCTATATATAGTATCATGTCATCTGCAAATAGTGGAAGTATTACTTCTTCCCTGCTGATTTAGATGCCTTTTCTTTTGTTGTCTGATTGCCGTAGCTAGAACTTCCAGTACTATGTTGAATAAAAGTGGTGAGAGTGGACATCCCTGACCATAGAGGAAAAGCTCTCAGTTTTTCCCCCATTAGGATATTAGCTTTGGGTTTTTTTTATACAGATGGCTAACAAGTTCAAGAAAAGATGTTCAACATCACTAATCACCACAAAAGGCAAATTAAAACCACAATGAGATTGGGGCGCCTGGGTGGCACAGCAGTTAAGCGTCTGCCTTCGGCTCAGGGCGTGATCCCGGCGTTATGGGATCGAGCCCCACATCAGGCTCCTCCGCTATGAGCCTGCTTCTTCCTCTCCCACTCTCCCTGCTTGTGTTCCCTCTCTCGCTGGCTGTCTCTATCTCTGTCGAATAAATAAATAAAATCTTATAAATAAATAAATAAAACCACAATGAGTCGTCACTTCACACCTGTTAGAATGGCTTTCATTGAAGGACGAGAGATAACAAGTGTTGGCAAGAATGTGGAGAAAAAGGAAGTCTGGCATACTGTTGGTAGGAATGTAAACTGGTGCAATCGTTATGGAAAACAGTATGATCCCTCAACCCCAATTCTGGAAATAAAACTGAAGGAGGTTAAATCACTATCTTGAAGAGATATGTGTACTCCCATGTTCATTGCAGCATTAGTTGCAAGAGCCAAGACATGGAAACAATCTAAGTGTCCATCAGCAGATAAATGGATAAAGAAATTTGATTGGTATATGTATGTATACACACACACACACACACACACACAGGAATACCATTCACCCATTAAAAGAAGGAAATCCTACCATTTGAGACATATGGATGGAACTTGAGGGCCTTATGTGCAATGAAATAAGACAGACAGACAAAGACAAATACCATATGATCTCACTTACATGTTGAGTTTAATAATATAATAAAACATTATTAAAAAAAAACCTAATCCCATAGATACAGAGAATAGATTGGTGGTTGCCAAATGTGGGGACTGAGGGATTGGTGAAAATGGGTATTGGTGGTCAAAAGGTACAAAATTCCAACTATACATCATGGGGATGTAATAAATTGTGTTGCATATTTAACAGTTGTTAAGAGAGTTAAAGTTTTCATCACAAGAAAAAAATATTTTTATCTATTTATGGTGATGAATGTTAACTAGACTTATTGTGGTAATCATTTTACAAGATATACACATATCAAATCATTGTGTTGTACACCTGAAACTAATGTAATGTTTTATGCCAATTATACCTCAATTTAAAATATTGAAGATAGGACTACTATATAACCCTGTAATTCCACTTCTGGGTATATGTGCAGAGGAAGCAAAATCAGTATCTTGAAGTGATATCTGCTCTCACATGTTAATTTCAGCATTAGTCACAATAACCAAGATATATAAATAACCTAAGTGTCTATTGACAGATGAATAGAGAAAATTTGGTGTACATACCATGCACTATTATCCAGCCACAAAATAGAAAGAAATTCTGCCATTTTGACAACAGCTCAATAGAAAAATCATAAACTGGTAGTCAACAGAGAGTAAAAATAAATGCCCATAAATATATGAAATGACACTCAATCTCATAGGGAAATGCCAAATAAAATAATTTTATGCCCACTAGACTGTCAGTATAAATAAAAATGTGTTGGTGCTGATATGGATCACCAGGAATTTTGGTGTGCATGTTAAATTATCCAACCACTTAGGGAAAATCCTTAGAAATATCCAGAGGACTGACTTATTTCACTTAGCATAATACCCTCTAGTTCCATACACATCGTTGCAAATGGCAAGATTTCATTCTTTTTGATGGCTGGGTAAGATATATATATATATCTTTATTTATTTTATATATATATATATCTAAATTTATATATATATTTTTTTATAATGATTTTTTATTATATTATGTTAGTCACCATACAGTACATCCCCGGTTTCCGATGTAAGGCTCGATGATTCATTAGTTGTGTATAACACCCAGTGCACCATGCAATATGTGCCCTCCTTACTACCCATCACTGGCCTATCCCATTCCCCCACCCCCCTCCCCTCTGTGGCCCTCAGTTTGTTTCTCATAGTCCATAGTCTCTCATGTTTCATTCCCCCTTCTGATTACCCCCCCTTTCTTTATCCCTTTCTTCCCCTACTGATCATCCTAGTTCTTATGTTCCATAGATGAGAGAAATCATATGATAGTTGTCTTTCTCTGCTTGACTTATTTCACTTAGCATTATCTCCTCCAGTGCCATATATATAAATCTTGCACATCTTCTTTATCCATTCATCTGTCAATGGACATCTGGGCTCTTTCTGTATTTGGCTATTATGGATGTTGCTGCTATAAACATTGGGGTGTATGTGCCCCTTCAAATCACTATGTTTGTATCCTTTGGATAAATACCTAGTAGTGTAATTGCTGGGTCATAGGGTAGTTCTATTTTTAACTTTTTGAGGAATACCACAGGATTCCACTCATATGTGGAATTTAAGAAATAAAACAGATGAACATAGTGGAAGGGAAGGGAAAATAAAATAAGATGAAAGCAGAGAGGGAGGCAAATCATAAGAGACTCTTAACTCTAGAAAACAAACTGAGGTTGCTGGAGGGAGGTGGGTAGGAGGATGGGGTAACTGGGTGATGGGCATCAAGGAGGACACTTGATGTAATGAGCACTGGGCTTTTTATACAACTGATGAATCACTAAATTCTACCCCTGAACCAAATAATACAGTATATGTTAACCAAATTGGATTTAAATTTAAAAATTAAAAAAGAAATATCCAGGGGCGCCTGGGTGGCACAGCGGTTAAGCGTCTGCCTTCGGCTCAGGGCGTGATCCCGGCGTTATGGGATCGAGCCCCACATCAGGCTCCTCCGCTATGAGCCTGCTTCTTCCTCTCCCACTTCCCCTGCTTGTGTTCCTCTCCCACTGGCTGTCTCTCTGTCAAATAAATAAATAAAATCTTTTTTAAAAAAAAGAAATATCCAAAGGAGAATAGGTATATTTATATACATAATAATTCTATCCCACGTATAAAACATTCTCCTTTCCACCATGAAATGTATATAATATTCAAACAGATTTATTTATAAATGAAGAAGAGTACCAACCAAAATATCTTTCAGCCTCACAAGAATACTGATCTTGTAATGTCTCCATACGTAATATAATAATAGCAATGAAAATAAATTACTGCTACAACCAACACTTTTGAACCTCAAAAGCACTAAGATGGAAAAACAATCAAGACCCAAAATGCAACCATTAAGATTTAACTTTTAACTTGTTCAAAAATAAAAAAATTTACAAATTGGATAGGGATACATGCGGGTGATAATAACATTGAATCCCACTGCCCATTTTAGAGGGCAACTGTGATCAAATACTGACAACTTTATAGGATTCAACCTAATGGAAGAACATCTAACAACATGATTAATACAAAGTTCAGTATAGTGCTTGTCACCTGGGAGAGAGAGGGTAACGTGGCTTGGACACCATCAAATGGACTGTCTGTGGCACAGCTTCATTTCCTCACCTGGGTGGGAGGTACATGTTTTACTATTTTTAAAAACCATAGATAGATTTTATATACTACTTTCTATATATTTTAACAAGAGAACTTCAGGAAAGGTCTCATGTTCCAGATTCTAAATACATTCTTCCATAGATTTCTTCCACCTGTTGCAACCATCTGGACCATAAGGGGAGCTAGACCCAGGAGGAAGCCACCACCTGGAGGAACAAATGAAGCCTTACTGTCCGGTTCTTGTATAGCCCTACTTCTGAAGTCCTTACAATGAAAGAGAACTCTTTTTTTACAGCTTTATGGAGGTATAATTAACAAAATCGTATAAAGCGAGGGTGTACAATATGACGACTTCTATGTATGCACTGTGCACTGATTGCCACAAGAACGTTAATTAACACATCCATCACCTCATAACCCTCTCTGTGTTTTGAGCATATTAGAGTCAGGATTTCTTTTTCTTATACAACCAAAGACCTTCTCACTGATAAAATTTAATGATCTCCCAGCATGCCAAACCACTAAGATAACCTAATAATGCCATTTTAGATGTCATGGAACTGAGTGGTTGCTGATGTTGCCCCGCACAGGTACAGTTTCCAGCGACTGGAATTGGTGATTACTGAATCAGGGTAAAAAATATCAGCACCTGGCATCCTAGCACTTTCAACACTGAAGTGCGATTCTCATGGCATGATCCCAGAATCAGGTAGACTCACGACACCCTCATTTAAATTCTTTCCCTGTTCTATCCACCTTATCCCACTTCTCTTCTGAAAACACATCTCACAAGATCGCTATGACAAGAACCCCTGACTCAGGTTCTGCTTTGAGGGAATCTGACTCAGAAACTGAGATTACAGATTTGAAATCACTTGCCACACACCACATTGCTTGATAAAGTGCAGGTTAGTTTTCCGCATCAAATTAAAATGCACATGGCCATTATGCTATCTCGTCATTTCAGAAGATGATGATGCAAGAATCAGATATTCTAGCTCATCATGTATTTTTGTCACTTTGACTCATTCTAGAAACGACAGTTGAATGCCAATGACACAATCACAGAAGAGAAGGTGTCCTACATATAAGTTTCTTCAAGGCTCCCTTCATGTCCCTGTTCCTCAGGCTGTAAATGAAGGGGTTCATCATTTGAGGGACAGCGGTGTACATCACTGAAGCCACCGCAGTGCTTCTGGAAGAGTCAGTAAGAGCAGAACTAATGTACACCCCCAAACCTGTCCCATAGAACAAAGACACAACTGACAGGTGAGAACCACAGGTGGAAAAAGCTTTATACTTACTGCCCACTGATGGCATTCTCAAAACAGAGGACACTATCTGAGTGTAAGAGAGAATGATTCCACACAGAGGAATACCACCAAATATGCTAGTTGCAAAATATATCAGGATGTTATTGATGAGGGTGTCAGAACACGCAAGCTGAACCACTTCGCAGAAGAAGAGAGGGATGTCAAGGTCTGTGCAGAAGGTCAGCTGCAATACCATCAGACTGTGCATCAGGGCATCCACAATGTTAATGCACAAGGAGAGTAGAACCAGCAGGCCACAGAGGTGGGGGTTCATGATGACTGTGTACCTCAGGGGACGACAAATGGCCACATAGCGGTCATAGGCCATTACCGCAAGAAGAAAACCTTCCAAACCACCAAAAACCAGGACAAAGCAGACCTGGGTGAGGCAGCCTGTATAACTGATGCTCTGATTCTGTGTTTGGATGTTCACCAGCATCTTCGGGATGGTGGTTGTGCTTAAACAGATGTCAGTAAAGGACAGGTTGGAGAGGAAGAAGTACATGGGGGTGTGGAGGTGGGAGTCGGAGCTGACAGCCAGGATGATGAGCAGGTTTCCCAGGATGGTGACCAGGTATACGCACAAAAACAGAATAAAGAGAAGGGGCTTCAGTTCTGGATCCTCTGTCACTTCCATAAGAAGGAATTCTGAAACCCCTGTTTTGTTTCTGGGTCCCATGTTGTTGATGAATCTGATAGAAAAGGTGGAGTGAGAACACAATCAAATGTGTGTTTTCTAGACCAGCAGAAGGACCATCGCCAGAGGCAGACACTATCTTAGGATAGGATGGAGGCTAATAGAGAGAGATAAAAAGTAGGTGCCTTCAGGACGCCTGGGTGGCTCAGTCAGTTAAGTGTCTGCCTTTGGCTCAGGGCATGATCCCAGGGTCCTGGGATCAAGTCCCACATCAGGCTCCCTGCTCAGCAGGGAGTCTGCTTCTCCCTCTGCCTGCCGCTCCCCCTGCTTGTGCTCTCTCTCTCTGGCAAATAAATAAATTAAAAAAAAAAGAAGTAGATGACTTCTGTATGCATATTATTCTGCTCCTTTAACAAAAACCTGAAGCTGATACCACAGAGTGTCATCCATTGTTAATTTCCACAAGAGTCAAGAGGGGGCCATTTTTTAAAAAATTATACTACCTATACTGTTCTGATTACTTGAAACGTTTGCTAATTTTATAAAGAGAAACAGACTCTAGAGGCAGCTGAAGATTCTGTCTCGATCCCCAAAGACCTCAGAGGAAAGCAACTGAGATAATAGATAAGTATGTCAAGAACCAGGAATATTTTATTGATGTACAATACACATAATAAAAATCTACCATCTACAAATCTAAAAAAAAAAAAAAAGAACCAGGAATGGGAAGATAAAGTAAACTTTACCAATTTCTTGCTTCCCACCACCATCAGATTGAAAGTAAATGTCAGATAATTTTATAACAGCCATCCCGTTTTATAAAAAGCATATTTCTACTCAGTAGGAAAATGGTCCTGGCTATAGTAGAGACTGAGTGTGGTATTAGTAAATCAGCAATACTTGAGATTGGTGTAAAGTACAAGGAAACATGTGAAGATGACAGACAGGCAGAAGGACCCTGGGTGACATGGTTCTAATCATCTGATGCATGTACTCTTCACAGCTTCCTCTGGATGAAACTGTAGTAAAATATCTGCCCTCATTTCCAAACATTGACTAAGGACATTGGATTACCTGATGGGTATCATAGTAGAATGATTTGACATTTCCTCTGAATATACCAAATGGAAGATAAATACTCAGGAAGGGGAGAAAGACCGAGTCGCCCTTGGGCTCCAGGGCAAAAGAGATCATCTGCGAGATGAGGCTCAGGTGTGCTACTTCTTTTCTGGAAAAGAATTGTTGAAGCAAGTGGTCACAGGCAGATTGCAGTCTCTGTATCTCTAGAGGTTCAATTTCCAAAGCTCCTCATTAGCCAAGCAATTTTATTGTCACTGTGATCCAGGGCAGTGCAAATCCTTCAAGGCCAAGACTCTAGAGGGAGGAATTCAGGATGACTGCTTTTCTGATTCTGAGGCCAGGTATATACAATTCACTCTACAATATGTTTAAGTAAATGGAAAAAAAAAATCCCAAAATGTATATGGAATCACAAAAGACCCCAAAGAGTCAAAGCAATCTTGAGCAAGAAAAACAAAGCTGGAGGCATTACACTTCCTTACATCAAGCTACATATCAAAGCTATAGTAATCAAAACAGTATAATATTGGCATAAAAACAGACACATAGACCAATGGAATGGAATAGAGAGTCCATAAATAAGCCGACACATATATAGTCAACTAATCTTTGAGAAGGGTTCCAAGAATATTCAATGGGGAAGGGGTAGTCTCTTCAACAAATGGTATTAAGAAAACTGGACATTGGGGTGCCTGGCTCAGTTGGTTAAGCGTCTGCTTTCAGCTGGGGTCATGATCCCTAGGGTCCAGGGATCAAGCCCTGCATCGGGCTCCCCACTCAGCAGGGAGCCTGCTTCTCCCTCTCCCCATCCCCAATCATGCCCTCTCTCTCTCCCTTTCTCTCTCTCTCTCCTCAAATAAATAAATTAAATTTAAAAAAGAAAAGAAAAGAAAACTGGATATCTACATGCATAGGAATGAAATTGGATGCATATCTTACACCATACCAAAAAAACAATTATGAATGAAGTCATATGGTATTTGTCTTTCTCAGTCTGACTTATTTCACTTAGCTTAATACCCTCTAGGTCCATCCATGTTGTCTCAAATGGCACAATATCATCCTTTTTATGGCTGCCTAATATTCCATTGTGTATGTATACCACATCTTCCTTATATTTTTTCATCTATTGATGGATGAAGAGGAGTGGGAGATACAGGCTTCCAGTTATGGAATGAATAAGTCATGGGAATAAAAGGCACAGCAGAAGGAATATAGTCAATGATACTGTAATAGCAATGTATTAGGATAGGTGGTAGCTACACTTCTGGTGAACATAGCATAATGTATAAACTTGTTGAATCAGTATGTTGTATGCCTGAAACTAACATAGCATTGTGTCAACTATTCTCAAATTTCAAAAAGTAAAAGTAAAATAAAGAGATAGATATTTTAAAAATCAACTTGAATGGATTAAAGAATTAAACAGAAGACCTAAAATCATAAAACTCCTAGGATAAAACATAAGGAAAAAGCTCCTTGGCATGGTCTTGGCAGTGTGTTTTTGGATATGACACCAAAAGCACAAGTAACATAAGAAAAAAATACACAAGTTGGACACATCATACTAAAAAGTTTGCACAGCAAAAGGAAAGAAACAACAAACAAAATAAAAAGACAACCTACAAAATGGGAGAAATATTTGCAAACCACACATTTGAGGAGGACTTAATATCCAAACTAACAGCAAAAGAAAAAAAATAGTAACCCCATTAAAAAAATGATGGAAGAACCTAAAAACACATTTCTCCAAATAAGACACACAAATGGCCAACAGGTATATGAGAAGATGCTCAAAATCACTAATCATCAGGGAAATGCAAATCAAAACCACAATGTGAAATCACCTTACACATGTTAGGATAGCTGCTGAAGAAGAAAAAGAAGAAGAAGAAGAAGAAGAAGAAGAAGAAGAAGAAGAAGAAGAAGAAGAAGAAGAAGAAGAAGAAGAAAAAGTAAAAGAAGAAAAAGAAGCAGCAGCAGCAGAAGCAGCAGCAGGAGGAGGAGGAGGAAAAGGGTGAGAAGGGGGAGAAGGGGGGAGGAAGAGAGGGAGAAGGGGGAAAAGGGGGATGGGGAGAAGGGGAAAAGGGGGATGGGGGTGCCTGGGGAGCGCGATCGTTAAGTGTCTGCCTTCGGCTCAGGGTGTGATCCCAGCGTTCTGGGATCGAGCCCCACATCAGGCTCTTCCGCTGGGAGCCTGCTTCTTCCTCTCCCACTCCCCCTGCTTGTGTTTCCTCTCTCGCTGGCTGTCTCTGTCAAATAAATAAATAAAATCTTTTAAAAAGGGGGGGGATGAGGGGGGAGAAGGGAGAGGAGGAGGAGGAAAAGGGGGAGAAGGAAGGAGGTGGAGAAGGGGGAGAAGGAAGGAAGGAAGGAAGGAAGGAAGGAAGGAAGGAAGGAAGAGACAGAGGGAGAGAGAGAAAAAGAAGAGAAAGAAGAGAAAGAAAGAAAGAGAGAGAGAGATGGAGGGAGGGGAGAGGGAGGGAGGGAAGGAAGGAAGCAAGGGAGGGAGAGAGAGAAGGAAGGAAAGAAGGAAGGAAGGGAGGGGGAAAGGAGGGAGGGAGGAAGGAAGGAAGAAAAGGAAGAAAAGAAAAAGAAAGAAAGGAGGGAAGGAAGGACGGAAGGACTAAGGGAAGGAAGGAAGGAGGAAAGGAAGGAAGGAAGGAAAGAAGGAAGGAAGGAAGGGGGGATGGGAGGGAGGAAGGAAGGAAGAAAAGGAAGAAAGGAAGAAGAAGAAAGAAGAAAGAAAGAAAGAAAGAAAGAAAGAAAGAAAGAAAGAAAGAAGAAAGAGAAAGAAAGAAAGAAAAGAAAGAAAGGAGGAAGGGAAGGAGGGAAGGAAGGAAGGAAGGAAGGAAGGAAGGAAGGAAGGAAGGAAGGAAGGAAAGAAGAAAATAAGGGAGGAAGGAAAGATCAAAAAGTTGTCAAGGATGTGGAGAAAACGAAGCCTGGTGCACTGTTGGTGGAAATCATAAACTGGTACAGCCCTATGGAAAACACCATGGAGGTGCCTCAAAGAGTTCAAAATAGAACTACCATTTGATCCGGCAATCCCACTTCTGGTATGTAGTCAGGTGTATTGAAATCAGGATCTCAAAGAGATCCCTGCACTCCCATGTTTGTTGCAGCATTACTCACAATAGCCAAGAAATGAAACCAATCTAAATGTTCATTAATGCATGAATGGATAAAGAAAATGAGGTATATATTCACAGTAGAATATTATTTAACCTTAAAAAAAGAAGGAAATCTTGACATTTGTGACAACAAGGATGGACCCAGAGGACATTATGCTAAGTGCAATAAGGCGAACAGGGAAAGACAAACACTGTATGGCATCACTTATATGTGGAATCTAAGACAGTCAAACTCATGGAAGCAGAGTCAAATGGTGGTTGCTACTGGCTTGGGAGAGAGGAAAATAGGGGAGTGATGGTCAAAGGGGACAAAGTTTCAATTGTGCAAAATAAATAAAAGTTCTGGAATCTACTATACACCATAGTGCCTACAGCTAACAATACTGTACTGTACATTCAAAATTTGCTAAGAGGGTAGATCTTATATTAAGTATTACCATCATGAAAAATAATAATAAAAATAATATGACGGATATGTCTTGATGGTGGCGATGGTTTCACAAATACACATTTATCCCAAACTCATTGAGTTGCATATGTTAGTATGTACAGCTTCTTTACATCGCAATCATATCTAAAATAAAGTGCTTTTATAAATTAATTAAATCATGGCTGCACTATAAAAAATCCATCACAGAAGTTCAGATCCTCCTTTTTTGCCCAATTGGGCCCCACTAAAGCTTGGGTCAAGCAGCTTCGGGCAGTGCCTCCTGAGTATATTCAGAACATATGCACCAGCATCAACTCTAGGACTCTCCTATCTCCTGGGTTAAGATGAGATTTTTTAAAATTATTTTTATTTAAATTCAATTAATTTACATATAGTGTATTATTAGTTTCAGAGATACAGTTCAGTGATTCATCAGTCTTATATAATACCCAGCGCTCATTACATCACATGCCCTCCTTAATGTTCATCACCCAGTTACCCCATGCCCCACCCCATGTCATCTGCAAAGAGTGAGAGTTGGACTTCTTCTTTGCTGATTTCGATGCCTTTGATTTCTTATTTCTCTCTCTCTCATGGATAAATAAATAAAATCTTTAAAAAATAAAAAAATTATGAATAGCAATACAGAAACTTTGCTTCACCAATGAGAAAATCTGAGCCATGCATGCATGGGGTTGTGAAAATAAGCAACTATATCAGAACTGATCATTTGCTGTAAATTTGGACTCAGAAACACCTGAGTTTATTCCAGGTTCCAGCACATGCTTTGGGAACAAGGAGATGTTTACAAGTAAGAAATACCACCAAACACAGTGCTTGACACATAGGATCTTCATCTCGCCTGTAAGAATTTGTTTATGGAGGGGCCCCTGGGTGGCTCAGTCAGTTAAGCGTCTGACTCTTGATTTCAGCTCAGGTCATGATCTCAAGGTTGTGAGACTGAGCCAAATGTTGGCTCCACACTGGGCAAGAAGCCTGCTTGGGATTCTCTACTTCCCTCTCCCTCTGCCCCTGCCCCCCTTAAAAAAAAAAGATTTGTTTATGTCATGACAATGACTGAACTAACATTATAGGGAGGGAAGGAAGGGGTGGGACAAGATGAAAAAAAGAAGAGAGAAAGAAAGAACAATCCTGGCATGGTAACAAATTTCAGGAAGGAACTGATGTGCTAAAACTTCCACTGTAAATCTTGCTCATGTATAGAAGCAGAGAGAGGAAACAAACCTTGGTACATTTCATTCTGGTTCACTGACTTTCACTCCTTTGCTGTATTCCCCTGTCTTACAACGTCACTATTTATTTTCTCTTGAAGGAATGGGCATTTGCATTGCGACACACAGACACACATACAGGCACCTACATATACATGCACACAAATACACATACACATATGTTTGTGTAAAAATAGTTTACCATAAGGCCAAGAGACCCAACCAACTAAAGACTGTGTGGTTGCCTCTGGGAATGGAAGGACAGAAATGGACAAAAACAAAAATAGAATGTTGTCTCTATGCAAACTATTTTATTGCTTTAAGAAGAAAACTAATATGGCAAATATCAAAATTTATTAATTCCAGACACAGATACATGAGAACCTGTCCTGATATTCTGTATTAGTCTCCATTTTTTAAATATTTAGTAGGTTACTAAAGAGGGCCCAGCACTAGAGATGTGGCTTATGGGATTTACCCTGGTCCATCTCCTGTTCCAGAGTCCTCATAGACAGGCACCAGGACCCAGACCAAGGATCATCCCTACAAAGGAATATTAAAAAACAGACATGGGGGGATAAATATATGCTGACCATTTACCTCAATTCTGTGCCCAGAAATTAAGAAACATTTAAGAGAATTCTAGAACTTTCCACAAACTTTTTCAAGAGAAATTTTCTCCTGAGGGTGGAAAAGATCTCTAGAATTTTGGGTTCAGAGTAGAAAATGAGACTTATTAGGTATTGCTGCAAAAGTACATGTTTATATTAGATGATGAACAATGAGGCACTTCATGGATTAATAAGATCAGGTCATCTGCAGCATATTCTCACTCACAGACCCAAATGGACTAGTAGACAAACACCTCTTCCTATTTGAAAATCATATAATAGGGAACTTCAGATTATCTGGATGCCAGCCCTAAGGAATGATACCCAGTTCTCCCTTTGATACTAAGGGAGATAAATGGAAGTCCTCTTCTCAGGGAGACTGAGAACACAGCTCAAAGGACTGGCCATTATACAAAATAATGGTCCCTGAGAAAAGACTCAGGCGTGCTGCTCAGGAACCTGAACAGAGTGGCCACAGGCAGACAATCTGCAGACTCTGTGGTCCTTCAGGATCCAGTATCCGAAGTTCCTCATTAGTCCCATTCTTTTGCTATCATGCCGATCCCCAGGTAGTGAAAATTTTTAAGGAACAAGGCTCAGAGAAGGAATAACTTAATACTGGCTAATTCCCTCATCCTGGGAGGCCAAAAGTATGCAATTCTCCATCCACCTATTTCTTTTCATATCCATTTCAAATTCAAATTCCTTTTAAACAGAGAAGCAGTTCCCTTCTGCAATTGTATTCTAGTCTTGTTTCCTAAGGTACATTCAAAGGCACTCTTTATAGCAACAATCTAAGGAAGACAAACAGGACATGTAAGCTCAAAAGTATAGTTTATTATATGGAGATAGATAGATGATAGATAGATCACCTATAAAATGCAAGTGATAATATGCATGATAATATAGCAAATATACCATAAGAAGCAAATTTTAAGGACTAATTCTATGTATGGCTCATTGTATTCTGTTTCTACATATTATATTCAACAGTTTCTTTTTTTAATAAATGTTAACAACATATTTCATTTAACTTAGTATATTAATTCAATATGTAAACCATATAAAATTATTAATGAGATATTTTACTTTTTTTTTCCTCTTTGAAATCGACTGTGGGTTTTAAACCCAACACCTGTCTCAGTTCGGACCACCATTCTTCATGTGCTCAACAGCCACATGTCTGCAGTGGCTCCCCCCCCTGGGACAGCACAGCCTGAGAGCCTTGACCTGTATATTCAACAATTTCTAAGGTATTCCTTACAATCAAAATGAACTGTTCATGGAAAAGTAGCCTCAAGAAAAAGGCAAAATGGGAGACCAGGCTGCTCAAAGCTCTTGTCCTCTCAAAGTAACACTGAAAAAAAACAAGCAGAAATGTCAGAACTCACTTCGTGAGAACTCTAAAAAACAGTCAAAATTTACAGCAACCAAGTAAGTGCTGAATCAAGAAAAAAGCAACTTCAAACTGGCAGAAAAGTTATGTGGCACTTTTACCTGTCCTTGCCCCTCCCTTTCCGTGGCATGGCAATAGTCTTAATATGAAAATGGTTATAGCCTGTATTCTCAGCATGAGACCTGGTCCAGGTATTCTGAGGAACCAGAGTAGATCCTTTCTCAAACCATGCTGTATGTCTGTTTTAACCTGTCTGGGAGCTACCTGAAGGACTGACACAAGGCATTCGTTTCTGTTTGCCTAACTCAGAACTCAGGCTGGAAAAGCAGAGGGCATTGCTCGAAAATACTGCAAACCAAACCAGCAGCCTATATGCAGTTATGGTAAAAGATTAAGTCAAAACATAAAATAGGGGGCACCTGGGTAGCTCAGTTGATAAAGCGGCTGACTTGCGCTTAACCAACATGAAAGTTTAGGATCAAGCCAAGTGTCTTGGCTCAGGTCATGATCTCAGAGTTGTGAGATCAAGCCCCACGTGGGACTCCACACTCAGTGTGGAGTCTGCTTGAGATTCTCTCCCTCTCCTTCTCCCTCTCCCCTCTGCCCACTCGCACTCTGTCTCTCTCTCCAAAATAATACATAAATAAAATCTTTAGTAAAATTTTAAAAACAATAATACAGACCAGCTAAACCCCAGAGTAAAACAGGGGAATTTTTCTTTAGGAAATTAGGATGTTTAAAAGTAACCAAGTTGGGGCACATGGGTGACTCAGCTGGTTAAGCATCTGACTCTTGATTTTAGCTCAGGTCATGATCTCAGGATTATGGGATCAAGCCCCACGTTGGGCTCCATGCTCAGCAGGGCATCTGCTGGAGATTCTCTCTCCCTCCTCTCTCTTTGGCCCTCCTCCTACTCGTGCTCTCTCCCTCTCTAAAATAAATAAATCTTTAAAAAATTAAATAAAATTTAAAAAAAGCAACCAAGTATATGGGAAAATTTAGAAAGCCACCTGGATAACCATGGCAAGACATATACTCAGAAAAGAAGACATATACTCAGAAAAGACCAGAGAAGATCCTAAACTTTAACACTGATCTCTATACTCAGTGCAAACCTGGATAAGCGCTGAAAGAGTTCTGCAGCACGGATCTAATCTGAAAGGACTGATAGAGCTGTGTTATTTCTTTGTGTGTTTGTCTCACTCCTGGCATTTAAGGAATTCTGTCACAACGCTAGCTGAACAAAGTAAGGAACATAGATTTCAATGAACACATAAAATAAAAATTACAGTCTTTGCAAATACATTCTGGGAAAGTTACTAAACAGACTACTACCACCTTGAAGAATTTTTTAAAAAGCAAGTGGTAGGATTACCTCATTTTTTTATGCTACACACATACACACACACACACACACACACACACACACACCATAACTTATTAATCCATTCATCCATCACTGGACACACATGGATGGACCCTGAAGGCATAGCTAAATGAAATAAATCAGAGAAAGACAAATACTGTATGATCTCACTTATATGTAGAATCTAAAAAACAAACCCAAACACCTAACTCGCAGAAAAAGAAAACAGATTTGTGGTTACCAGAGATGAGAGGTGGGGTGAAGGGGAACTGGAGGGAGGAAGTCAAAAAGTACAAACTTCTGGTTATAAGATAAATAAGTTCTAGGGATGTAACATACAACATGATGACTACAGCCAACACTGCTATGTGATATATGTTAGAGCAGATCCTTCAAATTCTCATCACAAGGAGAAAATATTTTTCTTTTTTTTTTTGTACCTATATGAGATGATGGATTTTTTTAAAAAAGATTTTATTTATTTATTTGACAGAGAGAGACAGCCAGCGTGAGAGGGAACACAAGCAGGGGGAGTGGGAGAGGAAGAAGCAGGCTCCCAGCGGGAGAAGCCCGACGTGGGGCTCGATCCCAGAACACCAGGATCACGCCCTGAGCCAAAGGCAGATGCCCAATGACTGCGCCACCCAGGCGCCCCAATGGATGTTAAGCAAACCTGTGGTAATCATTTCACAATATATGTAAAACACGCCATCATGCTCTATACCTTCAGCTTACACAGTGATGTATGTCAATTGTTTCTCAATAAAACTGTGGAAAAGAGCAAACTCTGGGGGAGATTCTGATACCCAGAGTGATTACATTGTAATACTGAGTTTAAGAAGCAGAAAGAAAAAAGAATGAAGAAAAATGAGCAGACCCTAAGGGACCAGTGGGACACATCAAGTGAAAAAAAAATACGCATTATGGGAGCCCCAGAAAGAGAAGAGTAATTGAAGATAAAATGAACAAAAACTCAATACACGAGAAACAAATAAACAAATCAAAAAATGGGCAGAAGATATGAACAGACACTTTTCCAATGAAGACATACAAATGGCTAACAGACACATGAAAAAATGTTCAAAATCATTAGCCATCAAGGAAATTCAAATCAAAACCACACTGAGATACCACCTTACGCCAGTTAGAATGGCAAAAATAGACAAGGCAAGAAACAACAATTGTTGGAGAGGATATGGAGAAAGGGGATCCCTCCTACATTGTTGGTGGGAATGCAAGTTGGTACAGCCACTCTGGAAAACAGTGTGGAGGTCCCTTAAAAAGTTAAAAATTGAGCTACCCTATGATCCAGCCATTGCACTACTGGGTATTTACCCCAAAGATACAGACGTAGTGAAGAGAAGGGCCATATGCACCCCAATGTTCATAGCAGCAATGTCCACAATAGCTAAATTGTGGAAGGAGCCGAGATGCCCTTCAACAGATGACTGGATTAAGAAGTTGTGGTCCATATATACAATGGAATATTACTCAGCTATCAGAAAGAACGAGTTCTCAACATTTGCTACAACATGGACAGCACTGGAGGAGATAATGCTAAGTGAAATAAGTCAAGCAGAGAAAGACAACTATCATATGATTTCTCTCATCTATGGAACATAAGAACTAGGATGATCGGTAGGGGAAGAAAGGGATAAAGAAAGGGGGGGTAATCAGAAGGGGGAATGAAACATGAGAGACTATGGACTATGAGAAACAAACTGAGGACTTCAGAGGGGAGGGGGGTGGGGGAATGGGATAGACCGGTGATGGGTAGTAAGGAGGGCACGTATTGCATGGTGCACTGGGTGTTATACACAACTAATGAATCATCGAGCCTTACATCGGAAACTGGGGATGTACTGTATGGTGACTAACATAATATAATAAAAAATCATTTAAAAAAAAATGAACAAAAACTCCCCAGACATGATAATAGACACGAACCTACAAAACTAGGAACCTTAGTGAACTCTAAGGATGATAAGTCAAAGATTAACACTAAGACTCATTATGATTAAACTGGCAAAGCCAAAGGTTAAGAGTCTTGAAAGGAGCTCATCACATACAAGAACTTAAGAGAAAATAACTCCACACATACAAGAGGTCCTCAATAAGACTAAAAACCAATTTCTCATAAGAACCATGAAGGCAAGAAGGTAGTGGGACGACATATTTAAAAGTGCTGAAAGAAAACTGACAACCAAGGATTTTATATTTGACAAAATTTTCCTTCCAAAAATGAGGGGAAAATAAAACATTCCCAGAAGAATAAAGCTGAAGGAGTTCATTACCACTAAGCCTGTTCTATGAAAATATCTAACAGATTCCTTCAGGTTAAAAATGAAAAGACACTAAACAGTAATTCAATTCTGAATGAAAAAGATAAAGATTTCTGATAAATGCATGGGCAAATAAAAAAACAGCATTGTATTTCTGGCTCATAACTCCACTTTTTATTTCCTACTATCTTAAAAAAAATGTAAAAATGTTAAATCTCTGCTATTAGAAACAATTTATAAAGATTTAATGTGTGACAGCAACAACATAAAGACAGAGCTATATAAGAGTAGAGGTTTTGCATGCTATTGAAATAAAAATGGTATGAGTTCAAACTAGAGTTTTATAAACTTAGCATGTTAAATATAATGCCCATGATAACCATAAAGACAATTATCTGGATATATTCCAAAAAGACAATGAGTACAAAATCCAAAATGTTCACTACAAAAATCAACAAGGAGGTAAGGAGGGAAGTAATGGAAGAAATAAAGAACATAAAAAGGTATTAGACATAAATAAAATTTTCAGTGGAAGAATTAAGTATCTCCTTATTGGTAAGTACTTTAAATGTAAGTAGTCTCTCATGCTTCATGAGAGACTAGGGACTCTGAGAAACAAACTGAGGGCTTCAGGGGTGGGAGGTGGGGGATCGGGATAGGCTGGTGATGGGTAGTAAGGAGGGCACGTATTGCATGGTGCCCTGGGTGTTATACGCAACTAATGAATTATCGAACTTTACATCAAAAACCAGGGATGTACTGTATGGTGACTAACATAATATAATAAAAATAATAAAAATAAAAAATAAAATAAAAAAATAAAGGTGAGTAGATTAAACTCCCCAATCAAAAGGTAGAGATTGGAAGAAAGATAAAGAAAACATGATGTGAATATAGGCTGTTTATGAGAGACTCATTATGGATTCACAAACACAAATAGATTTTAAATTTAAAAATAAAAAATACAGTCCTGGGGCACCTGGGTGGCGCAGTCGTTAAGTGTCTGCCTTTGGCTCAGGGCGTGATCCCAGCATTCTGGGATCAAGCCCCACATCAGGCTCCTCTGCTGGGAGCCTGCTTCTTCCTCTCCCACTCCCCCTGCTTGTGTTCCCTCTCTCACTGGCTGTCTCTCTCTGTCAAATAAATAAATAAAATCTTTAAAAATAAATAAATAATAAAATAAAAATAAAAATAAAAAATACAGTCCAGGAAAACAGTTACCAAAGAGAGCTAATATCAGGTGAAGAAAAAAAGACTTTAAGTCAAAACTGTTAAAATAAACAAAGCAAGCAAGATGGAAAATAAATAGATACACAGAAATAGAGATTAAAAGACCAATAATCAAAACAATATAACAATTATAAACATATATACACCAAACAACAGAGCCTCAAAATACATGAAACAAACATGACAGAAGTAAGTAAGAAATACATTTCCACATTTATACTTAAGAGACTTCAATACATCACATTCCACAATGCTTAGTGCCCCTGGATAGATCGACAAGAAATAATGAACTTGAAAAACAGTATGAACAAACAAAACCTAACAGATACATGTGAACACTCTATCCAACAACAGTAGAAAATGCACTCTTCTCTGGAGCACACGGAACATTCCCCAGGATAGATCATACACAAACCTGCCACAAAGCAGGTTTCAGTAAATTTAAAAATATTATAATCATTCAAAGTGTCTTTTCTGATCATCACGGTGTGAAGCTAGAAATCAGTAACTGAAGGACAAATGGAAAATACACAAATATATGGAAATTAAACAATACACTCCTGAAAAAGCAATGATATCTTACCCATGAGTTTCCTCAAGGCTCCCATCATGTTCCTGTTCCTCAGGCTGTAGATGAAGGGATTCATCATTTGAGGGACAACGGTGTACATCACTGAGGCCACCGCAGTGTTTCTGGAAGAGTCAGTAAGAGCAGAACTAATGTACACCCCCAAACCTGTCCCATAGAACAAAGACACAACTGACAGGTGAGAACCACAGGTGGAAAAAGCTTTATACTTTCCACCTGCTGATGGCATTCTCAAAACAGAGGACACTATCTGAGTGTAAGAGAGAATGATTCCACACAGAGGAATACCACCAAATACGCTAGTTGCAAAATATATCAGGATGTTATTGATGAGGGTGTCAGAACACGCAAGCTTGATGACCTGAACCACTTCGCAGAAGAAGAGAGGGATGTCAAGGTCTGTGCAGAAGGTCAGCTGCAACACCATCAGACTGTGCATCAGGGCATCCACAATGTTAATGCACAAGGAGAGTAGAACCAGCAGGCCACAGAGGTGGGGGTTCATGATGACTGCGTACCTCAATGGATGACAAATGGCCACATAGCGGTCATAGGCCATTACTGCAAGAAGACTACTTTCTAAACTTGCAAAAACCAGGATAAAGTAGATCTGGGTGAGACAGCCTGTATAGGTGATGCTCTGATTCTGTGTTTGGATGTTCACCAGCATCTTCGGGATGGTGGTTGTGCTTAAACAGATGTCAGTAAAGGACAGGTTGGAGAGGAAGAAGTACATGGGGGTGTGGAGGTGGGAGTCAGAGCTGACAGCCAGGATGATGAGCAGGTTTCCCAGGATGGTGACCAGGTATACGCACAAAAACAGAATAAAGAGAAGGGGCTTCAGTTCTGGATCCTCTGTCACTTCCATAAGAAGGAATTCTGAAACCCCTGTGTTGTTTCTGGGTCCCATGTTGTTGATGAATCTGATGGAAAAGGTGGAGTGAGAACACAATCAAATGTGTGTTTTCTAGACCAGCAGAAGGACCATCGCCAGAGGCAGACACTATCTTAGGATAGGATGGAGGCTAATAGAGAGGGATCAGAAGTAGGTGCCTTCTGTATGCATATTATTCTGTTCCTTTAACAAAAACCTGAAGCTGATACTGCAGCGTGTCATTTATTGTTAATTCCCACAAGGGTCAAGAGGTGGCCATTTTTTTTAAAATTACACTATCTATACTGTTCTGATTATTTGGAACATTTGGTAATTTTATAAAGAGAAACAGACTGGGGAGGCAGCTGAAGATTCTGTCTGGATCCCCAAAGACCTCAGAGGCGAGCAACTGAGATAATACATAAGTATGTCAAGAACCAAGAATGGGAAGATAAAGTGAACTTTACCAAATATTTCCTGCCTTCTCACCACTACAAAATTGTAAGTAAATGTCAGAGACTTGTCTAACAGCCATCCTATTTTTTTAAAAAGCAGAATTCTTCTCTCATTAAGAAATGGCCCTGGCCATAGTACAGAGTGAGTACATTAGGAAATGGAGGTACTTGAAATTGGTGCAAAGTATAAGGATATGAAGAGGATGAGACACAGGCAGGAGGACCCTGGATGACTTGGTTCTAATCACCTGGTACATGTCCTCTCTTTGCAACTACCCCTGGATGGACCTGTAGTAAAACACCTGCCCTCACTTCCAAACGTCCATGTAGGTTACCTGGCTGGCATCACAGTGGAATGATGATTGACATTTCCCCTGGATGCACTGTCTGGAAGATTTGTACTCAGAGAGGGCAGAGGGACTGAATGAGACCTAGGCTCCTGGGCAAGAAGGATCATTTATGGGAGGAGAACCAATTATGCTACTACTTTTCATAGGAAGGATTGCTGAAATAAGTGGTCACAGGTAGATTGCAGTCTCTGTGTCCCTAGAGGTTCAATTTCCAAAGCTCCTCATTAGTCCAACAATTTCATTGTCACTGAGATTCCAGGCAAGTGCAAATCCTTCGAGACCAAGAATCTGGAAGGAAGGAATTCCCTGACCCTGTGAGGCCCAGTGCACACCATGTACTTTTCTCCACCTGCGTCTGCTTATCTCCATTTCAAATTCTTGGTAAATGTGGACACACCATCCTTCTCTAACTGCATAAGAGTCTTCTTTTGTTAGTTATGGACAAAGACATTTCTATGTAATCAATGACATCAGGAAATCTGATGCCTATTTGGGGTGTGAGAATACAGTGTGCATGTTTAGATATATGAGATATATTTTAATATATCTTATATGTATTGTTACATTATAAATATTACATAAATAAGATATTTAAAAACATAGCTACATTATTGTAAAAATGCAAACACTCTAAGGTTTATCTCTCTGAGTCTTTAATCTTCACTGTGTATACACAGGGCATATACAATGTTTTATACAATAGATTCTAATCTATTCTCTGTGACAATTCTCTGATTAACTCAAAGAGACCTGCTACTCCCACTTTAGGTTTTCACAGTCACTTTTTTTTTTCAAGTTTCAATTTAAATTCTAGTCAGTTGGGGCGCCTGGGTGGCTCAGTCAATTTAAGCAACTGCCTTTGGCTCAGGTCATGATCTCAGGGTCCTGGGATCAAGCCCTGCATAGGGATCCCTGCTCAGCGTGGAGTCTGCTTGTCCCTCTCCCTCCCCTGTGCCCACTAGCTCTCTCTCTCTCTCATGCTCTCTCTCAAATAAATAAATAAAATCTTTTTTAAAAAGTAAATTCCAGTCAGTTAACATACAGTACAATACTGGTTTCAGGAGTAGAATTCAGTTATTCATCACTTACACACAACACCCAGCACTCATCCCAAGTGCCCTCTTTAATACCCATCACCCATCCAGCCCATCCCCCACCACCTCCCTCCATCAACCCCTAGTTTGTTCTCTGTAGTTAAGAGTCCCTTATGGTTTGTTTCCCTCTCTCTCTTTTTCCTCCCCTTCCATATGTTCATCTGTTTTGTTTCTTAAATTCCACATGAGTGAAATCATATGGTATTTGTCTTTCTCTTATTTCGCTTAGCATATAATACACTCTAGCTCCATCCCCGTTGTTGCAAATGGCAAGATTTCATTCTTTTTGGTGGCTGAGTAATATTCCATTCTATATATAGACCACCTCTTCTTTATCCATTCATCAGTCGATGGGCACTTGGGCTCTTTCCATAGTTTGGCTATTGTTGATAATGCTGCTATAAACATCAGGGTGTATGTGCCCCTTCCGATCAGTATCTTTGTATTCTCTGGGTAAATACCTAGTAGTGCAATTGCTGGATTGTAACTATTTTTAACTTTTTGAGGAACCTCCATTCTGTTTCCAGAGTGGCTGTACCAGTCTGCATTCCCACGAACAGTGTAAGAGGGCTCCCCTTTCTCCACACCCTCACAAACACCTGTTGTTTCCTGTGTTGTTGATTTTCACCATTCTGACTGGTATTCATGGTCATCTTTTCTAATTTTGTCACAAGTCTCAAGGTATAGTGTTCCTCACTTTAGGGGACTGTGGACTGAAACATTAACATGAACATAAACATAAAATTTGCCATCTTAACCATTTTTAAGTGTGTGGTTCATTAATGTTAAGTATTTCTCCCTGCTGTGCAAACAATCTCCAGAAGTCTTCATCTGGTAGAAATAAAACTCCATGTCATTTCAACAAGGCCAAATCCCTTGCCTCCCCCAGTCCTGAGTAACCACCATTTCATTTTTTTATAGTAATATTTTTATTATATTATTTTAGTCACCATACAGTATATCCCTGGTTTTTTTGGGTTTTTTTATTATATTATGTTAGTCACCATACAGTACATCCCTGGTTTCTGATGTAAAGTTTGATGATTCATTAGTTGCGTATAACACCCAGTGCACCATGCAACACGTGCCCTCCTTACTACCCATCACCAGCCTACACCATTTCATTTTTGGCTTTATAATTTTGACTCCTCTAGAGACCTCATAAATAGAACCATAGTCTTTGTCCTTTTGTGACTGGCTCATTTTACTTAGCTTTATGTCCTCAAGGTTCATCCATGTAACTTCATGGGTCAGGATTTCCTTCCTTTTTAAGGAGTCATATTCCATGGTGTATATATACCATATTCTATCAAGTGTTCACCATTGCAGACCCCAGTGGTCTGCTCCACAGATGACACCAGAAGCTTTCATCACCGAGGAAACCAAAAGCCAGCTCAGCTGCTCCAGTCTCCCTGCAGTTTTCATCACCAAGAGTTCTGCACGTTTCACATTCAAAAACCAACAGCTTGAGTCCCACTCCATTCCCACCACCACAGGTGCCTTGGTCTTGGAAGTCAGTATGGCCACCAAGCACACACTCACAGCTGGTCCCAGTCCCCACAGCTACACATGTGCATGCAGCCAGCCCCATTTCTTGTCCCTGGTCTCCACCCCATGCATACCCATGGCTATCTCTGTCATGATGTAAATACATACCACACAGCCCCAGAAATCAGTTGTGCATACACAGGCAGAAAACCTCAACCCTTATCGCTGGCCTCTACCACTATGCACACATCTACAGCTGACCCCTGTCATTGCCCTGACCCTCACCACCATGCAAGTACTTACAGTCGGCTGTGCCACCATGCAGGAAACTACAGCTAGCACCCACAGCAGAGTGTTTGCACACTGCTAACCCTGACCATCACAACTACCTGTCCTGGACCTTCATCACTGATTCTGGAGGTGCTGCAAGAGAAAAGAGCCTCATCAAATACAAGGGAAACCCCATAAGGTAATCAGCAGATTTCTCAGAAAAAACCTTGAAGGCCAGGAGAGACTGAGATTTTATATGTAAAATATTGAAAGAAAAAAACCTGCCAACTAAGAATACATTACTATATATAATATATATATTACCCAGTAAAGCTTTCCTTCAGAACTAAAGGAGAGATAAAGATACTCACAGAAAACCAAAAGCTGAAGGAGTTCATCACCACTAGACAAGCCTTAAAAGAAATTCTAAGTGAGTTCTTCGAGCCAAAATAAATGATGTTGGGGCACCTGGGTGGGTCAGTCGGTTAAGTGTCTGCCTTAGGCTCAGGTCATGATCCCAGGGTCCCAGGATCAAGCCCTGCATCTGGCTCCCTGCTCAGTGGGGATCCTGCTTCTCCCTCTCCCTCTGCCATTCCCTCCACTTGTGCTCTCTGGCTCTCTCTCTGTCAAATAAATAAATAAATAAAATCTTTAAAAAATAAAAAAAATTAAAATAAAATAAAAATGATGTCAATTAGTAACATGAAAACATATTAAAGTATAAAACTCAGTGGTAAAGGTAGTCAAATGCAAAAAAAGTCTAATATTTTAATGGTTATAACTCCAGGGTAATGGTTAAAAGACAAAATTATTAATTATAACTACACTGCATTAATTTTAAAAATATACAATACAAAAAGATGTAAATTGACACACCAAAAATATAAAATGGGGGAAACAAAAGGGTAGAGTTTTTTATGTAATCAAAATTAAATTGTTGGCTTAACATAGACTGGGGTTTTTTAATTTTATTTATTTATTAGAGACAGAGTGTGAGTGCATGCGTAAGCAGGAGGAGTGGCAGGCAGAGGGAGAAGCAGGCTCCCTGCTGAGCAAGGAGCCCAACGTGGGATTCAATCCCAAGGCCCTGGGATCATGACCAGAGCTGAAGGCAGACACTTAACCAACTGAGCCACCCAGGCGCCCCTTAACATAGACTGTTATAACTATAAATGTTTTATATAAGCCTCATGCTAACCACAAATCAAAACCCTAGAGTAGATACAAAAACAAAAACAAAACCAGAAACGGATCAACAAATCACGGAAAATCAAAAATCACAAAGGAAGACAGCAATAGAGGAAGAAAGGAGCAAAGGATCTACAAAACACCAAGAAAACAATTAACAAAATGACAATAGTAAGAATTCACCTATCAATAATTACTTAAAAGTACAAGGAGCTAAAGTCTCTGATCAAAACACATAAAATGACAAACAGTTGTTGTTTTTTTTTTAAAATCCCATCTATATGATGCTTACAAGAGATGCACTTCAGCAATTAAGGACACACATAAACTGAAAGTGGAGGTGTGGAAAAAGATATTCCATGCAAATGGAAACCGAAAGAGAGCAGGGGTGTCCATACTTATATCAGATAAAATAGACTTTAAGTCAAAAACCATAACAAGAAGCAGGGGCGCCTGAGTGTCTCAGTCAGCTAAGTGTCTGACTCTTGATGTTGGCTCAGGTCATGATCTCAGGGTCCTGGAATCTAGCCCCATGTTGGGTTCCCGGCTCTGCAGGGAGTCTGTTCCTCTTCTTCTCCCTCTGCCCTTCTCCCCCTGCTTGCACTCTCTTAAATAAATAAATAAACAAATAAATAAATCTATCTTTAAAAAAATTATAAATAAAATCTTTAAAATAAATAAATAATAAAAAATAAAAAATTATAACAAGAGGCAAAGAAGATTGATTATAATGTATTATAATCAATTATACAATTATAAATGTATATCTATCCAATATCAGAGTACATAAACACATTAAGAAATATAAATGGATCTGGCGAGTAATAGCAATAAATTATGGTAGAGGTCTTCATTATCTTACTTTCAGCAGTGGCTACACCATCCAGGCTGAAAATGAGTACGTAAACATTGGACTTTAAGCACAATTTACCAAATAGACCTAACAAATACATCCAGAAAATTCCACCTAATAGCAGCAGAACACACGTTCTTCTCCAGCGTATACAGAACATTACCCTGAATAGATCATACATTGGGCCACCCAAAACAAGTCTTAACAAACTTATGAAGACTGAAATCAGCCTATCTTTTGCAATCACAGTGGTATGAAACAAGAATTCAATAACAGGAGGAAAACTGGAGAATTCACAAATAAGTGGAGAAAAAAATGTGCTCCTGAAAAACCAATAGATCAAAGAAGAGATCAAAAGGGAAATTAAAAAAATATCACACAACAGGGACGCCTGGGTGGTCAGTTGGTTAAATGTCTGCCTTTGGCTCAGGTCATGATCCCTGGGTCCTGGGATCGAGCCCCCCATCAGGCTCTCTGCTCAGTGGGGAGTCTGCTTCTCCCTCTGCTTGCTGCTCCCCCTTCTTGTGCTCTCTCGCTCTCTGACAAATAAATAAATAAATAAAATCTTTTTAAAAAATCATACAACGAAGGAAAATAGAAATACAACATGCCAAAAGTTATAGGCTCAAGCAAAAGCAGTTCTAGGAGAGTAGTTTATACCTATAAAAGCCTACAGTAAGCAAAAAGAAAGATCTCAAATAAACAACCTAAATTTATACCACAGGGAACAAGAAAAAGAAAAAACTTAGCCAAAAACCAGTAGAAAGAAGAAAAAAACAAATATCAAAGCAGAAATACTAAACAGAGACTAGAAAGAGAATAGAACAGATATCACCAGAATGGGGATGTAGGAGACACCAGCCTCCTTGTCCCCCAACAGAAGTCAAGAATTAGACACATATTCTGGGGCATCTGGGTGGCTCAGTCATTAAGCGTCTGCCTTCGGCTCAGGGCGTGATCCCAGGGTCCTGGGATTGAGCCCCGCATTGGGCTCCCTGCTCCACTGGGAGCCTGCTTCCTCCTCTCCCACTCCCCCTGCTTGTGTTCCCTCTCTTGCTGGCTGTCTCTCTGTCAAATAAATAAACTCTAAAAAAAAAAAAGAGTTGGATGCTTAACCCAGGGCTCAGTCTCATGACCCATGAGATCATGACCTGAGCCAAAACAAAGAGTCTGATCCTTAACCAACTGAGCCACCCAGGTGCCCTGTGAAAACTATATTTAAAACAACAACAACAACAAAACTAAGAGCTGGCTTTTTTGAAATTATAAACAAAATTGAGAAAAATTAGACTAAGAAAAAAAAAGAGAAGACTCAAATAAAATTAGAAATGAAAGAGGAAACATTAAAACTGATACCACAGAAATACAAAAGATCATAAGAGACTACTATGAGCAATTATATGCCAACGAGCTGGATAACCTAGAAGAAATGGATAGACTCCTAAAAGCATAAGAGAAACCAACACTGAATCATGAAGAAAGAAAATCTGGAAGAGACCAATAATGAGGAAGGAGACTGAATCTGTAATAAAAAACCTCCCAACACAAAAAAGCTCATGATGACATGGTTTCACTAGTTAATTCTACCAAACATTTAAGGAAGATTTACACCAATATTTCTCAAAATCTTCCAAAAAATTTTAAAGATGGAAAAATTTCCTAAATCATCTCATGAAGCCAGCACTAACCTGACACCAAATCCATATAAAGACATCACAGTAAAATTATAAAGGAATATCCCTGATAAAGAGGGGAGGGGAGTGGGGGACTGGGATAGACCGGTGATGGTAGTAAGGAGGGCACGTATTGCATGGTGCACTGGGTGTTATACGCAACTAATGAATCATCGAACTTTACATCAAAAACCAGGGATGTACTGGGGCGCCTGGGTGGCACAGCGGTTAAGCGTCTGCCTTCGGCTCAGGGCGTGATCCCGGCGTTATGGGATCGAGCCCCACATCAGGCTCCTCCGCTATGAGCCTGCTTCTTCCTCTCCCACTCCCCCTGCTTGTGTTCCCTCTCTCGCTGGCTGTCTCTATCTCTGTTGAATAAATAAATAAAATCTTAAATAAAAAAAAAACAGGGATGTACTGTATGGTGACTAACATAATATAATAAAAAAACATTTAAAAAAATAAGGAAATATTTCATTAAACTTAAAAAAAAGACAGATGCAAAAATCATCAACAAAATATTAACAAATTGAATCCAACACCAAATTAAAAGGATAATTTGCCATAACCAAATGATATTTATCCAAGAACTCAAGGGTGGTTCAACATAAGAAACTAGATCAAGGAAATGCATCACATCAATAAACAAAAGGACAAAAAACTCAATCTCAATTGATGAAGAAAAGGAATTTCTTAAAATCCAAAACCCATTCATGATAATTAAAAACAAAAAACTCAGAAAACTGGGGATAGCGCAATAATCCCTCTAGATGTTAAATGGTTTTTATGAACAACCCACAGCTAACACCATATTTGATAGTGAAAGACTGAAAACTTTCTCCCTAACATCAGGGACAAGGCAGGGAAGCCTACATGCTGCTGGTCACCATGGAACTGGAAGTTCTAGCCAGAGCTATTAGTCAAGAAAACCAAATAAAAGTCATCCAGGTTGGAATGGAGGAAGTAAAACTACCTCTATTCACAGGGACCTAATCCTATATATGGTAAACTCCAAAGAGTCCATAGGAAAGGTATTGAGCAAAGAACTGGTTTTTTTTGTTTGTTTGTTTGTTTGTTTGTTTGTTTGTTTTTGGTATTAAATTCAATATTTGTTGTTTATTTTCACAGGTGTTTATCAGTTGAGCAACGAACTGTTGCAGGATATGTGATCAACACAACAATATCGTTGTGTTCTTACAATTTGAAAGGAGCAACTGAAAGGAATATAAGAAAGTTATTCTGTTTAAAATAGCATCTAAAACAATGAAACACCTAGAAATAAATTTAACCAAGAAGGTAAGAGATTTGTAACTGAAAACTAAATACACAGCTGAAATTGAAGAAAACCTAAATAAATGAAAATGTGTCTGGTGTTAATGGGTAGAAAGACTTCATTTTTTCAGATGTCAATCTGTACAAAGAAACCTAGAGGGGCACCTGGGTGGCTCAGTCAGTTAAGCATCTGCCTTCAGCTCAGGTCATGATTTCAGGGTCTTGGGATCGAGCCTCGCATCAGGCTCCCTGCTCAGCGGGGAGTCTGCTTCTCTATCTCCCTCTGTGCTCTTTCTCTCTCTCAAATAAATAAAATCTAAATAAAGAAAAGAAAAAGAAAAGAAACCTAGAGATTCAACGCAATCCCTCTCATTATTTTTGTGCAAAAAAGGACAATGCCTTTTTTCCAGATATGGAAAAACTGATCCTCAGACTCATATGGAATTGCAGGGGGCCCCAATCAGCCCAAACGACTTCATACAGAATAAAATCGGGGGACATAGACTTTTTGAGTTCAGAGAGTGCCGTTTGGCAGTTCCTCAAAAGCTAAACATAGAACTATCATACAACCCAGCCATTCCACTCCTAGGTATATAGCCAAAGAATTCAAATCAGGAACACAAACAGGTACTTATGTAACAATGTTCATAGAAGTATTACTGATAATACCCAAAATGTGGAAACACACACACACACACACACACACACACACACACACACACAGAGGATTATTTTTCAGCCATAAAAAGGAATTCAGTTCTGAAACATGCTAAAACATGGACAAACCTTGAAAACATTATGCTAAGTATAATAAGCCAGATGCCACAGAACATGTATTTTATGACTTCTCTTATATGAAATATCTAGATTAAGAAAAATCATAGAGATAGAAAGTAGACCAGAGGTTGTCAAGGGCGGGTTCTGTGGCATTAGATCAAGTTATTGGTAAATGGCTACAGATTTTCTGTTTGATTCATGAAAGCTTATGGAAACAGATACAATGTTTGCCCAATACTGTGAGTGTAGTTTTGCTACCAAACTGCACACGTAAAAATCATGCAAGTTGCATAAGATGTAAGAGAGTGGTCCAGTTTCATTCATTTCTATGTGGCTGTCCAGTTTTCCCAACACCACTTGTTGAAGAGACTGTCTTTTTCCCATTGTTTCTTTTTAAGTTTTTATTTAAATTCCAGTTAGAGAACATACAGTGTACTATTAGTTTTAGGTGTACAATATAGTGATTCAACAATTCCATACATCACCCGGTGCTCATCACAACAAGTGCCCTCCTTAATCCCCACCACCTATTTAACCCATCCCCCATCCACCTCCCCTCTGGTAACCATCACTTTATTCTCTGTAGTTAAGAGTCTGTTTCTTCGAGTTCTCAACATTTGCTACAACATGGACAGCACTGGAGGAGATAATGCTAAGTGAAATAAGTCAAGCAGAGAAAGACAACTATCATATGATTTCTCTCATCTATGGAACATAAGAACTAGGATGATCAGTAGGGGAAGAAAGGGATAAAGAAAGGGGGGGTAATCAGAAGGGGGAATGAAACATGAGAGACTATGGACTATGAGAAACAAACTGAGGACTTCAGAGGGGAGGGGGGTAGGGGAATGGGATAGACCGGTGATGGGTAGTAAGGAGGGCACGTATTGCATGGTGCACTGGGTGTTATACACAACTAATGAATCATCGAGCCTTACATCGGAAACCGGGGATGTACTGTATGGTGATTAACATAATATAATAAAAAATCATTTAAAAAAAAAAGAGTCTGTTTCTTAGTTTGCTTCTCTCTCTCTTTTTTAATCACTTTGCTCATTTGTTTTGTTTCTTAAATTCCACATATGAGTGAAATCATATGGTATTTGTCTTTCTCTGATTGACTTATTTTGCTTAGCATTATACTCTTTGGCTCCATCCATGTCACTGCAAATGACAAGATTCCATTCTTTCTTATGGTGAGTAATATTCCATTGTATAGGTATACACCCCATCTTCTTTATTCATTCATCGATCAACAGATACTTGGGCTATTTCCATAATTTGTCTATTGAGATAATGCTGCTATAAATACTGGGGTGCATGTATCCCTTTGAACTAGTGTTTTTGTATTTTTTTGGTTCAATACCTAGTAGTGCAATTGCTGGATCACAGGGCAGTTCTATTTTTACCTTTTTGAGAACCTCTATACTGTTTTCCACAGTGGCTGCACCAGTTTGCGTTCCCACCAAGAGTGCAAGAGGGTTCCCTTTTCTCCACATTCTTGCCAACACCTGTTGTCTCTTCTGTTGCTGATTTTAGTCAGTCTGACAGGTGTGAGGTTGTATCTCACTGTGGTTTTGACTTGTTTTTCCCTGATGCCCAGTGATATTGAGCATCTTTTCATGTCTGTTAGCCATCTGGATGTCTTCCTTGGAAAAATGTCTGTTCATGTCCTCTGCCCATTTCTTAACTAGATTATTTGTGTTTTGGGTGTTGAGTTTGGTAAGTTCTTTATAGATTTGGGATACTAACCCTTATTGGATACGTCGTTTGCAAATATGTTCTCCCCTTCCTTTGGTTGTCTTTAGTTTTGTTGATGGTTTCCTTCACTGTGTATGGTGGAAGTCCTAGCCACAGCAATCAGACAACAAAAAGAAATAAAAGGCATTCAAATGAAGGGCATTCAAAAGGAAGAAGTAAAACTTTCACTATTTGCAGATGACATGATACTCTATATAGAAAACCCAAAAGACTCCACCAAAAAACTGCTAGAACTGATAAACAAATTCAGTAAAGTGGCAAGATACAAAATCAATGTACAGAAATCCATTGTGTTTCTACACACCAATAATGAAGCAGCAGAAAGAGAAATTAAGGAATCAATCCCCTTTATAATTGCACCCAAAATAATAAGATACCTAGGAATAAACTTAACCAAAGAGGTGAAAGACCTGTACTCTGAAAACTATAAAACACTGGCAAAAGAAATTGATGATGACACAAAGAAATGGAAAGACATTCCATGCTCACGGATTGGAAGAACAAATATTGTTAAAATGTCTATGCTATCTAGAGCAACCTACACGTTCAATGCAATTCTTACCAAAATATCAATAGCGTTTTTCACAGAGCTAAAACAAAAATTCCTAAAATTTGTATGGAACCACAAGAGATTGTGAATAGCCAAAGCAACCTTGCAGGGGAAAAAAAGAGCAAAGTTGGAGGCATCACAATTCCAGGCTTCAAGTTATATTACAAAGCTGAAGTCATCAAGGCAGTATGGTACTGGCACAAAAACAGACACACAGACCAATGGAATAGACTAGAAAGCCCAGAAATATAACCACAACTAAATGATCAATTAATCTTCACAAAGCAGGAAAGAATAATTCAGTGGGAAAAACATAGTCTCTTCAACAAATGATGTTGGGAAAACTGAACAGCACCATGCAGAATTAAACTGCACCACTCTCTTACACCAAACACAAAAATAAACTCAAAATGATTAAAAACCTAAATGTGAAACTAGAAAAAACTAGAAAAATCCTAGAGGAAAACAGAGGCAGTAACCTCTTTGACATCAGCCATAACAACTTCTTTTTAGATATGTCTCCTGAGGCAAGGGAAATAAAAGCAAAAATAAACAATTGATCTAGGTCTTCTCAAATGTCTTTCTTTTTTAAAAATTTTTATTTATTTGTCAGAGAGAGAGAGAGCACAAACAGGGGGAATGGCAGGCAGAGGGAGAAGCAGGCTCCCTGCTGAGCAAGGAGCCCAATGCAGGACTCAATCCCAGGACCCTGGGATCATGACCTAAGCCAAAGGCAGACAGTTAACCAACTGAGCCACACAGGCATCCCCCCAAATGTTTTTCTTTCTTTCTTTTCTTAAATTTAAATTCAATTAGCCAACATACAGTACATCATTAGTTTTTGATGTAGATGCCATGTTTACAGATTAGAAGACACATCATTATAAAGGTTTCACTTATCCCAAGTGGTCTATAGTTTCAGTGTGGGGCACCTGGGTGGCTCCGTCAGTTAAGAGTCTGCCTTTGGCTCAGGTCATGATCCTGAGGTCCTGGATTAAGTCCCACATCGGTCTCCCTGCTCAGTGGGGAGCCCACTTCTCCCTCTCCTTCTGCCTCTCCCTCTGCTGGTGCTCATGCTCTCTCTCACTCACTCATGCTCCCTCTCTCAAATAAATAAATAAATAAATAAAATCTTTTTTTT